>NC_142176.1:38474428-39161303 GCF_026936395.1 Plectropomus leopardus | reverse complement strand
GGAGGTGCCCTCTGAATCACCAATGAGACATGCAGACATGGCCGGCAGCAGTGTGACATTGACACCATCCTTCTCAGTACTACGAATCTCCTGCTTCTCCCTTCTCTCACTGTGTTGCGCGCTGCCTCCGCTTTGTAATCTTTTCAGCTCCCTCTTGTTTTCGTCTGGTATTGTGCTGTGTCCTGTTTTATTCTGTACTTCTCTGATCTGTTTTCTTCTCTTGTACTGCGCTGTGTCTCATACTGCTCTTTACTGTTCTGTTGTATTGTCCTCAATTAAACAAGGGGAACATGTCATCCTACTGACAACTCATTCTCCGTGTACGACTGTGCCCGAGGCACTTTCTCAGCAGAGGATCCTTTAGGAATAGGAACACAGAGATAAAGGTACAGGAAGATGAATATTCAACAAGCAAAACAGACAGGCAGACAGCAAAAATGTGGATTTGAACAATAGACAACCAGACAGCAGTGTGTTGCAGTCCATCCACCCACAGGCCACAGGAAATGCTTGCACAATACAACTCCATAAGTTTACTAGCTGTAGTCATAACCTACGATTCCTCCGGTGACTTTCTTGCCTTTAACGACTTTTATATTCATGAAGCCCTTCCTTTGGACTGTGTACGTTACTTCCTAATTCAAGGGTTTTCAAAGTGTGACACAAGGCTGGTTTCCATTTTAACCCTCAAATTGTGCAAATTGAAATTGCAAATATAAAATACGCCTAATGGAAAAATGTCAATTTCATAAAAAACAACTATTTAGTGCAAAAAAAAGTTTTTACGCTCGCAAAACTGCAATGGAAACACTTTTTTGGCGTTTATAGGTCTCATGATGCTATGGCTTTGTGCTTGTTAGTAGGAACTGACTCCCTCGTGATGCAGCAGGTGCTACAAGAGCTGTTATGCATCACATAACTCTTCAAAAGTTGAGCGGATCATGAATCCACAATTCCTCTGTGAAATTGTGAACTACCGCTTCCCAGAAATCCCTCATACATGGCCACTCTCACATATAAGGGGCATTCTTTTCCATTATCACTCACATAACATGCCTTGCCTTGGATTGGAAATAATGATGGCTAGTGCGGTGGCTGCAATAGAAATAAACCTGCTAATGTTTTGATAAACCATCACCAAGCTTCATGGAAAGTTATTGCAAGAGGAAAAGTCGCATAACATTGCATGAGAAGTTGTGTAACATCACTCAATGGAAACGCAGTCATCTTGCAAATGTGTTTATCAGTATTTTGAAAATATTGCTTAAGTTTTGTGCAAATCTGTACTGGAAACCTACCTACTGTTGGCCCCCTCTCCCATAAAACCGGCATGTACCAGTCCCTTACATTTAACTCAGCAACTCAGCAGTGAAAATTGATCACCTGTAGTTATATTGCATTGTTTTAACTAATGGCCCTTAATTCTTATCCCAGTTCTTTATCTCTCTCTCTGATTGTATATTGTGAATGCAACTATGTGTGTTTTTCCGTGTGTATTTTTTTGGTAGCTTTAACATGCTGCTCTTCACTAATTGCCCCTTGTGGCATTAATAAAGTTGTTTGAACTGAATTGAATTGAATAGTTGTCTAGCCTTCTTGCCAGTGAGATAATGTTCTACGTCTGGGCTGCGGACGGTATGAATGGTTCTGACATTTAAGATACTCCCCTTAAATGCATTAAAGCTCCCATTAACCCCATGTTTTACCTGAGCTTGCTGGTTTCACTAATTTGCACAAAAAAAGGATGTGGCTGCACTGAGAGATGTGCGTGAAGATGATGAGTCAATGCTAAAAGGAGACCCAATTATTACATCCAATTCAACATGGAGTATGTTGTCAGGTTCATGTTAGTGTGATTACATTGTCCCTTGGGTCTTGCCATACCTTGAGCAACAAGGCTCTGAGGGTAAAGTAAAGTGCTAATTATCAAAGAAACGTCTAGTACATCATTAAAAAAACATCTGGAACACTATTTTCATCATCATTATAATGTGCGTGTGTGTGCTTGTGTGTGTGTGTGTGTGTGTGTGTTGGGGGGGGGTGGTGTTCAAGAGAGATTTTTTTTACAGGTCTGGATTCCAGGTCTGTGCTGTACTCTGGCCTTTCTACAATATAAAGTTTTCTATCTCAATTTCAAGTAAATGAATTCATGTGTTAATGCAATGATTTCTGTTGTGTTTTTTTTCTTTTTATGTAGGAGTCTTATTTTTCTTATTTAAAAAGTTGTTTTTCATGATTTTCAAAGGTATGCATCCTTTAAGTGTGTGCAAGTGCTAGATGTGGGCTCCTGTCTGACAATTTAAACTTTTTAAGACATTTTTTAACCAAGTTTTGACTGTTTTTGAGACAAATCGTCTTTTTCTTATTTAATCATGGCAGGTGAGCATAAAGGTAAGTAGTATGTATGTGGTCCAATGCAGAAGTACGTTTTAAAGAGGAATGTGGTTTTTAGAGTGAATTAGATTAATCCACATCTAACCAGCCAGGAAGCGTAAGTAAAAAGTACAAAGACAGCGTTAGGTTCAGTGGTAGGTTTAACGATTTGTAACATCACAAACACAGACTTATATGCAAAAGAGCTTGACTCATTGGATAAAATGTTTGTGGCAATTGAGACTTCACAAATTCAAATTTAAGACTATTTGACTTTAAAGCGTAGTATTTATAAAACTTAATCCAAGACATTTTAGGGCTTTTAAAGAACTTGAGGACACCCTGGTCCAATGGTTAATATGCAGCTTTAATTTACTATGACATTTTTTCTTCAGTGACACTAAAACATTTTTGAATTTTATTTTGAGGTTATAGGGTTTGCTGTAGTGGTGGTGTGAGTGTGGTAAGGTGGTGGGAATCGGGATGAAAAAATGATGGGAACACAGCTTGGTGTACAGCTTGGCCACATACAGCATGTGCTGTATTATATTGTGTTGCTGCATCTGCACAGAGTCTGTGTGTCCTAAATGTTTACAGTGGAGATGGTTAGTGGTAAGTTATTATGAAAATAATCATAAATAAAGCAATAATGAGAACAGACCCCAGGCTGACAAATACCAGAATTTCCCTTTTAAGTCCTATGGTGGAGTAATTTCTGATCCTGGTTGGGGTCCTCTTTCACACTTAAGCAGGTTTGTTTCTTAGGGGGAGGTGAGATTCTTATAAGCACACACAAACACAACAAAGCCCCCCTGCTGTGCAATTATCCGCATATTAGTGTATGTGGAACATGCAGTAGATGCAATAGCTACCTAGTAAGGCCATGAAGCAGATGCAGATGGCAAAGAGGGAGCTGAAGCTCAGGCCCACTTCCTCCCTGTAGATGGCCAGTGTTGTCTCGCAGTGGCGTCCTCTGTAACCCTCAGGGCAGTGGCAGGTGAATTTGGAGGGTGACTGGGCAACACAGGTCCCCCGGTGACAAGGCCGTGTAGCACAGAGGGTATAGACACAGGACTTTCTGGTCCCATTCACACGGATCATGTGGCCTGGAGGACATCTGAGGAGAGGGGTAAGACAGGGACAACGGGGGAGGGGAAAGAGAGAGAAAAATGAAGGAATCATAAACAATGTTAAGCCCATTATTGTTAACTTTGTACATAAATGTCCAATGCGGTATTTCCAAACCATTAAAATGCACTTTTTTTGTAGTGATAATTTGAAAGAACTTTTAGATACAGCAGAAAAGGAAGGGAAATCTCTAACAAAAAAAAAAAAAAAAAAAAAAAGCTTTGAATTTAAAAGAGCTGTATACAACATTCAGGACATTAATGTAGCAGCAAAATACTGTTTGCTATGTCAACATGTAATGGTGTTATGGTATCGTGAGAGAAAAACGAAGACACACTCCCTCTGTGTGTGTTATTATCAGAGCTTATCTGTGTTTTTGTTTTGGTAGAGCATCCGGCTGTTAGCTCATGCGAGTCACTATGTGTGTATCCCACTGACTAGTTAATCGCCACAGTAATGTGCTGATACTCAGGTTACTGCTGATAATGCTGTACAGGCTATGATCCATAACTATGCTCAATGTCACATACAGCTCCCTTAACAAACTATCACTGAACTTCAGACTGAATTCACTTGAAAAACTAAATTCAACATTTTTGGGGTATCAGGCAAAAAATCCAAAAAGCAGACACATGATTGATGATATTGGAATAGGAAGAGTGTCTGTAATTACATTTCTGGGTGTGATAATGGATAATAAATGATGCTGGAAACCACCTATAAATTATATCAAAGCAAAAGTTTCAAAGTCATTTTCCACACTGTATAAAAAATTGGGGTTTTCTAACTCAAGCTTTCACACCGCTCCTTTTTAGTCCCAGACAAAACCTGAACCAACAGACCAACTGTTTATTAAATTAAAGACTCAAAAATTGAGAGATTTTGTCAGCTTTAAATGGCACAAATCATGTATGAAGTTAAATATAAGTTATTACCTGAAAAGTATCCAAATGTTTGAAATGAGAGAAAAGTCGATATGTACTACTGTCGTAGTACTACTATACAGTCATGTATAAATTTCAATTCCAATTTCAACATAAACATTGAGATCGCTTAGTTGTGCATAACACCAGATTTTGATTAAGTGAATGTGTAATAATCTCTCTGAGGAAATGTGTTGTTACCAAAGCAGTTTCAGCAGCATCAAAGAAAAACACAGCATGTAAACAAAAATAGAATAAAGAGGGGGATAAAACTAATCATATTGGACAGCTACAGTGTTAGAATATAAAATGGAGATGAATAGAGGATAAAAAAAAATGTCTTTTTGAATGTTTATTATCATTTCACAGTGTGAAAAAAAAGTGAACCCATCTCCTTGAATCATTCCACAGACACTCACCTCAACAGAGAATAAACTGGAGGACATAAAAATGCTGACTGTGGCACTGGCGGTAACAAGGATGATTTTATGCAGACAGGGGCACATTTTCTGCCTCACTTCAGAAAGCACCACTATAATTAAAAGCTCATTTGGGTGTAACAGCTCAAACAAACATTTTACGAGCCCATTAATTCCGTATCCCTTTCAATGTCTGTGGAGCAGCTCCAGGCTGTACATTTTGATGACATCAGAGATGAGTCTTGCCTCTGGTCTCAAGAGATTCCTTCATGCTTATAAATATTGACTCAACTTTACTATGAAATAGCAGCATTGTATTCAAGAGCACTCTGTAATTTATCTCATAATTGTTCCTCTTCCAAAGTAAAACTCATCCAGACAAGATATTAAAGGGTTAACTTACTGCATCAACTCTGTCTCCTATGAATTATGTTCATATGCAATAAATTCCTTGAGCAATTCACATTCACTGGTAACATTTTGGAGGTTTGGGTTGTTGGATGGGGGCGGTAAGTGTCTTGCTTTGACTTCCTGTATCCATAGATATAAATAAAAGTTTTATCATGAACAATGATGGAAAAACACTTTTCCATGAGAACACGTTTCTTGTTTTTATGGTACTGCATAAAACACTTACACTTGCTTTAGTTTCAGTAGTTGAGAGAGATATTTAGGTCTAATTTTTGATGATGATACGTGTATCATCAGTTTAAGTAGTTGTAATCATATAAACCTCACATTAGATCAAAACATATACTGAAAATGCCATGGATGATACACTATACTTTTGGGAAGTACATTCTGTTGGTGAACAATTACTTGTACTTGTTTGTGTAACATTCACAACTTCTCTCTACTCTCCATCTTGGACAACATGCAGGTGTTTGGAGATGTAACAGTGCCGAATGAGTGGAACACACAGTAAAGTTTTTTGCCGCTCTACTTAAGATTGGCTGCATAACTTACGTAAGGGATTTACTGATTGTTTTTCCAGCATTTTAACACACACTACGGTACATTTATTCCCATGAAAGCATTCAGGTAGGACTCCTCTGGCCTAGTTTGACTTTTGCCGTAAGGGCCAATACAAATTGGAACAACTTGTCCAAGACAACCAAAGTCAGAAACCATTTTCATAACACTGTTCAAATTTAGAAATTACTATTCTTATTGTTGATTTAAATAACAGCTATCTTGATAATGAGACAAAGAGAGAGAGAGAGAGGGATGCTGTTTGAAAACCAACATTTTAATATGTAATTAACTGTGGGTGGGATTATTGTACCATGACAAATGCTCATCTTTCAGTATTCATTATGGCTGGTTAGAATCTGTGTAGGAGTTGGATGCCTATCAGTCAACAAATAACACTTCTCTTTGGCTGATCATTTCAACCAATTTTCACCAAAAGATCAGACGATTTTTAAAGAGAAATCTTTGTAATTTTAATGCTGTCACACAACATGTGTTTTCTGTTGCACCTGAGATTATGCTTTTGATAACAGTCAGTGAAAACAGGAAAATGAAAAAGAATTGCTCATCCTGCTGCAGATCAGCTAGGGTGCCTTCAAATTATAATAATAACAAAATTGTGCACTGCAAAGGAGCTTTTTAAAACTTTTATTCAACATTACTTTTTGTTTTTGACAGCTATACTCCAAAACTGACCAGCGCTAAGACCTGCCCCTTTCAGTTATTGCTGCGAGGCATGCTTCATGTATTAGCATGATACTTTAAGTTATTATTATTAAGCAAACCACTTTGACATGTGGAAAAATGAAAATCATGGTTGCTACATTATGACTGGCTGATTGCTGTTTAGGTAAGGTATTTACCAGTCAACTGAATACTATAACCTTCTTTATTACATTAATATTCAAAGTAATGATAAAACTCAGTTTTGTGTTGTGTGCAAAACTGCCTTCTTTTTACATTAAAATCAAAAGTAACAATGGAAAATCACTGTTTTTGTGTTTATTTGAGCCCAAAGGAGAGGGGTTATCGACACAACAATATGTTTTTATCCAGCTATTTGGCTGTGCCTCCTTGTGTATGAGGTATCAAACACTTGGGCTTGTAGGACTCGCTGCCAACTCTTAACTACTCTCTAATCATTTTCCAAGGTTTAGGTCAAGTGGTAAAAAGAGAACAAGACGAACAAACAAGCATGGTGGGGATGGAGGGGGAGATGAGTGTGTATGTGTGTGTGAAAATGTTACATGGGTTAAAAAAAAAACTGAGCAAGAGTGAGAAAGATGAGAGCCATAAGAACCAAGAAATAAAGGAGAAGAGTGCGAAAATGAGAGCCATTGTAAAAAAAGTAAATACATTTTTAAAATGGGTCGGTGGATGGATGATGTGGGTGAGTGGATCAGAGGAGTGGGGAAAAAGGTACATGCAAGATGAAAAGCTTGGCTGCACAGACTGAATTGAGACTGATGTTTCCAATGGCAAAAAAAAAAATGCTGAGATTAGTGCATGTGGATAAGAGCACTTGGTGTTTGATTCAGTCTGTGCCACAAGAGAGGGTTGTTAGTTTACTGCGGCTTTTCATCGCATGACATTTTCCATTTCCTGCTGACAAACAGACCTACCCTCAGACAGGGAGTCATACAGTAGTGCATGTGAAATGTTGATCAAGCAAAAGTGAGAATCCCATCAGGGTCAGAGGGCTGGTATAATAATATTTTTTTCACCTACGACATTTTAGGCGTTTAGCTTAGTGACTGAGCAGATGGGGCTTACTGTG
The DNA here is from genome assembly GCF_026936395.1 of Plectropomus leopardus. Taxonomy (NCBI): domain Eukaryota; kingdom Metazoa; phylum Chordata; class Actinopteri; order Perciformes; family Serranidae; genus Plectropomus; species Plectropomus leopardus. Next base: position 39,153,711 of record NC_142176.1, on the reverse strand, counting down.
TTATTCATTGCCTTTTTAAGAAGGACATGAACACACTGGCTCTAGTGGGAATTTAAGTTTTAAAGTCTCTCTGAGGCCATGTGCAGACTGACAATCACCACCACACCACAGTCATAGTGGAGTGGGGGTGTTATGACAGTGAGTTCTGGCAGAGAGACACAACAGATCCTGGCTTCACTTTCTCTGCAGTGTCGTCATGAGCCGCACTTACACTGCCTGTTCAAGGTAGGAATAACAGGCCATTAAGCCGCCTCGCCATTCTGTCTAAATGACGTCCATGTAAAATGTAAAGCCAGACACCATGGGCTGCACGGGTGTGACTGTTAGAAAAAGCATAAAAAAGCAAGTCATTTGTGGCATAACTTAACCCCTCGAAGCCTGAGCAAAGTGGCTTGACCCAAAAAATAGCAAAAAATAGCCCAAAAAAAAGCAAGAAAATTAACTAAAATTTGTAAAACAGAAAAAAATAGAAAATTAATTTTAAAAAAAATAAGTGCTCAAATATAATATAACTTTGTTAATTTTTTTTGTCCAATATATATATATATATATATATATATATATATATATATATATATATATATATATATATATATATATATATATATATATATATATATATATATATATATATAATATTATATATAATTTTTTTTTACCTTGCTTTTTCCTTTTTTCCCCTAGACATTTTCCCTAGCCTTTTTAAAATATTTTTCTAATCCACTAATTTCCAACGATTTATGGGGCATTTCTTATCAAGTGGCTTATTGCCTTTTTTCCAAGTTTTTGAAAGAAACTGGACCAATTTGCTCACGGTTCAAAGGTTTGAATGCTTGTCACTTGGATGTCCCTCCAGGTCTAAAAAGGGTGAATAAAAAAATGGCTGAATAAATCAATTAAAGCCTAAACTTTAAAACAATAAAATAAAATAAAAGTGGAAGTTTTCGGAGACCTTTCTCACCTTCCTGCACTAGGGTTTGTCTCTAAACCCAGCTACAGTTGAGTGAGTGACTGCTTATGCTGCTGGAGCACTGACGCACACTGTCATGTCTTTCCTCAAAAAAAAAGAGACGAAAGGGATAGAACGCAAAATGACTTTGTTAAAATAAAAAAAGAAATACATTTTAAAAAATTCAAAAGGTGTGAAAGGACATGCAAGATAGGTAGGTAGGATGTGGTACCCACAGAGACTGCATTTGCATAGAGCCCAGATTTTGGTGCAACACCCCTGGGTGTCAGCCAGCAAGTCACCCTGCTAGCTAATCATGTTTACTTCAAGATCACCAAGGTAGAGAGAGACGTTGTTGTTGTGACAACTTGCCAAAGCTGTAAAGTCCTCCCTCAAAGAGTATAAACTGTTCCTGCTGTGTCATTATGTTTGATAAGCCTTCAAACTGGACATCCTGGTTTGTATTTCATCCCCTCACCAGTAACCTGTAGCAACATGCACGCCAGCACAGCCTGAAATAACTCAGTCTGCCATCCAAATGCAGAATTTCTATTTTTATGCTAAGTGATGCACACAAATTATTTGGTGCATTTGGAGTTTATTTGGACAATTCAATTGCCAGAATCCAGCAGACACACACATGTGCACAGGCTGGTTGAAATAAACGTGCGACGTCACATGGAGCACTGTAGGACTGACTTTGAAGCTGCTACACAGTATATCTCCTCTGTCAGGCAGGCTGAGGGGGAATTTGAGTTCACATGACACTCTGCCTATGACTAAGAAGATGAATGAGTCCACTTGCTCATTTGTTTTTCAAAGAGCAGATATCAATTTCAAATGAAAACCAAATAAACAAATAATTTGTAATGACCTTTAACCAGTCTGGAACTTAGAGATTGGCTGGCAGTCACATCACATTTCTTGTCATTTCAGCCTGTGGTTTTCAATCAAGGACCTGAGCAGCCAGGGACAAGAAAGACAAGCGAATTCAAGCTTTGTTTGTACACTAACATCCACAGTCCCTCAATGACAGTTAACCAGACAATCGGGCATGTAGAAAAAGGTAGAGTAAGGTCTGAAAGACTGCATTTGAAGAGTTGACACATTGTTAGCTGCAGTCAATTTGTGATCTCTACACATATTATCCAGAGTGATCATCTAACGCTCTGACCCTCCGAAAGAGTCAGAGCGGCTGACACAATCAGTAATCAACTGGTGCTTCCACCAGAGCCAAATAACATAGTAAACAAGTGCAAACACAGCAGTGAGTTAAAATTGTTACGATGGAAAAGATGAAGACACTTTTTTGTTCATTCACAGGCTGCATCAGCGATGGTGGGAGGGACGTTCACCACTGCATCTCACAGTCAACCCACTGATACAGTTCCACATCAATTTTATCATTAAACATCATTAGCGGGCAAATTCTGCTGGCTGTTTTATAATATCTGACAGTGCACAAGCATTAATATAACAGGAAGTTATGTTTAGTTCCTTTTAGTTAACATGCTGAGTGCAAAATGTTTTGCTATATATTTATTCATTTTACGCATACAGTTGGCATAAAAATCCAGAACTGGTTATACATTTTATTTGATGCTTTATAAGTCCCTGTTGTCACTGTCACTTCAAGTGTTACAATCACCAGATTGCTTTCTATCATGCTGCCTTTTTTCTGATTGTTCTTTTTATTTAAACGGACAATAATTGGGTGCCACAGTTTCCTGTAGACAGCTTCCTTATGCATAGATAAGCAACTGCTTCCTGTGCCATAAAATTATTGTAATGTAATCTTACATTTCCATGGCTTTACAGTATAAGAAAGTTAGAATAGAGTCATGGGGAGGCTTTTTCTTCAACACATTTCCTATGTTTTCACGTGAGTCAGGACGAGGCAGTCACAACGTGCATTTATGTGGCTATGGTCAAAATTAATGCCATGGTCAAAAGCTGAACTAGGAATTCCGCCATGCTGATGTATGCCTCTGTGAACAAGTCAAGTTGAACTTACAGTTTACATCCATGTCTGTTAAAACATGGGTGCTTCACACATAGCTCAGCTGCACAGCACAGCTGACCTTTGACCCCTCGGATATAAAATGTTAAAGAATCGTCTGTAGATTCTTTGCGACTTTTGTGTGAAACTGTCAGATAATGGATTTTTGAGTTATGGCCAAAAACATGTTTTCTGAGGTCACCATGACCTTGACCTTTGACCTTCAACCACCATATTCTAATCAGGTCATTCTTGAGTCCAAGAGGATGTTTGTGCCAAATTTCAGGAAACCCTTACGGCATTCTTTAGGTAATACGTTCACAAAAAATTAGATGGATGCAAGGTCACAGTGACCTTGACCGTATAACACCGAATTCTAGTCAGCGTATCCTTGAGTCAATGTTTGTGCCAAATTTGAAGAAATTTCTGCAAGGTGTTCATGACATATAGCTTTCACAAAAATGAAACAAAAGCAAGGTCAGCTTGACTTTGACCTTTGACCACCAAAATCTAATCTGTTCATCCTTGAGTGCAAATGGATGTTTGTGTTAAATTTGATATTGTGTTCACAACAATGGGCCGGACAGACTGACAACTCAAAAACATAATGCCTCTGGCCTCTGCCATCGCCAGCATGGAGGCATAAGAGTAAGAGTGAGTTGGTTAATATGGAGCCCCTTTGGCGTCACGTTAGGAAAAAAAAATAATTAAAAAAATCAAATTGTAAACACACTGACTAAGGCCCTGGGTGTTATAACTGTTGGTAATTTTCACTGGTTTTGTTAAAAAAATGTCAAAGTAAAACCATGAGTACAAATCGTGACTGTGAGAGCATACATCACAAAACCATTTGCACACATTTATGCAATTTTTTTTTTGTTCGACCATGTGAACCCAGAGGGACTTGGTAGGTTTTAAGGCATGTGTCTTTATGCCTTTGTGTCAAATTGATGTCCAAGTGTGAATGTACTGGAATGTGCAGTTACAGTCATGTGGTGTGTGTGTACCTGCATTCGTGCACTCTCCACAAGTCAACACAGGTGAAGGGGGGGCTACACTGGTTCCTTTTGCAGGAGTCTGACGAGCACCCAAGGGAGAGGCCTTGTACGCTGACCTGGGAAACCCCATCTCGCGGCTGGCTGTCAAGCGGCATGTAGCGACCATTGAGGCGTATGTCCCTCATGCAGCCTGCAGGGAGAGAAATAGGAAAGAGCTCAATTGCAAAAGAAATACATTGTTTTTTACCTACAAGTACACAATATTGAATTAGATAGAGTTTTTCCTAATGTACCTGGTAAACAAATGAACCATAAGTTCTTGATAGATTACTGGCTCCAGTTCTGACACTCACAGCTTAAATACACCCTGTTTTGTTTGTGAAAATGTTTCATTGAGTTTCTTGGGGTAAGGTGTTTATAGCAGCATGTTAAAATGCCATTCATACTGTTCGAGGAAATCTCTGCAGGCAAAGATTTGCATACATGTTGGAAATTGTATAATGTGCTCCATGGTGCACTGATCGCTGTGCTGTTTACACATGTCACTGCTTCGCTGCTTCTCCTGAGACACTGACCAATGGGAAGTTAATATATTTGAAAGGCTGTTTGCAAAATGCTACACTCAGATAACAACACACATTGCAAATGGGGAGAGATGTTTGTAAGGTCTGCAGGACCTGGATCAGTGATACTTAATTTATTGCCAAATCTGACCCCTGATAGGATGCCAGGTGTGTCCTTATCTATTTTCTAATTCACAATAAAAATAAGGTGATTCACACTTGGAATTGGTTTAGTACTTTTAGTATACATAAGGTGTATTTTGATACTGTGCATGGCACAGCATCAAAATAGAGCTTGTTTGTCAAAAAAAGTGCCAGTGGAGGATCCCACACAACCTTCGACAGAAGTCCTAACTAATGTCCTAAAAGCCTAGAAAGGTCGTGAAATTGTAAGAATATCTTTAAATTCAAGAAATGTAATAAATCAGAGAAATTTTGTTAAATTCTAGAAAAGTCCTAAAATCTGAAAAACGTCCTAAAGTCCTTAAAATATCCTAAGATTCTCTAAAGGCCCTAAAATCCCAGAAGTGTTCTAAAATCCCAGACATTTCTTAAACTCTGAGAAACATGCTACAATCCTTGAAATGTCTTAAAATCCTAGGAATGTCCTGAAATCTTAGAAACATCCTAAAATCCCGGAAACATCCTAAAATCCAAGAAATGTCCTTAAATCTTGGAAATGTCCTAAAATCCTTGAAATGTAATTATTCATTAGGCTTTGGGTCTTGGTTTCATAGGTTTGGCCATTGTTTCTATCATTAATTACAGCAACATGACAGAGGTTTGGTAACATGGTGACAATGCTAAACAGGAGAATGCGTAGACAATCAGACACATTTTAATTAAAGGTTACCCAAAGGACAAGGTTGAACAATACAATCCTTATCCAAACTTCCCATTGTTAGCATCCATCAAAATGTATACACCGATTGACCTGATTCAGAGAGAAGGAGCTGTACACTACATTTAGAGCAAGATCTAAGATTCAGAGTATGAGCCGGGACTGTCGCACACAGCTCTCAACATGGAGCAAAGACGATCTATACAATCACCGCAGTTTCAAGGGGGGCACCCAAAATTAGTGTCACCAATACAGTATGTGACTAATATCTCCTCTTCTGTTACAGACTTCTGCTTTTAAATTATGGACATTAAAATGTTTTTGTAGAACATAACTATGTCACAGTTGACCTTTGACCCCTTAAATACAAAATGGCAATTCTTCTACATATCCTATGAGACCTTTGTGTGAACTTTTGAGAGTATGAATGGCCAAAAACATGTTTTATGGGGTCACCGTGACCTTTGATCTTTGATCACAAGATTCTATTTATTTTTTCTTGAGTGCAAGTGGATGTTTGTGCCAAATTTGAGGAAACTCCCTTAAGGCCATCTTCAGCTATAACATTCATGAAAATTAGATGGATGCAAGGTCATAGTGACCTTGACCTCAAAACACCAAATTCTAATCAGCTCATCCTTGAGTCAACATTTGTGCAAAATTTGAGGAAATTTACTCAACATGTTTATGAGATATTGTTTTCACAAGAATGAAATATACAAGGTCACCCTGACTGTGACCTCTGACCACCAAAATGTAATCGGATCATCCCTGAAAATTTCCTCAAGGTGTTCATGAGATAATGTGTTTACAAGAATAAGACGGATGCAAGGTCACAATGAACTTGACCTTTGACCATCAATATCTAATCAGTTCATCCTTGAGTCCAAATGGATGTTTGTTTTAATGTAAGGAAATCGCAGCGAGGTGCTCTTAAGAATGTGTTCACAACGATGGGCCGGATGGAGGGACAACTCAAAAACATAATGCCTCTGGCCTGAGCTATCTTCTGCAAGGAGGAGTGTCATTGCCATGACGAAGGGGTACTTTGTTCACAGTGGTGTTAGGGTGGGTGATGCATGTAAAGTAGCATCCACATGATTGCCAGAACACTGTCTTGTAAAGAGATGATCATAGTTATTAATTTCATCTGTCAGTGCTTTGAATGTTTTGGCTGATCAGTGTATACAGCATTGATATTTTATGTCTAGACTCCGACCTTGGCACTTCCTCAAATTACCCATCTGTGGGTAATCAGGGGTGTCTTTGACACATTACAATCAGTTGTGAATGCTTTGATCGATAACTTTGTCCTGATTGTCAGATATGTGTCCCTTACAGCTTTTTGTTCTCATTATATTCTTAAAATTTCAGTAGCAATGCTGTTATTTAATTAAATTAGTTACTTTCACTGTCACTCCTAAAATAAGCTTTCATTCAATCAATTAATCAACCAATAATGGCTCAACAACCACCAATAATTTTACTGACCTTGAATTCTCTAAAATAAACTCTTAAATACATGACATGAACGTAAAATGATTTCTGGCTTATTTGCATAGGTACAATAAATACACTTTTTATTTTTAAGATTATTTTTTTGGGCTTTTACTGCCTTTAATTGATAGGACAGTGTGAGCGTGAAAGGGGTATAGAGAGAGAGGGAGACATGCAGCAAAGGGCTGAGGCCAGACTCGAACCTGCAGCCGCTGTGGCGAGGACACAGCCTCTGCACATGGGGCACCCCTAAACACACTTCTTTATCCTGGACTACCAGCTGATCTAGTTACAAATAAAATTGCAACTTGCACTGTGCTGAGTTACTAATAACTCATATTTACACATTAAACTGAAATCCAACTCAAAATATAAAAATGCTTGGTGCTGTTACTGTAGAGCAGAGTACCTGAGTTTTGATTACCAGTAGTAAAGGTAATGTCTAAAGGTCTTCCAGCAATTATGTCTAAACTCTGTGTCGGTAGTGTTGCAAAGGTTACCATGAAGCAACAGAGCAACACTTGAGGACATGTTTCTGATCTTTTTTTTTAATGTTTTCATCGCTTAATTACTGAGTTGGTATATTCAGTTCAACATCTCACTACCCCTCTGCCAGTATTTGAAAAGAGACATTAACAAAAGTAATTGCAAATACAGACACGGCGTCACGTACACCCTCCCTGCCACCATCTATCACGTCTGGCTCTTTTGAAGGGATATGCTTTTAAAGTCCATTTAATAAACACACGCATTGTCTTTTACTGCCTGAGGCACAGCTGTCGAACTCCAGGGAGCTCTCTCTCTCTGTCTCTTCCTATCTGTTTCTCTTTCTCTCTCTCTCTGCGTCTGAATCTCTCCATAGTTATGACCTCTTTCTCTCTCACACACTGCTATAGTATCTTGCCTTTTTTAGCCTAAATCCTAGACCTTCTTTTCGCTCTTAAGACTCTATCAGCGGCCAGTTCTCACACCGAACTCATCACATAGCTCTGCTCTGTCAGTGCTTTTGGTGTACGCGCATGATGCCAAAAGCCAACTTCCACATCCAACCAGAGCTGCTGGACGGCATCAGATGAGAATGTGGGCAGACAGAACCGGTGGTGTTGTTTTGTATGCTGCTGACGTCACATGAGAACATAACCAGACAGAACCAGTCGTGTGTTTATGAAATGCTGAAGGACAACGTCAAGTAATAACCCTACCGGTAATGATGTAATCGGTTGCTATGGCGATGGCAGCGCATGTAGATACAGCAGCCAGTAGCTCCTCGAATCCTTGCTACTTTTTGACCATATTTTTCTTTTTTTTTTTTTTTAACTCTATGGCACCCTCTGCTGAAGCACAAGTTAGAGAAGCACTTATCAACATCAGGAAAAGTTGTGTGGGGTTTGGACTGAATACAGCAGACCATGAGAGTATTCCCACCAACGTCATATGCCAGCAACCAGTCAGACCAGAGTAAAGAAATGAAACCGAAAGCACCAGACGAAGAGAGGGAGGACAGCCAGCATCAGGGCGAGGCTGACCTTAGTTTGACGACCAACTGGCTAATGTCTGGTTACAGGAATATAATGGATGAGATGCAATTAAGGCTCACTCAGCAACAGGAGATCAGAGACTGCTCTGCACACATATTCACAGAGATATAGTTAATCCCTAACATCCCATATCTAGCTGTTGTACTGGATGGGCAGGCCTTGTTCAAAGCTGACAGGACACAAGACTCTGATGGAAATTTTAAAAAATGCACTGCAGGAATTATATGTTGCCACCAGAAGCAACATGCCCAAGCGACCTGATGGAATTTTCATAGTAGCTGCTGATTTTAATCAACTCATCCTTCAACTCCAAAGATGTAGCAGGATCAAGGACAAATTGTAATTACATCCTAAATCCTGTTTAAAAATTTACCTTGCACCTTGTAATTCAAGGAGCATGAGTGCACTTATAGGGAGGGTGGATGGGACCCACAAACAACTGACTTTTGTACGAAGAGTCCAGGGTTCACTAGAGTGGACGTGTGTTTTTTATGTTTTTTTCTATACCTTACCATGTGCCTCTTTTGCCTAAACCTAGCCAAGTGTGACTTTGTTGACTAATCCCAACCACCGTGATGGTCCACATTTAGTAAACATAAGGACTATGCTGTGACATCACCATGGGATGCATCATCCCTCCATGTGCATTTGTTAACATCACAGTACTGGCATCCCCCAGCATAAACAGTTGACACAGAAGGATAACTAAAATGTCATAGGTAGACATGGAAGGTCACTGATAGAGCAGCATCAAACTTAAAATTTACAAAAAAAACTGTATAATGACTCATTCAGAAATCTGTAAAAAAAAAAAAAAAAAAAAGCCAAATCCTTATGTTTGGTGATAGATCATTCAGATTTTGTAGCCTGACCCATAGAACAAGCTAGCAATCAGTGCATGCTGCTGCTGTTTCTGTTGATTTATTCATAACAATGGAGTGATAATGTTAAAACTAACAGTTTAAAAAAAGGGTTCAGCATTTTGGGAAATATGCTTATTCTTTTTCTCGCTGAGAGTTAGATGAGAACATCATTTGTATATCTGTGTAAATATGAAGCTAAGACTGAGCTAAGCTAAAAATGGTTAAATTTAGCTTGGCATAAAAAAATCAAGAAAATCAGGGGAAATCAGTAGCCTCTACAGTCTTTACAAAAAAACTAAAATGTAAAAGAAGAACCAATTCATTAAACAAAAATTTGCAAATGCCACCCAAACGTTAAAACAGAGATTGTCCTCCCAAGGACGAAAGCCGAAGGGGCACTTGCCAATTCAGCAAATAGGGAGGTCAGGATGAATGGATAGGTCAACAACATATGAGACATGAGTTTTACACATAATTCTTTCATCCATACCATGTTTCCTAGCCCTTGACAAAGTACTTCATCTAACTCTTTGTGCCTAAAGCTAACCAAACCTTGACCATGAGTCATAGGTAAGAACCTACAAGGATTGTTCACAACTGAATCTCTTGAACGTTATTCGGAGTCCTAATGAATGATTTTTGTTGTTTTTTTGTTCAGCATAGAGTTAAATAAGAGGTCAAATGCAAGACAGAATCTTTTGTGTGGGTGAATCTAAAAAGATATTGCTTCAAGGACACACACAATCGTGCAAACTTATTGCAACAAAACAGGCACACTTGCTGATTACATCTTAACAAAAGCTCTTCTTTTACACTTAAACTAACATCTCTCTCACTCACACATACAAATAGTATCGCATATGCACAAACACACAAACACACACACACACACACGCACGCACACGCACACACACACACACACACAATCCTTTTACTCCGCAGCCCCTCCATACACCCAGCTGTGCATACTGCCATCATCCCAGCTAACAATGAAGATGCATTTAGGAGAATAAGCCATTAAACTGTCATATCAATCAACCATTAACACATATAATGTCACAATCCTCCTTTGAAAAGAGTATGTAGAATGTATGACTAGATAACAGGACTTATTTCTGGTAGCACTTTCCAGGAGGAATTCACATGCCCTGAACCACACTATCTTCGTCACTGTAACACACAGCAAACACATCATATTATCTGGTACTCCCACACACACGGGATATATACAATTCGGCATGAATAATGTTTGGATTGATTTTAGCATTGTATGGCGTCAGTTCTGTACTGAGAGGGACATCCAGGAAGATTGATACTGTTGTGTGTTGCAACCCTTCCCCATTCTCTACTGAAATGTTTACCTCTTTACAGCCGGGCACTCATCTGCCAAAGATTTTAAAGGAACACTATTGAACGACACACAAAATAATCCCTTTTTTTGTCCTACTTTTGAAAAATAAATCTAGCAGTGCTCTTCTGTACAAAATAATAAAACATGGTCCTTGGCAAAAGCACCAGGGTGAGTACAAACAAGGTGATAATTGGGATGGTGTGCCATCACCAATCCTAGCCATTAGAAATTTAAAAGAATCTAAATTATCAAGCACTTTGGGTCTCCTTTTTATGTGATATTCTTTTCTTATCTATTTGTCTACTGAGAGAAGAGATTGTTAAAATCCTCTGCCATGTTTGTGTTGCTCAAAGTATTTTTTTGTTTTTGTTTTTTTTTTTTCAACTGGTGTTATTGCCAGTACTTAAGATAACATTTTCTCTAGCAGCTGGAAGCTAACCTGGGTCAAACTGACCAGTAAGAACCAGGTTCTGCATAGATTCAATCTTTCTATAGCCATAACCACTTATCCTATTAAGGGCCACAAGGGGGTTGGAGCCTATCCAGGCAGAGGTGAGAGATGAGGTCGCCATAGAGACAAACAACCTTTCACACTCACAGTCACACCTACAGGCAATTAAGAGTCGCAAACTAACCTATGGAAAGAAGTCGGAGAATGCTGACAGAGGGAGTACATGTAAACTCAGCACAGATGGGCCACTCCACCAAAGGTTTGAACCCCAGAACCCTCTTGCTGTGAAGCGATAGCGCTAACCACTACACTCCGCTGCTGCCAGCTATCCCTTCCACCAACTTGGAGCTGGTTCCGTTTCTGTTCCCGCACCTTATTTTGAACCGTTCAGAGCATTTTGAGGAAAAATAAAGTGGCCTGAAAACCTGAACCTGAAAAGTTGGTTCTTGGCTGGAGCCAACCCCCTCCTCCCAGAAAAAAAAGAACAGAACTGTTTTTTCTTGATCTGAACTGTGATGAAATCAGTGGGCACATCATATTTTGCATGTTAATAGGAGAGGATAGAAAAGGCAGAAATGGAGAAGTCAAGTGAGTCACTGACAGGAAATATGTGCAGTGGTCTCATTAATAGTTGGTGTATGCTTGTTTTTTGGAGTAAAATCAATTATTTGTAGTGACAGAACAAAAGTTTATCTGCAATTTTGCTTCTACTGTTTCGCTTGTGCATCCTTCCATGCCTTCTGTTGCCTATACATCCTTGATTACAAGGGTTCCACTCAAAGCTGTTGGAAACACAGGCTGGTTCACTGGGTGACACTAAGGTTCCAAATATCCTGAACGGAACCGGTTCAAGAAGCAGAGCTATTTTGGTGGAAAAAAGGGTAAAAATATACCTTAAGTGTCTTAAACCAGTTTTGTTTACATTGTTTTTTGCTGTGGACCATACACTTTCAGATCATATCAACTGACTCCAGATGGGTGTAGAAATCAGCCTGCTGTTTGCAGTCTCAATAACCATTGGCCTTCCAAGCTATCACTTTCTTATCCTATTCCTGTGCCTGTAGAAGGTGTGACTGCATAATAATGGAGTTTTCTTCCCAAGTGTTTTCCTCTCGTTGTTTTTAGCACTGTCGGAACATTGTTGATTCAGTGCCATCAACTGAGAACATCGTGGGTAGACAGGAAAATGAACAGGTGAAAGCAGCAACTTTACAGAGCTGAGAAGAAATAAATGACATGGAAGTATTCATGCACTGCAGCTCAGAAATCCTCATTAGTGAGGCTGATTCAAGATGTATAAAGCCATTATTTTAGTGCTTGTAAAATGAAGTATAGGGCCATTATTCAGTCTTAACACAATTCCAGCACTGAATGTTTTCACTAATGAATTGATCAAACTAGTTGGGCATATTTTAAAGCTGTTATGTATGAAGATGGCAACACATAAAAAACAGAAGGGAGAGCAGAAGGAAATGCAATAAAAACAAAACTGCTATACTCAGGCAGCTGTCCACATATGGTAAATCCTGAAGTTCGAAATTTAGGAGGTTTTGTTAGAAATGTCAGCACCTGCACATGTAATTGTTGGTATTGGTATTATTCTGTGCTATGGAATGTTAAAAATTTCTACTTATTGTCCAGTTAACAAGTTGTCCTTGGGTCTGTGGCTGCTCCAGCTGCTCCCGTGCCAACGCACTTTACAGTTTCAGAGTTTGAATGCAAGCTGAAGTAAAGTGTGCTCACACAAGGTAATACTGCAAAGAGCTTGGAATTCAGCCTACAGTACTACATGTACGTGAGGGGAAGGCAACAAGCAACTTAACAAGACATGGTCTGAAAATTTCCAAAATAAAAGTTACAAAAAATTATGTGAAAATGAGAAAAAAAAAACTTGTGCTTAATATTTATATATATATATATATATGCGTGTGTGTGTGTGTGTGTGTGTGTGTGTGTATTTTTCCTGTAACATAATTTTGAATATAAAATTATTGTTATTATTCAATATCATAAATTGGCGGGATATTTTTCCATATCTTTTTGCATACATTTCAACCACCACCCCCCCAGCTTTAAAAAGGTCACATGGCCTGTGAAAGGCATCTGAAAGCAGCACAAGAAAAATGATGTCAATCCTGATTTCGAAGGGTAACTGACAGAAAATTCAGTGAAAAGCGTTTGAAGCTTTCTCAGATAAACACTTGCAGATGCTCTAAGCTCAATGTGCTGACGTTACCTACCCTGAAAGCTCTTGTTTATTCCAGAGGGGAAGGTGTTTCCCACCATCACCACAGTGGGGTCAATGACGATTTCTTTACTTCGGCCCCGTGAGACTGCGACCTCCCGCTGCCCTCCACCACCATCCAGTCGCAGCATCATCTCGTTGTCATGGCGATCTAGGAAAACCTCGTGCCATTCACCGTTGTCCAGGCGATAGGTGGGTAGTGTTAGGTTGTAGTCCCCATCCCCGAGGTTGTAGAAAACACAGAGGAGGCCCTGGAAGATCTTCAATTGGAAAGAGGACAGATAGTATGAGGCTTACAGGTTCAGCTTATCTTTGACTTCAGATGTTTGCTCTTGAATTAAATGTGTTATTTTTGTGAGCCAAATTTCAATCGCATTGCCACATCCTAGGATATTGTTGCTGGTCAAACAAATGTGTGATTGATTTAAATAACTAATATTGACCATTCCTACCATAATGAGTCAAAACTAATAAACTGGTTGCAGCAAGTTGTTAATCAATCTATCCTGTATCATTCTCTGAGAAGGGAATAAAAACAAATACTCACTGGTTAGCAGGCATTCGTTGATGCAGCTACATTGGGAGGTTTCCCATTTCTGCTTTTTCCATACGTTTTACTGTATGTGAAGAGTGTTTTTTTGTTTTGTTTTTTAAATATTATACCATCCATCATCAAAGGAGCCAGATATTCCTTTTTTGCACCTTTGAACCTTTGTTACTATAAATCATGCAGAGATTTATAAAGAACAGTGATGATGAAAGGTCCTATGGTTATTAATCAAGGCTGTAAACTTCTGGTCTGTTGGTAGATATGCTCTTCTCCGACCAAATTCTCTGGTTGTACAATCACTGGTGTTACTTCAACAAGGCTGAATGTACGTCACAGTGTTTCTTTTTGCAGCTGAAAAATGACAGATGTTGTTGTTTAGCATTTGTGGTACAGCTGATGACAATGACAAGCGCAGCGTTTTATCCAAAGTTAAGAGTTTTTCCACTCTCATTTTTAATAGATATATATATATATAACAGAAGACATGAAGAGATAACCTGCGGATTTGTTTTCCCATGCACTGATCAATTGTTTTAAGAGTAGAATTTCAGTCGAAGGTTTTCTTTTGTTGATTACAGCCATTTCAGAAAAATAATCATAATTGTCAGATGAATGACCCTAATTTTGTTTTTGTTGCAGTCTTATCATGCCAACAGACTGTGTGTAGCATTATCTTCCATCCAAGTAAATAAATTAAACAGTTACTTATAGCTTAGGCTTAGAATAAAGAGAAATGTTTTAATACCAGGCAGCAACCTGTTGACTTTGGGACATTTATTTATCACAATGAGATATCTGCAAACAGTTAAATCCTTACATCAAACTACAACAGTCATATTTCCACAGTACATGAAGGCCTGGCAGATGACCAAAATAAACATGTAAGCCTCCCCAGCTTTGGCTAAGCGTGGCCACTGGCATTGTGTTGTATGCTATAAGTGCACTGGTCTAACACAGCAAAACCAAAACAAAACACTTGAACAAAATGGGGCAAAAATCTTGGCAGGTCCAGCTTGAGTTCTACATGTGCACTGTCATAAACTGATTACAGTAGCATAATTGAGCAGAGACCATGCATAATAATCATACATCTTGGCACAATATCAAAAGCATCATTAATAATATTCAATGTTTTGTGAAATACAAAAAGTGACTGCAGTAATTATTGATTAAATCAAAGAATTGGAACAATTTCCTTCCAAAGCACATCTGCCATCTGTCTCTTTGAGCTGAAAAAAGCACCAAATGTAGTTTTTTGATACTTTGAGTGGCACAAATGGCATTCAGCTCCTTTGTTTCCGGGACAGCGGCAGAAGTCTCAGCGGCACAGATCTCAAAACCTCAGCAAATCAATTCAAAACCATCTACACGGCAAGATACCACTGAGGGTAAGTAGGAAATATGTTGAACTGACTCGAGTCCAAGTCTCTGCTTTTAAAGCTAATAGGGATTAGGAGAAAGAAAAGATTTTACTTGGCTGGTAAAAGACTGGATCAATAGGCCAATTTGGCCAGAAAGCCAGATCAACTCCCTGGGGGTGAGCAAATACAGGGAAAATGAAAAAGGCCTGTATAGTAAACTGACATTGCCACTGTTCTATGACGGTGCAATCTAAAGTAAACCTCCTTATAGAATTAATGGAAATATGAAAACACAAAATCGCCATGATAAAGGTTCGAGCTCCCAGCCACCTCTACCCCAGAATTTTGTCTGCTAAGCCATGTCCACGCGACATGTTTTGCAATAATATGATCACAAAGCACTGAGGGGAAAGCTAGTTGTCATTTGGGCTATTGCTATGGGCTGAAAATAAATTTTAAATGAGGCAACACAATGGTAAAGCTGACATTCTAACTTACAAGTTGTTGACTTGTGCAAACATGGCCTGCTGTCTCTCTTAGACACTCTCACACACACACACACACACACACACACACACACACACACACACACACACGCACACACACACACACACACACACACACACACACACACATACACACAGAAAGTCCAGCTCTGAGATGACCTCTTGTTTATGAAAAGTGAGAATGAGGGAGAAAATAAACACGTTTACACAACAAGCTGTTTCTTTCTGCCCTCAGATCCATTTAGGCTTGGCTGTGATGATAATCGCATGTCTATCACAGGGCAATATTCATTAAAATAAATCCGGGAGTCTGTGTTTCTTTCTGTGCGAGTGTGTGTGTGTGTGTGTGTGTGTGTGTGTGTGTGTGTCCAAGACAATAAGTCTGACGGCCGTTTTAAGAGAAATAGGGTAGTGGGTGGGTCGTCCTCATTTCAATTTCAAACCGTTTCCTCCAAGTGTCCCACTGAGCATAATTTTCTCCCCTCCATCTTTCTCTGCCATTGCTGCCACGTAAACAGAGGACTGAGATGAGAAGGGCAGAGAGACAGAAAGAGATGTGAGGAGAAAGGAAAAGTGGGTGGCTACCATTAATGCTCTCACTCCTTCTCCACATAATAAAGACAAGTTTTTTGGGGAGAACTTTGCCAAAAAAAGACAGAGCAACCATCACCTGTCAGCTCTCGTTGCATCCATCTACCAATTTGTAAACTGTCTTTTTTTTAAATCACTGTCCGCCATATCAAGCCCCTCTCTTTTCCTTTTTCCATCCATGTCTCCCTCAGACGCTCCTTTTCTTCTTGAAGCAGGAGGGTAAAGTGCTGGACGGCTCCAAAGTTGTTCCGTTGGAGAACCGTGGCTCATTTCAAGGCTGTGTGATGAAGTATTAATTATATTTAGAATCCACTGGGGCAGTGCTTTTTTAACCAGACACACTCACAGCCACCTGATTTTACCCCCAATTAAAGCTGAACGGAATGGAGCAATTTGACTCCTGCTTCGCTCCCTGGGTGGTGCATGAGTGTGTGTGTTCGCGAATGTGTGTGTGTGTGCTTGCAGTAGCGCAATACACTAGGTGTGCATAAAGGTGTGTGACTCCATTTTTGAGCAAACAGTCCCACTGCAGGGACAGTATGGTTCCCCCAGATGCTTCCCGTGACAGACTGCTCTCGATGCTGCAGCCTTTCGTCGCAGCAGATGTGTGCCGATGATGTGTTAATCTAACCTCCTCTCATGATTAAATAATGAGTGCAAATACAGATTATGTGCATATATGACTTGGTTTATGCAATTTTTTCCTCACCTTAAATTATACTGGGAAATGAAACCGATCTCTTCCCTCATTACTGGCAATAAATATATACATTCGTACTTTCTCCACTCCTATTTTCTCACCTCTAGAGATCTCACCTGCAGTCCCCTGCTTTAGAGAATAGATATTGATTTGATCATAAAATATATATATATAAATAAAAAACACCTCAAGCTCCAGTTCGGCCTTGATCTGAGGCATTGTTAAAGCAAAGATTCCCCATAATTTACAAGTAATTACCTATGTTCCTGAAAGAACTGTGTAGTCTGGTGCCATATACAGAGAAAGTTGGGACAGTGGACCCCATTCACCAGAATCTTTTTTTCTTAAATTTGCAAAAAAAAAAAAAAAGCATGTGTTGCTGCCTTGCCTAGATTCACTTAACAATTCTCATTACATTACATAACATTATATGTACAGGCATTTAGGCTTTTAAATTTCATCTGTGTCTATTCATACTGGTGAGGTATATTGTAAACTTCATCTCAATAAAGTAAGATATGAGTAAAGTAAATATGAGACATGGTATTTTTTAGCTTGCAACATTCATTTGTGATGTCAAAAGTGTACACTTTAATGATTAACAATGCACCTGTAAACTCTGTAATGACTCCCACCACCATCTCCACTGGAGGCAATAATAACCATTGTATAATATGCTGAACTGTTGAATAATAATTTCCTCTGCGTAGTGTTTATTAATAAGCTTCATTCTGTACTTTTTAATAATATCCTCCAATCTTTCATACAGTATCTAATAATAATGTGCATTATGTACTCAAGTCAGTGCCTGCCTATAATATGAAAAAACTGAAAAAAAGCTTCAGAAGGAAGGGAGAAAGGAAATCCAGTTAACATCACAGCCAAGAGGAAATGTTTTGGTCGATTAAGCTGGGACTCATGGTCCAAATGGACTTAATACTGAATCTTATGAGTGATAATTCAAATAATGAATTTGTATTATGGTCTACAGTTTTCTTGTTTTCATCAGTTGTAAGTAAATCTTAAATTTGGACATAAAAAAGTGTTTGTTTTAACCACATGTTCAACTGTACTACCTGCCAAAACTGACTCAAAATACATGTTGTCTTCTTTAATGCTCTTGTTATGTCTTCACAATGAGGGCAACTGAAAATAAAAGGACAGTCAGACAGATGCCAGCAAACCTGAGATGTGGGAAGCACAAATGTGAGATGGAGGAAGAAAAAGAAAGGAAAGAAGTGATGATGGAGAGAAAAGAAACTGAAATAATGGGGAATAAAGGGTGCAGCTTTACTGAGCTGAGAAGCAACAGCAAAATATCAGACTTGTCAAACCTGCATGCCGACAGCACACCATTAACCTGCAACATTATTCTACCTGACAGGACATCCAATTGCTGACTGATTCTGATCTTAAATTAAACCTCCACCTTACAGTCTGCCAGTCTGTAGTATTCAGTGTCATTTATTTATTAAATTTAGCCCACCTTCCTGCAACCTGCCTGTCCTCTATAAATGTCAGTTAAGAGCTTCCCTTCATTACATAGACTGACTCTGAAAAGGTCATAGTATTGGCATATATGCTTTCAGTGACAGTTGTACTCTGAAATTAGAAAGCCACAGGAACAAATAAAGAAAGACAAATACAGGTTCATTATTTTAAGACCTGTTTCCAGGCTTGTGGTTGAATGATGAAAATAAGCTCCAATGGCACTATGTTATTCACCAAATTATTAGCTGCTTCTGGTGTCCACATCTGTCAGGGAGCACATCGCAGGGGGTTTAAATATACACCTTAATGGCTTGAATAACAGCTTGAAATAGACACCATGGTGAGCATAACAGTCAATGAACTGAACAGTGGACACAGACTTTGGGGTTTTGGTGCTTGTGTGATAAGTTAATGATCAGTGAGGTCTGGGCACTGCAGTAGATTTTTCACTTAACATAGGAGTTAAAAATATGAAAAAACAAAACTGTTGTATGATACATGTTATTTGTTATATATATCATATTTATTTATATGACACTTGCTATATTTTGGGGGCTTAATGAGAACATACAAAATGTAAGAGAGAACATATGCTGTCATTTAATGCATACTGTTCTCATACCGAGGGTGTTAAGTACAGCATCCTGCTCTGAGGCCCTCAGCTGGTGTTATTTCCAACACATAAAGCACCCTACAGCATCTGTGTGAGACGCACTGGGCCTTCAGCTAACTCCTATGTAAAATCACGAGCTGATTTTTTTTTTTTTTTTTAACCACATAACATAGTTACTGGCCTACAGTTTGATATACACTGACAACAGGGAAATACGACCTGCCACCATAACTATGTTTGTTGGACAATATATTATCCCATAAAAAATTGCAACAACATTTCCGTCATTTTAGAGACCATTTCATACCAGTGTTATAATAATAATATAATAGCTTTGTGTATGTGTGTGTGTGTGTGTGTGTGTGGTGGTGGTGGGGGGGGGTGCATCGTATATTTATGCAATCCACAAATACATTACATTTTTTGGTATATGAGCTGAGTTTGTCATCTAGAGGTGCATGTGATGGTGGATAACAAGACTCCTGCCAGGCTACAGACCACTGTTTAAAGCCTGTTTGATGTAGCGATCATTGCAGTTTTTCAAACAGCTTTGTAGTCACCAAATGTCTGTTGACATATTCTGTTCTGAGATTTTCCATGGACTTCAGCGCTGAAATACTCATTATTTGAATATTTTGGAGTGAAGATGTTCTTAAGCTCTCAATGCCTGTGAGGTTGAGCTGATCTTTTATATGGATTTGGATTTTTGCTTTCTATAAATTGCCATTTAATCAAAGCAAACTACACAACTAACTACTTGCAGCATTTGAGAAGAAACAAATGTATCCTCTCATTTAAGAGTTGTTTCTTTCTAATTTATCCATTCTTGCAAAAAGATTTAATCCTCATAAGGAGTGCAAAAGCAGAATGTAGAAAGTCAAAATACTGCAATCCGAAATCCAAGAGAGGAGAAAGAAGCTCAGAGTAAAGAAATGTAACATCCCCAGCTAACCATGTTGTTGGAATGCAAGTCACACGCAAACAGCAGAAACAAAGGGCTCCTCACATTGTGAGTTTGCAGCCAGCCAAGAGTAACGCATGCTAATTCCTCCCTCTGATTAAAAGCAAACAGAACTATTACAGTGAAAAACATAATCCTAGAAGGCAATATGGTAATATTTCAGTCAGAGAACATTGCAGGGTTTCCACTGTTTCACTGAAGGGGGCGGGGGGGTACTTTATAGGATTACACACATTTCCACGCTGTCTCCACCCTGGAATAAATGCACTATTTATGGTGGATAAATAATGTGAACCCGTTCCCCATGTGGCTGTGCAGAGGGAGCGGTGTGCCATTTAAATAAGGTTCTGTATGTAACTTTCAGAAAATCCTGGTTATTAACAACATCGTTGACCATGGAGAGAAATGCAGTCAGCACCCTGTTGCTCGTGCTTCAGCTCTGTGGGTGCGAGCAAGCAACTGGGCATTGACCAAGTAACGTGACATACATGAGACTGAACGTGACTGATGGCATTGTGTTAATAGAATGCCTGAAAACAAAGGCTGTTGCAGCAGGGCTCCACGGTGAAGCATTTCCAAAGTACATGTGCTCCCAAATGAATAACATTAGGATCACACAAAGAGTATTAGGAGCACAGTACAAATTGTTCCAATACAGAGTTTAATAAACCATTAACTGCACACATATTTGGCAGGAGAGAATACAGTGAGGGCAGCCACGATGCAGCGGTGGTCAGCTGTGATCTCGTGTCCAAACATTGTTCCAAACCAGAAGTTGGTTCTGCAATACATTTTTTTTCTCTCTCTGTGAGTGGCTGGTAGGGGAAAACATTTTTTTTTACCGGCCAGAATGACAAATTGCCATTTTTGTTTCATATATAAATTTGTTACAGTGCATTTCATTGAGATAATAATGTTGAGGGCAAACTTAAACAAGATGCCAGAGCAAAATCTGAAGCAAAATTTTTAAAATATATTAAACAAAGCATCACACCAAAGCCTCAGTATGTGAATAAGTTCCCTCTGGTAAGCACTGATGTGCTGCCTATGTCTAGGGATTTTATTGTGAAAGGTAAGAAGAGAGCAACAGACTGGACGTAAATGATAGTTTAGTGGATCAGCTGATGTCCGGTACAGTACACAGTACTGCAGCGCTTGACACAATCATGTGTCACTGCACCAAAATGTCAGGTGTGATCACCAAAAATGTGACTTTATGCGTGGGGGATCTGCCTCCTGTGTGGCAGATTGCCTTCCTACATTTACTCACTAAATGAAAAATGTACTCGCATATGGTGCTGGGTGGGTGATCAGTTTGGACCCTGCTTGTGAATGTCCCTCACTCAAATCCTCTTCCCCCTCCCCTCTTCACCGGGAATAAAAATGAACAGGCTTTATGATAAAGTTAGTGTTTTTGAAGTTGGTCTCACCACATCCTGTGTCAGTCATTACAAATTAAAAGCCCTCTAGTTAAAAAAAAAAACTTCTGTTACTCGCACACTGTGCTCCTATATTATTTTTCCAGTGTGCACATATCAATTTTGAGACACAATTTCAAGTAAACTGCTTGCACTGTAGAGCAAGCTACAAGGTGCAAAGTAGATTTATTAGTAATATTTGAACAGTTTTAAAAAAAAATGTTTATGTGTTTTGTTTGTAGTTGAAGGAGTTATACAGTCTCACAGCCAGGGGAATTAAGCCCAGTGCAGGAAACAAGAAAGTTTGGGAAAGGTCTCAGTTTTAAAGTTACATTACAATCAATTCACCTATAGGCAACAAAAAAATCTATGAATTGATATAGAACGTTACATACAGAACCTTTAATAGGATATTTGGGAGTGGGTGGATAGGACTGAGACAGACAGATGGCAGACAGGGATCAGAGGAGAGGTTGTACTGTAACAGCGGCTGGTATCGATAATAATCATTGTTTCAGACAGTGATGTTGGATCAATACCTGTGGTAACAGCGTAGGATGAGAAGCAGAGCTAGGAAGGTATTCAGTGCTCCCAGAAAGAAAGTCAAGGGGGGAAAGGATGGAAAAAAAAGACACAGAAGGAGGCTAGCAAATAACAAATATGAGCAAGCAATTCAAGTGTGAGCAGAGCAACCAGAGGGAAATAAGAGTGGGAGAAATGAAGCCTTAAAGACAAATAACCAAATAATACAGTTAATGTATTCCGTCCGTGCAGCTCGCTTTCAACGTCAATCTAAATCATCTGCACCGCTAATACACCGCATGAGAACCACTATTTTCTTCAACTATAAATTCAGATTGTATTAAAGCCTGACAACACTTTAAACTGAGAGTATATTTATGGTACATTGCATTAAATCATTTTATCTAAAATGCAAGACAAAGCAGAATAAAACACAAATCCCCATTTAAAGGAATAGTTCTGCAGTTTGGGAAATTCACTAGTTGGCTTTGTTTTCAAAAGTGAAATGAGAGAATTAGTGGAGGTACAGATCAGTATTGGGAACAGGATCTACATTCTGGTTGTGCTATGGCTCAGTCACAGTCAACAGCCTATAAACATAGGCATTCGTGTAAATTCAATTGCAAGCAGCTCATAGAAAAATAGAAAATGGTGATGAAAAGAAATTATGCATTTCCACCAGCAGGTCGTTTCAGAAGAGTTCGGTATGCATTTTTTCAGTTTCCATATGAAAAGTTTTGGATGGTACCTTAAATATGTTTGGAACCGTTCCCATTTTTGGTCACCCCTCTGCATGGGGTACCTAGCACACAGATCCAGTACAGGTGGAGCTAGAAACACTGCAGTCTGTTGATTGTACAATAGAGAACATAGACTGCATATAAAGTGCTCCCACTAAACCCTGCTGTGCTTAAGTGAGGCTGAAATATCCAGGATATGGGTGCTGCCATTTTGTGCTGATTATGTCATTGAGACCTGGAGTCTGCACAGTAGTGATATCTGGGGTGGGGGAGTTACCGCCAAAACACCCGTCTGACCAATCCAAAGTAGCTGGATGGATTGGCACACACAGCTGTCAATCATGGCGGAAAAGCCCGCTTTTTTTTTTTTTATAATTTAATAACTCAATAAAACTGAACTTACTATAAAAAACAATCACTTGAATAAACATCAGGGTGATGAGAACTACCTTAAAAGTGTCGGTATCTATCTTTGGGAAAATTCTTTAGCAGTACTTAGAGTTTTCAGTTTAGCCTGTGTCCCAGTCACTAACATGGAGGGGAGGGCTTTTTGGCCTATACTGCAGTCAGACACCAAGGGGCCATGGAGATTGAAAAGTTACACTTTGGGGGAGCTGTCATGTTGCCCATCTTATTTACAGTCTACGGTAGAGAATAAACACCTTTTTTAACCAATGCTCATACCATGCAAGTTTTCATACATTAGTATACTATAACTATTAAATGAAAGGCTGTTTTGCAGCCTCTAGCAGCAGCAGCAGACTGAGAAAAAAATAAGTTAAGTTCGACTGCTGGCAACTTTTAAGGTAGAATGCTTATTTGAATTGCTACTCAATGCATTAACACACCTTAAATTTTAATATGACATCTTTTAGCACTCCATCTGTTTTTATTGTCTCTCTTGGATGACATACACTTTTTGTGCTGTTAATTACCACCAGATTGTGTGAACGGATGTTCTAATCCTCATTCTGAGAAAAAAATGTGTCGGGGTTTGTCACTCATGCGCTTAACCCCTGCTCTCGCCTGACAAGGCGTTAATGCACTACCAGCTATTTATAAATGTCCATAGAGAGAAACTTTATGTTTAATACATATCAGCTGATACAACTTAGTTTATATATCAGTTTTATTTTTTAATTATTTATTTTTGAATTCTGGATATTCTACTTTTTCCTCAAGCAAAAAAGTCTCAGAAATCTCAGCCCCAGAGTGACTTGCACAACAGGACTTAAACAAAAATATGTGGGAGGAATTGCTCCCACTATTGCTCCCACTATGTGGGAGGAATTGTTGTCACTCTCTCCTCTGTCCAGCAGCACTCATTGTATCTCCTTGTTCCTTAAGAGTGAAGTCTGCACCCTGTTCATCATCCACAGAATTTGGCTGCAGGGCGACTTTTTTATAGCAGACAGAAAAAGCAGTGTATTGACCAATATATGATCGCCATATATTTTTGTTTAAGTCCTGTTGTGCAAGTCACTCTGGGGCTGAGATTTCTTTTTTGCTTGAGGAAAAAGTGGAATATCCAGAATTCCAAAATAAATAATTAAAAAATAAAACTGATATATAAACTAAGTTGTATCAGCTGATATGTATTAAACATAAAGTCTCTCTCTACAGTACTCTCTGTGGTGGAAATGCTCCACAGATCTAGGGTCTAGGTACCGAGTCTTAAGTACTTTTTGTTCCAAAGGTAATACGCTAAAAGCCTTTGGTGAAAATGCAACTGTAGTGGTCAAAAAAGACGCTCTGAAGTTGGTGCTGATGGCCATTACCACACATACAGTTGGGCTCAAGTGGACATTGGTTATAAACATATAAAAAGAAAATTAGCTATTAATTAGAGCTAAACAATTAACGTGTGTTTGTTTAACCAGCAGATTAATAGCAATTGAATGCAATAGCAGTTGGTGGTTTTAAAGGACGACTTATTGCTGTAAGTTTGTGATAGTTGGTTATTCGCCATCACCACAACAATACAAGAGAGAAAGCTGAAGCCAGCTTCACTCCTTCCTGTATTTAAAGTGGGATAAACACAACACTGAACGGACTGTGTGGCTATTGAGACTGCTAATCCTGAACAAAAAGAAAACTTGTAATTTTCAAAGCACCCATTGAGGGTGAACTGCACCCTTAACTTTGCTCCTGTGGTATTTGCATTTACTTAAATTAGGTAATATGCAGACATCTGCAAAATTGTCCCTTTTTTATGCAAATAAGCCTCATTGTAATAAAAGTCCAGTTCTCAAAGATCAAAGCTAACAGCCTAATGCAGTTACAGTTAAATTATCAGCTTCTTCAGAGACACTATATCCCAAGATGGCACCTATTCAGCCTGATGAGAATCGATCGCCTGGCGCATATGCCAAAAAAAAATCTAGCTTCCGGGTTTACTTCAAAGGTATGTAGCCCACTGAATATGTGCAGTAGTGTTTCTCCTGCTGGCTCCGCCCCCAAGTTACAGCTCAGCCCAAAGACTTTATGTTGAAATGAAGTCAGATTTTGAAGCAGTTTTTCTCGGCTTGTGAAAAGATTTACATATATAATGAAAAATTAATTTTAAAAAAGAGTCATAACTGACCTCATTGCAGTTTGAGGTGTCCTGTCATCAGTTCTACCGATGGCTCTTTTGCAACGGTGGTCTATTGCAAAAATGCTCTTTGGGCCACAGGGAATACTTTTTTTGCTGCAATACTGTGGGTGGCCAGTGGAAAAATATTGGAAGCATGGCTGAGCAACGTTCCTGGGGGCCAGACTTTTCAGTGATCAAGGCAACAGCGATAATAGCCAGGTGAAGGCAACTCACCAGTCAGGACCCGTAGCTTGTGTTCAGAAAATTTTATTTTAATTCTTCTGACATTTTTCTGTCTACTGTGTTCTTGGCACAAAGGCAAAATTTACACTTTGCCAAATGGATCATTGTAATCTGCAAGTTACATAAAGCTGCATATCTTTGTGGGCATGTTTGAATTGTAATTTCATTAGCGTAATATCTTTTGTGGTTCTGACAGAGATGAGACAGATAGCAGTTACAAGTGATGCCCGAATCATAGTGCTATCAACTGCTCCAATTCACTCTGAATTTGCCTGTGAATGCGCAAGAGCTGCCAATGACAACATGTGTTGCAACGTGTTTTCATCCCAAGTCATCACATATTTCTGCTTTGCAGTGGACTTACACGTCTATGTATATGTATTACACTCTAGGTACCCTTCTGCATCTGCTGTTGATGTTACGGGATGCACTACCGTGATGTCAACACAAGCACATGCGGGGATTATGCTGCACATGGTTATGTTTAGGCAACAAAAGCACATGGAGACCAACAGTGGGACGTTAACAGACGCACATGCTGGCACGGATGGTTAGGATTAGGCAAAAGTAGCACATAGGTGTAAACAAAAAACATCTCATTTATACAGCAACTGAACACCGGACTCCAGCAAAAAAGTGTTGTTTTTTTTTATCCATCCATGGCCCCTCCCAACCACCTGTAGGGACCTTCATGCTCCTTATATAATTTTGTTACCAGCAGCATTTTAACCTGACACCATCCAGGATTGTGCAATGCGGACAGGTTCTGTCCAGCTGCGTTCTCAACTGCTCATCTGCGTATCATGCCTCTGTGGCAGGTGCCGTCTGGCTACATATAATAACACTGCGGATGGTTCTGTCTGGCTGCATTCTCAGCTGAGGACACTCAGCAGCGTATGAAAGTTGGCTTTTGACATCGGGATATTACAGCAAAAGCACTGCAAAAGTGGCGCTATATGACAACTTTGCAATGACAATGGGCTGGGTGATGATATGACATAAATGAAAAGAAGTGTAAGCTAGTTATCCTAGCTTGTGTCTTGACACACCGAATTATGTGGGCCTGTTAAAAAAAAAAAAAAAGGATAAAATACCCGTATGTTCTTTAGTCACTATTCCTTTCATGGCTTACTGGGGCATGCACAATATGCAGCATGATGCGATAAATAATGTCAGCTTTAATAACTTTCACAGGGACATTTGGGAAAAATCTTTGTAGCTTTGTCAGGTGTTATTGTGTTCAACTGCTTTTTTCCTGTTTACAACCTGTTTGCAACCGAGCTGCTCGATAGGAAACATGACAGCCATAGAAACTATGTATTGTAAGTGCAGTTTATGATTGAAGAAAATGACTGCTGTTACTTTATAGGATGGAAGGAACAGGAGACATATTCACTCGATTCAAAATTGTGCAAAAACAGGTTTGTTTTTGTACACAACCAAAATACACAAATACCGAAGCTTTCAGTCTTTTATCACAGTCTACCCGCCCCGCACACACACACACACACACACACACTCACAAAGCACTCTTACCTCTAGTCGTATGTATTCACTCTGCTCCTTCGAGATGAGATTTAGGATAGTGCTGCTGTGTTTGCGGGTTCGAACCAGGACTTGAACCCATGTCCTCCGAGCCGGCAGCGGGGACGCCAGCTGGAAATGCGCATGACTGTGCCCATCAAAGGAATACTCTGGGACCTCTGGTGTTGGTACACAAAGACAAACACACACAGACAGACAGACACAAAAGTCAGATAGTGCTATTATTGAAAATAAACACAATTAAAGTTTTAAAAGCAACACAGGACATTTCATCCAATTAGACCACGCTTCACTCCAGAGGGAAGTGACCTCACTTAACTTCAGCTGAATCCGTTTCACAAGTCCCTAAATTCTCCTTCTATGCAGAGAGCTGGTGGCGGGACAGAATATGCAAAATACTCAAGATAGAATATGTATGTGTGGTTTAGCTTGGGTTATGCTTGGTTCTTCTTTCTTAGGCCCCCGTTCCCAGAAGTGGATTTTGTGCATGCCAGGCAGACTAAACCAAGCACACCTAAAATGTTTTCGAAGCCATTCTTCCATCTCATAGCGTATGCAAGTTAAATTTTTGTCCGTTGATCGCTTCCACACCTCTCCCTCTTTGTCTCTCTCCCATGTAACTTTGACAAAGTTGAGCGGTTCATGAAATCCTGCTTGAAGGCAATGTCAGATTGCACAACTCTGGTTTCTCCAAGGCATACGATATGCAACTGTTTAACCGTATCTTCTCAAAACTCCATCTTGAGTTTCACTACCAACAGCCACAGAGCTGTTTGGTTGGGATTTGTGGACATAAAGTCATATGAAAACCATCAATTTTAAACTTATATTCTTTCCTTTCATAGAAAGAAAGATCATTCAGTTGTGGTTGCCTTTTGAAAGCAACTGCGACAAAAGGAAAAACATGAGAATATTTTCTTTCTAAGCTGTTTTCTTTCCTTTTTTTTTTTTACTGCTCTTTAAATTTGTTGTAGATGCTCTTTCTTCCTATTATTACCACGCATCTTATGGGAAGAGAATGCAGAGATAAAAATGGATCCAATAAGTATTATATCCAGTGCAGAGCCTGCAGTGGGCTTTAGATTGTAACATACTGTTGAAAATGGACTGAAGGCTGCAGTATGGCTTGTATTACGAAAGCACATTTCTGCTTTTTAGTCTCCTGATTGTCACAATGAAAGAGAGACAACTACTGTGATTACTGTTTCAAAGCAGCAAAATCCTCCCTATCATTATGTTAAACCACTGTGCAGTGTTGTGGCGTTTGACAAACTTTCAGTTTCATGTATTTGGTACCCATAACTGGATTCTTTCATGTGCAATAAAACCCACACACTAGACTCTTTTATGTGCAATAACACTTATTTATACTGACAATAATTAATACTCATTTGCACTGTTAAATTTGTATTGTTTTTATCACTGCTCATTCTTAGATTCCATTGTTTTTTTATTGTATTTATTTGTTACTTTTACTGTTGTAGATACAAGTGTTTTTTTGTTTTTTTCAGTGCTGCTTTTACCTGGACCCCAGTACTTAGTTTTGTTCTCTCTTTTGTACCTCTTGTTTTGGAATAACAACACACCTTTTTATCTTGAATTCCCTGAAACAAAACATACCAACCACCCAAGCCTCTTTCATTTTTCTCACAAGATTTTTTTTTTTTTTTTTCAGTCTGAAAGTCAACTAAGTGAGTAAGAACATAATGTTGGGTTTACACTGAACAAAATTTGTCTGTTTCACAATTGTCATTGCATCAGATTAGGCAATTAAGGAGTCATAATATTTTGCCATGACTGAGCCAAGAGACATGGTAGACTACACATTTTGATCCCCAACCAATCAAAGCTTGCTGTCTTTCATGATGTCAATAGCAGTGTTCATGATGTTGGCTGTGCTGTGTTTAGAACAAGTTTTTAAAAAAAAGGAACAATGACTGACCTTTCCCCACAGTTCTGCCTGCAGCACCAGCAACATCTTAATTTTCACATCATTTCTCTTTGGCTTCACCACATTTATAGCTGCACATAGAAGAGGGCTCTGTCCTCCTATTGGTCAAAGTTTTGTTTTGGTCTGTCCGTTCGACATCACGGACAGACCAAAGAACTACATATACGATACTATACTATACTATACTATACTATACTATACTATACTATACTGTATATATACAAAATATACTTTAGCTAAGGCATCTCCAGGCATAATCTGGGTATGTGGCAAGTTCAAAACAGCATTCAGGGGCTGTTCTTTAAAAGAGTAACTACACCCGCCATTCTAGCTTGAGTGCCTCCTTTCTGGAATGTGAAAAAAAGTCTCAAAAATGGGCAGGGATGGGAGGGGCGCTAAAACACACCCAGGCACCCAATGATGCTATCTCTCGATCCATAGCATCCTGCGCAGTGGGTGGCAAGAGGGAGGTCGCAGGGTAGCAGGGGTGATGAAAGCACCAGGACCAGTCAATAGCTTTCGCTTTAACACCTTTAGAGGGCAGTCACTATGCATAATTATAACACACACACACACACACACACACACACATATACATACATATATACATATGTATGTATGTATGTGTGTATGTGTGTATATGTGTATATATATATATATTGCTTTTCAACTAAAAAAGTGGTTAGGGGTTCTTTAAATCTCTCAGTAGAGAGATAAAATAAAATTATGGATGACAGAAAATAAGGGAGAGAAAGACGCACCAAAAGTCCCCTTCTGGAGTTCAATCAGGGATGTTACATTACATGGTGGGCATTATAACTCCAAAGCCAATAAAGAGGATATTTTTTTAATTTTCATTTTCTTTGTGTTGCCAAGTTGCCAGGTATTTTCAAAGGCACCTACATGCAATCCAGATAAATCGCAGTCTGCAAGTGAGAATCCTGTTTAAAAAAACGCACATCATTTTTTCCTTGTTTTTCAAAGTTTGCCAAAATCATTCATGCGCCCCTGGTTGGTCATTGACTCCACAGCTTGCTGCCTCTTTAAACATATGAATCATCGAAAATATGGAGAGTGATTCATTCAGATTCCTTCATTCATACATCTGAGACAGTCTTTTCAGAGTGCGACACTGTGCGGTTCACAAGATGAGAACCAAACAAGACTGTGAGGCCCGGCAGAGAGTGCTGCACTCAGCAGAAAACATCTCTGGAGGTGCTCTCCTCAATCTGCAGGACGTGCACAACGGGTGGTGCAGGAGGGTTATTAAAGATCCCATCTCAATCCAACAACAGTGTCTTCCAACTGCTGCAGTCAGGCAAACGCCTCCACAGCCATAAGGTCGACACAGAGAAGCTCACAAAGAGCTGCTTTCTTCAGGCAACAAGTATCATTAGTATGGATGCTGCTGAGGGTCTGCATGCTGCTCTCTGAGTATGATGAGAATTACACAAGGATGATGAATAATCCACTAAGAAAAAGGCAAGTGCTTGACCTACAGTATATACTTTATGCATGAATTTACAAATAGAGTACATCCCACCTGCATGCAGTATGCACTGTATACTGTTAATATTAGAAAGGCAAAGCTGCAGGTGATAACATAAGTAATTTTGGTGTCTGCAGTCCATTCAATCCTCTTTTACTATTTCAGGTAACACATTTACAAAATGGGAGGTTCCCACCTTTAATCTTTATGAAGACATTCACAATAAATTCATGTCGGCTAGATTTAATACAGCACTGGAGACTGACACTTTACACTGCAAATAAAACAACTGGGTTTACTCGCTTCGCATCCCCGAGGCTGTGAGCGAAAACAGCCTATAAGCTGTTAATGCTTCTTATTTTACCCTCTTTAATCTTCAGATGAAACTGACCATCTCATTTGACTGTGCTACAAAGCTGGAGCTAGAAAGGGCAATGTGCATTTGCAAACTGTGCCTATTGTTAGTGTGATTATAATATGGCCTTTAGATCCACATATTTAAAACAAATAATAATGGTATCATTATTCATAATTTACATAGTGAGGTTCATATCTGAATGCTGTTTCAGGTGAGAAAACATCTATTTCATCTAATTTTTGCCCTTTAAGGCACATCAGTGAGCACTCCTCTGTTGGTATGAGTCAGAAAAGCATGATTTTGTGCTCATTCTCAGGGGAATTATCCAAGGGACAATCTGCAGTCTGATTGATGGCTTTGGATCAATAGTTTTGCAGAAAAATGGGGAAAAGTAACAAAATCACTTTTGCACCAAGTGCATATAACATAATATCAATAGCATGAATGTCACAAAATGCATAAAATATTATTTAGTACTTGTTTAAAATTGAGCATAATTAGTTATGTTTAAAATCTGTGAAATACTACCATCATTGTTTGCAGGATGATGTGCATAACAGCGTCTGTTTTGACACTTGCTGCTGCAGCTTGGGTTTGCAAACTTGTTGTATAACTGTCTCAATAAAGTAGATTTAAACACAAAACTAAAATTATGACTATGCCACCACAACTCTACCCAACTTCTGCAAGCGTTAAGCCAAGGATCAATTTATTTTTCTGGGACATGGGTGATTTAGTTTTGTGCTGATGGTGCAATCTAACACAAATTTTATGTATTTCTTTATTACATGAGTCCAAAAATCTTTGGCTTACCCTCTTCACACTGGTGTCCTGTGTATCCCGGCACACACTGGCAGCTGAAGGAGCCCCACTCGCCGTGACAGCGACCCCGGTGGCCGCAGGACGGATAGCCCATGTTGACACAGCTGCTGTCAGTGGTCAGGCAGCCCGGAGAGCTGGACTGCGAGTCGGCCGGGGAGCCCAAATCATACAGCTGAACGCAGTAGATAGAGGAGAGGAGATGAAGGGTTAGAACAGATGAGGGGGGGGAGATATGGGGGTGAAATGAGAAGGGGATGGAGGGAAGATGAACAGAGAGAAGAAAGGAGAGGAGGAGATGTGAGAGAACAGCATTAGAAAGGGAAGAAAAAGCAAAGTGGAGATGAGAAGCTGGGAAACGGGGAAAGTTGCCAATGGACAGTTTGTGACAAACAAACAGGAGAGAAAAAAGCAACATGACAGAAGAGAAAGGGAATTGGGGAAGACACAGGACAGACAGGTAGGGGGTAAGTAGCCAGAGGCAAGAGTCAGAGTTTTTTAAAGAAGAAAATAAAGTCAAACAGAGTGAAAATGGGGAAAAAAGGAAACTTTCAAACGTGTTGAAGGACATGGGCTCAGGGTACACTGTGGCCTTCTCTACTTTTTCAGTCTTTCTTTCTATACCCTCTCTGTCTGTCTCTTCCCACAGCAATGAAACCAAACACTGGACAAATCTTCTAACGGACAAACAGCATGGCCGCCTGCATAGAAAGCTGAAAGGACGAGGGGACCTTGAACACCTAAATTTGTGTCCCTCACAAAACCATGCCATAAAAGACATTAATATGTTCAATCTCGTCTCTGCCGAACCGAACTTTATGAGATCTGTTGGAGCTGCGGTGAGGACGCACAAATACAAAGGATCGTAAAAACTGACTGTGAGTCACGCCGCCCAGGAGTTGCTGATTGGCTCTGACCTCCAGCAAAAAGGCATCTTACTGGTTGCTGACCTGTAAAAGCTACAGCTCTTTTGTCTGGACCGATTGTGTTGATTGCGGAAAAGTGAAACACAGATGTTAGCAATCAATGACTGAACAACACATCAAGATGTCTGCAATTGATTGGACTATGTATCTGTGTCACTGTGGTGTGTATTTTTGTTTCTGAACACAAAAAAATTGGACAGTTATACGAGATGAATGCAAAAATACACCTGCGTCTGCTTAAATGACAAATTTTGGCTTCTGCTGAGCGGACTGACATACCGCCACACAGAGACGCCGTAGGATGCCCTATTTGCCAAGATTAATTTTAGGTGTAGGGTATGAAAATATCTCAGCCCACAGGATGAGAAACACAAATTCTACAATAAAACACAGAGTATACAGCTGTGAGTGTGTTGTGCAGTGAGCGAGGTGATGTGATGGAGAGCGACATGCAGAACACAGGCTCAATGCCAGGCTGAAAGAGCACAGTATTTGAATGTCAGATTAACACAGTTTGGAAAATACAGATGAATTACAAAATACATTAAATCCTAAAATACAGTGAGGTGTCTTAGTAATGTGTTGGGTGCCAGGAGAGCTTGAGTACTACTTTGCAAATGGGCAAAAGTTTGGAGACATCCCAACTTTGTACCCATATGTGATTGATGAACTCCTCAGTCCAAAACCATAACAGCCACCACTCTTCTGGGAAGCTTTCCACAAGATTTTGGAAGCTGTCTTCAGGGATTTGCTCCCCCAAGACCATTCGTGAGGTTGGACACTAGTGCTGGCCAACCAGGCCTGGATCGCAGTTAGTCCAGTTCATCCCAAAGGTGTTGGATAGGGTTGAGATCAGGACCAGGTCAAGTTATTCCACACCAAACTAATCTTCCTTAATAGACCTGAATTTGTGCACAGCTGCATTCTCACCCCTGAACCAAGCAAAGGGACTTTACCACAGAGTTGAAAGAACATTATGTCTAAAATAGTATTTTCTTTTTCTTAAGATTTTTTTTTGGAGATATCCTTATCATTGAGTAAACTGACAACCCCAACTGACATGTTTTAGAGATATTTCCTCATGCATTCAATGCATAACAATTAACAGTAAAGAGTAACTGATAAGCGGTACAATTTACTTAAATGCCTAACTGCAGAGGATTTGTGCAAAAATGACTGATTATGATGAATTTTGAGCAAATTATCTCCTCTGTATATTGCTTTAGTTTTCCTGATATTTTAGGAACTCTATAGCATTATCTTTATTACCTATTTTAAAAACAATTTTAACAATCAAACATACTTAATAAGCTTGTTTTTTGGAAAAATGTGTTTTTTAATTTGTTTTTTAAAAACTTTTTTTTTGCTTAACCACTGTTATTAGCTAACTATTTTTGTAAAGCAGGACGAGACTGTAGAGACTGCAGAAAGTAGAGCATCTGTTAACAGCTCGTGTTCAGGTATTCACTCCGCGCATCTTTCTTTACATTTATATCGTGTGTAACGTGCACAAATAGAGACAAAATGAGCTTAGAGTATGAATGGAAGGCTCTGTCTGTATCCATATTCTTATTCAATGTTAAAAATATTTGAACCTTAAGAGAATCGATATCTAATGAGAGGAAAATCACATCTCATTTATTCCTATTTTTCCATGAAGTTGTACTGGAATACATTGAATCATTAAGACCATGATTTTCCTGAAATAAACATGCAGCAGCAACATTTATTTTTGCAGAACTATGACGACTGTTTTTAGCATTGGTTATGAATGTTCCACAATGTCTGTTAATGTCAAACTTTCTGCTGAGCAACAATACAAATCCAACTTCAATTTAAAGCTACTTGCATTCAAAATACCAGTAGCCCAACCTCTGTAATGGCAAACCTCCATACTTAAAAAATGGAGTGACAGTTTTGTCAAAACAACCCAAAAATTTAAAGCGGTAATGTTAGACTGAGAGCTGAAGGGAGACAGACAAGCAGAATAATGACAGGACGAGGATGGAGAGTTATAAAAATATAGCGAATGACAGCCAGAGGGAAGACACCCAACTCCAGAATAGAAACATAATTATAAAATTAAAAAAAAAAAAAAAATCCTGTCTCTTTTCCTGGACACAGCCTCACGTTCGCCCCTGCCTTCAGCCCTGTCTACTTTGCTGTCCTCTTCATCCACACTACCACACTGTTTCCACACTGCCATGCATCACACTTCGACAGGTTTAATGGAGGAGACACAGACCTGACACGCTGCATCTCTTTCTGGCTCCAAAACAGAAACATGGAAATGTAGAAAATACAGAGATGCCCAAAGGAAATACAGTACAGGCCCACTCACAGCAGACACAGCCAGATTAATCAGAGGATCTAGTAATATATCAATATATACTAAGAGACACAGTGAAGCAAAATCACAAAAACATCAGGACACATCCAAAGAAACAGACACATGCAGAGTATACAGCAGGTGTGCCTATCAATGCCAACTACCTTTACCATATCGCAGGCACACACACCTCAAGGGAAACTGATAAAAATGTCACACATTAGCACATGCTGTGATGATAAGAACAACACCACCAAATAAACAAAAAAAGAGACAAAATAAAAAAAAAATCATACAATGCCGGAACATGTCCATCAACATTATTAATCATCACTACGCCTACTGTTGCTTGCTCTTTGGAGATTTATTATCCTCATGTCCTCCCACACACATCATGCAGATTTCTCTCATTAGTACATAGCGTTAGTGCAGCCTCCCGCTACGTCTCCAGCTAAGGTACACCACACCAACTGCAAGCCTTGAGCATTGCAACAGGAGAAGCATGTATCCCCTAATATCCACACTTTTGAGATTTAACAACTTCATAGAGCTTCAAAGGTCTACAGGAGACAGTTCTGAGTTCTAACCTGCCAGCTAGGTTTAAGCCCTTCTGTGCTGAGTTCCTCTCTGTGCCTGTGTGGGTTTTCTTCAGGTGCCCAGGTTAGGTTATTGGTGAATTTCTGGTAGATGTGAATGATTGTTTGTCTCTATGTGTCAGTGCTGTGATGGATTGGTGAACTTTCCATGGTGTGTCCTACCTTTGCCCAACATCAGCTGGGGTCAGCTCCAGCATCCTATGACCCTCTAAAGCAGTGAAACTCAGCTTATGGCTTGCAGGCCAAATCTGGCCCATGATTAAGTGCCGGGTGGCCCTCCAAAATGTCCTGAAATCTCAGAAACGTCCAAAATTCCTAGGAATGTGTTGAAGTCCTAAAAATGTCCTTAAATCCTAGAAACATCCTAAAATCCTGGACATGTCCTGAATTCTGAGACACATGCTAAAATCCAAGAAATGTCCTAAAATCAAAGAAACATCCTTAAATCTGAGAAATATCCCAAAACACTAGAAATGTCCTGAAATCTTAAAAACATCCCGAAATCTAAGACATGTCCTGAAATCCTTAACATATCCTGAAATCTTAGAAACATCCTTAAGTCCTAGAAATGTCCTTAATTCCTAGAAAAATCCTTATGTAGTGTAATGTCATGTAGAAAAAGACATATGGGGCAGCTGCAACTGTCCCCTGGCCTCTTGTCATTTTTCAAAAGTGGCCCCCAAGCAATGCAGGTTGAGTATCCCTGCTCTAAAGTTAAGTAGGTATAGCTGGTGGATATAATATATGAATGGATACACATAAAGTGTGTTTATGGAGGGAACAAGATTACAATTCTAACAGCCACACTCACCATGCCTAGAGGCACTGTGGCTCCTTACACCTAACAGGACTGCTAGACAAAAGTGGTTTGAACTAAGTGACTGGCAAAGTAACTGACAAAAGCTCATACATGCACATACACAAACTTGTCACACTGTTGGATGGAGGATGGATCCCGACAGCATGAGTGGGCGACCACAAAAGAGCAAAAAAATACATGACTACACACTCACAAAAACACACATACAAACACACACTTATATACAGTTTAAAAACAAACATTAAAATAGAAGAGAGAGAATAGAACATTTTGTCTAACAGCTGACAATGACAAGAACTCCCACACACTGTCCCGTTCATGCATGAAATTTATTTGATTACAGTGTTTTGGTCTGTCTGACCTTTACCAGGTATACTGGCAGCATCACAGCACTTCCATGTACTGGAGAAAGTGTTGGGAAGGTTACTTTTGAAATGTAATAGCTTACAGGTGACTAGTTATTCTGTTAAAAATGCAAAAAGTAAAGCAACTACATTAACTATGTCATCAAAGTTATACATATATATGTATATATACATGTGCTTTACCTTTTGATGACTTTTCTAACATATGTTTTAAACTGGGCAGTAAAGCACAAAAATGTCTACAATAGGCCAACATTTTTTTTAGAAACTGTAATTTAATATATGTGTGTGTATATACATATATATATATACACACACACACACGTATATATACATGTGCTTTAACTTTGTTTCTTTATCTTTTTTCATTGTTAATTTAAGACTTGACACATTAATTGATGGAGGTCTAGGTGATCATCAGTCAAATCAATCTTTGTAGTCCTTTGACTGGATGATTATCTATCAATCTATATCCATCTATCCATATTCATATATATATATATATATATATATATATTCATATATATATATATATATATATTTTTTTTTTTTCCCGTGATTCTGCCCATATTGTAATCTGATAAATATTTCAGCAGTAAAGGAGACAGTGTGCGGTAATTTTTGTTATTGTTTTCAACATTGCACCTTCATCTGACGCACCTGTTACACATTCAGGTGCACAGAAATATTGTTTTTAAAAATTAACAGCTGGCAGACATTTCTATTAAACTTAGAAAATTATGCAATTATATGAGTGAGTGGCACCTGCCCCATTAGTGTGCATACATACATATGTATGCTGTTTGTGATGATACTGATCTCATTACTGCTGGTGGTGATATTGGAAAGCCGAGTTTGGTGAATTTGTAGTTGCAGAGGCAGTTACGTTTGGCTGTTTGCCTTTAATTTGATCTTCCACTTTACACCTGGCTCTGTTAGTTCACCCCAAAACATGGCTTTGATCAAATGTGTGACTCAGCTTTAATATAGTCCTGCGCAGCAAAAAAGCATATCAGCGCTGGTCGTCTTTTTATAGAACATGCATTTATCCCAGATTGTCCAATTTACCATTTGAAACCCCAAAAACATTAAAACCCAGTCCAGATCAGCTCCAAAAGTGCCAGTGGTTACTCTATTCTCTTGAAATTAAGCAGTCACTGCTGCAGTGTTCAATGCTGTTGCAAGCACTAATTTAGCAAGAAGAACCTGTCAAAGCTTCTTTTGCATCCCATGAAAGTGTCATAAAATATGAGAATCCATGCTCCTCTCCCAATCTCCTTCTTTGCACAGAGAGTGCAAAAATGTCATTTTTAGTTTCCAAGTATTTAGATGCAGAGTACATTTTACACCAGGTGTAAATTAAGTCTTAATCGCAATGTAAGCAACAGATGCAAGCAAAGAGAGTGAGAAATTATCACTCGAGGGACAAAAGTAGTAGTGCTCCTCAAAGACTGAAGTGTTAAACATTGCCTATTTAGAGCAGTAAGCTTAAAATCTTTCAAACATAAACATTTCTTTTCTAAATACCAGTTATGTCAGGCAAGACTCCATTTTTGACTGGCAGGGGTGAAATTTATCACTTAGTCATAGGTTTATTTGAAGCAGAGCCAAAATTTTAAGCTTTAGAAGGCAGCAGGTTCACAAAAGGCTATCATACCTGGGGCCAGTGTTCATACAGAAACTGTTTGGGTTTTGTTGGGGTTGGGCTCCGATTGTCATGGTTGAGCATAGAGTCCTTGACTTTTTAAGTCCAACAGAGCAGTGGAAGGTTACTTGAAAGTCCTGACTTGAAGTCAGATTGGGCAGAAGTGGAAAGGTTTTCATTCAATTTCACCCTTGGACGACACGTATGTAATATTTGAAAGCACTTTGAGGTTTCAGTTAAAAGCGTAAAAAAGCATCTCTTACATGGCACAAGGGTACTGTGACTGTAGAAACCTGCTATTAATCCATTTATCAGCTAGAGTGCAGGCGTGAGTTGGATTTAGCATGAATGCTGGTGTGCTAATGCTTGTGTGGATATGTGTGTCATTGACACAGGTACAAGTGTGTTACCTTGCTGTCCACGATGAGGTTGCGGATGCAGCCGGTGAAGTGTTTGTGCTGAAGCTGAGGGTAGATGTAGGGAATGTCCTCGTTCACGCCACCGAGCTGGAGCACCTGGCTCATGTTCAAGTGTCTAAAAAACACACACATATGGGAAATATTGCCAATCGGGGCTCATATTACACATAATACATGCACTGCCATATCTATATTATGTGGGTACTAACAACCTTATTCACAGCAGCCATTTTTGCTGGTCATAGTTGGAACAGCACAGGTGAAACTGTTAACATTAATAGTGGCTCAGTTCCATTTTGTGTGCCAATAAGCTATTCCAACGAGGCAGCAGGCACGATGCCAGGACCTTCCTTAAATGGAATGCAGCTAACATTAATGCTAATAAATACACATGTGCTTTTACTACTAGGACTGCTGTGAAAAAAGGTCTATTTTTTAGAAAGAATTGAAAATCCAAAGCTACGTCATGAAATTGTAGACACATAGGAACTAAAAAAAAAAAAAAATCAATCAGACATTTTTTGGCATTCCTTTAGTTTCCAACCACCTCATTCTAATCAAGCCTTTTACCTTGGATAAACCAAACATGTCAGCCACAAACTAAAGCTGTTACAGCTGAACAAGCAGTAAACACAACACATTGTCATATTATTGCCTTATAAATTTTTGGGGGCAAATATGCTACTAGTAATCTAGTGATTATTGCCTTATAAATTTTTGGGGGCAAATATGCTACTAGCGATCTCTTAGACATCAAAAGTACTGATATGCACAGCTTTTTCTTAAAGTCCACAATACCATCAAAACTTAATAAAATCTCATATTCTAGAAATTTATTTATTATAAGCCCCATCAGTCAACGTATAGTTTATAACTAGTCAAGAGAATCCATCAGACACTTGACACTTATAATTCATTATAAGTCACATCTATGCTTTATGACTGTTGATGTAGTGTTTCATCAAGCATTATGTGCATTTATGAGTGTGTTCATAAAGCATTATGAATACATTAGAAAACACTATGAATGCCCTCATGATGCAATATAGATGTGGCATTCATAGAAAGTGTTACCAAAAAAAACCATCAAATTCAGACGGGAAAACACCAGACTCCTACATGAACGTCCGGGGTTTGTTGCAACAATCCACCTATAGATGCCCTTTTGCTTTTCTTATTATACTTGACATATCATGCGGATGGGAAAGGTGGCTTTTTTTTTTTTTTAAGATATCTTTTGGGCTTTTGTTGCCTTTATTAGATATAGCGTGAACGGGGGTGACGACATGCAGCAAAGGGCCAAGGCCAGACTCGAAACCCGGTACTGCTTGGGGAGAGGATACAACCGCTGTACATGGAGTTCCCACTCTACCAACTGAGCCAGGCACCCGGGAAAGATGGCTTTTGGTGTCTGGATCGTACAATAAAAGCACTGTCAAAGCTACAGTATTTGACGGCTTAGGAAGTGAACGGGCAGGATATATACACTGCGACATACTTCTAGTGGGTCATAAGTGATGAGGTATTACTTTTGTTTGAGCCAACACATTGTTTATAGGGAAAATCCCGCACTGTGTATTTTTAAGATATGCACTTTGGATTTTGTTTGTGCACAAAAACAGTTTGATTAAATATATTAATGATTTTAAACGTGGCCCCCCATACTGAATAACCTTGACACAGACATTCTCCTTCACATCCCAACTCATAAAATCACACTTGAAATATGTGTGTGTATGTGTGGATTCAGGTGTTTGTGTGTACCTGTCAGTGTTGGGTGTAACGCCCGTCACTTCACAGGAAGAGTGGTCCTCAGTGGTCAACCAGCTGCCTAGTCCTTCCATTTCCATCACAGCTGCCCCTGAACAGCGATCAAGGGTGAAACGCACTTCCTGGAGAAAACACACAAAAAAGTACATCCTGTATGAAACTAAAAATCTCAGAGAAACTCAATGAATGAATGTAGCCTCTGTTTCTCTGTATTTCCATAATGACATGCCTCCTGTTGCTCTCAAGTGTTTTTTTACCATGAACACTTAAGTGGGAGCTGCTTCTCTAACTCACTTTTCCTACATTAGTGCACATTACTCTGCTGCTATCCGCTATGTTTCCTGTTAATGCAAAAACAAGACGTCACATCTTGAACCAGCATATTCCAATAATTGTGCAATTTGTGTATACGAGTAAAGAGAAAGGTGCTCAAGCAGGAGCCATGACAACCTATTTCCAAACAGCGAGAGCAATTTACTACAACAAGTAGTTCATTCTCATTAACAATTGTCCTACTAATAGAGACTTTTGGCTAGAGAAGCAGGCAACATTAAAGTAACAATAAAAGAGGGATCAAACACACATATTCATCTGATCTTTTTGGACATAAGTTTAATTTTTGCTTTCTCATACAGTACATTACAGTTTTTTTTATTAGAAATTTGATCCACAGGTACCCTGACCGCCAAAATGACCAAAATGATATAATAATTAGTCTTTGTGTATTAGCATGTGTTTCTAACCATTACAACCATGACAAAACAAATCACTTCCGAGTTAATTTTTTCACATTGCTGATAAAAGCTTTCATACTTGTTAAAAAAAATAATATTATATCTATCTATATATCTATATCTATATATATATATATATATATATATATATATATATATATATATATATATATATATATACATATATATATATTATAATATTTGTGCTGCAATATTTATGTCAGATATTTTAGGAGGAACGAATCCCCCCAAACCACCATTTTTAGCAATATATAGGGGTATTTAGTTGTGTTTTCAAGATTTGAGTTGAAAAATGAGTCACTATGCATAAAAATATGCATAGCGACTGCCCTCTAAAGGTTAAAACTTGGCTTTTGCAGTTGAGCTTTGCTAATGTCTGATCCTTATAGCAGGAGCCTGCTTTCATCACCAACCCTGTCGCTGCCCACTCATCAGCTACTTTGTGGGTTTTGGGAGGGGGGACAGGGAGGTGCTGTTGATTGAGAGTTAGCACAACTGGATGATGGGGCATGTCTAGGGCCCCCTACCAGCCTTGCCCAGTTTTGAGACTTCAAAAAAATTTAATTCTACAGAGGAGGCACTCAAGCCAAAAGTGGGGGGATTAGTTAGTCTTTCAAGTTGTAAGTGAGTTTAGGGCACAGAGTTAAAACCTAAAAAAAGTATACCAGTTTCTGAAACTAAAAAGTTGCTGTTCATACTTTGAATAATGCTTTGTAGACATAATAAATTAAAAATGGGCCAATAACATTCCTGTATTCTTATCCTATCTCTCGTGGATTTTCCATGACGTTTTATGAGTGTTTCAGTTCAGGTTAACCAAACTTTTCCAAGAGCTCCTTTCAACCTGATGAACACCACCTGTTCATGAGTAACTGCACATTCACAAGAATTGATCGCTGACATAATCAACCCCCTCCCCCACACACACACACACAGAAAATCAGCCTGTTCGGCTCCGTTTCTGAGCAAGGTTTATTCAGAAAAATGTTACCCTTGAGTACAAATCTGGGTTTGGCAGCTAAAATTGTTATGGGAAGTGGTGTTTGAAACATTAAAAAAAAAACAACAACAAACAAACCAACAAAAAAAGAATTACTGCCTGATGGTAAGATGCATCTAGTCAAGTTTCAGTTTACAGCCACATCCGTCCAGACTCTTATGTAGCCATGATAGTAGACAGTTCTTCAAATATAGATCTTGCTGCAAACAACAAACAAACAAATACAAATACATACAAATTCGAAAACTTGGATGTTTTACACACATCTTCAACCCAGCAATATTAATGATCTATACAATCAAAGCTTAAAATTGAACACCAGATTAGTGTCACCAATTAATGTTTGACTAAATGTCTCCCCTTCTGTTCCTGAGTTATGGTGTTGAATAACAACCCGAGAAATATGTTTTTGCAGTGAAGTTGACCTTTGAACTCAGGGATATAAAATGTCATCACTTCATTATTTTATACTGTTAGACATTTTTGTGCCCTTTGGGAAATTTTGATGTTATAAGCATGTGAATTCTTAAGTTACGGCCGAAACTGTGTTTTAGGAGGTCACCTTTGACCACCAAAATTAGTTCTTCCTTGAGTCCAAGTAAACGTTTGTGTCAAATTTGAAGAAATGCTTTGAAGGCATTGCTGAGACATCATGCTCACGAGAATAGCACGGACATATGGATGGACAAGCCAAAAACATTAGAAAAAGTAATTCAGACAGCAGTAATTTATATCCTGTTGTTGAAAAACTGACAAAAACATAAAATGTTTAGCA
Organism: Plectropomus leopardus; assembly: GCF_026936395.1. Taxonomy (NCBI): domain Eukaryota; kingdom Metazoa; phylum Chordata; class Actinopteri; order Perciformes; family Serranidae; genus Plectropomus; species Plectropomus leopardus. The sequence goes on along the minus strand of NC_142176.1, from coordinate 39,110,583 downwards.
TAATCAGTAGTAGTATTAGAGAGCAGTACTGTGACACAGTATAGACAGTATGCAATGTTACACTGTCGGGGACAACTGAGGATGTTCCCCTAGACAGCAACTTGCTTAAAGACCTTGAAACAGCTTTCGCAATGAGAGAATTTCCCTAACTGCTACTGAACTGTGTAATTTGCCACACCAATAAAACCATAGAATTAACATTAACTCTGGGGCACTTTTTAAAAAATCTTTAAACAGTGAAATGTAAGAGGAATATTCCCTACTCCAAGCTCTTAATTTTACTTTAAAACAAGCATCAACAGGGGCTTAATATGCCTGCAATATATACCTGCTGTGCCAGCTGATTGCTCAGTAGCATCAATTAGGTTGACGATGTCACATAAACAGTAGAGGTTTATAGGATTTAACATGCTCATACTGTATGCACTAAAAATGTCAGGTCTTTCCAAGTCTTGGGACCACAGGCTTGACATCTGCAACTGCATCAGTGTAAGTTATTCGAATACTGCACTGCATGCCATCCAGTTGTCATACTGTACAGCAACTATTTCAGACAAAAACAAATGCTTTGGTTCACCAATATCTGATTCTTTGCTAAATTTTAGATATTGTTAGAAAACACTGCATATGGTTAGATGGCTAGATTTTTGGCTGATGAATCGTTATGTAAATCTACAGCTAGCAGCTCTGTCCTTGCTGCTTTTTATTTCACAGGGTCATACAATAGGGTGTCCCTGGGACGACATTTTTTTGTAGGCCAACCCAAAAGCTAATTATTATAGATAATAGAAAAAAAAAAAAGACCCAACTCTTTCGTAAACAAACATTAATGATACTTACATGTTTTGTAAAGCAAGATAATCTTCACAAATGAACACCACTTTCAGGATTTTTGAAGCCTAAATGTAATCGGCATAAATAAAAAGTTAATGTTAGGCTATAACGAACTACACTCCAGTTGTGTCGCCACCGCTCAGAGGCTGTAGCGCAGTGTTTGGAGCAGTTTGATGTGAAACTTTCTGTAGTCTCATTTAGCCACTTTGTTAGCAACCGTCTTTTTTAAGACACATAAAAGACCGTTGTGAGACAGGTTAGCTTTGGGGCAGCTGTCTCAGAGGTAGAGCAGGTCTTCCTCTAATCTTCAGGTTGGAAGTTCAATCCCAAGCTCCTCTGGTCAACGCGTCGAAGTATTCTTGGGCAAGATACTGAGCCCCAAATTGCTCCTGATGGCTGTTCTATCAGTGTCAGTGTGTATGAATGGCACCTTGTACGGTAAGCCTTGGCCAACAGATTGTGACTGTGTGTGTTAAAGTGACTCGTAGTGTGAAAGCACTTTGAGTGGTCAAAATAACAAGAAAGTGCTATACAAATGCAGGTCCACAGGTGGGGCATTTACTGACATATTTTATGTCATATTATATTTTATGACAAAACATGAAAGTCTCTTAAGCTTGTGTTAACCACAGACCTTATTGACGGCTTCTAACCAAAAACCCATTCAAAAAAGCCATTGACTTAGAGACGAGGGAGCCTGAGGTGCTGAAATGCAAATCGGGACTCATCTGGATGCACATCTGCCATTCTGGACAAATGAACAGATTCACGTGATTGAGACAAGCATTGTTATGATGCAGAATAATCCCTGTTGCAATGACTAAAATGTCAATGAATTATTGTATTCATGCAATTATGAATAATGATGTCACATTAGCCAAAGTGTTGTTGCATTCATGCATTGGTTTGGCTGCCCTCATTCTCAATACTGAGCAAAAGCACGCTGTGTTTGTGCATGCGTCAGTGCAAAGCCAAACCTAAAGAAGTTATGTCCTTTCATGAAAAAGAAAGTGAATGAATAAAAAAAAGATCAACAAAACTGCTGCATTTCTGTCACAATGATCGCATGGTATTGAATGGAGCCGTTTGGTAAATAACACAGATTGTACACACATTTTAGTGGCAGACTAGTGGCGAGGCTAGGTTCCTGATGGCATTATTAAAATGATTAGACTGCACTTTAGGTGGTGTACACAGTGTCTTTTTGAAGGAGGGGTTGGGGAACATTAGGAGTCTTTGAGTAACCAGCTAAATGAAGCACATTTAAGTATGTCGTGAGTGTGATTATTGAGTTTAAGGTCCGAAAAAGGGTTTTGATGGGGCTGATATGAAAAGGCTTTTAGTTTGGCGGAGTGCTGACAAAATTCTGACTCAGTCCTATGCTTTTACTGAAGTGGCCCTTATCAATGTGGAGATGAGTTTTCCAGAACAGGGTTTAGGCAGTCCAGCTGCTCCAAGGTGTCGTAAGCTGGGAGTGAGACTGTAAAGCTTGAAGCTTTCAGACTGGGTTACATCAAAGACTCTAAAAATAGCATCAGCGACTGTCTTCTTGATATTTAAGAGGTGCAAGAGCTATAAGACAATGGTAATGTGTGAGTCCTTGGAGGTGAAGAGCTTTGCGTGCTCCCCAGTCAAATGAAGATTAGCTTAATTTCACTCTAATTTAATTCACCAGACAGAAGATAATGTCAAAGGAGGGCCATTGCAATAATTTGTCTCGCTCTCACTGCCATTGTCTTCCTTTGTACTTTACAGTTCAGTTACTTCTGCAATACTATATCACTAAGTAACACCTTACCCATATCGGTCCCTAATAACCATATCAGAGAGGTCTGGATGGAGCTAAATGGGTGATATTTGGTGTCTGTATCATGAAATGATATTTAAGCCTCAGCTGCAAAGTTAATATGGAGAGAAATGTGTTTATGTTCATAACAATGTCAGGAATAATTCATAGATTGTATCTAATGAGAACATTTAGACTGTGTGTTGTTTCTCGCATGAGGCCCATTGTGTGATATTTTCAAACAATTTTTTTCTTATTTTTGATATTATATTGTAATATATTATATTTTGTCTGTATTTTGTAAGTACCCATTGCTTTTTGGGATTCACTAATGTTTTCACTTGCTCATCTCTCATGTAAGAGAGCACTCCTACCAAGACAAGAGAAAAACATTGTGTGTTCAAGGTTCACAAATTGTTGTTGTAATGATCATATATAAAATGTCCGATGGTCCCAATCTATCAGCCAAACCAAGAAATCAGTTAACCTCTACCAACTACCTGTATCAATGTGTTTACTGTGGTGCTCTTAGAATTATGCAAAGAAAATGGCCAAACCTAGTTACATAAATGACATACAAAGTTTGAATGTGTAAAAGTGGCAAAATGCTGAACATAAAGATTGCCCAATGATAGGAAGTATAATTTCCAACATGCCATCTGCAGGATGTAAAACTAAACTAAAGCAGCAATCAGTTTCGTGCGTCTGATTAACTAAAGCAAAAATCCAAATCTTTGGCTAGGTCTGCACAAAGTATTATGAAATGTTGGGGTGTAATACTACCTCTTTATCTGTGCATCACTCTTTTTGGGATATCTTACAATAAGGTGAAAACTGGAATCATAACCAAGCAATGCATTTCTTGTAAAAGCAAGTTTTGACTCAGATTAAGAGGAATTGTGGCATCTAACATTGATCAAAAGTTACACTGCCTCTTTGTTTTTTTCTCAGTTGAGAGTAACATACAAAGCAGCAGTCACACTATATTCTTACATCTTGTATGATACCAAAGACACTGTTACATCCACTGTCAGTTTTTTCCAAAAGCAGGAGACAAAATCAGCATCTCAAGTTGACCCAAGTTGAAATGTCTTTTCCGAGACTGCAGTCAACAGACACGCCCTGACTGGATACAAATTTTCACTATGCATCTTTTAGCATGTAGACAAGCATGTATTCAAGAAGCATGCAAGTTGTGTGCAGCCAACCGTTTCCCAGTAAAAATGTAGTTGCCAAGGCAAGATTCTTTCATAAGTACCTGCAAACTGCATAAATTGATGTCAATCTGAGGCCAAAGGTGTGGGTGGATGTTCAGTAAACCATCACCAGTGCAGTTCAGCACTACAACCACAACACTGTGTTAGTGGTTTCACACCTTTCTTTTTCTGCCTCATCCACAGACACGTTCAGCACTAGTGTCCTCTACTTTAAAAGAGATTATTTGTTTGAAAGTGCCTTTGTGCAATCTCAGAGGACATAAAGAAGGACTTAATAACAGCAGCTGAAATGCACCTGAACTCTCCCCAGTGACAGCTCAGAAATACACATTTTAATTTCTTTCCTTGTATAAGTAAGTGGCAGGTCTTAGCTAAATTAGGGCAAATAAGGTCATTCATCTGAATGATCCATTTAAATTGCAAGCCATATTACATCTGTTTAAAATAGTTTAATGCAGGAAAATGTTTGATATTGGTGACGGCATTAAGAGTGTGAAATTGAAAGAAAGAAAAAGAAAAACAACATGTTTCCACCTGCCAGTATAGCTCAGTGTGAAGACACTTTATACTCATCTGCTAAATAGCTTAATATATGGTGGTATGTGTAAATTAGGTGAAGCGTCCTACCTTGCTGTTGCTGCGGACATCTAGCCGATGCCATCGTCTGTCTGCCACATTCACGTTGCCTGGCAACTGTAGCACCACTGTGCCAGAGCCATGGTTGATCTTTAAGGTGGGGGTCCCATCTATTAGCTCTGGATGGAGCGAGATGAAGAGATAGACAGGGAGGATTGGTGAGAGGTGAGGTTATTTTGAAATCATTAGACTTAAGAAATATTAAGTTTTGAGAGCTGCAATCAAAAGTTTTCATTTAAAGATGTTGACAACAAATATTTGGTGTCAGTATTCAAGACTCTGAAACAGCGCTAAAACCATCTTAAGTAACTAAAACATGCCAAAGACTAATTTAGTGTAAAAAACTTTTAACCCTTTAACCTTTAACAATCACACTAAGAAATACCTTTGCAAAAAAGTATACAACACAATAGACCATAGAATATGTTAACACATCATAACATCATGCATCATTTTTTAAGGAGAAAACCTCCAAAACATATACCTTGTATAATGCATGTAAAAAGTGCAAAGGTCTTTGTGATATAATAGAAATCTGAAAATTAAAGTAACCACATACAAAAAAATAAATAAAAATGAATAAACAAAAATGAAAAGGTACAAATTCAAATAAATCTAGTCAAATAAATCTTTAAAATAAAAATGTGGTAAAAGACAAATAGTCAATTTTACATGATAAAAATCTGAAAATAACTAATAACTTAATAAATTAAATAAATAAACAAACAAAATCAATTTAAAACATAAACAAATAAAAATAAATATAAATAATAATGAATCTTGTTAATCTTTTTAATCTTTTTAAAATGTATGGTAGAAAAAACAAAAGTAATAATAAAATTGAATAGAATTATAATACTAAAATCTATCCATGTAAAATGAAATTAGGTTTTGCCAAGTTTTTAATACAGCAATTTGATCACAAAAATAAACGTCAGCCGTGCGGTTACAATGCCTGTTAAAGGGTGCTGACAGTGTTTTAGATAACTTCGCAGATATTATCTCTGAATATTAACTTTAATGAGGATTATTGCACAGAGCTTGTGGTCAAGTCATCTTTTCTTCACATCTCATGGCAGTCAACAAACATCAGACACAAGTTATTACATTCTATTTTCTGACTTACTCAAATGGGAAATTAAAAGTTAATGAAGTGGTTAAGACTGCTTGTGGGCTTGGTACTGTGTAAGGAATTATGGGAAAGCATGTCTACCAATCAGCACTGGCAATCCATCACCATGCATGCTGAACTTCAAGAGTTCATGTGGACACATAACACTGAACACTTTGGATCGCTGTGTGTCTGCTTACAGTACAGTACAGTGTGGTGGCTGCAGTGACCTCTCGCTTTATGCTTGTCTTCAAAGAAAATCAGAACAGACTCATTGCTTTCTGAATGTCAGTTTCTTGACATAAATAAGTCTACTTTAAGTCCTCTAGTTGTTTCCACAGAATGGCCAAATATTCTCAAGGGACCTTTTTTACTAAGTCAAAAACATAAAACTGATTATAATATTTTTTTTTCTTCCTGTATGTTGGAGTTTACCAAGGTGAACGAGAGGGTAGCCTCCCTCCGACTTCGGGTGGGGGGACAGATCCTGACTGTTGTTTGTGCCTATGGTCCAAACGGCAGTGCAGAGTATCCACCCTTTTTGGAGTCCTTAGAGGGGGTGCTGGAGAGTGCTCCTTCTGGGGATTCCCTCGTTCTGCTGGGGGACTTCAACATTCACGTAAGCAACAACAGTGATATCTGGAGGGGCGTGATCGGAAGGAATGACCACCCCCGAAACTGAGTGGTGTTTTGTTAATGGACTTCTGTGCTCGCCACAGACTGTTCATAACAAACACTATAAGGGTAGGTCAAGCATAAGGGTGTCCGTATGTGCACTTGGCATCAGGACACCCTAGGCCGCAGTTCGATGACGGACTTTGTAGTCATGTCGTTGGACTTGCGGCCGCATGCCTTTGACACTCGGGTGAAGAGATGGGTAGAGCTGTCAACTGATCACCACCTGGTGGTTAGTTGGCTCCAATGGTGGGGGAGGATGGAGGTCAGACGTCGCAGACCCATTGTAAGGGTCCGCTGGGAACGTCTGGCAGAGTCTCCCGTCAGAAGGAGCTTCAACTCCCACCTCCAGGAGAGCTTCGACCATGTCCTGGGGGAGGCTGGGGACATTGAGTCCGAGTGGGCCATGTTCTGTGCCTCCATTGTTGTGGTGGCCGAGCGGCAACACCTGAACATTGGTGGACTCCGGCGGTGAGGGGTGCCGTCAAGCTGAAGAAGGAGTCCTATTGGGCCTTCTTGGCCTTTGGGACTCCAGAGGCAGCAGAAAGATATCAGCAGGCCAAGAGGAGTGCAAAATTGCATGGACATCGGGTGCAGTGCCTCTGGACTGGCAGACCGGGGTGGTGGTCCCTCTTTTTACGAAGGGGGATCGGAGAGTGTGTTCCAACTATAGGGGGATCACACTCCTCAGCCTCCCTGGGAAGGTCTATTCAGGGGTACTGAAGAGGAGTGTCCGCCGGATAGTCGAACCTCGGAATCAGGAGGAGCAATGCGGTTTTCGTCCTGGTCGTGGAACTGTGGACCAGCTCTGGACCCTTGGCAGGATCCTTAGGGGTGCATGGGAGTTTGCCCGCCACATGTGCTTTATGGACTTGGAGAAGGCATTCGACCATGTCCCTCGGGGAGTCCTGTGGGGGATTCTCCGAGAATATGGGGGTATCAGACCCCCTTGATACGAGCCTTCCGTTACCTGTATGACTGGTGCTAGAGCTTGGTCCGCATTGCCGGCAGTAAGTCGGACTCGTTTCCGGTGAGGGTTGGACTCCGCCAGGGCTGCCCTTTGTCACTAATTCTGTTTGTAACTCTTATGGACAGATTTTCTAGGCGCAGCCAGGGTGTTGAGGGGGTCTGGTGTGGTGACCTCAGGAATCAGTCGCTGCTTTTCGCTGCAGATGATGTGGTCCTGTTTGCTTCATCAGGCCAAAGGCAACTTTCAGAGCTTAAAAATGAAGCCAATGCTGAATTGCCAAAAAGTGCAGTTCCTCCTATTGGCCACTAGAGGCTCGCTCCAGCAGCCAGTCAGTATTCCATAAACCCCCATGTTAAAATGTCCATCTTTACAGCAGAAAAAAACATGGTAACAGCCTGGTACAAAAAAACAGTTTTTGTCTCAATATTCAATTTGATCATTCCTTACATCTGTATGGGGGTACATTTCTGTACAACTCAATTGAATTTGATTAAGGCTTAAAGTTTTGCATAACCAATGGCGTGGCTGCTTTGAGTGACATGTGCGTTCCATCAGCTGACGAGTTTGAAAACCACTGTCAGTGTAGGTAGTGTAAATATGGCGTAATCCTAGATTCACAGAGTAGCCTGAGCCATAGCTGTCACCATTTTAGAGTTTGTTTTTTTTAAGTTCCTGAAAGTTGACTAACATTTTGGTTACCTTAAAAGACCCTCTAAGCAGTCGTGTATTCATATTTTTCAAAGTACATTTTGGTTCTATGGTTTTAAGCCCGTTTATTGCTAGTAAAAAACAGTCTTACCAAAGTTAATAGCTGTAAATACACTGTGCTGACTAAGCTAGCAGCTAGCATTAGGGTTATCTTCACACTCATGCTCAAATATGGTCACTAATGGCTCCATAAAATAAATGAATAAATAAGATGAAATAAAACAAAAAAACATGGGGATGGCCAAAATGATAAACTAAAAGCTTCGAATTGGTCTACAATCTAATGCTAGCTACCTCAGTTATTTTATACAGTCTATGGTGCTGAAGTCTTTCCTATCATGACTCATGCAGTTGACCATTTCATTGAGCACTGCTCCCTCTTTTCATTTATCCACACTCTGTATTTCCTGTGGCAAATATGTGTATTTCTTATGGCAAAGCTTGAGACAACAGAGTGATGTTTTTCTATTCAATTCAGAGAGTATAGAAAAAGTTCAATTGTTGATGCAGTGACTTCAAAAAAACATATTGTAATTATGTTGTTTTGAAATTATGGTTTATGTCAAGAGTGTGGTTTGTCTCTGTTGGCTGTATTCAATTAAAAATAATAATAGGCCGTCACCGTTCATGTCCAATAACTCATTCTTCCTAATTTTCCCTGCTGACACCCTGAAGCTACCCTCAGCACCCAGTGTGTAAATTAGGGATTCAGTTTCCACTAAACTATTTGAACTAATGTTTCATTTTGAGCGCTCCCGTTTGGTGCTTTGCTGGTTAACTCCTAGTCTTGAAAGCTGGAGCAGTTACAGTATATGATAGAATTATAATAACACCGAAACAAAACTCGAGTGTGAGTTCCGCTAACTTCTGCACTATGACATTTGTCTTCATGCTTGAGTCAGTAGAAGTTGGAAGTCAAAAGAAGCTGACAAGAATCATATTCCCTTCTTACTGCTGTTCACTCTGCTGTGTGTCTGACTTCAGCTGAGCTTTCGTCATCCCTCTTGCTGCATCTCTTGCAATGTCAGTCTGTCTATCAGAACTCTTTCATCTCTAGTCTCTCTCTTTTACCTCCTGCCTGGCTTCACTCTTTCATTAACTTTTTCACCGTAACTGACATTTTTACATTGGGCTGCTTTCAAATAACACTTTCGACTGACATTTTGCTTTTCACTGTGCTTTTGTGAGACCCGTTTTCTATCACGTATGGGATGCATAGATTCTTAATGTCTGTCTGCAGTAACAGTATCACCACCTTCTCAAATGATGTCATGTCGTAAATCTTCACCTTGAGCAAGAAGAAATTAGGTGTTGTTGAGTACATGAGATGCGGCTCTACTCTAATTGCCTTGTCAAGGCTGGGATGTGCCATTGTGATGAGTGCCCCATACTTCATTATGCTGCCTCATATACAAGTAAAAAAGAAAAGCCAAAGCCCTGGCTATGTAATTTTTTCAAGCCACAGTGACTGCAAGTTTGTTGTTAGCCTCTCTTTTCCTCTCAACTTTCCGTCAATTACCTGCAAGTTGATTTAGCCCACTCAGGCTGCAAGATGAGTTGCTGCTGCACTTCAGGAATGATCCAATTAATTTTAATACATTGGCTGAGGCCAGACAAGTGACCAAAACGAATAGAGCAAATTCAATATATCAGTTCAATCCAAAGCCTCCCTTCTTTGTTTAACTTGTACTTTATCGTCTTTAGGCTCTACCTCACTCTTCGCACATTTCAGTGACCTCATTCACTCCTTGCTCTCATTTCCTGTCCTGTCTGGGACCCCTCATTTCTTTTCTTTTTTATCTGGCACATCTCTGTCTTTCAATCTCCATTCTTCATGCTACCCATTTCCATCCCTCAGGGAAATTTCCCTCTTTCTTGAACTCCAATGTGTGCTAATGGTATCACCCCAGAACCTCTCTTTGCGCCAGCACTGGTGCAGCAAGATATTTCAGAGCTGGCAGTTCACTTAGAGCCTCAAAGCACACCTGCGTAAGTCTTTACCTTTTCACAGATGAGCATACTTGTACACATGAAATGTGTGTAACGGCCCCGTGTATACTAGATATAGCTTTGTGCAAAAAAGTGCACACACACACATTCACACACCCAAAACCAGTTAAAAGGTAGATTGACCAACCAACCGTCTGGCACGGCTAAGGAGCCTTCTTGTCAAGACTGACGTGACATTTTCCCGTGAGATGAAGACTGACTTCACAGGTCTCAAAGGAGAGGAGGGGAGAAGTGAAGCAGTGAGGAGCGAGAGAAAAATCAGTGATGGGGGCAACATGGAGCTGTGAGAGTCAAAAGTAAGTCAGCAAAGGAAAAAAAAAAAGATGAGAAAATCGAGGAGAAAGGGACATGGGGAAAGTAAGAGTAGAGGAGGAGAAACAATAGTGAGGACTTAGAGAGGAGAGATTAGGAGCAAGTGTGATTGAGCATAAAGCTGGGATAAAGGCCAAGTTATGAAATGGCAGATGACAGGTGGGATGATGGACTATGAGGTAAATAAATGAAAAATGAACAATGCGGAGAAGACAAAAGGAAGCAACAGGAGGTGATGAGCAGAGAGGAACATGATGGATCAAACAGAGGACAAATAGGAAGCAGATGGAGGATGCAAAGAAAGAAGTTGGGGATAAGCTGAAGTCCTCATCAAAAGAGTCAGAATCAAGCGTTTTCTTTGATTTATTCATTTTTTAAATTATTTTTGTTAATGAGTGAAACAGGCTTGCAGCAATTAAAGTTGTTTGTACAAACACTATTATGAAGCAGAATTATTCATCAATGATGCCAACTAAAATCTGTTATGAAACAAGATTTTTTTTTTTACCAAGTGCTGTTTTTGTACCCTCCAAAAACTATGAGTTGTGGCACTGCAAGCCAGGGAGATCATGCCTGTCAGTTCTAATCAAATAAATTTCACTAAACAGCACTGTTATTTTAAACAACTTTAACCCTTCCTGTTTTCACTTCCAATTCTTTAATATAACAGCAGTCACAGTGGGCATTTTATTGCAACACAAGTTCGTTTATTTTTGATACTTTAACTACAACATACTGACAATATTCACATTTACTAAAGTAGGATTTTGAATGCACTATTGTTTAACCCTTTAAAACCTGGAGCAGAATCACTTTTCTTGTGCTGCTCTCAGATGCCTTTCACAAGTATTTAAACCTTTTGAATCCTAAGCAAATTGGTGTGATTTCTTTCAAAAACACGGGGAAAAGGCATTTAGCACCATGGTAAGCAATGTTTTACAAATTGCAAATTGAAAAACAAGGGGAAAACTATATTTATAATTATAATGATAATATATTTAAAATTACGTTTCTTTGTTTATTTTTTGTATTAATTTTCAAGAAATGTTCACGTATTTTTTTTATCAATTTCTTGCAAATTTTGGGGTCATTTCTTCTTTTGTTGCTCATTGCATTCTTCCCACGTTTTTGAAAGGAATCAAGCTAATTTGCTCAGATTACTAAATTGTTAAATATTGACACTTGGTCAGTAACCCTTTTGTTGAAAAAGACAGAGGAAAACACATTTGTTTCAGATCAACCCAGAGGGGACACTAACAGATGAGCAGTTGCTGCCAGAGTAAAGATTTACCTGGAGTCAGTTTATTTGTGGCCGACAACTTCGCACAGGATTTGGGGCACCTGACACAGCACAGCAGCACCCCCCTGCTGTCCCGCAGTTAGCCTACTGATTTCAATTTGCAACTTTGCCGTACAGTCTGATATTGGTGATGTTTTTAAAGCTATGTAGGGTTATGCATAGAGTCTCAAATGCTCTCAAACGTCATCTGAATAGCGTTGTGAGGTTTCCCATCAAAGTGGAGCATGATAAGCACTCAAAATACTTTTTCCCAATTGCTGGAATCCCCAAACTGTGAAGAGTCATACACAGTAGGTATTCATGCGCATATTCAAGCCCCTGCTAGACATGAAGATCAGTTTGCGAACAGAGAGAATTACCATTCTCAAATCTACTTTTAGAAAAATGTCTCCCTTTTGTTTTGCCTATTCATCAAGTGGTGTTTTTGGACATTAAAAGTCATTTTGAATGCTTCTATTAAACATCACAAAAAAAAAAAAAATCCTGGGGTGATGTTGGCAACTGTTAAATTTTTATTACGGATTTAAACTGTACTGTAGTAAACAGCTTTGTTTTTTGTTTTTTTCTTATCTAAATAATCAGTAGGAGTTTAAGTTGTTAAATTGTTTAAGACAGTCTTGCAACTGTCAAACAATTTACTTGACAAAGGGAAAATAATATCTTAAAAGAACCCTTTATCACAAAATCTCAAGATGCTTTATGCAACTGATTTTTAAACATTTGTTTCAGATTGGAGTTTGGGATAAAGTTTAAGTGCTGCCATTACTGGGGATGCGCCATCTGATCTGTTGGATTGGTATCAGGCCTGATAGTGAACTTATTAAGTTGATCGAGTATCAGTCAGACATGATCGATCCCGATGAAATATTTTGGGTTTTTTTCTGTGCTCCAGTTATTGTGAGATCATTTGATGTGTTAAATCACAGCTGTCAGCTTTCACTTGCTGCATGTGCTTTACATCAAATGCATTTTAATGTTAAGGTATGGGAGCCCTAGTTTCATTGGCATTCAGCTAACATGACCAAAGGTTAACTGTGTTATGTTGTCCAGGGTATATTTTCTACTCTTTTGCTCAGACACTTGTTTGCAAACATTGCATGGATGGAGTTATGTTTGATCTAACTTTATGTATGAAAAATCTTAAGAGGAGAGCAGCTCAGAAAAATAAGACAAGACATTGCATCTTATCAACAACAAACATTCGTTAACTAGAGTTAAAAAAGAAAACCACTTCAGAGGAGCTCTGCAGGAATAGTCGAGCAGGGGGGAAAAGAGAAAAGTCAGATCCGCAAACGTAAAATGCTTAGATAAGGAGTAAAAGCATGTAATGAAGCTGAAAGACATCGTTCCTCTCAGCTGTCTGTTGACACACCAAAACAGCAAGCGCAGCATCGGCTTTGATCAATGTCCTTTACCTCAAATTCAGCGATGTGTGCAAGGTCTGTATTTATTCAAACCAATCAAGTCTGATAGAGAACTTAGGGGAGAAGAGAGAACTGGTATCAAATATGTGTTTACACAAGGCCTGAGTTTAAGGTTGGGTACAAAAACTTGTATGACTGGTGCCTATCAGATCGAATTATAAAAGATTTTGGTTCCAGACTGTGCGAAACAAGTGCACTGTTGTAAGAACAAAAAAAAAAAAATGCGTATGAGGTAAGGAATATAAAGTTACACATAACAGTGCTTTGTTTGTACAGTTTAAGCTATTTGTTGTGAATGAATGCTCTAAATCCTCTTTATCCAAGCCAAGTTCCTGTGTCTTGCTTGCCCCCTGATCACTGAAATGGAAGGGGTTAGCCCCAAAATCAGCCTTCCACTGGAACACAGCCAGGCTCACTTTAAGATCCAGTAGTAAAATTAATCAAGATTTAGTGGCATCTAGTGGTGAGAGGTCTAACGTTGAGCCACATGATCTCTTCCTTTCCAAAAATACCGACCTGGTGATTTAAACCCATAAAAACACTGAATAAAGCAGTTTTACATAAAAAATCATTACTTTTTTTTTTATACATTGCTCTCGTTGTGGAGGGACTCCTAACTGTTGTGCCTAACCCCAAAATGTCCTGATCTAGAGCCAGTGTTGGGTTCATCCATTCTGGGCTACAGTAGAAACATGGTGGTGGTGGTGGTGGTGAAAAAAAAGAAAATCCTACAGCCTTATAGCAGCATAAAATCCTGCCTGTCAGCATCCCTATGGCTAGCATGAGAACTGCTGAACTTCTGTCTTGTTGCTTTGGTTAAGTTAAATAGAAGTAAAGTGAGTAAATGAGCTACACAGACACATACAAACAGAAATGGATAAATAAGAAAGAAAAAGAAAAGCTGAAAAGTTGAGCTGGGTGTGCAGCAGGCTGGCAGGCCAAAAGGGAACATCTTCATAGAAGCCAGCACGCCTTTTAAATGCTCTGGGTGTACCAGGGTTAGGACAAGACTTTGCTCTTAAAGGGCACATCCAAACGACCAGGCTTCTTTTCTGCTACTCATACGTAATTCATTACCTCCTACTCTAAGAACGACAAGGGGGAGAGAGGGAGAGAGAGAGAGAGAGAGTATGCTTTGTTTGCAAGGAGAGTTTCAACTCCAACAGAGTTTGGGGCTCTTAAATATGAAAAATGTCCTCTTCTGACCGCCTGAGGATACACAGGAGTCAAACCGAGAGCATATGGACTGCATAAACAGCATTACAAATCACACTGCAATACACATACACCCACCAATCACCCACACACACACACAAGCAGTCATATATACACTAATGCCCACAAAAGTCAGCCTGTGTACGAATCAGCAGGCGATGCAGCAAGTGCAGAGCAGTGAGCTTCTTGTATAAACGATCTGTCAGCTAGCTAGCCAGCCCCACAGCCGATGCATATTGGATCTCTGCAACCAGCAGCAGTTGCTATTTGAAAGCAGTTGCAGTGCTAAGCTGGGGGTTCTACTCCAAAACAACTCTGTGGAAACTGAACGTTATGCCAGAGTGAATCTCTGTGTTTCTGTGTGCTGTTACTTTCTAGATCGCTTTTCTTCCATTTTTATCTAACTACAGTGTTAAGAACACATTCCTGTTTCGTTCACAGGAAAGACTTGAAAAGCAAGTAAACATACACACACACACACGCACGCGCACGCACACACACACGCACACGCACACACACACACACACACACACACACACACACACACACACACACACACACACACACGCGCGCACACACACATACACTCGCCAATTCTTATCTGGCGTCGTACCGGCAAACTTTCTCCATTCTTCAAGGGTGTTGTAATTACACAAATTTAATTTGTCTTGTTAATTTGTCTATTGATTGGACAAGCACTGGCCTCTGGCTGGTAGTCTTTGCATGCATGTATGTGTGTGTGAGAGTAAGAGAGTCCTGTGTGTTTCATCAAGCACCTCAGAGCAGGTCGAATGCTTCCAGCCATGTTTGTCATTTATTGTTGATCTCGCTGGACACAAATCATTACCGTGACAATCACTCTTACTAATACTGAGGTCAAAGTGTGTCACTGCTGATCATGATGCTAAGTGAGCCAGTTACATAGTACGTCATACCAGGGGTATTGATAAAACTGTCTTTATCTGACAGTGAAAAGTACAAAGCTTGGGCAAATTATGTAATGCACCTTTCTTAATATGTGTTAACTTTATTCCAAACTAAAATTATCACCTAGTGATTGCATGTCTCCAGTCAATCAGTCAAGCTGCAGTTATACTTCACAGACATGTCTGTAAAAACATGGATACTTCACACACATCTTCCCAATGGCAGCAGAAAAGATCTATTAAATGAACTCTTGAGTTATGGTCAAATTTAAGGACATTCCCTCTAGGCATTGTTGAGATATTACATTTATGAGAATGAGACAGATGCAATGTCACAGTGACCTTGACCTTAAACCACCAAAATTTAATCAGTTCATCTCTGAGGACAAATGGACTTTGACTTTGCCCTAATAAAAAGAAATTCCCTCACAACTTTCTTGAGAGATCGCATTGACTAGAATGGCACAGACAAACGGACAACCGAAAAACATCCAAAATTGATTTACTGGTGTCTCCTGGAGCCAGCTGCACCAGCTGGTCTTAATTAAGCCTGGTCATAACTAAGTTGATCTTTGTTAAGACCAGTCTTTTAAACGGACTCTACATTTTCAAACTTCAAGTTTTCAGTCCTAATCTCAGCTACGCCCAGCCTTGATAATTCCCTGCAACTATGGCTGTTGTTGAGCAGAGCCTGTGTTGCTAGGATACATTAAAATACTCCCGCTGTCTTGCTAATGCATAGCTAATTATTTATCATTTGCTGCAACGTTATTTTTTAAAATCAGAGAAAAAGAAAAGCGACTTTCATGGACACAAAGATTTTATAGAGCTGTACAGGAAAGACGTGTATGTGTTTGACTGACGGCAGCTGGCATGTGGAGCTCCACATGAAAAGAAAGAAAAAGGAAACAAAGCTGGCCTGCAACTCTTGCACAGACAGAGTGCTGTTAGCAGTGGTATTGAAAAATAAGGACCACACGAGCATCTAAACGGACCAAAATGACATTTGCCGATAAGCTTGCTTGTCAATGCACAACACACATACATTCAAAAGTACATGCCATCCAGTTTTACTGCATTACATGAACACCAAACACAGCACACACAGCACATAGCCACAACATATTCCACCTTTAACATGTTGGTAAATATATATGTTACTGTTGCTTAATGTGCTGCTTTTGACCAGCTAATTAGCTTGCTATCTTGCTCCATAACAGACATTTGTGGTGCACTTTTCACCGCTGAGCACTCGACAAGCTGACATGAAGGACAAGATGAGTGTGTTTGTATGTTAGCCAGAAAAAGAGGAGACTTTAGAAGGAACGCTAATGGGGGTTGCTGTTCAACTTTTGTGGCTCTTATGCTGTGTATCAGGCTGCTAATATAAAGAAACAGTTGAGATTTGCAACCAGCCCATATTAAGGGAAAACAAAACTACAGGAAATCAATGAACCTACATAAGAAGAGTCCAGTCTTTCTTGTCAGGTTAGCCATTTGCCCCAATGTCCAGTCAATATCTAAGCAATTATGCGAATTTCCCAAAATGTCTGTGGGTTTAAACATGCAGAATTTGCACACAGCTAACTGACAGGCAGCGTTGAAAGCAACCAACAAAATAAATAGATTATAGATTTATCCATCTAAAAATTGTGAAAACTGGCTTGTTGCTGCGGAATCCAAATGAACTGATAGCGTTTAGCCTATATCAAATAAAAATAATCCATAACTGAAAAGACGCAGACATTACTTTTCTTTGGCAGAGCTGTGTTTTTTGTTTTTTTTTAATTCATAAAGACAACCATACTTTCTACATGCATCCACAATGTCACAGGATGGGGAAAAATATATGTGCTATTTGTAATGACCATGAAACATTGATTAAACACACATTTCTATGCAGTCAACAAATCATATCCATCGCAAATCTGACATGACCTTGCGGTGATAGAGGTATAAATACCCCGTGTAAGTATATAACAGATCAGATCAGCACTGAGAAACATCCCCCAAGATAGTGACAGGTGGCAGTGATAACGTCAAAGTAAATACCCGTCAGATAGGCTGGTGGGGCAGCTAGGACAGTGTCATACTTGTCAAAGATGTAATGACAAAATAGAAGCAAGAGCACGTGTTCACCGGGGAACTTAAGGGCCATAAATATACCCAGTGGAAGTGATGCATAGTAAATTCCACTCAACTAAATCCTATCTTGACACAAGCTGGACACCAGCCACATGTTAATAGCAGGGGTCTCTTTTTGTCCTTCCAGCACTGCAGCTTTTATGGACACATAATAAAAAGAATTACCTCGCCTGGTTACAGAGTGACACCCGCTCATGTGTTTAATATCCCTTGTGTAAGCCTTGTGGAGGAGAGGCAGCTTTATACAAACAACTGTGCCTGTGTGCTTGTGATGTTATTAGCTGTAAATGCCTATTAGCTGTTCTAAAGCACTGGTAGTTGATAATGGTTTCCAGCTAAACTAATGATAATGGCCATGTAAATTAGCATGAAAATACACTTTGCTGTAAGGGTTGGTTGCATATTGGATTCTGTTATGCTGCTTTTACAGCAGACTCCATGTGTAGCAGCTACAATATCGGATTTACCAAAAGCCAAGAAAGTTCCTGCAAACCAGTGTGGGACTAAGGATCCACTGATCTGGATCGATGCATCAATTCAATGATCAGCGATCCAATATCTAGGGCTGTGCACAACTTAGAAAAGTAGAAAAGGTAACTACGCTAACAACGGTTCTTAAATTTAAAACAACATTTTCTGCCAATACTACATATCAAAACTGTATTACTTTGCTATGAGCTGTAAATTCACCACCTCTAATTAACAGACGTGTTTGCGCAGATACAGCTTAGTGAGGCTGCTACATTTGTGCTTGTTTGTGTGATAGGTTGCACTTCATGATCAAAGGTTGCTCTACACTCATGAATAATATATCTGTAAAGTATTGTTCGATGGAACTAAATATTGTTCTTTGAACTGCTGCTGCTTTTGTGCTGGGAATTTGCTCCATGCATAGAAATGTGCAACAAGAGCTTAGCTTGGAACAAAATGACTCTGAATTGTTCAACAAAATGCCTTCATGTAAATTTCAGGCTCCATAAATTAATAAACAATATTTACATGCTGCTGAAGTAAATGGGTTGAAGGGAACATCCGTTGTTCTGATCCTAACGAGAACACCAGAGGTCAGTTTAGGTATGGGCATTATCATGTCTTATATGTGCAAAAACACCCAAACTACACTAGCTCTGTTATTACCATGTAATCTTCTCTCCCTAAGCGGCCGCAGATTGGATGTAGAACACAGTTATGTTCCCAGGGTGTGTTTGTGTGTGTGTGTGCGCGTGTGTGCGTGTGTGCGTGTGTGTGTGTGTGTGTGTGTGTTTTGAGTGCTTTACACCTTCTCTGGTCTACACAGCAGGGCTGGCTTGGTACAGCTGCCCTGCAGCAGGATAAAGGGTGACTGAGTGGGCGGCTTTGGAAAAGCAAACCAGCATCTAAGAAGCTGAAGGTCTCTGTGTGGAAATGTGTGTGTGAAGCAGTGGGAAATATGATCAGGCTCAATAGGCAGCATCCCATAACAAGGCTTAATAACAAGGTGAACAATGTCTCTCTCTCACACACACACACACACACGTGTGCGCACGCACACACACACACACACACACACACACACACACACACACACACAATAGTGATGGTGTCAAAATGAAAATTCTGGAGGTATATTAGTAGTTTTTCATGTACCACTTGACATTCATGAATCAAAAAGCAGTTCAGGTTGTACAACAGTCTCCTCAGCCTCCGTTCCCTCAAATCCATATTTCACCTCTCGTTTCCTCTGAAATTATTCTGTAATAACCCTTTTTAGACTAACATATCAACTTGAAATCATGCCACAGGTGCAGTGCAGCCTCCCCTCACTTTCTACTTTCTAGCACAGCTCTTGTACTTTTAACACATTCATGTCGGGATGAGACCCTCAGCATTCAGTTCACCACCTGTTTGATTTTAGAGAGATCACCCCATTTTGACTGATTCCTCTTGTAATTATGCATCAATCCACTCTGGCTCTTTGAGCTTCAACTTGAGGGCCGGATGCTTGATGCCGTGCGCTTAGGTTGAGGTTGAAAAGAACGTCCTGTTCCTTTGTGCCCACACTAATCATATTATTCAAAAAGTTGTTGTTTTTGTTGTTTTGTTTTGTGTTTGTTGTTAAGCTGCGTCAGCTTAACGTCAAAATAAACAGTCAGTCCATCAATGTTGTGCTTTTTCCCTTATGCTCGTCTTCTTTGTTCTTTATGCTGTTTGCTCACTGTTACACTGATGAAGGAGGCTCACTGCCCTTCTTAAAATCTAACAGGAAATAGTGGTGTGCCATATCATATCATTCACCATTATTTTGGTATATTATTTAATGTGATAGGAAAAAAAATAATATCCTGATAATGGCAATATTCCAACTTGCTGACATAATGATGTTAGGTGTACCATTAAACATACCAAAAACAAGCATGGCTGAGAGTGAAATTGCTACAAGTGAATGTTGTTGTTTACAGACTACAGAAATGAGAGATTATTTTTGTTTAGGTTTTACTGCATGTTTGAAATCAAACTGAGAGGTAAGACTTTAATACTTATTTTATTGCAACTGTATGTTCTTGAAATGAATAATAAAATATTTCTGGTTTTAATATTATTATCATTATTATTATTATTATTATTATTAGTAGTAGTAGTAGTAGTAGTAGTAGTCATGTCATGTCATCAAGCATATTGTTGAAAATATTGTTGACATATTGTCATATTATTTTAAGGCCACCACTAACAAGCATGCAGGATTTATTGGTTATTTTTGTTTTGTTTTAGCTTTAATAGCTTTTGGCCTTTATATGCTTTGTGACTGGATGTAATCTAATCAGCTCCCCTGTAGAAGGAAAGTGAGGCTCACTGAAAGAATTATTGTTAGCTTTTATACCATTTTCTTTTTTTTTTTGTTCTTTTCATGTGTCTCAATTGAACATACAGTGTGCAGTATACACAATGCTTTCCACATGTCTGACTGTCTCATATTTAATATGCTTTGACAATATATCTATGAATAGTTTCTAGAATACTTCCTATGAATACTGAAGTACAAAGTTTGTAGTATAGGTGGGCTTTTGCAATATATGGTGCCAATATTATTCCTTTTATTAAAAATCAGATATTGGTCATTCATTGTTGTTCATATCTGATATGACAGAGGTTCATCCTGGACTGTGGATGGTGCAGATTTTTAATAATATTTGTATATCAGATGGCTTTGTGCATTTGGTGTCTCAGCACAGAAAACCTTTGTTGTGTGCATACGGATGAATTATAACACTCTGAAACCTGCCTTACCTTGTCTAAAAGAACCATTAAATAAAATGATAATAATAAAGTTAAAGTTAAATTAGTTAAATAATTATCATTAGTTGTTAAGGAGGTGGTTGCTGTTTGGGAAATGTTTGTTTCATGATGGTCCTAAAAGATAATTCTGGTTTCTTCACACTTTATATTCTACTGTCTACTGTCTGGAAAAGGTTAACAAAACTCCAAACTTATTTCAAAGAGAAAGCAAAGGAGAAAGTTAAAATTACTCCTGTAAAATTTAATTCGCTATAAGCATATATCAAGTACAACTCTGATCTACCATACCAATATTTTGGGTTTGCTGATTTAGGGATCTGCCTCCAAATAACATGGATTAGATAATATGTCTAAAAGGCTTTCTTACAATCGGTCTGACCACTTGTGCTTTTGCTCATGTGATCTGCTTCAGAGGTCAAATGGCCTCAAAAGTCTCACTTTCTGTTTGGTTTTGTTAATTTGATTAATTTCACATTTGTTACACCACTAAATGATAAAATAAACTAAGGCACATTCTGTATTATAAGCTAATGTTATGGACCCATCTTTACTCTTAAGTTGCATTGCTTTGTAAATAATCTAATTAATAAAAGCTGTTTGATCAAACTACCACAAACTACTTTAGTAGTATAGTAAAGCTGCCATAGGACGCTTGATGTATATGCTCTGAACCATGGTTCAAAATATAAAGGAGTAGCTATGGGGTCTCGTCTCCTTGAAAGAGAAATTAGCTCCTGAGTCCTCATTTAAGGACCTAAAGAAGGAGCTCTAACAGACCATCATTTTCGTTACCTTTTTTTTTTTTTGTCAGTTTTTTTGTATGTGTTAAACATGAAGTTTCAATCCTATATTTTAAGGTTGTTGGCACAGTTTGAAGCATATGTTGTAGCAGAGTGAGAAAGTGAGGGAGGATGAGCTCAGAGCTGACAGGTGTTGATTATCAAAGCAGTGGAGGCGGTATAAATGTACAATGTAGATTTCACTTTGACTGTGAATAAACACTGCAGCCCCTCAAGACCCAAGTACAGTTCCCTTGTCTTGCTGGGTAAAATGTAGAGTCTCAGCCCCAAAGTGAATATTAGCTTCAGCTCTGGAGGCTACAACTACCCTGAGCCTTGCAACTGTGATCTGAAGTTGACACAAGACGTATTTCTATTTGGCAATGTCATTGAATTGGCAGGTCAACCCAGCCATGCAGACTGGCTCCAAAAATATAATAACAAAAACCACATTGTAAAAAAAAAAAAAAACCCAGCATGCTCCTTTAAAGACATTAATAATATCAACAGTCATTATTGTGTATAGACACAAACATTACGGGTGCAGATGATTATGTATCAACAGCTTCCATGTGCAAATACTGGATTAAGCCTTAACGCATGATCATAACACTGTTTGGTACAATAATAGACTTACATACATGTGCATGAATGCATTCATGCAGTTATTTTAAGCTCCAGCACAGTCTTGTCTTGCTGATGGATTTCGTACATGCAGTGGGTGAACCTTGAAACAAGTTAATTAGAGCTCTAAATATGTACAGCCTGACTCTAATTGCACAAGCACAGTGACAAAAGAGCATTAACTCGCTGAACCCATTAACTCTTTAGGATCCAATAACACATGCTAGCTGGCTTTCAGAAGCACACAGAGCCTCTGACACCAACCAAAGCTGAAGATATAACGCAGGATTTACACTGCAAACCTGCTTATAACACACACAGACACAAATACACAACATGTCCGGCTCTCTGGATGGACCTCACCTCCCACACATATTACTTTGGCAGTGATGGAACAACAGCATCTCTCTCAAGAGAGAGGACCAATGCAAGGGAAGAAGTAGCGAGAGAGACAAGTAGGCGTTAGTCTCTCAGATTAAAACAGTAAATATACCAAGATGTACAAGACATTTTGTTCTCGGTTTCAGTCTGTCTATAATTCCCGCCTGCTGCCCTCAATTCAACAAGCTTTATTGTCTTTCAACTTCAACAATATTGCCACAGCAACAAAGGAAACGACTGACATTTTCCCTCAAGAGCTGCAGATGTAAACCTGCCGAGGCTCAGTTCACACACACGTACAGATCTATATATCATAGTGAGTAGCAGGAGTGTGTGCAAGTGTCTGTCTGCTGCACATCTTTTCCTCCTTTCCTAAATTAGCATTTGTGTAAAAACAGAATTGTATAAATGGGAATCAAAGCAGTGCACATCAAAATGCATGGGGTGTCAGCTTTAATAAGATCAAAATCACAGAGTGTATGTGTGCAGATTGTGTAAGAGCGACTGTCACTGCCTAATCCTCAGGTCGTGGCAAGTTAATACACACAGGGAATTAAACCTGAGATGGATTTCCGTTTTTGTCTACAAACAATCCTTAGTCTACAGGCTAAGTGGAAGAGGGAGTTTGGAGGTGATATAGGGTGTATTTCTGCAGTCTGATCATTTGTTCTGTCCATTCCTGTTTCTGTCTTCCCGAATGATGACAACATATACAATATACTGTCAGTCAGCATGTCCCTTTATAATAGTCTCCCAGTGTTTCTCTCTCTCCCTCTGTCTCCCTCTGTCTCCCTCTGTCTCCCTCTGTCTCCCTCTGTCTCTGTGTGTGTAAGGGTTTGGTCACAGCAGGACTCATTTACGCATCTTTGCTAGTGTTAATTTTATTAAAATGTTTGCATTATAAGGCCACTACAACGTCACTTCACTATGCCATCTTTGCATTTTTACATGGACCCAAAAAATTGCAGCATCAGTCTGCTTCAGTGTGTAATTTTTAACAGCATGCCGGCATTGTGGAAACACAAGAACCACAACAGGCATGATATTTAAAGGGATAGTTTGGGATTTTTTTGAGATACTTATGTATAGTTATTGTACTACATACAGTAGCTGGTGGTCGGCATGCTCCTGGTTTGCAGAAACAGGCGATGCACATGCCCAAATGTAAGTATTACCGTGTTGCACAGAGAGGTTGATATCGAAATGGATTTTACTCACTTTAAAAAAAGACCTACCTGAAAGAAACAATATCAGTCTAAGTGCATGCTTTATTAAGAGTGTTTTATACAGTGTGACATAGCCCTACCTTTTGGCACTACATGTTCTCCGTGTATAACTTCTGTATTCCTACCCAGAGGCCTAGTTGATCCATGCACTGTATTACTCTATGGGATTTCTAGGTTTCTAAAGATTTCACATGAATGTGTCTTTCAAGGCTTTTCAAGGAAGAAAGAAAAACTGCTGTGGCCAGTTACACTAAATATAGACATCAACACTTCACCTGCAAGACTGAGATAACTGTTTTTACAGTGAACATTTATCTCAGGATTATATAAAACCAACAGAGACACTGGAGAGCAACCAAAATTACACTTAATACCCACAGATACATGAAACCACTCACCAAGCACCAAGTAAAGTGCAAAGTGCCGATATCTTCTGATTCTGATTCTGACTAAAAGATCCTGAGGTTGTGTTGTTACCAAGTAAGGCAAGCAGCAACTTTCTGTGTTTACAGTCCACAGTTAGCTTCAGCTTCCACCGCTTTTACATAAGTTTCTCCTCTGTCTCATTTTCTGCCCATTCAGTCTCCTTTCCTCTCTGTAATCTGGTTCATTAAGTATTCCTTTGTCTCCACTATGGGCTCCATTTCATTGCTGCTGTCATAATACTCTTATATTTGTTGTGTCTTTCATAAACGGCTGATAGTTTGACTCAAACAGCCGACCGCCGGCTTGATACCATGGTCCGCTCAGCTAGGCTTGTGCACAGGATTACGGAAATTAGATTGTTGAAAAATGTAGCACCAAAAGAAAGGGCTGTGTGACGGCGAGATAGAGTAGTAAAAATACTCTAAATATAGCATCTGCTTAGACTGATATCGTATTTTTTAAGGTAGGCTTTTTTAAAACTGGCTAAAACATGTTTTAACAATGGCATTAATGTTGCAGTAACAGTCATTTACCATCTCTGTTATATGACTGATTTCATCCTCTGCTCGGAGGGTAAAGTGCTCCCAAATCTCAACGTTTTTCTAATTAGTGGACATTTTTGGCCATCTTTTTTTCTTTTCCAATTTCCTGCAGTTGGTTGCACACATAACATGTTGTCAAAGCGTCACACCTGTCCTGCCTGCTGTCCTTTTCACACATAAACCATTGCAGTGCTGTTACTACCTCCCCTGCTAGCTTAAAGGGGAAAAAAATCTGTCCCCCAGTTCCTCCATCATATCTTTTATACAGATCGGTGAAGCAGAATAACAGCGCAATATTCCTGTGTAAAAGTGAGTACAAGAGTAAAAGGGGCTATAGACTCATGGGGACATGTCGCACAGGACTAAGACTACATAAAAAAAGATTGCTGGCAAAATTAACATTATTCAGACTTGGTGATATTATGAGCATACTCACAGGGCTAGATTATGAATTGCTGAGCACTGTAAAATCTGACAAGTTGAGCTTACTTAAAAAAATCTAAGAAACCAATTGCCTTGGAAATTTAAGTAAATATAACTGTTAGTCTTTATACGTACATTATATGTTATTGTTAAGTTTACTTAAAATTTAGTCATATTTACTTAATTTTGAAAAGTTGTTGCAACTTAAAAATTTACTAAAATTTACTTTAAACTTAAAAAGTTTAATTAAATCAGTCTTCCTAAATTTTAGCAACTTCAGTAAGTTATTGAAGAGGAAAAACAGCTCTCCAAGTTAACACGGTTTCTAACAGCAACATAACTTATTGTCTCAACACAGACATGAAGTTATTGTCCTGTTACCATGGTCACTAATGGCACAATAAGCTCATCCATTTTGTGAGATGAGAAAAAAAAGGCCTAAAAGATGTATTTGTGCCATTCAGTCCTGTGTCATAACTGTCAGCAAGCCCTGCCTATTTGCTGGAGTCACAGTAGCTCCCAGAGGTTTATTATTTTTTCTTTGTACTAGGCCATTTACTCCTATTTTGTTCTCAGCATTGGACACCATTTCATTCAATAAGGAGTTTTATTAAAGAGGGAAAAAGCTGCATCGCTGGTGGGACAATAAGTTCACATAACTGCTGTCTCATAATTGTCTGTCAAGAGTTCTTCTTTTATGGGAACAGTTTATATTTTAACAGAGTAGGTTAAATAAAAGAGATCAGCAACACAGTTAACACACTATAACAGCATTCCCCTGTTTGAACTCTCCAGCTCTCCGCTCCCTGAAAGGTCAGCACTGTCAAAACTGCTTGCTTTTAGTCTGTGGCACAAATTTGCTTTTCCAAGTTAGTTTAAGTTGAATTCCACGGTGGATTCCACTGGAATTTATTGATGTAGCCGCTGAATTTTGACAATTTAAATGCTGGTGCTTGACACTAGGTTGGTTTCCTTTAACCCTCAAATTGCACAAATTGAAACTGCGAATATAAAAGACACCCAATAGAAGCTTGTCAAAAAAACCCTCCAATTTATCGCAAAAAAAAGTTTTTAAGCTTGCATTAGGGGGTATTTCAGGTGATTTTAAAAAGCCATATTTTGCAAAACTGCAAAAGAAACACTTTTTGGCCTTTCTAGGTCACATGATGCTATGGCTATGTGCTTGTTGGTAGGAACTGGCTCCCTCAGGCATGATGCAGCAGGCGCATAACTCTTCAAAAGTTGAGTGGATCATCTGAAAGTTCTGAATATACAATTCCTCTGTGAAATTGTGGACTATCAGCTCCCAGAAATCCCTTATACATGGGTCCCATTATCACTCCATAACACAGCATTGCCCTTTATTGAAAAAAATTCAACAAGTGCAGTGGCTGCAATAGAAATAAACCTCCTAATGTTTTGAACATCCATCGCCATGTTTCCTGAAATGTTACCACGAGAGGAGAAGTTGCATAACATCATTTATTGGAAACACAGTCATCTTGCGATTGTGTTTTATCTCCATTTCAAAAATATTGATTAAGTTTACTGCAAATCTGTAATGGTAACCAGCTAACTACAGTCCAGCTGTTTGCATTTTTTTTTTCCCCATATATACCCCCACCCCCACTCTCTGATGACCTCAAGAACCCCTTCATCACCAACCATCATGCTCCAAATGATATCAAACTGGATTTAATTTAATACTATTTATCATAAAGACCAAATCACATTTATTTTCAATAACTTTCTGGTAGAAAACCTTTGCATCACAAACATTAAATCAAACAGCGCTGAGTAAATGCTGCCTCAGTTGGTTAGTTTTTTTGCCACCTAAAAAGAAGTCCCATCAAAGAAAATGAGTGTGCACATATGACCTTTGCGACAAGTAACTGAGGCCGTTATCTCAAAACCATCAGGATCCATAGACAAAACAGTCATTTTACCTCCCAGAACACTGGAGTTTCTGGATTACCACTGCCTCAATTAGTTAGTGCGTAAAGTACAGCAGATAAAATATACAAATTACGATAAACTTACACCAATATTAATTTCTTCAAGTGGAAAACTAGGTTTTTAGCTAGTACATTGCTCATCTTCCCTGCCACTAAGATTTGGTTTATCAGAGACAATATATAAACATCACAAAGCACTGTTTATCTTTAAACATTCCAGTTACTGCTGAAATGATAACAGAAATAAACAAGTAAAAACATATATCTGCATGCAAAATTGGAGGTGGAGGTGATTGTTGTTGTCAGTGCCATGTCACAGTGAGTTGGTCTATACAACAGAACACTTAGAATATTTTGTCAAACAACTGAATTCTCTATGACTGTGTTTGATCAACTTTTTTTTCTACATGTTAAAACACAGCATGAAGTCACATCATTCCATCAAGTATTCATTTGTCATCTGAGTGCTCCCTCACACTAAGGACATTTGCCTGCTGCCCCATAAAGGTCAAATTAATTATATACAAAGTTAAAGTAATTTCCTCCACCTCATCTCAGTAACATTAGTTGTAAAATGGGATGAGTTTTGAATGAGAGCCAGATGGGATATATGTTATTAAGCTTGAGATGTCTCCTACCTATGGCCATGAAGTCCTCTTGATCCCAGGCCTGCAGCTGAGCTAAGGGTCCGCTGTACAGCAGCAGTCCATCAACCACGTCTGTGATGAACTCAAGCGACACGTGGCTCTCAAAACAAGGCATCATGGGAGGAAACCAGGCATAGCCGTTGCCGTGGAAACTGTGCTTGTTCTGCTGGCACTCAGGCCCCTCGAACTGAGCTGGGCATTGGCACCTTTGGGAGAAAAAGAAATGAAAAGGCCAAAATTACATGAATTAGTGAGGGCAATACATATTCTTTGAGGTTTTTTTTATGCAATTACTTGACAATTTCATTTTCTTGACAATTTGGTTACTTTATTTGAATCGAAACAACTCCCATTTTTTGAACCACTTACTGTATTTTGTTCTTTCAACTCTTTTTTTCTGCACTCCGTCGCTGAAAGTCTAGTTGTTTTCTCCTCTAAGACAGCCTTCTCCCCTCGGCTATCTCTCTCTCAATCCATCTGTTTCACTGATGCAGATGTTCTCATTAGTGGCAGAACCACAGGGAGAATCACTACATCACTAGGAAACTCTTCTCTATGTATTTCCATTTTTATGCATCCAAGTGCTTATTTATCCTACTGCTCAAAATTTCACCTCTCACCACCTGTCTTCAACAAAGTTTCATCCTCTGATTTATGAATACAAAACCTTTCTCTTATTCGTCTTTGTTTCAAAGCTTCCCTACATGTTCTAGGCTCTTATCGCAACCATACCATGTGATCATTTCTTTTTTTTTTAAACATGTGGCTCATTTATCTCACCCATTCAAAATATATATTTTAGTTTTATACATGGCATTTGGTTTAAGGCTGATTTTAAACAAACAAAACAATTAGAAGCCAGATATTTTCAAAGGAGCAAAACTAAAAGAAGCCCTCTGAAATTCCAAATGTGAAGACTTGTTGCATCCAGTTGGGTTTAATGTAGAAGTATAAAGCAACAAAACTAGTAAAGTGAGAGTAAAGCTGATTGTACAGAAATGTTTAACACTAGCTTAAAAGAAACATTGTGATAGCTGTGTCCACAGCCACATAATGGGCACATGGTTCACACACTCACCCACATCATAACCACGTGTTCAGTTACCTTAATTTGCAGCCACTTAAATTACATACAACACTCAGTTTAAAATGAATTTAATAGCACTTGATGTAGTTCACATTGTTTTGTTATGTTGCTACACGTTTGTGAGTTATTAACGTCTTTGAATTACCTGAGTTTGAGTGTGTTCACTTCCTGGTTGGAGTTTGCCAAAAGATGGCACTGAGGGCAGAGCCTGTTTTTATCCAGAGGGCCATCCCACGGATCAAACCAAGAGCTCTGACATCATGGGGGGAATAATTCTCTGTTTTAGTTGTTGTTTAATTTGGCCTGATCAGCCAGTATATATGTTGCCCCAGTGTCTCATTCTGTTCGGTCTGTAAAGCCTTTGTTCTTGTGTTTTGACTGCTTGGTCCATAACAGACATAAAATACCTTGCTAAATACCCAACTTGTGAACTTTGAAGTTTTTATGGGATTTGAAATGAACTGAAATTAATCAATCAATGAATTAATTGGCTAGTTGACGCGTAAAAAAAGGGTTTGTAAAATCATGATTGACAGCCATGTGTGGATAGGTGTGCTCACCATCAAAGGTGCTGTTCACGATTTGGTTAATTTCCACTTCCCAATAACAACTGTGCAGCCTCTGGCTCCAAAAGCACAAGATGTGTTGCCTATCTTTAAAGAAAGTCTATTGTAGAAATATAAGTCATTTTTCCAGATAATAATCATAGTGTCACGGATAGTAGAACTACTGTTAAGAAACTTAGAAGAAAAGATTTGTTTTTATCTGCCTTTTATCTATCTTTGAAAATATTATTAGTGTTGATTGTCTATTTACTGGTGTCAAAACAACACTGGAGCCTCTCAGGGGCCCTCCTGCCTGTTAAAGGTTTGTGCAAATATGACTGTCTCAAAATACAGTAACTGCACTGCACATTGAGCACTGAGCTCCATCAAATCTGTGTGGACTTTTTCATTTTATTTCACATAATAAATCTAAACTCTGTGAGGTGTCACTGTACAGGAGATACACTGAAAGGTGCATTCATTCTCACCATCTGCTGCCATATTTTGTTATTTACTTTAATGAATAGAAAGGTTGCATCCAGGCACTGTGCACATAATAATGCCACTACAGCAAATACTGTGAAACATTCCATTTAGGCAGCAGACATTTGACAGGAGAAGAAAAATCTTTTAGAGAAAACAGAGTTTGGACTTTTACTTACAGTGGAATACAAATGCTTTGACAGATTTGATGGAGCTCGGGGCTCATCCAGAAGACAGCTCCTTCATTTCAAATGATTTGAATGGATAAACATGAAATCTCTCTGTTTCAGCTTTTCTGTCTGAAGAACAGACTGTCAACTCAAATTAGATCTTGACTGATCCTGCTGAAGTGACGGGGCAATTAATGATTATGAATAACTAATACTGTTGCTGTGCCACATGCGTCAAGTCTGCACAGCCCATTATTAATTTGGAGAGAAGTGATTTGTTCCTACTGCTTAGTGATGGCTGAAGCTATCACTGGTGATGGAAAAAGGAGGGGCAATAAGACTTTCTGTCCCCTCACTTTCTGGTGCAATGGCTTGGTAACTTTATTAACATGAGCTTTGCAGCGCGGTGTGGGCAGATCACAGCCAGTGGCCCCTGCCAAGTGATTCATAAGCACACCAAACACACTTTTTGGTTATATTGTGACCAGGCTCCATTGTAGGCACATTATGACACACTTGGGTGAGATCAGAAAAACTGCATTACTAAATGTGGGTTCAGTAGAGGCTTAGGTACTGTTTAGAGCATTTTACATGCTTTTCATTCTTAATTTTTTATTCATTTTGGCCATGTTTATGCATATGGCATAAACTTAGGCAAGGTTGTGTGCTGTGCTGTGATAATAAAACATATACTTTTCATGTAGTATACTGAAAATAATTATTTTTGTGTGTGTATGTGTTTCTACTTAAAAACATAGTGGCATTATGATAAAAACCTGGAAAATTCTTCTCAACTAATTAATATTTAATATTAATGATTAGGACAGTAGAGATTAATATTAATGTGTAATATTATTCAGAGCTTGATTTTGAAAAGCGCAGAGCGATACAATTGCGTGTAGTAGTACATCAGGCCCTAAGGGTTAATCACAGAGCTCTCCCCGCCACAATGCACTGACAGTTTGGGAATCATGTGGAGAGTTTTCCTCTGAGGAAACTTGTTGTTGTCTTGGACACAAATAAAGCTTTGAGTAATTCACAATTTTTTTTAAAGTGTTTCAAGGCATCTATCTCCAACATGGCTGTCAATGTGCACAAGAAACTGTGATGAAACTGTTTAATGAAAGTACATGTTTGATGTGCACAGGGGGTTCTGTGGTTATTTTACAACACTGATACTGGGTGCACAAAATGTAACCAGCGGATCTGCAGTATCTGTGTGCAGCATCACTCCAGTTAGAGTGAAGCTGGGACAGATACCTGCTGCCTTCAAATGACTGTAAAGAGAGTCACAAGTGCAAAGGAAAGGCCTTCAGTATTGTACTAAGGAGCACATATACAGAAACATAAATGCTGATGTTTACATGTTGAAAAGAACGCTTTCCTGCGCCTGCAAGCTATCATACCATAAAACTACCACAAACAAACAAAGATGGAGCACACAGTGAAATGACATCACGAGACATAATCTTCATTTTTTCCTCCTATTTGACCTCCTCTTCTTAAAGTGATAGACGGCGGCTCATGCCATCAATCTTATTAAATCAAAAGCATGAATCAGTAATTTGTGTGCACAAATCATTAAATTGAGAGCACTACTGACTACATAGTGTGCATGCAATTCTTGCATGTTCCTGGATTTCATTTGTGTTTAAAAAGAAGTAGTATTGGCAGACAGCACCATGAAATAGACTATACTTTCCTATTAATTTTCTCAAATCGCAGAAATTGAAGAAGCTGAATTTTTGTGATCATGTCCAAACTACAATACACAAAGAATCAATTTTACATTTTTCAAACATAATCAGTAAATAAATCAAATAACACGTACATATTGTAGTTCAATTGGAAATTGTCACTATATATTGCAATCGTGCACGTTTTATGATGTTCAAAATGCATTATAGTCTTGAAAAGGACTAAATGAAGCACAGAGAAGCATCCACAGTATAAAGAAGTTCTTGCTGTTTAAGTACATGAAACACCTTACTGTAGTTTATATTAGTGAACAGTTCTCTTCTGTATGGATGAAATATCTAACTGTTCTGTCTGTGACAAGACAAATGCACCACAGAGAAGCAGAATTAACCCACAAAATAATCGGCGAACGCTGATTTTTTTTTTTTACCTTTTCTATCGGTACTCAAGGCTCTACACAAACAGCAAATCATATTCTCTAATTTATGATTCTCAGCATTTCTCCTTTCACCCTCCTCCACTGAGTAGTTGTAAATGAATCTGATGAGAAAAACTTCCACTGTTTCGGCTAAATAAAAATTCCCCCCACATAATCCACCTGTTGTTAGTAATTACAAAATATACTAATTGCACACACAGCCTCCATCCTGACTTCACTCACAAACACACAGCTAAGAGAAAAAAAATATTTCTCCTGGGCAATTGCTCTGCTCCTAATACGTGAGTTTTTCATTGGTTTACCTCATTCACACTTTAGCTGTTTCTCAACATATTCTGACTTTTAGCTCTGTGGCTCCTGCAAAACCACACAAAGATGTGTGTCTGCAATATCATGTGCATTCACAGATGCACACACACACATCTCATTGGTGTTCTGCAGACAGCTCATTTCTCATCCAAGTTGTTCCTTCGTTGTCGCTGCTCATTTTCTTGCATCTGCTCTCTCCCAGGATTGAAAGACGACAGACGAATGCACACACGCAGTTAGAAATTACAAAGCTCACGTAAAATACATGACGCTTTTGCAAATAAAAACCGGACATGTCGTTTCTCTGCCTTGAGACACAGTTCGCATGAATAGAAACATGTTAAGGGGATGCTAATAAAATGTGCAAACACAACAACAGAGTGAGCAGAAATGAAATGGGAGGATATTTAAATGAGAAGACATGCATGTGCTTGTATGTCTGTATTTTGGTGTGTGTGTTGCAGAGTGCAGTACTGAGAGTCTGTGAAGTGTCGCTCAACCTAATTGTCCCTTTGGTGTCACTTAAACTAAATATTCAATTCCCCTCACTTTATGTGTGTGAAAATGTGAACTATAATGATGATTCCGCTATTGAGCATAAATTTCCCTTTTTTTTTTTTTTTTCCAGAGAGGCTAAAACTGCTTTCTGACATATTTGTGGTAAAAAAATCTAATCTCTTCCTGATTGTGTCTCTCAGCTGCATGGCTGCAGAAGTATCTGGTCCTGATCAGTTCACACAGCTTTTATACATTCTCAAAGTTGAGAACACACAGTTAACCCTTTGAAACCTGGATCATCATCACTTTGTGATGTGTTCAAATGCCTTTCACAAGCTATTTGACCCTTTGAAATCCAAGCAAATTGGTTTGATTTCTTTAAAAAGTGTGTGTGGGGGCGGGGAAGCAATGACCAACTTGGCGAGAGATTTGTAAAAGGCGAAAGAAAATGACCTGAAAATTTGCTTTTACAAAAGGAGGAGAATTATAAGAAAATAGTCAAAAAATGAAAATAAATAAATAAAAAAGTTAAGAAAATATCCAGAATAATATTTATAATTAGTCTAATTATATATTTTTTAAAAAAGTATGTTACAGAACAAAAAAGTATACATGTTTTTTTTTCTTTTTTTTCTGGTAATTTTCTTTTCTTTTAACTTTTTTTTGTTGCTTATTTTCGGGTAATTTTCTTTTTTACCAATTTCTTGCTTGGGGGTTAAATTCAAAATAACTTGCTAACAACTTGCACTTTAAATAGCTGTTTGAATACTGAATAAAAAAGAGCTCAGAGCTTTTACTCATTACAATAAGTAATTTAAATTTCCATTTTCCACAAACTGTGACTAAACAGCTGATTTTGGTTTCTGGTTCATTGATGTAGGTCTCAAGTACAAACAATATCTTAAGATATTTTATTGATAGGAAAATTTGAAACTGATTGGCAAACGACCAGACTGTTAAAACTCGCAGCACGTGACATCAGCACCTTGCAGGCAGTATTGGACACTAAGACATTATTTAGAAAAGAGTTTTATTTGTGTAAATACTTCTTTTAGCGACGATCAATATAAGGGGTTTCAATTAAAATCCAGTAATTCTGCTTATTATTCCCAGTAATATTTCTTTCCCCCACATTTAAGTTGATTAAAGGCACCTTTGATGGAGCATGAGCTAAGTATTAACAGTTATTTAACAAGTGATGCCGCTAATTATTTTTGCTGTTGAGTAATTAGTACAGTTATGTAAATATTTTGTTTTTTTTAAATAAGCTACTTTTAAGGTGTAAGCACTGCATAATCCAAATCCCTAAACAGAGAAACATACTGAACATGAGGTAATGTAGACAGTATTTAAAACACAGATGGGACAAAGCAATTGCTAACAACAGCTGTCCTTCACTAATAGTTCCACTTCTCCTCAGCCTGTATTGTTACACAATACATCCCAGACAACACCAGGAGTGTGTTTAGACCTTGTATTAGCGTGCATTTTGGTGATCTGAACACAGGTGGACAGCTGAGTCACATCACTGTTTACCCCTTGTCTCCTGCTGACCACTCTCCTGCTAGTCTACAAATGTTGAGTGTTAAAACTATAAATTAATGCTAGCTAATGTTTATTTGTTTTTTCTTTTTCTTTTTTTCCCCAACCTTCCTTTGTTTGAATACTTCCTATCAAGACATGACTATTCAATGTTAAAAAAATACTTCCAGAAGCTCTACACCTTTAGACTGTTCACAAAGAACCACACATTTATCAGGCTGTGTATGAGTGTGTGTGATTGATGGCACCAAGAAAACATCCATGCCTGTATTTCCATTTTGGCAATGTCATCCTAATTCTCCGAACGCAAGACAATCTGAGACATAGTTTTATTCACAATGGCCAAACCCTCCAATCCTCTTAAGGCAGCTTTGTTTTGCTCATTCGCTGTCTGCTGGGAATTGTGTTTGTTAACCAGGAGCTGTAATCCCACCCCAAACCCCCTCACTCGCCTAATCTCATTATTAATCCCAGTGCCTCGATTATCTGCATGTTCCTCCTTCAATCTTGGGCCGTAATCTGTTTGTGAATGTTGGGATGTGTTTGAGTTTGGGTCATATCTGAAAGCCTCCGGTATAGAAATCTTTCTTACGGCAGTTTTATCTTTTATTATCTCTTATTGTACTGACGTGTTATTTTGTCTCCCTTCGCTTATCTTGTGCTCTCTTATTTTTTACTCTTCTCTCCTTTTACTCTTTTCTCTCTGCATTGCTCTGCTGTAACATTTTCCTAATTTCCATAATTTTTCTTCTCCCACTTCTATCCTCATTTTCGCCATCCCTGACACCCCATGACTCGCCTCCTCTCCTCCTCTGAACCTGGAGAATCACACAGCAGATGTTACAGAGCTCAGGTACCGGAGTGTGATTGAAAATGTGACAATCATACGGCATCTGTGTCTCAGGGTTGACACCTTTGCCTGCCTTGCCCTGTTCTCCACTGTCATCTCTTTGGCTGAGACTTTACAAAGAAACATTTTTGGCACTTTCATTCTGGTCCACATTCACTTGTCACAACAGATATGCAGCATGTGGTATTTTAAAAACAGCAAAAACTGCATTTAATCATTCACAAACTCATTTTTCAACATTTTCATTTATGTTTAGGCTGTTTTTCTCTCTCTCTGCAGTTTAGGGTAGGCGTTAAGAATAATATTGCCAACAGGGAAAGATTTCACTGTTCAAAACACTGAGTTTCAAAGGATTCCAGAAGTTTCAATTAAAGCAAAATGTACTGTTTATACAATATAGGAATTTAGTAAAATCTATGTAATCATGCCTCATCAGCAACATCATAAAAATGTGAAGTTCATCCTGTCTAGTCTAGTCTATCTGCTCTGTCAGTATGGTATCCAGGTAATAATCCAGACATCTTAACATGCAAAGCAATGCAACATTGTTTGCAGATTAGATGAACAGAGTGAATGGGAGGTGGAGAAAAATGTCCACATCTCTAATAACTGTGTATTTGTCTGTGTTTGCGTGCATGTGTGTAATCCAGGGATTATCCAGTCATCCTGCTCTGGACCAGTGGTGAGCCACATTACACGCTGGCTCCTGCCTGCCAGACTGAAATCCTGCACTTTTCACTCACTGCTTCTAATTAAATGAAGCTGAAGGGTAAAATTAACTTCTACAAGACATAGTGAGAAAGCTTGGTGGACGTGTGTGCGATAAGACATTGTGTTCATCTGCTCTCACATATGTTCAGAGGGAGTGTGTACTGCATGTGTGTGGGGGGCTGAACATGCTTATCCGTGCTGGTACATCAGGGTTAAAAAGTATTTGAACATCTTAAGCACAGCACACCTGCAGTAGCAGCCGCTACAATGATTTTTTCTGTGAAAATTCTGCTGAAGTCTGATGCATGTGTATGGGCTTCACTGGTTCCCTGCTGGTGTATGGCAAACAGAGACGTTGCTCTGCACATTATCATTTCAAAGCTGAAATCTGTAATTTATTAAAGCATTCATCATAATTAAAAGTAAAAGTCAAACTGAAATGATACTTTTCAGTGTCACAAGGTGGTTGGGGAAAGTGTCTGTGGAGTGGCAGATCAGTCCGATTTTTAAAAAAGGGGACCCCAAATGTGTGCTCCAATTAACAGGGAATCACACTGCTCAGCCTCCCCATGGAAAGTTTGGGGAGGAGCAATGTAGATTGGATCCTGGTTGTGGAACAGTGGATCAGCTGTGGGGGGTCATGGGAGTTTGCTTATCTAGTCAACATGTCTTTCGATGACATGGAGAAGGCTTAAGATTGTGCAAGTCCTTGTATAATCAAAGAGAGAGCTGTTCTTGTATACTTGGCACAAAGCCAAGCGTGTTTTCAGTGGGTTTGGCCTCTGCCAAGGTTGTCACTCGTCCAGATTGGGGACCTCGGAATTGCGTCTCTGCTTTTTGCAGATAATGTGGTTCTGATGGCTTTATCGGACTTTTACCCACAGCGTGTATTGGGGGTGGGGGGTGGGGTGCAGCTTGAATGTGAAGCAGTGGGGAGGTGAGTCAATGCCTCCAAGTTTGAGGCCATAATTCTCCACTGAAATACATGGCATTGCTCTCTCTGGGTTAAGAGTGAATTACTGCTACTGAACTGAGAAGTTCACATAGCTTAGAGTCTTAATCATGACTGAGCCCTAAAATGAAGCAGAAGATAGACAGGTGGTTTGGTGTGGTGTCAGCAGTGCTGTGGGCATTAAGCCGGTTTGTTGTGGTAAAGAAGGAGCTGAGCTGGAAGGCAAATACCTCTTTTTACCAGTCAACCTACGCTCTAACCATTACCTACGGTCATGAGCTTTTGGTAGTGACAGAGAGAATGAGAACACGGACTGAAGCGGCCAACATGAGCTTCCACCGAGGATGGCTGGGCTCAGACTTAGAAATAGGGTGAGGAGCTACAACACCTGGAGGGAGCTCGCAGTAGAGCTGCTGCTCCTCCCGGTCAGAGGTGCCAGTTGAGATGGTTCCAGCAACTGACTGCGATGCTTCCTGGGTGCCTCCTATCTGAAGCACTCTAGGCACATCCAACTGGTAGGAAGCCATGGGGTAGACCCAGATCATGCTGGAGGGATTATATCTCATCTGACCTGAGAATGTCTTGGATCCCACAGGGCAAGATGGAAAAGATGGAAAAGGTTATTGCAGAAAGATGTCTGGAATGCTTTGCATAGCCTGCTGCCCCTGCAACCTGGCCCAGAATGAGTCGATGATAATGGACGGATGGACGGACGAACGAATTGATGGAAATAAACATGTTTTGTTGTATTCTGCCACAGCATACAGATCTGCTGTATACTTGATATGAACGTTGTTTTTTTTTAAGAAAAGAAAATTCCCCCCCACAATTGAGAAAGGTATGCTGTATGTTTTGTGCTACATTCAGCTTTGTGATAGCACCCGTGTCTGTCCATATACAAGTGAGAATGATGTTTTGTCCACATAGATACAGTTAATAATTTAATTTCAAATTGACTTGCACAAAGCAGTAACTGTCAACACTCTATCACTGGCTGACAGTGACACTGACTAAGTCAGATAACAGCTGCAACAGAAGACAAAAGACAATTCTGACTTCAACCTACATCAGCTTTTATATGTCCTCTCTATCAAAAAGCATGGGCATGTCTTGAATTGCTACTTGGCTTGCCGAACGAGCTACCAAAAAACATCCAGTGAGAGAGGTGCTAACATAATTTGTTAGGCTGAATAAGTAATTAGCCACTCAGTTGTAGAATATTTGTTAGTTAAAAAAAAACTCGGCTAAGTAAAAGAACAGTCAGTTGGTCAAAAGTATGGCTCTTATTACTTTGCAGCCACTGCTTAAAAATCTCTGCATCGAGTTAATTTACTGTTACCAGGGCAAGTTTGATCACATTGAGTCGTACACGTGTTGACTCGTGTGTGATCACAATTTTTATCACAGTGATGTTTGACTGTAAAGAGGGATGTTTTATAACATTTCAGTTAGACTTCAAACAGGGATATTTACTGTTGCGGAACATGCTGTCTATGTGCTGCTATTTAAACCCACTGCCAGGTGGTATCTTGTCTCCTTTCAGGCTGATAATTCCACTTGCATGTTCAAACCAGAACCAAGAAGTGATACAACTGGGGTCATTTTGGTAGTTTCACCCAATTACATCAGCAATAAAAGAAAGATAGTAGACACATTTTTAGGAATTAAGTGGCGTGGCTCTTTGGATGGCAAAGACAGTCAATCGAGCAGACGTTTGGTCGGTCGGTCGGTTGCTTTGGTCTGGACAGAAATTTCTCAAAACCTACTGGATGACTTTACATGAAATATTGTACAGACATTTGTGATACCAAATGATGATCTTCTGACTCGCATCACCAGCAGGTTGACATTTTTTCCTTTTAGTAAAATGTCTTGAAAACGGCTGTATGAATTGCAATGGAATTTAGTACAAATGACCATGGTGCCCAGAGGATAAAACCTAAAAGCTTTGATGTTCCTTTAACTTTTCATCCAATGCCACCAAGAGCTCAAAGTTCCCTTTTATCCAGTCAAATGTCTCAAAATCTAGAGGACAGACTGACATGCATTTTGGACAGACATTAACAGTTGCTAAGAAAAATATCCTGAGACTGATCCCCTGACTTTTCCTTTAGTTCCACCAGCAGGTTGGCATTTGTGGATTTTATTAAAATGTCTTGACAACTATTGGTTTGGCGATCACATTAATGCCAAAGTATTTACAAAAATTTATGGTATTCCTATTTTTTTTTCAGGTCTAGCTTGTGTTAAATACTAACCTGCGGCTAGCTGTTCAAATGAATTTGCATTATCATCTAAACTTGTGTGTTAGTATATATAGCAATTAGCTTTAGTTCTGTCTGCTTGACACTTAGTAATATCTCCCTGAAAAACTAACATGATACCAGAAAACAGAAGTTGCAGTGCTACAAAAAGTTAAAAAGAAAAAAATGAAAATAAAATAAAGCTAACAAGACTACATCGAGGCTGACTCTGGATGGTTTTGCAATCTGTGTTGAAATCAAAACATCATTTTGTTTACCTAACAACTCTGGAGGGTAACAATGTA
Organism: Plectropomus leopardus; assembly: GCF_026936395.1. NCBI lineage: Eukaryota > Metazoa > Chordata > Actinopteri > Perciformes > Serranidae > Plectropomus > Plectropomus leopardus. Next base: position 39,071,206 of record NC_142176.1, on the reverse strand, counting down.
GAGAATATTTCATCTTTATTCTTGAGCCATTGCCAGTGTGAGAAATGACTCTTCATTTCATCATAACATTCAAATTCTGGAGTAACAGTTGAGACAGTGATAAAAGCTTAGGTCCAGGCATTGGTGTTTCATTTAATTGGTTGCAAAGAGCCCTTCACTTCCACCATTAAAGATCCGAGCCTGAGGACACGCAGAGCATCAGGCTGAATTACACAAAGTTAAATAGGGTCACCATGTCTTCTCTACCACTAGAAGCACCAAAGAGCTTATTTCATCATCATGTTTGTAGATAAAAGGATTTGTTGAAATGCTCTTACCCCACTTTTGGCCTTGTTTACAGAGTGATTTATGCTAATGAAGACACCCTCTTTTAGTTCACTTGTTTGCCGGGGAATTCGAAACAAGAACTGGCAGGATGTGACAGCTAACATGCTAGATTTTTCATCTAGTAGGAGGTTGTGAAAGGTTTGTTTCTATTTATAACGCGAAGAAACACAGGAGCAAACAAGAGCTGTATATGCTGAGTTAGACTCTGCCAAGTATACTTTGAAAATTTCATTTTTCATCTGCAAGTCAGACTCCATAACAGAAGGGAGGCCAGGCAGTTAAACCCTGTCAGGAAAGGCAACACTGATGTCTGCATCCACGGAGGCCTTGTAAACAAAATGCTATAAAAACCAAATGCTGAAAAATCTGAGCCCCTGGCAGTTGATGCTAAATTGAAGCCTGTGCTTTTATATAGGCAATGTGGGGGAAATACACTGCAGTTTTGACAATGAACCATTGGATGAAGGACACGTGACTAGAAGAGTGAAATCTTGGATTTAATTGTCGTACTGTGGAATGTAAGAAAGGCCAGGGAGGGTAAACTGTTTAATATTCCTTAAAAAAGCTGCTTTGTTTGCTGGAAGCTAACCTTTAACTGAACTGTCCAGTTTGTGTTATTTCCAGAGCTTGCAGTTGAGAATAAGGTTTCAGAGTTTATGGGCCTTTCATTTAACCTTTAAAGACAAATCTTGAAAAGAAAAGGGACGGCAGATCGAGATAATATGACTGAATGATCCCATTCAAAATCCTTTGCATGAGCTCACACACTGATTTACTGTCTATATTGAATCTTCCAACGGTATTCAGGGTTTTGTTTGAAGTGTTTTAATATCCCCTCTAAATCTACACTTGTCCTCTAAATTTGGCACACCATAACTATTACATGGGGGAGGATTTGTAAGTTTTGTCTCATATAGACAAATATAATTTCCAGCAATCTCCTTTTCCCTTGTACATCAGCTTGACATTGTGGTATTACCCTTGTATCAGTAATGGTGGCTTCTCTGTCAACATGTCAAAGCCTCAAAGAAAACTCTTGTTCCATTTTCAGCTCATTTCCTGTCTAGCTCGACTTGCTTTTCATGCTTAAGTCTGCATAATTTCCATTTTGCTCTTTTGCTGGGCATGCGAGGGCCCATATGGATGCCCAATACATTTGTATTAAAGGATAAATGCGACAGCCATTCAAGTGTTGAATTGCTGCTTGAGGCCAGGGAGACACATACCAGCTTGGGCATCGGGAGGTTGGTACTAATAAGGGTCTTTTTTTGGCAAACCGTCTCCAGCTGTCTCCACGTAATTTTCCCCAGATTCTAGAATCCAGGAATATAAAGGCCGGTGTGTGTGTGGGAAGAGTTTGATGCGAGGTAATGTGAAGAGTAAATATAATCTTGACGTATCTGTATTTCTTGCTGTATTAAACCATTCTGGTGTTAATACATTTTTTAATACATTACGTGAAGATAGCCTGAAATGAAATTACTGATTATAGAAAGAGTAGCTGAAATGTTCCTCAGCATTCTTCTCTTTTAAGTAAGCCTTGTACTTATTGGTATATCCTCTAGGAAGTTAATTTTAAACTTTGAATCCACACTCCCTCCTCTGTCTTAGAAAAGCAGACATTCATATTAAAGGTTTTCATGAAAGTTGTGGCCCTGATCTAAAACAGACTTTTGCAAAATACAACCAAACCTCACAGTAAAGGCCCAGTTCTAAATTGACCAAATTATAAATAAACCTCAGCTACAGTGTGTTTGACCAAAACAGACTTAAACAAAAAGGGAGCAGTAAAACTGACAATTGTGTTTTGCCCTGCCAATTAAAATGAAACACACAAGTCTTGCTTTCACTTCACCATTCAGTCCGCACAGTACAATCTCCACAGGGAAAATAAAGGATCAATTTACATCACAAAAAAAAGTGTTTCCCTGGCAGCTATGGATAGCTATCTCCAGTTACATTTGAGTATCAGTGTAATTCTCTGCTGTTACTATTCCCAGGAGCAGATATGGTGGACGGTTGAAAAACTACAGTCACTGTGGAAACTGTGGTCATTGGTATGCTCCAAAAAAAAAAGAGAAAAAGCGACAAGAAAATGTTACACTGTTGTGCAAGGCAGTAACGATGAAATTACAATGTGGATGACACTTCTGTCCGAGCACTAAACATTGTTTTACTATAGTACATATAAAGTCTGAATCCCGAATAAGATATCCTGCGTGCACTTTGCAAGTGAGCGGCCTGCTAGGATATTGACAGACAGCAGCCACCCCAGCCAGAGTCTGTTCACCCTGCTGCCATCCTGGAAAAGATATAGACATATCCGCAGCTTCTTTCCCCAGGCTGTGAGAACCCTAAACGAGAATCCTCCACTGCCGTTTTGATATTTTTTTAAACTACTTTAAAAAAGGACAAATCTACCTTGTACCTTGCAGTTCCATGGCAGCATTGGGAATGTTGCATTTCATCCACATCTCTGTCAGAGACTTGATGCAACACTTCTTCATGCCCTGCTGCCATTTTACTCTCAGTCTTAGCTCGTCTATTGTGTTAACAAGTGATTTGTGAGAAGGATAGTGTGTCCCCTTTGACTGAGTTGGGTGCCCTAGTCTTGTCTTGGTTACTAGGAAACAATTATGTTTGATTAGGTTCTACAAGGACCCCTTGATTTAAATGCGGCTAACTTGCTAAGCTATGTTTCCGCTGTTTTGAGCAGAAATCAAAATAATAACCAAGGATATAGTTTCCGATGAGGATGGAAAAAAAAATGTAAATTTTGGTTCTTCTCACTTTTATTGTTTCAGGTCGATGTTCTAAAACTAAAATCATCATATGAATGTGCAACTAATCCAAATAAGACGAGAGAAGTCTTTGGAAAGATCTTGATATTTTAATCTGAGTTGCTCTCAGTTATTTCACATGTGCTGATCTGAAGTCTAATTTAACTAGTTGGAGGTTTTATGCTGTATGCAACCTGAAAGGAATACTAGCTTTGCATTGCACAGCTCAAGAAATGTATTTGTGCAATATGCATTTTGCTGATGCATGTACAGTATATAAAGAGTTTTTTTTTAAATAAATGGTAGTGACTGCAGTCATGTAGTGCCTCAATGACAGAGTTCTAACTTTGCCAAACAAAATAAAGGTGAGCAACATTACATTACTGTTCCAATAAGCAGCCTCAAACATACTAGATGCAACTACATTCTTATTGCACTTTGGCCAACACTGCCAACACCTCACTGTTCAAATTCTAAAAAGTTTCAGGGATGCTGAGCTGTAGCAGCTGTTAACAACTGTAGCAAGGTTAAAAAATTCCCTTCAGCATGAATAAAAATACTAATTGCAACTTCATTTTAATTCACCTCATCTTCAGTTGCAACACACCAGTGAGAAACAGCATAGTTTGCTCTTAATGAGCAAAATAAGTGTGAAAAGACCTGGGAGTGCAAATTAGAAGCTCAGCAGTTATGGGATTATTGCAACATTTGCTGCCACAGTATTAAATAAAAGTTTCCTTTAGTGGCACTGGGCAGGTCGTTCGTTTTGATGTTTTTATTTCTTTCACATTTTTTAATCACTGACATCAGTTCAGAGAGAGTTTGCCTCTAAACTAAACACAACACAGGCACACTCGTACACTGTGGCACACCAACACCACAGGCATTTCCCCTTCATCTCTCCCTCACAGTCTCAAAAGCATTTGCTTTGAGGTCATGTTCACTTCTTCATTTCCTTCTAATTTCTCCATTCACTTCCATCTTCTCCCCTGCTCTCTCTCTTGTTAAATATCATACCAGTCTTCATTAACCAGAGCCAGACATGACTGAATGCTGGAAATGGATGACTTGTTGAGTTTAGGCTCAAGAGCATTGAATGTGATAAAAACTCATTGTCTTTGTGTTGGTATTTCTCTAATTCATACCATTGAACTTCTTTGCAGTTGGGATATAAACAACATCAGCCAAATTGGATTACTACATCACTTCTTTCCTACATAACTTCATCTTAAAGAAGTATTTCACCGATATAAAGAAGGCCCTTACATTAAAACTAGGCTGTCCATGCAGTGGAAAGACACAAACACTTTTGAAATTGTTACTACATGACCAGCTAAAACACAGGAAAAGGAGGCTTTTGCTCAAGAGGTAGAAAGCCTACAACTACCAACATATTACCACCTTATTACCGCACCTGCTGGTGGGTGACATGTTGTGGAAACAATGGCAGCCGGTTGGAACTCCTATTAAAGTTGAATGGTAAGCAAAAACAGGTTTCTGAAAGCATTTGAGGCAAGAAATATGCAACTCAGTAACAGAGTGTTGGTTTATATTTGATCAGCGATCTCTATATCTTTGGCCTCTGCTTTCACTGTGAAGTAAGCAGTATGATGCCCATTTCCTGTTTACAATACGTTTCTGAAAAAAATTTAAGCAAAAAATAGGCAGTGCAGTAACAATATCTTGATTTACATCCAATCAACACTGTCTAGTACAATGGTTTTATCGGATGTGGTCTGTCTTTGAAAGACAGAGAGAAAGGCGGGTGTGTCTCTTGTGTATGTGGCCACATGAAAACGTGCAGGAACAGCCCGTAGTTGGCGCAACAGCACGAGAGCTACTGGTGTTGTGCCAAAGGGAGTGATATCTAGGCATCTAAAGATCATCATACACAGTTTATCTACACATACTACCCAAATGGTTTTGATACAAAGATGGTAGAAAATCAGCAAAGTAGCCCTTTGTGCTTTGCCCACTGTAGTGCCCAGCCATCAGAATTTTCTCCCTGCCCAACTGTTAAAAGAGTTCATTTATGTTTACCACAGTTATCAACCACAATCTCCCATTAAACCAGTCACAACCCCAAACACGTCATGCAGGTGAAACCAACCTGTAATCCGCTCATGGAAAGGAAACTGATGGCGTTGTGATCATTCCCATGGATGTGTGTGTGTATTTCTCTGTCTGAGTTTATCCAAGAGTTACAGCATTTAAAGAGTTAAAGCTAATAAACGCTAAAGCTAATATTTTTTTTTTTGTGTGTGTGTGTGTGTGTGTGTGTGTGTGTGTCAGATCTCTCACATTTGGCACCAGGTTTCCTATTTTTCTACTACAACAAGCATTTTTTTTTCCCAAATTCACTGATGGATGTATACTGTAACTTGTGCACTGCACATGCAGCCTGAATCCCAGTAAGAAAAGGGAAACATGATAGTTTGAACACTGAGTTGAAACTTATGAGTTGATGTTTTTTTTTTAAATTTTTTTTTTATAAAACCTATCTTTAAAAGGCACTACAGCCCCCTCCACACTCCTACTTCTTCTGTCCATGCTATGTACATGCATAACAATATTAAAAAAATAGCCTTAAGATATTTAAAACAATGTTTTCCTTTTTTTCGAGTTCTATATTTGAAAGGTTATGGAAAAGGACTTCTTGAACTTGCCCCAATGGAATTTAAACTGTCTCAACGACCACAAACTTATTTTATACTTTTATTCTTGTGTTACAATGCTTTGGCCTGTGCCATCAAAATTTCAATCTCTGTAACATCGGTGCGATGTTAAAAAAGTTCACATACAGTCCTGTTATCTCAGCTGTTCATTTCATCAGATCTTTAGGTTGTTGTGTGTTCATGTAGGTCAGTTCTGCATCGGCACAGAGACCCCACAACAACAAACTCATGTTTTTCCCAGCAGCTGATGGACAGAAATTTTAAATACTTTCTTGTAACACTGCTTTCAGTGCAGAGTGGGCTACTGGAAACTAAATGGGCCCAGCGTTTGACCTAAAATATCACAGCCCTGGCATACCGCCAGACCAACGAGACCCCCGTGCCAGGCCTAAACATTTGCAAAGTTTGCATAGGACGGCAAGTACAATGTATTTTTTGCCCTTAGGAGCTATGAGCCATGACCCGCCCTAACGTGCCTCTGATTGGCTAGTTTTCTGTGCCTTCTTTGGTTAAACTGTGTTACAAGAGTGGAGTGGCTTCTTTAGAGACAGGGAAGTGTGTGTATGTCAATACAAGTGTGTGTACTGTATGTGTGTTTATGTTTAATCCATGCACTTTCCAAAGTGCATGGATTAAACGCTGATAGTGACTTCACTCATTTCACGTCAGTTGTGTGACACTCAAAACAATTTATCCACTATTTTAGCACGGCAATCATAGACCGAAGCTGCAGCGAGTTAGAGGCTCGCTGCTTCAAGCTGCGAAAAAAGTCACAGACATAACAGCAGCGAATCCTGTCAATTTTCAAAATAAAACACCCTGTGCAGATTGTTTTATTTTAATAAATCAACGACAGCGAGCAATGACGTACGGATCTACGCATGTGTAAACAGTGATGTTTACTCTCACTGGCAGAATAGGCGACGGCAGGTTTACATTACTTCAGTGGGGAAAAGGCAAAGAAGGTCATAGATGAGCTAAATGACCTTAGTACCACCACCCAAAAAGAAAAAAAAACTGTAACACCCACTCCGATATATTCACCTTTTTGTCAAGTGAGCCAGGGAACAAAAACAAAGATGGGAAAGGAGAATGATGCCTTGGTGACATTTTTCTCAAAGAGTGAAGTGTAGCAGTGAATTATACATACTTTTTACTATTTTGAAAATATCTACAGATTATTCAGACATTCTCTCCTGTGTTCACTTTGAAATTGAATGATTGAATATTTCAAAGCAAATGATTAAATTGCTGATCCTCTGTGCCATCAGACTGAAGCCAACCACACCAATAAGTCATCCCAGGCGTCACATATGTTAAAGGTTTTATCGGTGTGTACCACCCAGCATGAAAAAATTCAAAATAAAACACCGTGGGCTCATCTTAAGGTTTGAAAAACTCATATTATATTTATAGGCAACTGTAAGTAATAATTGTACCAATTTTCCATAATTTAGCTACCATTCATATCATAATCGTATCAGTGCATTTCTCCAGTTTAGTGTAAGTACCAACATTGATCCATCCAAGAACAGAATTAACAGATAATCCAACTACACTATCCATCATGTTACATATTGAAGTAGAATACATCCAGAATGACATGGATGATGGCATAATGTTGAAAGGGCTTGCGAGATATAAACCATGTGGCAAAATTTTGTGTCATTTTGAAGCTGTCATGATAGTTGCTTTTGTACAATGTGAAATGAGAAGTGGCAATACACTTATTTTTATACATTAGGATATTCCATTGTACTGGAGTGGTGAGCGATGCTGCACAAACAGTGATGATACCGTTATTTTGAACGGCAGCAATGTGCTAATTTTCCTGTGACAGTTGCACTATGCTAATGAGGTTAATAAATGGACATGGAATAGTTTTGTCATTAGAAAATGTCTTATTTAACTAAATACAGACAATGCTAATATATGGAGATTTATTGGTGCTTTATGTGTACTGTGCTGTAAATAACTCAAGTGCTGCAATCTGTGTGGCAGTTTTTCAGACCCAATGGCCCTCATAATGAGGCTTCAGATGAAGACAAAGGTTAAAAAAATTATCTCAAATTTTAACCTTCATGGACAAGCAACAACAAAGAAGATGAAGAGGAACAGAGAGGAAAGAGAACAAAATATAAAGAGGAGAGCCTCCAGTAGTAAAATAATAAAAAAGCATATTAAATCTGTTCCCTATATTGATTCAACTGTAATACACTCACTAAATAACTCAAAAAAGGGGGGTACAATTATGTCCAAAAAAAGCCTTTGTGCAATCTCCTTTTGTCCAAGTTCACCCTGTCTCAATCTGTTGTCCTCTTAAACCACAGTTACACTCTGGGATTCAGCAAGTAATAAAAGCTAAAATCATTTTAGTGACTTTTTAAGAAAACCAATGAAAGAATGAAATATTGCATGAATGATATATATATATATATATATATATATATATATATATATATATATATATATATATATATATAGATATATAGATATATATATATATATAGATATAGACTAATAAATGAAACAAACTTAATACATACATTAATGTGTTTTTACATATATCCATGCTGGGAATTAAGTGTCAACATAATTTTTCAGTAAAATTAATCCAAAGCGATACTACCACATTTACATCTTAACAATTTCAGAGTATTGTATCATCGTATTCATTTATTCATATGTCTATTTTTAGTCAATTTCCATTTTAGTCATATCTGAGTTGCAAGTTGTCTCCTGTAAATGATTGTCTTTTTTGGTGTGATAAAGTCAGAGTAAAAGGAGAATTGAAGAAAAAAAAATCTGTTTCTGTTTGTAATTCTTGCACACTCTCCAACTTCAGAGCATGCACTTATCAACATTTTGTAATTGGTGACTATAATAATGTAACAGGAATAACTGGAAAACTCATTTGTTGTATAACAAGGAAAAAGTTTTTCTACCTCTCAAGTTATCTCTACCCCTCAGGCTCTATTTTGGGTGTGGCGGTTATTTTTAACTCACCTGTAGCCATGCTGAGTGTCCACACACACGCCACCATTGAAGCAGGGGTTTCTGGGATATGCAGTGCAGGGCTGATGGGACTGCTCTCTGCCTGGGCAGGAGCACATGGCGGTAGATTCCACTGTCACAGACACAAGACTCATGGTCCCACAGTCCACGACCGTTGGTGTATCCCGCACATTCAAAACATTGGTGCAGCCGCCGGCCCCAGCACACTCTGAGCTAGGACACTCATCAACTCGGACTTGGAACACGCTGACCTGCAGAAATGACTGCAGCTAGATGGAGAAAGACAGAGAAGAAGAAACCAGATATTGGCTATTGACATGATATCGGTAAAACACAAGGTAAAACTTTGTTTGTACTTTTATTGTTACATTGCGAGCGTTATCTTCCTTTTGAGTAGTACAGTACAGGGGTGTGTATCCTCATTGGCAAAGGCTCTTATACCTACCGGTAGGAGATGCTAGTGCATTGACAACAATCCTCCACCAGCTTCTCACCCACAAACACCTCCAACTGTGTTCAGTCATGGGCACAGAGAAGCCAGAAGCACTATAGTTTAGTAATGAATCCAGGTTTCTGCAGTAGTGGGCGAGTGCATTTTAATATTTTATATAACTTTATTATTCATCACTTAAAATGTAATTTTAAAAAAGCCTGGATTTGCTACCACATAATGAAACAATACTTGTTAGTACTTGAGTAAGTGTCCCTTTAGGCTCAGGAGCTATCACAGTATTACGGTACACAAAGGTATTTAGAAATCCTGATGGTATGATGTTCAGCACCTTCAAAAATAAAAATGCTCCTCTTACTATTAAACGGATATGGAGATGCTGTACTGAAGATGTATTGTATGTAGTGCACAGCACAAGACACCAGAGGTCAGTCTCTAGTCGTGGAACAGGCAGCTGCACTGAGAAGGAAGGCGACTGCGAGCGCTGGGGTTAGGGCTAAAAAAGCTAAGAGAGCTGGTGGTGAAGTAGCAAACACGCTGCTTGAGTGGTCGCCATGGGCACCAGGTAGTATACCTCATACCCCTGTGAAATGTCAGGAAGGTATGGAGGCATGTGAGTATAGATAACATAAAAAGCCTGCTTCCCTCAATAATAATTCAGAGCATATGTGCCTTTTATGATCTAGGCATGATAAAACACTGTAGAGCTATTATAGTAAAGTAGCTTCAGGCATGACATATGCTCACGGTTTAGCCACTGAAGACTCATGGTTTGGGTTTAGTTTGGCTAAATCTTTTGTTGTTGATTTTTGGCACTTTTTCTGTTTCATTTTAGTTATTAAGTTTAATTTAAATTTCCACAGTATTCATTACTTCTACTAAAAAAGGCATGAAAAAGAGTAGATCTGAATTTTAGTACATTCTGATACAGTCAGGAAGTATGGAAGTCAATTTTCATCAGTGAGATTAAAAAAATGAATTGGCAACTTTTAAAATTTAATGACTTAATATCACAATAACTATTTGAGAGTTTCTCTTATATTAAAATAAAGTTTCTCAATATTGTCGGATAACATAGCAAAACATTGAGATAAGTCAGTCATCATGTTGTTATACTAACTAATTTTGAAATACTACATCATTATTTTTCAGAAAGTCTTTTATTATTTTTGGATACTATGGCATAACACTGAGATAAGTAAGTCATTAAGGTGCTATAACAACTCATTTTGAACGACTCATTATTTTTATAAAGTCTGTTATTATAACAATGAGATATTTATATTATTTTGAGCTACTAAGATATTATTGTTAGAAAGTTGCTCATTAGTTTAAGATATTAGCTCATTATTTCAAGAACAATTATCCATTATATTAACTTAAAGGATCATTTTTCATTACAATTGGAAATGGACTTCAATAAGGAAATATATACTGTGATACCACATTTAACTGTAACACAGGAACATACTTTAGATGTAAGTCCAACATGAATGCAACAAACATGTTAACTGCAGATAGCAGGTAAGCTCTTGATATGTCTGACTGCTTCCCAATAATCTGTGAACATACTTTGATTTTTAATCAGTATTTGATGCATTCCATCTGTACCTGAGCAGACATCCATCCATAATATCAGCTGTTACTGTAAGTAAGTACTGTTGTAAGTGCAAATGTATGCGTAGAAAATGATGTCTGGCTAATCTAGTTTAAACAGACCAATAAACCCATGTGTATACACAACAACACAGCGATTAACAACAGAATGCTGATGGGGAAAGTGTAGGTTCAATGTGAGAATGTATTACAGTACAGTAGGCAGTTTGGGTCTAAGAACTCAAGCTGTTTTTCTGCACTAGTTCCTGAAAAAGTGGGCTAAAAGGTGATGAGGCAGAAAGGAAACTATGGCTCTCCAGGTTGAGCGGTTTGATAAAGCGCTGAAAGGGAAAATGGAAATGAAATTGAATATGTACAGCAGTATTGTGGAGGAAGTGGGTATGTGTCGCTGTGTGTATGTGTGTGTGTGTGTGTGTGTGTGTGTATTCGGATGCGCTGTCCTTGGCTGGTTAGAGTGACACCGGCCAAAAGGATTACTACAGTTTACACACACATGCTTTTACTCCTGTAGAGAAGCCATGCACGCATAGACACACATCTATGCAACACACAGACACACAAACGGAGCCACTCAATGTGAATCTTGCTGAACCGAAAGAGGGTGACTTCATGCTCAATGTTCTGGACTGATTGGACCTCAATCAGTGTGACTGGATTGTGCTCACTAACCATGCAGTTCACATCTATTCCACTTATTCCACCAAATGGCCTGTGCCGCAGTGGCTGTGTCTTTGATACAGGTTGTGTTTATGGATCATTGATAGGGCTGACTAATGTCTTAAATCAGTTGAGCTTTAAACACTGTGCATTTGCCAGTATGAGTAGTGGTGGATCCTTTCAAACGATCTGCTTTCATTTGACCTACTGTCGTCATTACTATATTCCCTCGATTGTCAAATCGGACACAAATGCTTCTATTCATTGGTTTTCCTCGGCTGTAATGCTCCTGTGAGTATGTACAGCCTTGTACATATTAGATTAAACACTGAGGGCCTTGTGTGGGCATGTAATGATGGAATGGGGCCTATGACTTATCATATACTTTATCTATAAACCTTCTTTCCAATGCTCTTTGTGCCAGTGGGTGTGACGTGATGGTATGTTTGGCTTGACTGATCAACCTAATATACTGGGGTGTTGGTGTCGATTGCTCCACAGAAGGGATTTGTTTACAGTACAGTGTAGTGTATAAAATGATTACTGTATAGTAGGTGTTGAAGGTATGTCCAATTAATGTGCTTGTGTTAAGAATTGCTGTCCTGAAAACCTGTTAAATCTATAAAAGACATGATACAAAAATGTTTCTCTGACAGTTAAAATAAAAATGTAGAAAACAAATAAAGGTACAAGAAAACTAAGATAGCACCATGCTCCCCAGCAATGTATATTCAGGTATAAGACACACTGTCTTGCACCTGAATGTAGGAGAAAATATTGTGAAAGGCTATATCAATTTGGCAAGAAAAAATAGATTTCTGTGTTTGGAACATCAGTGCTTAGCCTTTAAAATAAGGCAAAATTCTCACTTTGTCATTCAGAACAAGTCCGGTGGAAAGGCAACAATCCAATGTTGTCCACACATACAAGAGACATGGAACTGCATTCCATGGCACACGCCTTTATTAAAATTGATGTAGGCAGTAACATAAGCACATAAGCAAGTTACAGTCATTGTTGCTTTAATCCCCATTTTTTAGGGGATTTATTGAAATAATAAAAACAGAAAATAATGCTACCCTTACACTTTAAAGACTTCACTTTACAGTTTTATTTGGATGCAGTTACATTTATTACCTGCATATCTGATCACAGAAATTATACGTACAAGTAGGGGCTGGGCGATAAAACGATACCGATATCGATCACGAAATAACTTTGAAATATGAGAATTAGTTAATAGAATGTCGATAGGACGCATTCCAGAAATGTTTTGAAAGAACAAAACGAACAGCCAATGATATTAAGAATAGAGCCACAACGAACCAAATGCAGTGAACGGCTTTGACTCTAGAACAGCTGAGTGTCTGACAACCGAATCGAATGTGCTTCCACAGCGTTTCATTATTGCGGATAAAACGGCTGATGGTCCGACAGCAGCGCAGTGAGACAGAAAAACAGGCCAGAGCTTCTCCTCACAGCACCAAAGTGTCTGAAACAGCCAGATTTGCAGAGGTGGAGGTGGAAAGTGTCATCTACAGACTACTTTGTGTTAGTTTCAGGTTTAATTCGACTTTGGATGGAATTATTTAAAAACACCAGGACGCATCACTCCGTGTCTCATCCAGCCGCACGTGCTAAGCTCTCATTATTATTACCAGGGGCAGATGTAATGTTTTGGGGGCCTGGGGCCACAAGCACATGACCTTATTTTCACCCTTTCTCTAACTGGGAATGTTGGCAGGCTGTTGGCAGCTATAGGAGAAGTAGGCCTACTCAAAATTTGTTTTGTTTTTTTCCTGAGTAAAATAATTAATAGCACAGACATTTCACAGAGGATTCACAGAGGTTCAAGTCAGAGTCCTGCAGTCAGGAGAAGTTGGCCTATTATCAGCACAATGTGCTTAAATTTACCTGAAGTTTGTTTAAAATGGAGCTTTTCATTTTTATTTAATGCTGGAAAGTTTAATAAGTAACAATAAATCGCGTTTATCACACTCCAACGCACCATGGTCAACTGTCAGTGAACTATGGGGGCAAAAAACAAACAAACAAAAAAAATGCAGAAGGCAGGAAGCAAAAAAAAAATTCATTAAAATGAATTGTTCATTAATCGTAATCGAAGTAGAATGTTCACTTAATCTTGATCTTGATTTTAGGTATGAGTTTCGGACCTTTTCTGGGTGGAAATTTCAGTAACTGGACCTCTTTGAATTTTAGTTGAATAGGTCCGGCAGTTGGTGGTGCCTGTACAGTATATCTGTCATGTTCAGTGTCTGACAGAAAATATATATTTAAACCAAAATTAACCTTATGATATCTTCATATCTCACTTAGGAACCTTTAAGCTTGACAGAAATAGTGATTTGATGTATACTGTGATATACTTCGATATTGACTGATATGAAAAAAAGATAGCGTGATAAGACTTTTTTCCATATCGCCCAGCCCTACATACAAGGCAGTGTGTCACTTTTATAAAAGGAGAGGGCATCTGGTGTGTAAAGTGTACCATTTAGCCAGAATAAGGTAAGGAGCCATATGTTGAAGGTGAAGGTCAGCAGGGTGGTGGGGGATAGGTTTTAATGTTGTACTTTGAAGTAGTTACAAATGCGTTATGTATTGTACTTTTGAAAACTTTAATTCTGACATTGTTGGAACTTCGTGGAGAGTGATGGTAAATGGACCTCTGCTTGTATAGGGCTTTCCTAGTCATTTTGACCACTCAAAGCGCTCCACACTTTTAGTCACATTCGCTCACTCAAACACACACACACACGTTACACACTGGTGACTAAGGCTAGCAAACATAGTGGCACCTGCCACTCAGTTTTTATACATTCACAGGCACTCACACACCGATGGAACGACCATCAGGAGTAGTTTGGGGTTCAGTATATTGCCCAAGGCGATTAGATCTTCACCTCTGAGCCACAGCCGTAATATCATCACAGGTGCAAAATGGAACCAGTATTTGGCCGACAGAAAAAAAACAAACAAACAAAAAAACCCATCTAGTTTCTCTAGATATTTTCCTACATTTCTTAAAAAAATAAAGAATACCTATTAGCACTGCAATCACTTTAAACTGACTGTTACAAGTTGAAGTATAATATTTTTCCGACACATTTTTACATTTGTTTCATACTCCAAAAAGTCTGGGAGGAGAAATACCTCAAAGTAAGAAGCTAAAAAATCAGCACTGATGGAGAAATGTTAAAAAAAAAAAAGACTTTCGGTCAATATGTTTTCTCCTCCTGTAGGTCAAGGTCTACGCCGCCTCCTTCCCAGCTCAGGACAAGAGATCCTTCAAATCCTTGACATTAAAAGCCAATGAGGCACATACAAGTAGTTTAGAAATGTCGACAGTGGAAGAAAGAGGAAGAGATAGAAGAGGAGTAGGGGGAGATTATTAGGGGTGTAGGAGACGCAGGGAGTACAGACATGAGGGAGACATGTAGGGGTAAGGGGTGGGTTGTGGTGGAGTCAGCGTCATGCTCCGTGTCAGTTGGTTAAAAAGCTGTTGGGGAACAGCACACAGGTAAACCTACAAAAATCATTTGAGTTTTGAGTTTTGAGTTTTGAGTTTTGTTTGCAAGCTCCAGACTCCATCATATACAGTGTTCCCACACATTTTCATGGACAAAATTTCAATACTTTTCCATGACTCAGGACTCATAAAAAAAACCTGAATTTTTAAATAGAAAATAAAAAAGATGACAAAAATGACCAAAGATGACAGATTTCAAACTCTATTCAAACATGATTTGAGCTACCATGCATACAGGAGGGGAGATGCAGAACGCAACAGAGAGTAAATGAAGACCATAACCCCCCGTCTGTTTTCAGGTTGGGCTGTGCTCTGCTTTGTGTCATTGTTCTTCTATGAGATAGATTACATTTTGAAATATATATATATATATATATATATATATCCCTGCTCAACAGTCTCCTCTAAATGTGTCTCTCCATAAAACACTTTGTCCTTCACTGGAGTCTTAACCCCAAAGTATACATGTTTGGAAATGATTCCCATCTTTTGAACACAGTCTCCCACATGTTGAGGAAATGTACAGCAAGGCATACATTGGATCCTTCAAAGGCAGAACAGTGTGTATAGCACTCAACAAAAGATCAGAGGGACGTATTGTGTCTTGGACTATTGTTCCTCTGCACTGAGAAGCTTTTACAATCCTCTCCCACTGCCCTCAGGGCCACATTAACAAGATGAACCTTGGTATCAGAGAGCCATACCAATGATTTTTAAAAAGTCGAAAACCAATGTAGTGTCATTAAAAGTCAAGCGGAGCGCACCAGATTGAAAACACTGAGGGATAACTTCCATTATTGAGGGAGAGCTGAGAGAAATGGAGAGACATAGGGAATAAAGTCTTTTTTTTCAAATCTCCTACTTCTGAGGCATTACTGGAGAATTGAGAACATTAATAATAAGCGCTGCTTCATCTTCTGCACCCCTCCCCCCTCATTCCCCCTCTCCTCCTCCACCTTACTCCTCTATCTCTCCAGCTCTCGTTCACCCTCTCCATCGCCACGCTTCACATCTCATTCTGATCAATGTCTTCTTCGGAGAACCTGGCTGAATTCAGATGAAACGCTCGGCGCTCTCCTCACAAATCACACCTGAAAGCCTGGGCTACCTCTGCGCTTGCACATCTCCCTCTCCCTCTCTGCTTTTCTCTGCTGCCGTGCTTTTCTCATCCTTAAAACTTAATCATGCACTTGCATGCTTTTCTCCACATCTGTAATCTTTCGCCTCTTTGCTTCCTCGAAAATAGTCACATGAAACAAAGAGAGGGTACCCGGGGAGAAGCAAAGAGAGGGGCAATGGGTCGAGTGGGGTCATTGGCCTGAACTGACCACCATGGCCATGACTGAGCCGTGCACTCACACTGTTTCCGCCCCTAACAGACACACACATGCAAATGTAGGCTGGCTCATCATTCCCTCTGAGGACACCGGGTCAAGCTCTCTCTCTCCCTCTCTCCCTGCTGCTGAAATGCTTACAATTTAACTTTCTACGGTTCTCTATCTCTCACACACACACGCACACGCACACACACACAAACACAGGTCTCGTACTCCCATTCAGACTTTTGAAACGTGAAATGAGGTCTGACTGAAGCCAGCGGCCAGAGAGTGGCGGTGTGATGAAGTGAAACGTTTGTTTTTCCTACATAATGATATGCTTTTTATGTTTTCAGTTTTGCTCAGCCTGCCCTCTCCAGTGGGTGAAATGTAATTTATTAAGACAATGTATGACTATATGTGGGAAGATCTAATTTTACACACCTTTTGACAGACACAGTTCTGATGGAGTTTTAGGTTGTTTTTTTTTCTTCCCATGACTGCAACAGCCAGCGTATTACAGACATAATCCACACTGTGCATTTCTGTTAGAGTCAAATTGGGTTGGATTTAAAAGGATGTTCCACACTCATGGACTATGAAGAAAGTACAAATAACAGTTTTTTTTTTTTTTCCTGAATTGGCCCAGAAAAAAAAAAAACTGTCCAAGACAATGGTCTGAATCAGGCCCCATTTCCCCCTGTCCTAAATAACAGAAACCGTTTGACTGCTTATTCTAGGTAGAGGATGATCTGTAGAGACCAACATATATCACTGACACTAAAGAGAAGTCAAAAATGGTCACAGCAGGGGGTCTGTTCACACAAACTATACAAGCTGTGTCTTTGTCAATATGAGTTAGTCTTTTTGGGATAAAGGGGAGAGAGATGTGGCATATGAATCAACCATCAATTAAGAAACACCATTTAAGGTTTAGCGTTTTTAGACAAGGTAGCAGTGGGATTATTTATCTCTGTATTACTATTTTAATATTTTTTTGTTCCAAAGACACGCATGTCAGGGTAATTGGTGACTCGGAATTGCCGGTATGTGTGCATGTGAGCATGACTGGTTGTCTGTCTATATGTGTCAGCCCTGCCATAGTCCGGCACCCTGTCCAGGGTGTACCCCGCCTCTCACCCAGTGACAGCTAGGATAGGCTCCAGCCCCCCATGATCCTTACGAGGACAAGCAGTTACGGATAATGAATGAATAATTTGCATCTAAGTGACAACACTATGTGAATGCAAGTTAGTATGTTCCCAAACATATTTACTGATGAACTTTCAAACTTTTCCATAATTTTCCCCTTTACCCCATTTTATGACACTATTTAAGTGGTTTAAAATAGGTGGGCCTGTTTAGCGATACAGCCATACATTTTTAAACACACATCCTCCAAGCATTTGCAGATAAGCAAACTGCTGGCACTTGCTAACTTTCACTAGGCAAGTTCCCATTAACCCTAATACTGCACAAATTGAAATTGTGAATATAAAATACACCGAATAGAAACACATCAATTTCGAAAAACATATTTCAGAACACTGCAATGGAAACACTTATTTTGTATTTATAGGTCAAATGATGCTATGGCTTTTTGCTTGTCGGTAGGAACTGGCTCCCTCGGAAATGGTGCAGTAGGAGCTATAAGGGATGTTATTGCATTGCATAACTCTTCAAAAGTTGAGCGGACCATTCAGAAGTTTTAAACCCATAATTCCTCTGTGAAATCATGGACAATCACCTGAAACCCATCATACGAGGCCGCTCTCATGTGTAAGGGACTTGCCTTTCCATTATGGCTCCATAACATGCCTATGTTGCCTTCTATTGGAAATAATGACAGCTAATGCGGTGGCTGCAATAGAAATGAAGCTGCTAATGTTTTGAACATCCATCACCATGCCTCCTGGAGTGTTACTGCAAGAGAAGTCACATAACATCACTCACTGAAAATGCAGTCATCTCGAAATTGTGTTTTATCGACATTTCGAAAATACGAAATACGCTTCAGTTTTGCAAAACTGTAATGGAAACCCACTAACAGGCTCATTAGACATTCCTGCTGCCAATGAGCTGCATATTCTAATAGACCAGACCAGTACATGTGGGCACTTGTCAATATGTCAAGACCACAGCTCTTTCTGGGGGATAAAAAAACCCAAAGATCTTATGGATATCAATGCAATATGAGATGTGTTTGATTTATAACTTTTGCTTTATGCATTTATTTCTTCAAAAAAAAAAAAAAAAACCTTGCCTGAAACCAAATATACATGATATCTTAATAAATGAAAGTGGATTGCTGTCATGTCCTGTCAGAATTTCTCCGTCCAATTGGATCAATGACCTGACACACTGGCTTAAAGATATCCAGATAGCCACATTCAAATTCATTTTGTATTTTGTAGTAGGGGTATTGGAATATATACCATTCAGTTATGCACTGCACCCAACTGTCAGAGCACAGAGCACACTCCAGAGAAAGATGGAGCAGCAGAATGACAGGTGCAGTGACAGTGAAACTTAAATGTTTATTGTGCTGGGTCTAACAGTTTGCTTTCACTCACTCTGTAGCAACATCGATCTGACCAACTCTGACCTGATCGACTGCTCAATTAATCCAACCTGCAACTCAAACTTCTCAGTTTTAGAGAGGGAACAGAGAATGACAAGGAAGGGAAACATGCATACATAAACACACACACACACACACACACACACACACACACACACACACACACACGCAAACACACACACACACACACACACACAATTAAAAAACAGGTAGTTTGAGAAAAAATAATTCTAAAGTCTGCATTCATAATTGCAACCATGACAGGCCGTTCCTCTGTCTGGTCAGCTACGCACCCTGATGCCCTATTAGCAATCAGTGTTCTCTTTATTGACTTAAAAACAAAAAAATTCTAGTGAGCCATGCTGAACAGATAATTACAACACCACATAATCTGAGAGGTAATGCGTTGACAGCATGCTGAAAAGGAAAAAGAAAATACTTTGTCTACTTTTGCAAGCAAAATATAAAATGTGTCCTTTGTTTGCATGTGTAAAATCTGCTATTAAAAGGGTCGATTAAAACAGATATCACATCCAGACAGGACACACTGAGACACCTTTATATAAAAAGACAATACACAATAGAAGCCACATTAAAAGGAGCACTTGGGACTTGATGGTGAGGACTGCATCAAGGCTGAAAAAATAGATATAAAGTGCTGTTTGCTGAGGTACCAAGCTGGCTTCAAAGAGTGGCTGTCCTTACTGATTAAGATATTTTACCACAACGGGGAAAACGGTTTTCTATAGATGTTTTTCTTTGCGCAGGGGACTCTGTTTCTTTGCTCTGAGGGCAGCAGCTGAAAGTGGTGATTGAAGAGATTGCTGTGGTCGTCTAAGATTTTGCCTTTGAAACATTGGTCTGCTTTGCCATTGTGATACAACAGTGGGGTTTGTTTGCAGTCCCTAATTGCAACAGAAATTGCTTATAAGACCTGGACAAATGTGGTGAGTGTATTTACAAATACAGCTACTAACATAACCATGACAACAAAATAGCGATAGCAGTATGAGCACAGTCTCAAACTGGTACTTGCTTATATCCAACTATTTCTTCATGAGCTTATTGTTAGCATAGCATAAAGCTGCCCAGGGTTGCAGGATAACAGGTTAATTAAAAGTGTTCAGTGTGACAGTTTGTAAGAACTACTCGGTCCTACCTTTTATCAGGGCCTTCTATGGTAGAGACAATGTCTCAAATTCATTGTTCTGCTATCAGTTGTGTAGATGCCTGACCTTTGTGTGTTTTCAGTTGCCTGTGCATTTCTTTTTCTTGATGAGGACATGGCTTGAGATGTCTGGATGATTTTTATGCTGTGATGTATTTTTGTTTTTTAATATCATGGGTGTGTTTATCTTTGTTTTTGTTTTGTTCACATATACTCACCAGAGGTGAGAGAAGAGGAAATAAGTTGGGGAATAGGAGGGGTCAGAGTCGCTGTTTGGGAAGTTGGGAATTTCTGCAAAAGGACTTTAAGTGTCATCTGCAGACTGTGGATTTATCCTATGTGTCACGCCTGAACCTTTGCTACCAGTGGGACCTGTGTGGAGTTTGCGTGGCTTCGGTGCTTTGTTGGGCTGTGGCGGCTCCACACTCATGGACCAGACTCATCAAGAGGACTTTTGGAGGATTGCTTTCTTTTGTTTTCGTTTGTTTTTTGCCTGCCCAAGCATGGAAGCAGCTTGGACTTTGTCGAGGGACTTTTGATGGACATTTGGGGAGGACTGTGTGTCAAGCGTTTGTCGGGCTTCCTATGGTGAGGCTTCCGCTATTGTTTTCTGTTGTCTCCGCCTGACGCAGGCGTGATTTCAATGGTATTTTTTTCAATACAAGATAATCTAAGCCTTCCTATGTTTTCTTTCATTAATGTAAAATCACATAGCACATTTAGACACCTAAAATAATGGAGTTTTCCCCCTACATTTGAAGCTACATCCAGATACGTGATTCAATTCCAGCTGATCAGATCTGATCCGCCCGCAACCTGTTTTTGTAGTGTGTGTATTTTTTTTTACTTTGTGAGTTAGTTTGTTACAAGTTGTCTGGCAGTCCATGTGACTTTTTTGACAGCTCTTGATCTGTTCAAAAGTAAGTAATATAAAAACCTTAATAAACGAGACCTTTTTTCTGGTTTGAATGGGACCATACAGTGACAAAAGATACAGCAGAAAGTATTGTGACACATTTTCCGTTGTTTTACTCACGCTCCAGCTCACTGGTTTTGAAATAAAATGACTATGAGGTTAAAGTGACAACTCTGAGTTTTAATTGGAGACTTTTTATGTTCTAACCAGAAGAACTGTGAAGGAACTGTAGCCCTGTTTATGCACACTCCAAAATTTAAAAGAAGAAAAGAAAATAATTGGGAAAGACTGCATAAAGTCAAATAACGTCATTTAATTTTTGGTATCAAATCCTCTGCAGTAAATAACTTATTTTTATGGAAGTATTTGACAAAAACAGACATCAGCACAGACTTGTCTTTGCTTGTTTCAATGGCTCATTGCCTTGAGTCCTCTTTTCAGGAAGTCCTAAAAGCATTTCTGTTAATAAAACTCTCAAGTTGAAAGTGTTAGACACTGTATCAACTATGAATAAAAACAGAATGCAATGGTTTGCAAAGACAGGGTATTTCATGTTCAAACTGCAAACCTTTTTGGTAAATATATCTACTTATTCTGTATATATATGTATATATTCATGTATGTACTCATTCATGTATATGTATATGTAATATGTAATGTGTATATAAACAGTATATGTATATACATACACATTCTATTTTAAACAACCATGACTGGGGCCCATTGTGCTGCTACTTTGTGTCAAAATTAGAGGAGTACATATCAAAACATTACTACAAAAAGAGCTGCTCAAAGATGTAGATGGTACATAAGTCGATCAAACCCCTAGGTGAGTTCACCGCTGTTGTGCATAAAGTGGTTGGATTAAAATCTAAACTGTTGAAAGCAGATAATGTTCATTCAGATAGGTGGAAATGGCTCAAAGAAAATCCAATGGAGAATAAGCAGCTGTTCGCTGGTAAAGAGAATTGTTCTCACAATGCTTCCATACCTAGAGGGGGATCATTTACTTGCTGGCACTTCTTAAAAACATTGTAGTGGGCATTTTGCACCTGCCTTTGATCTGCTTAAGGTTTCAAGAAGTGCTCCTCTAACTCGGTTTTCTTCATTTTTCACATGCATATTCCTGCCAATGTCCATGCATGCTGATGCCAGACTAGAGTCTGTGATTTATTTTCTTCTCAGAACTGACTAACAGAGTGCTGTCTGCATCATGTCATTCTCAGTTAGGCTTTAGTTGACAAATGTAAATGACTTGCAACTGTCAGATAATAAACAGTAGTCTGAATAGCATATTATTTAAGGGTATTACCATAAAAGCTCTGAATCTTGCAGAATTTGGGGCTGTGAAGCAGCTCTTCCTGTCAGTTTGTGATGCTAATGTTAGCTCAAGCTGCTAGTATGAAATGTTGTAAACAGAGTCATTTACAGGGCATCCATCAGATATCATTAAGCTAGTTTTATATTAACAGAGGCGACTCATCAGCAGTATGTCATGCTGACTTCCCTCTGGCTGATTGGTTTGAAAAATAATTTTAAAAAGTTAACTGTTGCGCTTTCTAGGTGTTTGATGATATTTAAATCACTAATACTGACCTGGAGTGTATTCAAAAAAACTAAACATAAAGCAATCAGAATTCAAATTGCAACAGGCCTTTCTCAGGTGTTACCAATATCATTGATAATGGCTTGTTTTATTCAAGTGCCCCAAAAAGCTGACATTAAGCCAGCATGCACAACGCCAGGACCCTGAGAAACTATGATATGTGAAAATGACCCCGGTGTAAAAGGCCCATTGCAGTATTGGTCTGAAAAGTTACAATCTCATAGTCATAGGTTTATGTAGGTTAATACTGGGGGTTTGTGGTGTTTCTGCATTACTGCAGTGTTTATAGTCAGTAATAATATAAATGACAAATGTGCATCCACCACCTGAGGTTTTAGTAAATAAACTACACTGTGGGTGATCACTTATGACGGATCTCAACACTGTCTTTGTATTGCCATTCTAACAAAGTATTAGATTTCCAATGCAGTGGAGATTTGTGCATGCTCATGTTTTTGGTGGATGGTGAACTGAGCACATCTGTTTATGTGTGCATCAGTGCTGTTCACTCTTGTGACAGTTAACCACGCTCATGCACTGTGTTTTGCAGCGCACAAAGATTTATTGCACCTAGCATGCTGGTATTGTGTTCAAGTCTGTTTCCTTGTAAATTAGGGTTTCCCTTCTGATAAAATGCATGGCGTCCCCTCTGTGGTTAAGTAAATGAAAAGATCTGGTTCAGATTAAGGTGAGGGGAAACACTGATGAGGAAACAATCACAACACCAGCATGGCAGGTGCAACTGATAGTTCAGACAACACAGCTACTGGTAACATTACTCCGGACTCCAGTTCATTTTTTGCCAGGGGTTTTGTAGGTAAATCAATACAGACGCCAATGGGGAAAAAAATTCTCACATTAGTATGCAAGTTGTGCTTGCCAGGTACCACCAGTCTCAGGAAATGTCTGCAGTTAAATAATGATTTGATTTTATCTTCATAATAAAAAAAGAAAATTTAAATAATTTCCTTTCATTTCATTCTACTTCATTTTTGTGAATGTGAATTTAGTTCAAAATTACATTTGTCAACTGTGAACTAGTTTATTCCAATCTGTGTTAAGTGACAACACTTGTGAAGTGTCTGTGTACAACACTGAACAGTATATCCACACATTTATAAAACTATTAGTTTGTTAAGGGGAAAGATCCATAAGAATAACTTAAGGTGTGAAGAGCTTCAGAAAATCTGCTCTTCATAACATATTGGATACTGGGGCATCCCAGTAGTTCACCTGATAAAGCATGCACCCAATGTACTAAGGCTTAACAGTGGTTTGATTTTGACCGACATGTCGTCCCATGTCCCTTTCGTGTCTTTGTTTGGCTGTACCCAACATAATCTACCAAAAAAAAAAAAAAAAAAGATAGCATAGCATGTATGGGCCAAGTAGAATATCATGCCCTACTCTGTTATTAAAAAATAATAGAAAAATAATTAGAAACAGGTGGAACTGGATTGTATAAATGAAGGGAGCAAAGCTTTCATTAAAAGCAACATCAGAAACAGCAGCTTGAATGGTGGCCCATCAACTCTGTGTACTAAATAACATCATGCATGTATATTTATTCATTCTTACAACTATAAATGTGCACTGATAAGCTTCTGCAATCAGCTGAAACCACCTGGATTAGTGACTTATTTCATTGGCTCATATAGAAACTCTATAAGAAACGGGTGAGATGATCAGTGTAGGGCAAGGTACGTATTGCGCAACGTCATGTCAGTGAATTCCACTTAGTATGGCACATCTCATGGCTAATAAATACATACATAAATTTTGTATACATAAATACAAATGCTCAACAGACTGTAATTGTTTAGGTGTAGTACAGTATTCCACCATAAATTAAAAATATTCAGTTCGCCTAACCTGCAGGTTAACAGATATCAATTAAGCTGCTCTACTTCAACAGATAACCAAAGAAAGAAGAGCCAAGCTCATAACACTGCACAAAAATATGCCAATCAAAATGTAAAAAGACATCTTTTACTGAGCAGTTATGGAAAAGAAGTGAGGTTGATGAGTTTGGAGGTAAAAGAGTTAAAGGTCTCTGTCATTCACTATGTGAATTGTCTGCTCTTGAATGAGACATGATGCAGATGAAAATGGCCTAAATCCATCCATTTCTCAGACACTTTAAATGCTCACTTGGCTTTGGCATCTTGTTTTCCTATCATGCACAACTCTTACCAAAGTGGTGGAGAATAAACACAGAAAGCTGTCAGGACAAATGAGCATCAACATATTGAAACATAAATACTTTTGATGTTTTTGTGTGTCTTGTTTTATGTCCATTGGCCTATTAAGGCTACAATGGAGAGTTGTTTTCAGGTGAGAGATCAGAAGGAAGTAAAGGACCCAGGTGGGAACAAAGAAAACTGTTGCTGCAGTGCTTATAAAAAGCAAATAATGCCATTCAAGCAGGTGAGAGGGGTTTCCTTCTTTATGTTGTATTAGACAAACAGATGCTTTGTTGTCCATCTCGAAGACATATATATATATATATATATATATATATATATGCACACACAAGCATATTCATTTGTAAAAAAAAAAAAAAAGTTAAAGTGTGCTTTTCCTTAGAAATAACCAAAGGTGAGAAACAGTTGATTGATGACAGTACTTGTTCACAGTTTTTACGGATGTCAGAGGTGTGTTGTTCTAAAAGTTACTTGTGCAGGGTGAGTCCAAGATATTTGACACACCGCTCTGTCTTAACAGTTTTATAACTGCTGCAATTGGGTTTGTGTACTATCTTGTGTGCAGAGACAATGTCCCACATTTTGACTGACATATTTGATTTGTTGGAATTTAACGCAGGCTCCAGCCAAAACATAGCCAAAGGCAAAACGGCTGCCTGCAACCAACAAGTGTCCCATATGGGATTTCATGGTGGCACACTCATTTAGTGCCTTTATAGTGCACTTGCTGACTGACGTGCGGTTGGTTGAATTCTGTTATGTAGACTATGTGCGTGTCATTCACGAGGTTGTGCTGTCAATCAGTCAAGTCTAGAGTGGGAACACAGTCACCAACAGATCAGCTTACAAAACCACCAGATTGTAAGGGATTTATTGTGTCTGCCTGAAGTATCGATATGGATAAAAGGCTAAAGAAAACAGCGACCTACCTTTTGTTTGTGTGCGGCCAGATAACCATGGATTTTCTCCGGCTGAAGGAAGGAGGGGCCACCGTGCACAGCAAAACGAACATCCAGCATCCGCTCCTTCACATCCATTAGGCTAAAGATGTTGACATCATCAGATGGAACGGAAAGCATCTCAGACAGGAAGTCCACCAGCAGCTCGTAGCGGCTCCGATGCTTCCCTCTCAATTCAATGAACTCTTTTGCTGTGATGTCTGAGAAGACACACACACACACACACACACACACACACACACACAATATTGAAATGGTAGACTATATAGAATTGGCCTCATTATTTCCACCCCTGCTCAAGGATAAATCCAATTATTTTCAAACTGGGCCCGAGTGCTCAACTAAAAAATAGTCCAGAACACTCAAGACTGGAGCTGTGATGATAAATTATTGAAAATGGCTCACTTTATCTAACAAAATCTTTTGTTTGGTTGGTCATTTGGGGTCTGCACTGTAAGTCTGTTTGTGTGTGTGTGTGTGTGTGCGTGTGTGTGTGTGTGTGTGTGAGTGTGTGTGCACATGAAGGTAGTGACTGGAAGTTGGATTTCAATGCCTTACTGTGCCAGTCAAAGGCAATTATGCTCTTATTTAAAGTTCAATTTCTAATCATACTCCACATCAGGCTCTTGAGGAAAAAGGGAATCTTGTTTCCCAAAAACAGTCCAACACCGAGTTGTATGTTTAAGCAGCAGATTTGACAGTAATATCCACAGAAACAGGTGCAAAGAACAAGGTCAACTTTAAGATTTATCTATTGACCCTCATCGAGATAAAGAACTGGTCGGATGTGTCACGGTTGAGATCAGGCCAAAGACCACCAGGAAAGAGCCTGGCACCTATTTTAACAACTTTAGGCCAATGTTACCCTCAAGCTACCCCTTCATACACTTGGGCCTCTAGTCTGGGTCCATGTTTAAAGCAGTAATGCTCTAACAAAATATAGGGCAGTTCACAGATAGGGATTTCCCCTCTCTAATCACTTCCAGACATGAGGAACTGCATGGCTGCAGACCTAATTTGATGGTTGCGAAAATGTGGACTTGAAAAGTCAGAGGCAGAGACGACAGTAGGGAAATGAAAAAAAAAAAAAAAAAAGCTTCTGAAATGGCAATGGCAAAGCTCATAAAGCCAATAGATTTGAAGAATGACTGGTCTTTGGTAAAATGTTGGTCCTCAATTTTGGCCAACCTGAGTTTAAAGATACAGGTATGTGCTGGCTTTGTGTTTCAGTTTTGCTTTTGGAGAACTCGCTTAAACGTAAACTATGCAGAAAGTGTTATCGCCAGCACAAGTTAACGTAAAAGCTAACCCCAGATTCATTCCGCTTGGTGTTTTGCTTTGCTATATTTGCATTTTTTCTGTGCTGTGTCAGTTATATTTTTAGCTCACTCTTATATGTGTGCCGCTTACAGTCTTATGGTTTATGACGTCTCAACTTCACCTGCGCACTGTTCTGCGAAACACCTCAAGCAGAGCAAAAAAAGAAGAAAATGGTAAAATGCAGACCGAGGGTAAAGTCTCTGCTGATAAATACACAGCCATACGCACGCACACACAAACACACACACACACACCCACACACACACACATACACACTTTAAGTAGATTGTAAATGACGATTGAGACTAACTACTTTTGTGTAATTCTGTTCATTTATTTATATTTTTTTTACAAGCAAATCCTGTATTGTATACCTTTAATGCAAAAGCACTTTCATCACACATAATACCTGTTTACCTGTTTAAGTAAGGGTAAAAAAAAAAGAAATCCCTAATAGCTGTAACTGTTACCAGCCATTACAATGCTGCAATGGCTGTTATCACCTTGTAAGTCTGTGTGTGCGTGTGTGTGTGTGGGTGTGTGTGTGTGTGTGTGTGTGTCATTACGGCGAAATGTGGTCCTGGTAAAATCAATTGCAGCAGAAAGAAATGTTGTTTTTTTCCCAGATACCATTACGGGTCCAAATTGCATCACACACAGGCAGTGAAATACACTGTTTACATTTGTCTATCTCATAGTTCATCTCCAGTTACCCCATCTATTACAGGTATGTTATAGTCTATAACAGTGAATTGTTTAAAACAATGCTTTTAAAGAATGTTTTGCATAGAAAATAACACTATATTATTTCTGCTCTTATTTTTTTATTTTTAATGTATTTTTTTCTCTTGAACACCCTGAAAAGAACCAAAAGGAATACCGTTAAAGTACTAGATCGATAAGCTGTATCAAAAAGAGTAGTGTTCCCATTAAAATCTTAACAATACCCATCTGTAGTCCCTCCTATAGTTGTGAAGAGATCCCTTTCTGACGTGAATAATGTAAGAGACGTGGTACTAAATACACAGTCCTTGTTCTCAGCAAAAATGCATTCTGAAGTTCAGCTAAAGCTAATACAGGGCTTCAGCAGTCGATTATCAGGTGGGAATCTCCAACAGTTAGGGTCTTGTTAGTGTGAGATTCCCTCCTTATGAATTCATAAAAGTAGAATTCAGTGCTGAAAAAGACACACAAGGACAGTGGGTTTGCCCTATGTCTTACATTAAAATCACATTAGGACATTAGGAAGAGATCTCTTCTCAGCCAGCATGAACAGGAAGAGCAAGTACTGTGCCCAGAAATTGTCTTCTTATACATGTGGGCATGTGGGTGTTGTTTTAAGACAGACTTGAAAAATTGTGAGCCTATTCTGCAGCTTGAGGACTGATTCCAAGGACTAACAAAAACTGCCCTATGTCATAAAAATATCTTCATAATCAGCATTCTGGGACTCAAACTGGTTCTCACAGAGACAGAAGTACAAGAACACACACACACACGTGTATATATAGAAAGGGTTGGGCATGGTGATTAGGTTTGTGAGTGTGTAGAGGGAGACAGAGCCTCGGCATTAAGAGACAAAACGGGGGCTCAGAATGGGCTCAGTGGATACAGCGTGAGGGATCGAGGCTAATGTCAACTCCCATCAGTCAGTCCAGCGGGAGAAACAAGGACACAGGCAGACAGAGAGACAGTCAGGAGGGATGGGGGCTGGGGGGAGAGGGTAGTAACTCCTAACACAGAGTGGCAGCCTTTGTACCTGGCTTTGATCCAACCTCACAATTCACGACTGCTTTCTCCTTCCCAGAGGCTTCATTGGAGTCGAGGCAGTGCTGCACAGACTCACTCCTGCCTGCAGACTTGTGATTCCACACAAATAGGTGCAAAAAAGGGACAAATATACTACTCATATAGTAGTATACTATTATGAGAAAGACTGAGACAAAAAAGACACTATCATGCTGGTCTTCCAGACATAAGCTTTAAAGGTGCTCTTTGGAACAAGTCAAGAAATTTAGGGCTTTTTTGAGGACTTTTGAAGTTTTGAGAACTACCCTGAAACATATCTGAAAGGAACTAACAGCCTCCACAAAAAAAGTAAAAAATAAGCAGATGTTACTATATTGTCTCCACTGAAAGTCAACTGCTGCCCTTTTCCATATGATTCTACTCAAGAAATACATTTATGCTTGGGAAGTGACAAACAGACAATTTAAAGGCAGAGAAAAAAAAAAACTACTGAGAACAAATTAAATAAGAAAAACAAACCACTGCAAAAAGTAAGGACTAAATTATCCTAGTTTGAATATAAAATGAAATGTGTTTATAGAAGTTTCTGTACTCTGCCTTTCTCAACTTTGTATCACAATACAGACAAAAACAGGTAGCTAATGAGGACGATGAAAACACACTGGTAATTAGCATATTTGTGTGCAGCAGTATGCAGATGGCACTCTGCTGAAACATAAATCTTTCCTCCCTTAACTTTATTCAATATGGACTGTTTTTGATGAAACAATTACTATTATTCATGATTTATTTTACTTTCTCATGTAATGCTGGAGGAGAACCAACAAATGTTTAAGATTCAAGAGTCCTGAGGGCAAATATACCTTTGTTTACATGACTTCAACTGAACAGAATACACTTTCAGTGTCTCTGAAACTCACTGAAGCAGATCGAAATTTGAGCAGGCCGAAAAGAAATGGTTGGCAAAGAGGACAAAAAAATGTGCATCTGCCCTGTGATTTAGACAAAAAATGTATGGGTTTTTACTTGGCCCATGCTGCACCCTTCCACCAAGTTTTCTGAAAATCAGGGGAGTGCTTTTTCTTTAATCCTGCTGACAAATAAAGGAACTGAACTGCAACATAACCTCCCCAATGGAGGTAATGGACTTAATATAATTAAGTCCTTAACACTTTGTAGGTGTATGTGATATCTGTCTTCAGGTGAAGCAGTAGTATGTCTATTTTATTACTGTCAAATCTATCTATGTACTCTGTTCCACTGATTTTATTTCAGGACTCCACTTAGTGATTAAAGGGAGAGCTCAGGGGAATAGTTTCATCCTGCCCAGAATCAGACAGAATGGTTGACTTCAGTTTAATCTCTGTCAAGTCAAAACACCAAATGAGCCACAGTTTTGACCACAAAGACCGCTGTCAGTTTGACAGCATTGTAAATTGAAAATCTTTTGAGTTCTGGACTGCCAGTTAGACAAAGCAAGTGATTCAAAGATGTCACCTTGTGCTTGGATTAACTGTAATGGGTGTTTTCTTCTGACATTCATATGTAGTAAATCAGAATGCCAGGGATGTAGTTGTGGAATTCAATCATTTTGGGAAACTTGGAAATTGACAAAAATGTAGCAGAAGTTGTAATATTGTGAGCTTTATAGCATGTTTACACCTGGTATCAACATGTGTTGGACGGATCATTATGTGTGTATGTCTACTCACACCTGGTATTGGCATGCGTCCCCAGTGACCGCTTTTGAATAAATCTCACTTTCCTGCTTTATATACGAATGGACTCGTATGGATTTCATTCACCCTCATTAGGAGACTGCTGCTGCAGGAGAGTGAACTCCCTGCTAGGGACAGTTTGTGTGAGTTGGTTCACGCACACACAGTGGCAGGGCTAACTGTAAGCATCACACAGCGAGCGTTATCTAATGGTTGTTTACCAGCTGAATGACAAAGTCAAGTCGTTTTGTGTCTGTGTTGGGACTGTTTAGTAGCTGCTGTTCTTGTTTTATTAATTTTATATACAACACTTATTTTTTACTACAGAGGTTTGGTGTGGTGCTTTCAGGCGTGCCCCTGTACCCCCCTCCCTTCCTGACGTTGGTCAACTCGACAGAGGAGTTTTTGCTTTTTAATTTTTTTTATTTTTGGAATTTAATCTTAATTAAATTTTATATTTATTAATGTATGATTTATATTTATGCAGATCTCAAATTCTTCTTAATTCCCTTAACAGTCACAAATTGTATTGTATTATGTATTTAATTAGAATTATTTTCCTATTCTTTTATTCCTTTGATCATCATTTTTAAATTTTTTATTCCCTCTTTATCACTCCACCAGGTGAGCTACCGGCAGCCCCAATTAATCATAATAAGATTAATTTATTATATTGAACATTCAGAATGACCCCTAAAGCAATAACTACAGAAGGGTTAGATTTGGTCGGCCAAATGCTTTGTTACTGTAATTGACACTTGAAACCTTTTTTTTTGTAAGTATGTC
The DNA here is from genome assembly GCF_026936395.1 of Plectropomus leopardus. Taxonomy (NCBI): domain Eukaryota; kingdom Metazoa; phylum Chordata; class Actinopteri; order Perciformes; family Serranidae; genus Plectropomus; species Plectropomus leopardus. Next base: position 39,039,811 of record NC_142176.1, on the reverse strand, counting down.
TCCCTTTTGTCAATGACTAAACTAAAGGTGAGATTCTCCGTCCAGGTGCATTTATTTTTTAATATCATAGATAAACAAATGTACACAAAAAGATAACAGTCAATTTTCATATTCCTCATGACCAGTAAACTGGCTTCGATGGGTAAAATGGTGCACTGCCCCTCTGATTGGTAATGGAAAAAGTCACTGCTTGCATTAGGGCTGGCCGATACAATATCGCAATATTTTTAGGCAACATCCCGAAACAAATTATATATTTTGATATTTTTAAGTCTCCTCTAAACTACTGTAAACTACTAAAATAAAAAAAAACTCATTAAATTAACCACAGTTACAAATGAAGTAGCTACTGCCATAAAATAAAGTTACATAAACTACCAGTAAAAAAAAAAAAGTTCAATAAAATACTGTTATAATGTTAAATAAAGTTAAGTATAAAGTTAAATAAAATACTGTTATAATAAAGTTAAATGAAGTTTTGTTAGAATCAAGTAAATCAAAACAGAACCCATGGTGCTTTTATTTTGAAGAACCCAGCTTGTCTTGGTTTGGAAGTGTGGATATGTTTTTCTGTGGACTTGAAGAGTCCGGTCAACAGTTGGAAAGTGTAACTGTGGTATGACAATTCATCCACTGCAAGCTGGAAACAAACTAACAGCTCTTCAGTTCATAGATTGATAGTATTTGCAAGTCATAGTGGTCCTCCATTGTCTAAAACCACGACTAACACAGACAGTCACAGGAGCAACATGAGTGACGACTAAAGGGTGAGATCAATAAAGGAGGTGAGAGAAGTTTAAGGTCTCACATACAATCACTGCAGTAACAACCGCGGGTATTTTTTCATCTCTGTGTATTGACACCCTGATGAACGAACTTCTTTTTGTGTTAAAGGACAATCTATTGGCAAGAGTAGCTGACTGTCCTTCTCTCTTCATCTTGAACACATACTGCATCAGTATGAAGTGTTTGTACTTATCATGTGCTTATGATTGTGCTTTCTCCCTGAGCACTATGCATTTCACTCTAAGCTCGTGTTTTATAGACATTTCAAGGACTTTTTGTTTACCACAGTTTTTACCTTTCCATCAATATTGAGAGAGAGAGAGGGGGAGTGGGAGAGGGAGGGAGCCTTAATCTCAGCAAGGCAGACTTAACTAGTGCTTTCTTTGTGCGTCCTCATTGCATTCCACATTTGTTCTTGAAATGGGATTTAGAATGTCAAGGAGGGTGTAAGTAATGCTATAAGTAGAATATTTTCATAATCCCCGAGACTGAGAATCAATGAGACTGTTTACTCCAAAGCTCCACATGGAAAAATAAAATCCTGGAAATGGCTTCTGTTACATATCCTCCGCACGCACGCACGCACGCACGCACGCACGCGCACACACACACACACACACACACAGTTTTGGTAGCTTGCCTACACCTCAGGATGATCTCAAAGTCATTAATCCTTGATATTACATTTTGCTTTGAAACCTCAAACTTATATTTTTGGTGAGTTTGTTCCTCGCTGAACAGGTTTAAAGTGATTTTGACACTGTATTCACAGCCGTGGCTGACACCCGTGCTCTCGAGCTCTCCAGTTAAGTCCCTCTGTTACAGCCAGGGCATATTAAATCAATACTCTGTGCAGCTAACAGCCCTTTGATGACAGTGGTGGCATTTAAACATTCTCAGTGAAGTGACCACCCATTAGGGATAGGTTGTTGACAAACTTAACCTTATTATTCTAAATCAAGTGGATAAAAAGTAGTTTCAATTGCAAAAACAAATCAAACTGAGGGCGGTTCCATAATTTATCTTAAACACACATTTGCTCGTCGGCATTTTGCGAATGGATTTAATTCCCTTACACAAATATTGAAATGTGGGTACCAGCTGTTCTCCACCATACCGTCTCTGGGTTTGTGCACATTAATTTACCTCAGCCCCATTTTCAGAATGAGGAGCAAATCCTTTTATCTACTTATATGAGGCTTGACTCTCCCTTCCGTCCTCTCCTTTCTCTCCCTCGACTCTCCTCCCATCTTTGGAGTGCACCCTCTGGCCTCCCCCTCTGCTTCTATTTCAATATCTCTGAAATCATAAAAATCCTTCAGCCATGTCCCATTTCTCTAAAGCGAATTTAATCCTGAGCAGACAGCCGATGTGCTGTACATCAGGTAATGATGGATGCTGCTCAACATGTGAGCAGAATGTGCTGGCTGAGCAAAACCTCTCCACTAATTATTTTGCCAGCATAAGTAATAGAAACAGGCTTTTCTGTGTGTGCGCCAACGACAACTGAGATCCCATGAGTCAGGGGAGAGGGATTAATAATGGGTGTAATCTTTTGCTAAGGAAACATCTTTAACTGAGAGTGTGACAGTGCTGTGAAACACTGCAAACAACACGAGCAAACACTAATCAGTGCTCATTAATTTTCTATGACTGGAGACAAGTGCGCAAATAATGACCACATTCTCCAACATTCCCTTGTCAGCACTATTAAAGGGATAGTTCAGACTTCTTGAAGTGGGGTTTTATGAGGTACTTATCCATAGTCAGTGTATTACCTACAGTAGGGTCCCCTCAATTTGGAGAGGTAAACAGGAGTACAGACATGGAAGCCGAGCAATGTACTGCTTTGGATGGGGGGCAGCGACAAATTTATTCAAGCCATCCAAAAAGAAGGCCCCCCTAAAAATATCAATATCAGTGTGTGCGTTGTTTTGGATTTATTTTCACTATTTTACCTTTTTGTCAGAGAGCCCTTTTACAACAGGTGAGCCGTTAATGGCGTTACATGTCTGTCTACGCTCTCTTCAAAGTCAAAAGACTCCACTGACAGAAAACAGTAATTTAAGCTAGCTAAACAAGGGAGCTATTGGTCTACTGCTGCATGGATCAGTTAGTTTGTGATATGTTGTGACTTGGGTGCATCCAAACAAACCCTTTTAGTCACAGAAATATCGGAATGCCATTAGATGTTGGCTTTTAAATAAAATATCAAAATTGGCCAACATGCTGATTTCTGTTGATATCACAAACACACATACACACGCATGCACGCACGCACACACACACACACACACACACACACACACACACACTGTATATATAGACAAAGTGAACATGTGCAAAACATCAAACCTCAATTAAAGTATTTTTCTTACTTTGCACAATGAACGCATAGAACCTGCATGTTGGCAAAAAAATCCAATATAATGCATTCCTAGGTACAAAATAAACTAACAAACCTACTAACTGATTGAGGCAGTGGTAGACCAGCAGCTCCTATGTTCAACAAGCTAAAATTACTGTTTTTGTCAGTGGAGTAGGGCTTGGAAGAGAGTGATATTATGGCTTTATTACCAGAAATTACAGTCTGATGGCAAAGTAAAAACATGATAATAATCTATTGTATGCATTAATGTACTTTTGCCGGCTGCACAAGAATTTACCCCTTGGGGAACAATAAAGATTTCTTGAACTTGAATATGCCATACACTTAAACTATTTTTTTTGTGTGATCTTTAGGTGGCTAAAATACAATATGTTGCTGCCCACTCCACAGTAGTACATTCTTTAGCTTCCATGTTGGTACTCCAGCCTGCTTCTCCAAACTGAGGACATACGTAATACACCCACTATGGATAAGTATCTCATACATCTAGACTTTGAAAGTTTTAAATGATCCATTTGAGTAAGTACAGTTTTCACCTTAAGGCAACATTGACTTTTATCAGCTAATCCCAAATTGATGTCGCTGAAGGTCCTACCTGTTGCTGTAATAGCATGAAGGGGTCAAGCACTTTTGCATGAATGTCAAAACAAAAGGGACACAAAGGAGTAGCGGATTAAAGTCAAGGAAAGTTTTTTGTGGACCTGAGCGTATCAGGATTTACAGTGTCAGCCCTAATGAGGAGAAAGGTCAGTTTCAGAATAAGTTATTACACTCCTGTGTAATGTTCAGAACTATGACTTAATTGCCCTTTACAGAATTCTGCATAGATATCTGGTCTTCACCGAATCCACTCAAGACAGGAAGTATGAGTGCTGTTAAAAGGGTGACTAAAATAATGTACATTCACTCAGTACACTTACATGCACAGTCAAGCTGAGCTACAGATGTAGTGTGATTTAATTGGACTACTGTCCTCGTCCCAGTATACAAGCACTGGGGGAGTCGATTCATTGTCCAGCTCTGCCATGGTAGGTGGCGAAATGCTCCCTTTCAACTAGTTGCTGATGGACCTTCTTCCGGTTGGCCTATTGCATCACATACCGAACAAGTTAGCAATTCACAAATGGTTTCATGTCAAATGGCAAAAACATGGATAACTTATATGCACTGTATATTTCATGTGTACTCTACACTTTACTTGGTGCCTTTGTCTTGCTTTGTTTTCTTCCCTTCTTCTTTAGTTTTTCCCGGCTTTCTTTTTCGAATTTAGGCTGTTAGACTGCCGGGTCAAAGCCTGGTGCAGGGACTGTGGAGCATGCGTAGAACGCCCTGGCCAGTTTAGGTCAAGTTGAGGTGTATACATCAAAGACTAAATCAACCCCCAACTGCATTATCTTGGCTTGTTAGTAGGACTGAAATCATACTAAGAGAAATTTCTCAAAGTTGGAATTCAAAAATTTTAGTTGGACTGACATAATATTTCAACTTTTTCTGACATCATGTAAATATACCGATTGATAAAGGATTGCTTGACTGTGGTAACTCAATAAACCAGACAAAATTATTTGACTGTATCTATATCTTAACTCTAGGGCCACTGGCTAGCTTTTAAGCACAAATTGTGTATTTGTGTCTGTGTAGGGTCAATCTTACCTGCCAAGCGGAGAGACCCTGAGTTGTAGATCGCCTCGTCTCGCAGTTCTCTTACGTGCACCGTGACAGAGGACACAGCATCTGGCCAAACTCCGTCAGACACACGAACCTGGAATTGATAGACACCTGGTGGAGCATTCTCCTTGATGATCAGGAAGCCTGTTCGCTTGTTCAGGATAAAGTAACTGAGGAAAGAAAAAAAAACAGTTAAAAGAATTGTACACTCCCAGCATTTCTGACCTATTGTTCTTCATCACACAGGCCGAGCCCTGTGCAGGCATGAATAACTTTAACCTCTCACCCTCAGAAATCAATACACTAAAAATTTACAGCCAAAGGCTAATCTGGTGAGCACAAAAAAAAACAAGTCCCTCACCCCAGCATCCACTTTTATGCAGTGACTTAAATGGCAATCTTCCACACAACAGTTCCTTTAAGGAGTATTTACTAATAATAACCAACACTGAAGAATTCTGCGATGACTGAGGTCATTGAAGTCGCCACCTCATGCAGCAATCTCCCGGCTAGTGCAGATCCCCAGAAGGCTTGAACACAATTTGTACAGGGTGCAAGACTGGCTGTTATGTTTTCAACATCCAATTTCACTGCAGGCGAACAGAGCGACTGCTGCGTGGCCCAGCCTAAGTTATTTTATAATGGCTCAGAGCCTGAGAGGGTCAAGCTGCTGAATCCATAGGACTGACCGCTGGCGTGGTACCAATTAGTCATTAGACCATTACCGACATCACAGTGAGTCTTCAGAGATCTTTAGTCTCAGTTATTTTTCCATAAAAGGTTAGCGTGTTAGCTGGCTGAATGGACATAAATGCTCAGTATGACTGCATGCTTAGTCCATTCAGCCAGAGTCAACTGGACCCAACACAATGCAGCATATTATGGCTCGTTCCTCTCAGGTAGTGACTCAGATTACCCAAAGGCTCTGCTGTTGGTATCCACTGTTGGTGTCCCAGCAGGGCATGCAGCCTTCTTACAATTTAACATGAAAAAATGTTATTGACATGGACCCTTTTTTGGGGGGTCATATGGTTTGGCTCATCCTTGGTTTTGTGCAATGTGAAAATTTCTAGTATCTCTTAGGGTGAGAAGTAGAAACTCAGCCCTATTTGATGGCTATGCCTAGGTTAATTTTATTTATGTATTTGTTTTAATTTAACCTTTATTTATACAGGTAATCTCACTGTGACAGAGTGTCTCATTCTCAAGAGACCTGTTTCCGACAACATACAATATAACAACAATTAGTTAAAAAAATACAGATTTATCAATGCAGTGCATATAACATTTAGGTGAAAGTGCCAAGTGGAAGCAGATTAAAAATACTCAAAACAGGAACACGTTTCCAAAAACACCTTTCCCAGTGCCCTTAAAATAAGTTTATAGAACCCTAATTAAGAATTAAATCCATATCAGATGTTTCCACGCCTCAAGATCTACATCCAACGCAGATGTTCAGTGCCAACAGAGTAAGTAGTGTGCCCTTCATGTTGTGGGATGAAAGGTTGGGGTGACGCATGAACATGTAGCAAGTCTGACATTCATGCAGGAGACTGGAGTTTGCACCACATCATAGACCCTGGCCATGATCTTTTTCGAACCTTAACCAAAAGTTTAAGTTGCTTAACCCTAACTATAACATAACAATGGTTAATTTAATAGCCACAATCTATCTCCCACTTTAATCATTCTGTATATGGCATGGTCTTGCATTGTAGAAAGACAGAATTTTAAAAAATCGGCAACAGGCACATATCAGGGATGTCCTGATAAAATGTTTTGGTCTTGATCCCATTCAGACACCTTTCATTGGATGTGTGCTGATACCGATGCCTATATGTTGCACCAATATATATTCCACACACAAAAATAACTGCAGTAACCTACTTAATCCAAATACTGGAATCCCTGGTGCAAAATGTTTAAAAGCTAAAATCATTGATATAAGATGGAAAGTTATACACTCACATTCCTGAAATCAATGCGATTCAAATTCTTTTGGGGTCAGGTTGTCTGTAGAAGACAAAGTATGCTGTTGATTATTTTATACATATCATATATTTTACATGATTGGAAAAAAAAGATTGCTTGTCCTAAACAATTTCATTGAAAATGTTTAATAAAGAGGAGGAGATGTGTCTGTTTGAGCTGTGTGATATAAAAGGCTGAATGCACAAGTAAGTCTCAACAGTGTTTCCCTGTCCAGTTGCCTGCAGAACTTGTTCCAACAGTTCAAGACGAAGACAGACAGACACAAATACTAATTCATCCCCTTTAGCCGTATCTTCTACTTAGTGTTTTATTCTGTGTTTTGGTGTTTACTCTGTTTTCTGCTGTAAACCAGTTGCCCTCTGGGACAATAATAGAAAGTGAGAGGAGACGATGCATTAGGGAGAGGAAGGTACGGGGGAAAATGAGACTGACTAATAGGCACAGAGACATGCAAGGAAGCAATTTCACTTGAGCCTTGTCTCCGTACTCCCCTAGTACAGTAAATGAGCTCATTCAAGTTTAATTACAGTGGAAATCCAAGACAGAACCTTGGCAAATCAAATAATAAACCACTTGTAGAGACAAGGGCCACATTAAGTCATTTTAAAGCATACGCTGTGCTGGGGAGATTATGTCTTAGGTCTAGCACTTAATTTCAGGTTTGACTAAGATAATTTACATCTCTACAAAAAATAACAATATTTTCCCACTTGGTATTTCCCAATTTGCTGAAGCCTGCTTTTTATGCCATTATGTCAATTACTTACACTATCAGCCACATTTATTCAAGTCAAAGTAGGACACTTGCAGTTAAACTTTTCCATAAGATGCATTGATGTGCTACATCAAAAAAAAATAAATAAATAAAAAATCATTTCTGTGCTGTTTGATTAACAACAAAGGAGATACAACTATAATACAACCTCTTGATCCAAAACACCAGAAATCGACTAACTTAAGTACACACACTGTGAACAATAACTGTGGCTGATTTGAAGCACTGAAATAAAAATATATAAAGCAGACCAGAATGAGCTTTGATCAGCTCCGCTCTGAGAAAATCCAGTACAGCAGCAGTAACACAATGCGTGCTGAACTTGACTAAGGTTTGAAACACCAAGAGATGAGAGCTGTCATGAAACGTTAATACCTCATAGTACACCCAGTCCCTTATACAGGCTGAACTTTGACTTTGAGAGAAAAAGGAGGAAAGTTTGTCATCTTGAGTTGAGCTCAGTTTTGAAGATGAACACTAAGGTGTCGTGGGGTGCCACTGTATGTGATTTTTGGCACTTCTGTGTGTGTGCATTTGGGCTAGTGTGTAAAAATAAAAAATGTATCTGCTCTGTGTGGCAGAGGGATGCCTTGAGGAGGCCATTTTCAGAAACAGGCCAGAGCCTCCACATCCTATCGCAGAAAACCAAGTAAAGCAGCAAAGACTGAAAAACAAGGAAAAGTAATGAATCACCTGAGAAGGATTGGAAACTGGACAGGATGGTGAGGCAATAAAGGAAAAAAAAAGTGGTAAAAAGACTGGACATAACTGAAGAAGAAGCGACAGAATTATGCTGTTCATCAGGGACGTAGGACTCTGATTGCTGACCACAGTGCCAACACAAAATTAGGCCTAATATCATCACTAAATGTATACAGAATAGATGGAAATTAAGTGTTGTGATACATTAGTTACAAATGCAAAAAGGCATTGGGAGGCAGAAAAGAAGTTATTGGATAGCAGCAGGGGCGTGTTTCGGGCCTGGCTATTGTGCTATAGCCATAGGTCTTTTTTATCAAAACAAATGCAAACACTGCGTTGCCAACTTGAAAATATTCTTGCTAGATTTATAGCAATGTGGGGCGCCCAGTAGCTCAGCCTGGCTTCAGCCCTTTGTTGCATGTCACCCCCCCCCACTTAGTCTGTCCTATCATTTAAAGGCTAAAAAGCTTAAAATAATCTTTAGATTCATAGCAACTTTTCGGACCCTTTTAGCGATTTGTTGCTGCTCTGAAAAAAACTCAGTCTGGGGCTAGCAGCACAGCCTCTCTCCTGTGAGCTCATTGGCTTTCCAAAGCTGTGGTGTGTGAGCTGCTGCCCACCTCCTCAAAGCCAAAATAAATTGTTGCCAAACGGCACACATCAAAACAGCCACAACTATGATTTTCTGTGTACAATCACTATACTGACGTAATATGGCTCAGGGGCATAAACGTAATGTGTGAAGGCTCATTTGTACTCCCTTTACATATGAAATTTAGCACCTAAGTTTCCAACATTGTAAATGTCAATGCCCTCATACTTCCACGCATCCTCTATGTTGGCATAAATAAAGCCAATAGATGGCACTAGAGGGCGCAGTCAAAAGTTCCTGACAACAGCACATGAGGCGTCAATGGAGGAGGTCGCAATAATGGACAGTTTAAAGGAGGCAGCATTTTAGATAGCAGTGAGCTGTGAGGCCTTTCAATACATCGCAACATGTTGATGGATAATTCTTTTCACTATATTACCGATTCATTCTGTTTCAGCATTTTTTAAATGTATTTGTTGAGTATTACTGTTGTATCTCGCTTGAACTACATAACACCATCCCATGATCTCTGGTGGTACTGCTCTGTTTCATTCGCAAATCAGCTGAAATAAACGCAGAGTACGGACAGAAGGTTCCATCAGTATCTAATGCTGATCAAAATGAGCCATAACACAGGTGTTCGCATCACTTTGAAAACTATCTCTTGACAAAGTATAGATCATCAAGATGCGCAGACCCATCATCTAGCACTAAGCAACAAACACTGCAGGCCATCAAAAGCATTTGGCCAGCGCTGCCTTCGAGAGAGATGATGATGGCTCTTTGACAGCCCTGAGTACGAGCCTAAAAGAGTGCAGTAAAAGAAACACACAAGGATACTTTATTGACTGCTTTCTGTTTTCATAATCACCTACTGAGCTTGTTGACTCTGTCTGGAAAACAAGCAAATATATATATATATATATATATATATATATATATATATATTATTTTTTTTTTTTTTTTAATAAAAAGGTCACCTTGACTGTAATTGCAGGTTCAGCGGAAATACATTCAAGCTGTAATATGATAGAATATACTGTACACATCCACAGATTGCTTCAATGACAAACTGAAACTCATCTGGCTGATGAGGCACTCACTTGAGACTATTCATGACACAGTTCTGATTAGAATATATTAGTTTTCCTAATTTCAGTTCAATGTTATTATACAGCCCAATACCATAAATAACAATTTGCCTCAAATGATATTTATATTTATACATTATACAACACCCTCTGTGCTTAGACCCTCACAGTGCAAAAAAATGGATGTTTTATGTCCAGAACTGACCAACATAATAAAATTTAAAGACAATGTAGATGACAAAATGATGCATAAACAAAATGAATACAATGCATTTTGTACAAATATGGTAATTAGTGGTTAGTGTGTCTGTGTGTGGATGGCCCTCTGCCTAAATCTGTGTTACAGCTCCCTTTCTCCTCTGACGTAAGTCAAATATGTGAGAATTCCAACATGAATGGTTCATGAAGACTTGCATTATGTACCTTGGCACGTGTCCTTCAAAGACGTATGTCTTGTTGTCCCAGTCATCAGGGTCAGGAGAGTAGACCTTTCCAAGCACTGTAGTTGGCATACGACCTGATAACAGAAAACACACCAGCTTATCAGTTGACCACTACATCTGCACTGGCCTTCCTTTTATTCAGGAAAATGTGTAAGAGCAGCTGTTGATTCTCAGCATGCGTATCTCCATGTATTTAAGTGTGTGAGTGTCTGTATTACTAAGACCCTTGAAAACCACTACAATAGGCAAATCAACAGGCAAACACAAATAGTACCAACAATGGAAAAAAAAACATTTTGAAGAAATTACAGGCTTGGATGTACGTGTATCTGGCTTCATTCACAATTACCTTTGAGCAGAGGGAAATGCATAACAGAAAATGTTGTTTGAATGCACAATGATTACAATCATGCTGTAAGAATGGCCGTTGCTTCCATTCTCTCTCCTTCAACTCCACACTCTTTGTGGGAATTATTCTGAAGGTACCCTTGAAAATTTAAAGGCAGACTCTGACATGTTGAATTCTAGCATGTTGTCAGGCATTCATGGCTTTCAATGGCAAAAACACTGATAATGCTATTCTATTTTCCCCACAAGTTTAGGTGTAAGAGTACGAACACAAGCTCTGGATTGTGACAAACAGATGAGTCAAAAAGGTCTTTCATTAGTTGGTGATAAGGGATGCAAATACTTGTTATTTTTGTAGAGCTGGTAATATTTAAGTCTAGAAAGGCCTGACTGCAGAACTGGTCAACAAAATAACATGTTTTGAATACAATTTAATCCTGCCAAAATTATGAGCAGGCGTTTTGTGACACAGTATCTTAGAATCACTATAGTCTGAGCCTAGATACTTTACTATGTGTGTACTATGTGGTTTGTTTTATATCTTTATTCTAGACGTGCAATGGGTTCAAGGGGAACAAACATTATAGATGTGATTAATTGCATGTCAAATCAAGCAATAACTTGCCTTTGTGATCCTTAGAATAGCACCATGGGAGTCATTTTGACTAACAACCAATCATGCAGACAGGGATAATGTGGTGACAGTGGGTGGACTGAGGTAGAGGTGAAAAATACAATAAAAATAGTCTGTGTGTCTCCAATACTTACTGCACACTGATCAGAAATTAATTGGCGAGCAGTGTCAGTTTCACTTACAGAGACAGAAAACTACTTTTGAGATCAAAGTTCAAAATGTGCTTGGAAAATGTGGGCGCGTTATGTAAATATAGCTAGTCTTTGAACAACAAATCCTAAAGACAGAGAGCTCTCACCTCTGTGACTATTGATGAATATTTTCTTCTCCCCAGCCACATGAGCGTGATCATTCTGGTCACCGATGGTCACTGTCAGGGTGCTGGTCACTGTTTTGGCTGGATGGCCGCTGTCGCTCATGATAATAGGAATGAGGAACTCTTTCTGGCGCTCACGGTCAAACGTCCTCAGAGCCGTTAGTGTCGCCGTGCCGTTCAGGTTGTCCTGGAGGTAGAAGTCATTGCTGTGGCGATACTCTGAGGGGACGGTGAAGTGAAAGGGCGGGCCATTCTCTAGAGAGTCCTGGTCCACAGCTCGGAGGAGTGTTGATGTTTGGTTCAACCTTACTACCTAAACAAGAAGGCAGAGCATGAGAGGTTGTGGCTTGCTAAGGTTTGTTATTTTTATCATCCATTTCTAAAATGAACACTTGTTCTACTTTCCTTCTTCCCAACTTCCTTCTTTTCACCAAATCATATCGTTATATCATTATGCTGAGACCAGCTGATCATTAGGCGTATCTCTCATTGCATGTTAACCCAGTCCAACCTACCTGTGGTCCGGCCACATTCTCAAAGACTATTGGTGCGTATGCCGCCTCAAACTCTGGTCCGTTATCGTTTACATCCAACAGCGGCAGCTGGACTGTGGCGCTGCCTGTTAGAGGTGGAACCCCATGATCGGTTGCCATGACGACCAAATAATGCTGCGATATCCTCTCCCGATCCAGAGGGCGTGCTACAGATAGTGCACCAGTCTGGTCAATGGTAAAGAGCCCATCGGGATCAGAGTCCTCTGATAGGCTATAGGTGATGTCGCGGTTCTGTCCTGAGTCAGAGTCACTGGCCACCAAACGTGCCACGCTTGTTCCCACACTAATGTCCTCAGGCAGCGGAGCGAGTGAGAGGAGGTGTGGAATGAAGACAGGAGCATGGTCATTATAGTCCTCCACCTCCACCACACAGTGCAGAAGGCTGGAGAAGTCCAGGTCTTCAACCTAAAATGAGAACCTCATATAGTATCACATGCCATACAAGTGCAGCAGAGGGAAGCTTCTGTCTTATCCGCCAAAACAGGCTGCTCTGCAATGACTCCAAGGCACCCTGCAGTAATTGTGATTGTAAATAGTTATCTTTTCTTTCTGAACAGTTTTATGATGTTCTGTGAAGTCAAAGGTTGGAATTTTCCACCAAGAGTTGCTCAAAAATAAAAAGAGTCAAACAATGGTCTAAACAGTCGTGATCACACTCCTTTTCTTATTTCTTTGCATTCTTAAAGCAGCATCACACCATCCGTACATCAGTGTGCACATGTGTGCCGCAGCTGCTGTTTATATCACTCAATAGCATTTCTGTTTATTTTTCAACAGCTTTCTCTAACTGACACCAATGTGAGAAGTAAGCTGGTGGAGCTTTATAGTTCTTGTTGGTAGCTGACATATGACACCTTCTGTGCCCTCTCTGACTGACTTTACAGTATATTCTCTACCCCTTGTATGTCTTAGTCTTAGGTTTTGACAGAGACAATGACAGCTTGATTTGAGGGATTTAGTAGCGCCAGTACCGGTTCACCCAATACGCACACTACGCGCGTTGCGTTGGGCCCCGCAAGCCAATAGGGCCCCGTGGAAAAAAAAAAAACATGACGACGTCACCGTCCGTCGTGCGCGTGTCCCACATTCCGCATTCCGCATCAGCCTAGCAAGAAAGCGTTTAGCACGCCACGATCATTGACTGTATAAGGCCACGATGAAGCGGAGTTATCCCTCCGGAAATGAAAAAAGGAGGAAGAAACAACATGAGAATGAACTGCGGGAACAGCAGTCAGGTAACTCTCATCTCTGGGTGGGAGAGTGGGAGGGACTTGTCTGTGTTTGACCTACATTAACAGGGCAGTGAGCCCTGGGTGAACCCCGGTCTCTGTGTGCATCTTGTTGGCTTCTATAATTTTAGTTGTAGTGTAGTTACAACTGCATTTAGACAAAATGGAAAATAATGGATAAATATTGACTAAGATTGAATTCTGTTTGCTTGGATAGCCCACAGGCAAAAATCGATGCAGATATCTTAGTAAATAAATAAAATTTGTGAACTTTTAATGGTGAGTTATTTCAAACATTACATACATGCATAATACTGTATGATTGTTTGTTTACACATTTAGTTTGATTTGATTTGGTCTGAATTTATTCGTAGTTAGACCAACAGGTGGCGACAGTGCAATATGTTTAAAGGGGGGATAAGTGGAAGCGCTGGGTGTCAGGTGCGACTGTTGAAAATTTTTGGAGTTCAGTTAGAAGGGCCCCTTAGCAGAATTTTGCCTAGGGCCCCATGGAGGTCTGAACCGGCTCTGAGTAGCGCTAAGGAAAACAAATAACTTTAAGGTTAGTGCTTATAAAATTATAAAATTATAAAATTTCTCAAATTTTTTTCAAATTTGAATTTTTTTCAAATTTTTCAAATTTTTTTTTTTCATTTTTTTTCTTTAAGTCTCAAAACCTTTCAGGAACATACTGTGAATGCGAATGAACCCAAACATCAGATTCCTTCTAAATTCCATTTCATATTTTCAACACTTGGATATCAAGAACCAACGCACTGGTCATCATCTGGCTTCTGCCAGTTTTGATTCAGACTCTCTCTTTCTTTATTTCCCTTTAAGATATGCTGCACAACTGTCACTTAAGGTTCCAACCACAAAAGTTAAGTTAAACTCTCTGAATTAAAGAGAGAAGTTGACTCAAGGTAACCCTCAATGGTGCGCGACTTTGTGGAACAGCTTCCACATACCTTCAGTGTGAGGTTGAACCTCTGCTCGCTGTGTCGTTCATAGTCCAGACGTTTCTTTAGCCTCAGGGTGCCGCGCTGCTCCTGCTTGTGACTGACCATGTAGAACTTCTGCTCTTGGTCTCCAGCCACAACACTAAAGGTCAGCTGGGCATTTTCTCCAGTGTCCCTGTCCTCTGCAGCAAGCTCCAGGACCTTATCACAAGCAATAATATTATGTGAACAAGGCAGTATTTCATTGGGACATTAGCTCGTAACATTTTTGACACATTAATTTAGATCTCTGTGAAGTGGCGGTGCATTTTTGACAATAGCAGAGTCGCAAAGTTTGAAACAGTGCAGAAGTTGTCATGACTGATGTGTTACATAAACAGCTGACACACAGTCTCTAGCACACATCACGTTCTGATTTAGTTTTGTTGTCATAAAGGAAGCAGCACCATATTGGCTCTAGGTTTCAGTGCCCAACCCTTGGCATACACTGTGTTCCCCAAACAAGGTTGTGGAGTGAGTGAAATAAGAGGGGAAAGAGTTTCTACAGAGCACACTGTCACCTATTTTTGTTTGCCCAAAGACTCTTTCATGAGCCTGACTGCAAAGTTATCAGAAACCCTGGACCCTGCTACAGTCAGCACTGCTGTGAGATTCTATACCACTGACATGTAACTGCTGAGCTCTTCCATAAGGCAACCGTTTTCTGCTGGAGTCAACAGAGATGAGCAGCCTGGCATTGGCTTTATTAGAACAACAGAACACCTGACTTGTATCTTGTAAATGAATCAAAATTGCTCACATGAGCCCAAACACATTTCCTGCTATCTGTTGTGTGGCCCACCCATTTAGAGTCACAGGTGCCTTGCTAACTGTTGTAACTTTGCTACATTTTCTTATATAATGGTGGTCTGTGGCAACAATTCTTTGTTTGTTTTTTTTTAATTGAGTGGTGGTGCCAAGTCTAGTTCTCTTTACATCCAGTGTTTTGCTGCTGCTCAGTCAGACATGTATTTCAGTTAAAAAAAAAAACCTAGCCAGAATTCAAAGCCTTCTTAAGATAGTCAGGAGCTAAATAACTTTGTGCTATGCAATAGTTTAGAAGTATTCATACAGTCTGTCTATTAGATTGATCTGAGCCATAGCCAGAGTATATCTTTGAGATGAGCTCCTTTCTTCTTCTACAAAAAAATATCTGAGTATCTGTGGCTTGACTTCAACACCAATCTCTAGTCTTGTGTTCTGCCACATACAGTCAATGTATGACATGGGAAGCTAAAGCAGTAAGCTACAAAGAAATGAAAGCTGCAAATGTCTGCAGAGTTGGGCTCTGAAATTATGATTAAATTATGATTAAATATCTCATTAATGTGTTTTCAGATTTGTGAAGATACCAAACGCTCTGTTATATATATGATGCAATCTCTTTAGTTTGTTTCAGTCAAATAACAAACAGGATTGCAGCAGCTCTTCTATGGAAAACCGGCCACAAAGGAGCTGCTTAAACTGCTTTAAACTTTACAAAAACAAACAAAAAAACCCATTTCTTAGACAGATGCCCTCAGTTGTTTATTGATTTCAGATTTCACCTGTTGCCATTGTTTTCATTTTTTAAATCTTGCAAGATATATTGTATCTAAGAAAGTCCATGAGTTACATTTCAAATCAGGAGTCAGGCACCTCAAAAGGTTTGTGTCCTAACTTAAATATTCTACTGAGAAGTGCTGCGCCTGCTGTAAACAGGAAGCTTTCTTAGGGTTTAAGGCAGACTGCTGAGTTTGCTTCCTTTGATGTTTTTTGTATTACTCTGTTGTGTGTTGCCTTTCTGGGAGATATTGGACACTGAAGTATAACAACATCCACTACCAAGTGTTTACATGTACAGAGGTAATTTAAAAGAAATTAAATATGGTTTAGGCTTCGGTTAATAGTTATATAAAATAAGATAATAAAATAGTACCTCATTAACTTGGGCATTAAGTTCAGCTCTGACCCACCTCTGCATTGGGCTCCGCATTCTCAGAGATCCTGGCCAGGCACGAGTGATCAGTGAATCTTGGAGCATGATCATTCACGTCCTTGATTTGAATGGTAGCAGTTCCAGTTCCCGTCATCCCTCCTCCATCTCTGGCCTCCACAACCAGGAGGTAGGACTCAACCTGCTCTCTGTCCAGACCGCCCATGGCTACAGTGATGGTCCCTGTGGTGGGGTTGATCGTGAACATTTCTGAGAAGGTAGGCACTCCTCCCACCTCGATGTTGGTGGCATCTAAACTACCCATAATCCTGTAGGAGAGCACAGCGTTCTGTCCTACAGCTGAGTCGTCCAGGTCGGTGGCTGTCATCTCCATCACGGACGTCCCCACGACCGAGTTCTCTGCTACGTCTCCGTGGCAGCTGGGAGAGCAGGTGAAGACGGGCGCATTGTCATTGATGTCCCACACATTGATGATGACGTCGGTGAAGCCTGTAAGACCTTCGCCACCCTCATCTGTGGCCAAGACGACAAAACGCCACACGGCACGCTCCTCGCGGTCCAGGGTCCGCTGGGCGTAGATCTTGCCTGTGACCTCATCAATTATGAATTCACTCTCGGCACCCTGGCCATGGAGGGAGTATCGCAGGGCCTCCTGGTCAGCGTCCTTATCTGGGTCAGACGCTGTTACCTACAACATCAAAGGGACAGTGAGACAGAGGAAGATGAGAGTGTAATCACTTTTTTTTACACTATTTAATTATTGAAATGCTGCTGACTTGGAGTGATATCTTGACTGGAAGCACTTCATAACTGCTCAGTGCAGTTATGAACTCCCCGGTAGGTAAACCTGGCAGAGATCCAAACTCCTCAACCCCAACCCCCACCTCTCCTGCCTCTCTTCTTCTGTCTGCTCTGTCTCACTCACCCTCAACACATCAACAGCAATTACACTCTGGGCAGGCCAAAGATGGTTCAATTTAGCACCATAATTGCTGTGTGATGTAGAGCCAAAATTAAAGTGTGTTTTTTTTTTTTTTTAAAGAGTAAGAAATGTGCTCTTACATATGATGAGAGAAAGGAGAGCACCAGTCTCAATATGAATAACTTCATTGTTGTGTCTTGTAGAGACATGGTTGACAATAATATTCAAAGTGAATTGTTAATTTAGAACTGTGCTAATCAAGTTGCATTAACACTTGTTAAAACACGTGTTCTTTTCATTAGGGTGATTTCTTATAAACCACACAGATTCAGGGTTCAAGCTTTACATCCAGCCTGAGCTACATAGTAATAAATAAAGACAGAACTAAATTAGGATGATCTCAATCTGAATTCAACTTCTGACATTTAAAGGCCAACTACACAGGATTTTCTTTAAAAAAAAAATAAACATAGACTCATACAAGAATAATCTTTCTCAATCAACACTCATGACTCACTAGAAGTGTGTGGTGGTGTGTTTATCTGCAAAGACTGTGCCCTCTGCCTGCATGTTTGTATATTCTTATATACTGCTGTGTCGGGAGTTTGTAGAGACCAGGTAGTAGCTGCACGCATCCAAGAAGAAGCTAAGAAAATTGCAGACACAGCGCCAAGGAAACAAAAATACAACAAGGCGAAATTCCATGCAGACAAAGCTCATTGCAAAACAAAAGTGAATCTGGGCTTGGTTTCACTGAAGGAGAGGATGGGATGAAGAATGATGCAGAGCTGGCCTGTTTTTTGTTGGACAAGTAGGTGCCAGCAGTTAGCATATTTACCTTCCTAACATAGCGACTTTTCCATTACAACAAATGTAAAGTTCCCACAATGGTTTCCTACACTGTCTCCATGGTACACCCTTAAAGAAGCTTGTAGGAATAAGAGAATTGATGGACTTACGGCAAAAGACAAATACAATATTAACAATAATATATCAATAAATAAAAAAACTGAACAAGTGTTTTTTTTTTTTTTTGCTGTTCAGAAAGACTAAACAACTCTATACACATTGAACAAAATGCAGGATTTTCAAACAAAAATGTAAAATATAACAATATAAAATGTATATTTTAAAGTTGGTCGGTCGGCAGGTCTTGAGTGTGCAATTGATTGTTTGTAAAGTTCAATTTCCTTTTGCTATAATTGCTATGCCTGTCAGACTTTCCATGTTCACAACAGGAAGATTTACCACTTGAAATGTTGAATATTTTTTTAAATAACAGGTCTGTTCCTGACAGAGGAACACAAAAGCAGCCTTTTCCATGAAGCTGGCAACTGGCAACACATACATGCATGATTTCGTTGATTTACTTTATTTAACCTTTATTTAACCCAGGTCCCACTGAAATAAAGAATCATTTTACAAGCGAAGGCAGTCAGAAGTGAAAACACAAAGTTGCAGACAGAGACACGAAGAGGGACAAAACAGTTCACTAGCACTTAAATTTGCATTACAAGGGAACGATGAGTCAAAAGTGAACTTCCTGGGAGTCAATTGTATAACCAGGCAGGCTAAAAACATCAACATCCTTTAGAATCTGCTTCTAAGTCTGTCATTATAGATTTAAAACATTTAACGAAACCAGCTCCTTGTGTTTCAAGTCATTTTGCAACAAATTCTATGCTGAGGGTGCAGAATACCCAAAAGCCCTTTTTCCAATTTCTGTCCTAGAAAGAGGTCCTGAGAACTCAGTGAATACTGTCCAGTATTTTTCTGCGTGACAAAAACACAAAGATAGTGTGGGAGCAGTACAAGAATTGCCCTGTATATTTAGGCAATATTATGCTGAGGCTTGCATTGCTGTGTAAAACTAGTTAATACTAGTTTTAAAGGAGCAAGGAAGAAATGATAGGTCAAACTCATTTTGCAGGGTAATGCAAGCTGTTTAGCTTGCATAGTTTTGACACACAAGACAGGTTAGATTTACACTTCAACAAATGGTCAATGCATGTGATAACACAGACAATATGTTAAGAAAACAGATGATTGCACAAACATTCACAAACTCTTTCTATAATAATTGGACAGTACCTGCAACACAAACACCGGTGAGCCATCCAGCTCCTCTGTTACGCTGCCGTAGTACTCGTTAACGGTGAACACCGGAGCTTCGTCATTCTTGTTAACCACGTTCACCGTCACAGTTGTGTAATCTTCCCATTTCCCATCTGAAGCCAGGACATGAAGCTTGTACCTGCACATAAGTTTCAGCTTTGTCAGGGGCTTTCTCAATATAAGCAGCACTAGATCCAAATTGAATTAAAAAAATTTTCTTAAACTTAATGTTTACAATCTATTAAGGCATAGCTCATCAAAAGTGGAGTTAAAAGCTAGAACTGCTGTCTGATTTTTATTTATTTTTAAGTTTCAGTCCTTTAGTGTTTTCGTGGCTTGTGTTTTTTTTTTATCTATTGTTGGTTTTTCATCTGTTTTTATCTGTTCTTTTAAACTTGTTTTTATTGTCTTGTTGCGTTATTCTTTTTTACAGTGAGCTGCTTGGTGCTTCAATTTCCTTCGGGATTAATAAAGTGAATCTTATCTAATCTAATGTAATCTAATCTAACATATACGGTACCAGAAAAAGAAATGAAGCAATACGACAGGAGAAAAGCACACTATATGTGTAAGGTAAATCCTTTGACCAACATTTACTTGTGTCAAAAAGCACATATTTGTGTCTGAAATGATTCTTTCCCTACCTTTTGTTCTGTTCATAGTCCAGAGGCTGAGCGATGAAGATAGTGCCCACCTCTGGTTCTACATCAAACACCCCTCCCGTGTTCCCTGATGTGATCTGGTAGCGCAGCTTTGCATTTCCACCTGCAGAACAGGACAAGATGGATAAATGATGAATGACAGCTTGTATAAATTAACCTTAGTTACTGACAAAGCAGCATATGGTTAGTAAGTGATGGAAAAAACAGGCCAGGAGCGTACGTCTTGTATTTGTAGCATGAAAGAGCTTTGGTGGATTGGAAGTCCCCATCTAGTCTATTGCTGTCTGTTTCTGTCAATCCACCAATCCGTCTTCCCTAACTGAGACGGATAGCATCAGCTTGCTTTAGCAGGCAGACGGGAATCAGATATCGAGTGTTTGGTGTCATCTGATTGTTATGAGTCTTTAAACAACAAGCAGCCTGTGCCCTTACAAAGGTGATTACTATACCAGCTGCATTAGAGGAGCATCCTCATGAAAGGATATCTATGAAGAAGTAAAATTGTAAAGCCGTGCACAGAAAAACTAAAGCCTGACCAACAATTTGTATCAGATGTTTACACCTCAAGACAATAACCTAACTGAAGCTTACTGTTACACAAATAAAGAAAAAAACATGTTCAAGAAGAAAACAAGAAAAAGGAATGCATTTTCATTTGATGCAGTTATTTTTGGCATACCTGGAACATCCACAAACTAGAATCAACACCTTGTGGTTGTATGTCTCCAACAACCAGACAAGTTACTGTTTAAATTTTGGGATTCACCAATGTTTTCTTATTTTTGCTTTTCTCTTAAGAGAACATTTTTCGAGTGGTCCAGAGCACTCAAAAAATTGCATTGATGCATTGATCCCAACGACTGTGATTTCAGTTACTGTGCGTCCCTCTGCTGACCAGAGGATTACTTTACTGCTTAAAGTCCTAAAATCTGATTAGATTATGAATTTTTTTTTTTGTTTATAATGCCATTTGTCATGCTTAACAGCATCGTTCAAATATTAATGATTCAAAGTTTTGAAATGATTTGAAATATTTGTCTAAGACCAAAGTGATGACTTTTATAGCAAATTTAAGTTTAAAAATCATTACGAATTATTAGAAGTCCATTAAGACCCAATTCAATAACAAAAGAAAAATGAAAACCATGGTATGGACACTTTTATGGTTTATGGTTTTTATGTATCAAAAATACTCAGTGCAGGTGTTATATCTTCTGCTGCTAAGGCTCTGGCTGCTGTTTTGAATATTACCATTCAACATTTGAAGCAATTTTGCTTCAAAAATTGCTTTAAATTTTGATGCTTTTGATTATTGCCATCAAAAAGTTGGCAATAATGGCATTCAAGATGTGTTTTTTGAGTGAAAGACAGATTAAAAGCCAGAAAACGTGATCAAAGTACTGAATGGAACGTCACAACTGTTCAAGGTCTTCAAGAGAAAATAGGAAAAAAAGAAAAAATAGAGATGAGTCTTCAACTACTACAAACAAAATACATATACAGCACACTATCACTGCATTTACAGCTTCTGTTAGGCTGTGTGCACAAGCTTAATTTCACCTAGTTTCATTACCATACTTGTCTAAAAAAACAGCATGAGCTCTCTTTAGAACCAAAGATGTGTCTACGTGCCTGTGTTCAATCACAAAAATGCTGCTATCAGGTTGTGTTGAATAGTCCTGAAAACTGATTACGATCCAGCAGGTCTTTTATTGCAGGTACAAGTGCTACAACTAATGTGCACTTATTAGCAGAGGAATGCCATAGAATTTAAATTGATGGTGTTTGTATTGACATAGAGGTATGTAAATATTCAGGAAAAGTAGCATTCCTGCACAATATACGAGCCAGGACCAACATTAATGAAGCTGTTAAGTATGACAAATGGTGTTATGAACAAATAAACTTAGAATCTAATCAGATTTTAGGACTTCAAGCGGCACAGTGCTGTTGCGTTGTCTCCCATAAGTCAGTAAAATTACAAGAATGCTTGAACACAAGCGGAATGTGGCGATTTTCATTGAATAATTAATAATCCATTGTTCCAAGCAATTGAAAATCATATTGCTGTGAGGTTACCCCTGCCTTCATCTCCAAAGTTCTTTCCACACCTCACTTAATATCTTTTTTTAAAGATGTGCAAAGCATCTTTAATAAAGTCTATTAGCTGCTGATCAACAAAATGTTCCCCCTCAATGCAATTACTGGTAAAGTGAAAGTCTGCATTTCAATCACCATTGCATCTACCAACCCTCATGTTAATATGAAAGGGAAAGGAGAACCCTCTGAAGACAAGATGAGATTTGCAGCTTATTAGCGAGATGAAAGTCAAGGAAGGGGAGAGGAGAACACACTAATCCAGATCGTTTTGTACCGTCTGTCTGTTGGCATTTTAAATGAGACATTAGGGGATATATGCAATTGCATCCCTGATTTTTTCAAGTTGTCTCAATCTCTTAAGTATTTAGAAAAGTGCTGGGACCCAAAGGACAACAGAAATGGCACAATGGGTAACACAGTGGTTAAAATAAACAAACAAATGGAGAGAAAATAATTGTTTTTTCCCAGTTGTACCAATTTTAAAACTCTTTTCATCTCCCTAGGTACTGTACTTTCCTGAAAGTGGAGTAGACAGATGAGAGCAGGAAGGGGAAGAGAGACACAGGCACAGACACAGAGGGCTGACAGGTGTTTCTAATCCCAAAGACATCAAACATTTCACTTTATATATGGCATTTCAAGAGAGATCTTTTATACTTGCTCCATTTTTTATCACCATTGTCCGCCCTGAACCATTATAGGGATATTTTGCTGACTTTCAACCAGCTTTGTATTAGGGTGGTGTATAAGGGCGGCACGGTGGCTCAGTGGTTAGCACTGTTGCCTCATAGCAAGAATATCCCGGATTCGATTTGCATGTTTTCCCCATGTCTGTGTGGGTTTCCTGTGGGGGCTCTGGTTTCCCTCACCACCATCAAAAACATGAACATTAGGTTAATACACCTGTCTGCACCTCTGACCAAGGCGCTGGCAGAGGATTTGACATCATGAATATTAAGGCTGTCAGCGTTAATCTGTTAATTGGGATGTGATTAAGGTCAGTAATTAACTTTTTTATTTTTTTTTTAATCACGTTTAATCAACATTCCTGTCTTTGAGAGGCTGTACCGGGGTTCAAAGCTAGCATGATGATCATTTGAAACTAGAAGATCTGAGAAATCCAGTGGTACCAACCATGTCATGCTAGCTTCTTAGGAAGGGGGATAAATAAGGCTCCAAAATTAGGCAAAATTTTGGCGATGGAAAAACAACATGGTCATTTCAAAGTGATACCTTGACCTCTGACCTTAAGATATCTGAATGAAAATGGGTTCTACCCATGAGTCTCCCCTTTACAGACATGCCCACTTTATGCTAGTCCCATGCAGTTTTTTGCTGTCATTTGATTCCTAATCAAGAAAATCTGGTAAGACCTGCTTCACCTTGTCAATATGGACTTAAAAACTGTTTTGTAATGCAAAATAACAGGATGGAAAACAAGCGATTACAAATTTGATATTTTGCAATTAAAAACATTAATCATTTGATAGTCCATATAAATATCATTTTAAACATTGCAAAATAATATATCAATCAAATATTAACAGTAGTTAATAAGATGAATAAGCTATCTCTCTCACACTTGGAAAAAAAACATATAAAATGGTAAAATTAGACAGTGACGATTAGATTATAAATCAATCATTTTTTTACTGCACTGCCTATTTCTGGCCTAAAATATCTTCAGAAACATACAAATTTACTGCCCTGTTTAGCTGTAATAGTGGGTGTTTGTGAATAGGAAGTGGGCGCGATACTGTTTCCTGCACAGTGAAAATGGAGGCCAAAAACTGAGATCAAATGGTGACACTGGCAGCACTGAGTAAATGTAAACCAAGACTGTTATTGCATTGCCTATTTCTAACCTCAAATTTTTTAGATTATTGTCTAATACGAGATTGTTTGTTGCCAGCTGGCCACCACTGGGTGAAAGTTCACAGTTTGCATTACATTAACCACCAGTAGGAGTGTTAATTGGTCTGGTATGGCACAGTGCATTCTGGTAGTTGTAGGTTTTCTGCCTTTTGAGCAGAAGTAAATGCCACAGTCCTTTTTGTCTTTTTTTCTGCAGTCATGTAGCACCAATTTCAAAAGTATTAGCATCTTTCTACTGCACAGATGCCCGTTTTATGTGGAACCCCTTGATGTTGGTGAAATACTTCTGAGAAGAAAACAGATACAAATGTACTGTAGCTTATAATAACATAGATAAAAAGGAAAAGTTTACAATTTTACAATTACAATTTTTGTGTACATGAACTATGATTCGTAGATTAGGTGTAACAATTGTACATGCTGATAAGCAGACAGAAAACCTGATACGGACAGAGCACAGCCTTGTAGGAGAGGACACTGTCATTTTGCTGATGACATGCATTAAAAATATGTTTGTGTATGTGTGTGTGTGTGATGACTTTTATATATACAGCATAGCAGAGCACAATGAATAACCTTCTTACAGCCAACATAAAAAAATTATTGCTTACTTTAACTCATTTTTGTCATGCTGACAACAACTAATACAAACATGCAATCAAATTTTAACTGGTTCTTGGTAGCTCCCAAGAGACTTACTTACAGTTCTTACTGCTTTTTTTTAATAACATTTCCTCTGATGAGCTAATATGACTATCTCGAAGGCTAAGTAGTTTATGTAGTCGTTTATTTGCAAATTGAGAAGTGACTGGAACATATTGAGCAAAATGATCAACAGCTGTTAAGTGGAACATGCTGTCATAGGGCATTAGTGGATGTCTCAATGCATTTTTTTTTTTTGTTTGGTTGTTTTTTTGGGTTTTCTGGGGGGGAACAATCACTCAAACTATTGAGTTTTCTGTGAGTCTAAGGTGGCAGCTGCTGTCCTCTTCCTCCTCCACCTTTCAAGCCTACAGGAGGTGAGAATTTGCTCCTGAAAGATTTTCAGTAGAGTGTTCTTTCAAGGGACTATATATGCAGCATTATAGCACATTCCTAAAGATCTATGAGAATTTATGGAGATGACTCAGTTGAAATGGCCATATATTTTTTTACTGCAAAGGTCTTGCTAATCTTTAGTTTCACTTGATTCAATAAAAAGACACCAAGGTCAGAAAAACATTTTGTTTTAGGAAGCATTTATACAGATTTCATAAGTTGGTAAGAGCACTGCTTATGTTGATCAGGGGTGGAGTGAGATGAGCTGAAATTTGAAGATTTCTAGACTGAAAATGAGACATAATGTGACCTTTCTAAATCTGAATATTGACCGGCTCTGGCTTTCAAACAGGATTCTCAACAGCATGCTTGCAGGGAGAATTCATCTGGACGTGGTTTAGACTAAACGCCATCAGCAGAAAATGCGTGAACACCATTGCCAGTCTCTAACTGGCTGAAATTCAGTTGGTTTGAATAATGATGACAGCTTAAAGTGTGAGTACCCTTTTCAATCAAACACTGACTTTCAATTCCTCTGTCTTGTTTTACATAGAGCCATTGCTTCACAGTCGGGACAAGTACAAATTTCACAGGCGAGCCATAACAGGCACAAAATGGGCCCCAGATGCCAGCCATTTGTTCCAACTCAAAAAGGAATAAATAGTGTCTGATAGTGCAAGGTAAAAATATGTACTCATGCAGGCTGAACTAAATACAGTGAAGGCAGCACACTGACTCAAGTACCAGGTTGGTAGAACAAGCGCTCTACCAACACAGGGACACAAGTTCAATCCCAGCAGTGGAGTTTCCACCTTGGACCCTTGTATACAATTTCAACATGAGCCACGAGCAGTAATGAGCACAAGCATTTATAATTAGACCTTTTTCTTTCATCCATCTCGCACACATATAAATGTATATTATCCCTTGGCTGGAAAGCCAGATGCATATTAAGCTTGCAGTCGTGTTTTTGTAAGAGCAATATATTCTTTCACACTATTATCTGCTGCTGAATCATCACTTGAACTTTCCTTCACATCAGAATTTTGGATCTGCTTTGGTATTCAGTAGTTATGTTTTCTTTTTAAAGAGAGAGAAAAAAAAAGGTAAGTTAGAGAGAGAGCATCTGGCTGCAACAATGGCTAACATGAACAACTATCACCAGACAAGGTTAGAAAGCTTATATTTGTGTACACTAGTGAGAGCTTTTCTGATGTTATCGCTCTCTTTTTCATACACACATACACACACACACACACACACACACACACACACACACAGGTCCACTACTTGTCTTCCTCCCAAGAAATTACAGTCATACGTAAATGCAGGGCATATTTTCAAGTCCAATTTTAGTTGCATCATCTCTAAAAATAGTCACACAAAGTAACGAGATGTTCTCATTCTGGATGTTGCTTGTGATCATCTTTCTAATATGACTGCATTATTAGACAGTATAAAACAATTTAATATATACAGTCCAGCAGACTAAAACTTGTAATACTAATACTAGGTACTATATAGTTTGTTCTGTCGACGTTCTGAGACAGACAATAGGGATCCTGACTAAAATGTGATTTCTTTCAAGGACACCCAGGAAGTAGTTTTCAATGTGTACTGCTGCCTTCTCTGGTTCTGTCACAGCATAGCATAATAAGCGACATATATGGGTGTTAAAGGTCAAACACTCAACATGCACACCAAAGAAGCATAAAGAAAAGTGTAGCTCATCGTGACAAGCTGATTATCTTCCACAAGGCCAAAAAGCTCAAGTGCTTAAGTTAAAAACAAAACAGCTAAAAGATTTAATTAGCTAAAGTAAGATTTTAGTCTCTTTTATCTATTTGACCTCTACTGGTACATTTTACATTTTTACTGAGTACGACACGATACATATTCCTCATGACAGTTTCAAACACTGATCAACTGCTCAAAAGGTGGCCATATCATAGCACACAAATGCAGCAATGCACCAACAAATACTGTGCAGAAGAAGAATACCAACTAAGCCAACAATTCTGTATTAAAAATATTTTCAGAAAAAACTGTCTGCAAATATTTTATCAGGAAGAAAATACATTTTACTAGGGCTGCGTAATTTGGCAAAAATATGACTTTTTCTTTTTTTTCAAATTAATCAATATTGATATTACATTATATAAAACTGCCAGTTGGAAGAGAATCCCAATAATGACTCAGACCTAGATAAAGCAAATGGTTCATTAGTTAAAGCAATATTAAGCAACTTTTAGTTGATTGTTGAGTCTCATTCCCAAGTTGTCAAAGACCGACCCTTGAGTTGGTGCTTCTGTCCGACCATCAGCCAAACATGTTGATATTTGACAACCTGAAAATGAGACTCAAAAAAATCAATTTAAAGTTGCCTAATGTTACCTTAAACATTAGAATATACTGAATTACATCTAATTAAACTTCAAACATACTTAAAAAAAAACAGCACAGTTATTTTCTTCTATTATAACTTAACAAAACAATGGTGTGGTTTCAGGGATTACACCTTTTCAGGTGTTGGCAAAGATAAGTTGTGTCTCAGGTCTTGGCTGGCAGCGACCGATGTTATATATCTCAAACTGTCTTAATGCGCTCTGTCCCTTATAATGTCCAAACCACTTTTAAATGAATGACTTCATGGTAGCTACTTTGTCAACAATTTCCTCAGCTTTTGAGGACAACAGGAGTTCACTTAAGTGTTCGAGGACTTAAGCGTAACAAGCTCTGTGTCTGTGTAAAACAAACCAGACGTGGATTAAGAGGAGGCAGCAAGTTACAGCAGACAGAGCTACCAGGAAAGCCGTCACAATTTAAAAGTTTGTGTTGATCAGACTGTCGCCCTTTTGCCATCTTATGGATGATGAGTACTGACATAGGTGATACCATTTAAGTATCTTTAAGTCTGTTGCGCTCCTCATGCTGTGTTCTCTGCTCTACAGTTAAACTGTGTCCACTTTGTGTGTGGAGTATAATCCCACCCATCTGCAAACGGCAGCGACACAGACAGCAGAGAAGACAGACGACACACTGACTGGCTGTTGTTGCGCTATTTGTCGTATAGCAGGCTATTGGACCCATTGATATCCAGTAAAAATGTCCAAACACTTATCAGCGTTATCAAGATAAATGTCCCTATGGGGATCATTTTTTTTTACCTGCCAATACGTTTTTCCAAAAGGACACACAATGCATTTTGATCAGTAACACTGCTTACAAATCCAAACTTTGTTCACAAGAAATCTCCACAGGGCACCTTTAAGGCTGCTGCTTTATCAGTCCCACCACTCAAGAAACCCCATAGGCAGTGATTTCCACCTAAAAGGCTATGATTAAACCCACTCAGCACCGCAACACCAGACTACCGACACGGTCAGCAAATACCTGGTGAAGAAATCCACACCAAAATATTTTCCTTAGGAGTTGGTGGGCAGAAATGTGAATCCATATAAATAATATGTGGGTCTGTGTTGGCTGGAGTTTAAGTGCAAACTGTTTGCCAACACTTTAGCCGTAACAACTGCATTTATCCAGTTAACTCTGTTCTGATAGCTAAATAAAGAGCCATCAGCCCCACTTCCACAATTCTTCTCTGCTCTGATGAAGTGGAACAGTTTTTGACTCTCATTCAGCTGTATCTTGATGTCTGATGCAGTCACACTTCTGTTATGCAACCCCTGGTCACTTAAAATGAGCAATTATCTTTTGATTTTGCTGTTGATCTATAACTACCGGACCTTTTCCGACAGATTTCTATCCAGTTACTACATTCCTTTTGATAGTGTAGGCTAGTGCTCAGCTTGAAGAGTTTTTTTTTTTCATTCCATAAAGAAATAATGGCCTTGTCTTTGCTGTCAGGAGCTTACAATTGCCTCTGGCCATGGCAGCTGAGTGTCTCGCCGTGCTCCACCACAAACCTAAATTGTTGTATTTAAAGGTCTTGGCAAGCTCGCCAATCCTAATGAGGATTCTTAATTAGTGCTCTATTAAAGGCAAGTGCACTGGAAATGTCAACCAGTTAGGCGTATGTAACTAATACAAAGTGTTTAAAGGGACAATTCACCACAAAATCTAGACTGTTTTGGTGTGTTGGGGAGTGTTGAAGATACTCTTCTTATTCAAGATTTTTTTTTTTATTTATTTTTTCCCAACCAAACTACACCAGCATATCAAATCACTACATGTGCATGATGATGAAGGTTCTCCAGGTCATGGTATCCTGCTATTTCATTGGCAACTCAAACTAGTCCAGTTGCCAATGTAACAGCACTTATGGATACCACATGTGCATCAACTGATGTCTTACCTATCACAACTGGAATAAGTAACATTACAGCTCAGCCAAGGAGGAAGCCATTAATGTTCACATCTCGTGCTGTCCTGAGCTCAATCCTCTCGTCCATGAGCAGATGAACACTTCCTTCTGCAATGTGATGCAGTTGGCAGGTGTAGATTGGAGGAAAGACAACAGTCACTACATGTAACTGCTCACAACGAGATCTGTGGATTATCTTGAGTAATTGGGTCATGATTTCTGGAAGGAGGCAGTGCTGTTGAGATTTTCAGATGTATAGACTAAGCGCTTTGAGCAACGCAACCTGAGTGCCATTTAGCTCCATTATATTGGAAAGAAGGCAGACATTAGGCCAAGGCCAATATCTCCAACACTCAGCAGCTCAAACCAAAACAATCTAGATTGATAAATAGCACCACGGGTAACAGGGAAAGTATGTATTTTTGATTTTGGGATGAACTGTACTTTTAACAATTTTAAATGGAAAAAAATCTAAATTCTTAAATTCCGCTTAACGTCAAAAATCTTGAATCTTACTTGTGTTGTCCCTGGCTCTAATCAGGAAACCACTGAACGGACGGGAATATATGGAAAAAGAATGTGCACCCTTTTTACTTGAGATTATAATTCATGACATGAGGGGCAACCATGTGGAAGAACGTGCCACAATAAACCTCGAGTTAATGGAGTCGCTGAAGCAGCTGACAAAACTGAGCACCACATTCTCAAGGTAAAAAGAAATGTTTGATAATTTAATAAAGTAGCCAGTGTTGATATTGAAAAACTGTTCAAAATACAAAGAAAAAGCAATGCCAGAGGACTCCAAGGACATGTACCAGCTGCAGCTGGCTTCTCAGTATCTACAGGGGTGCAACATCTTAACATTAAGAAATGTTTGCCTGAAGGGAAAAAAGCCCAAAGTGGTGAAAGTATTTCAGCGCTTGAGAGCTTTCCTTCCTCGAAAGGTTATACTGAATGGGTTCTTCTGCAGTTGCTGATTCAAACTCTGTGGTTTTCACGACTACATGACATGTTTTGTAGTGCAAATCTTTTTTTCCCCTCTCAAAGTAAAACGGGGTCAAACAAAAGCAATGAAGTGAGTTGTTTTTCTGGAGTGAAGGAAAAAAGAAACACTTTTTAAATGTTTGAGTAAATGTGGTCAATTATGGACTAACAGTACCAGCCCCACCATCAGTCCTACACTTTCCATATGGTATCTGCATCACCCTATTCAAAGAAACACACGCACCTATTCAAGTATGCATACTCCTTTATCCATGTCACCTACCTTCGTCCCCATCGTTGGCACTGACAGTGAGAATGGCGAAGCCTACATCAGCGTCCTCATCCACATCAACTTCATAGGATGTCTGTGCAAACGCTGGCTTGTTATCGTTCACGTCACTGATAAAAACACGAACATATGCTGTGTCTGAAAATAAAAAGATAAGAAAGAGAGAGATTCAGAGAGAGAGAGGAAGGCGATTATAAACATGAGGTTGTTCTTATTCTGTCAACGTGAACATGAACATCTGTCTATCTCTCTTAAGATAGCAACAATTTAGTCACTTTTCACCAGCACGCATGCTCACATACACACATATACATAGATGCAGGTAGGGAAGTAGACATTTGTTCATGCACACAGACGGAAACAAAAATAACATCCTTTTTTTTTCTTCCATCCACCGTTGTCTTCCACTTTTCTATTACATCTGTCATCTGTCTCCACTATTTCTGTCTATTTTACCATTAAATCTGGCTGTTTCTTTTTCCTTCAGCATCCGACCGCAGGCTGAAGCTGAGTACAAAGCACCCTGGGGGCATCAGTGTATCGCTCAGCAGTTGAGCAACCCAACATACTAAGCTCCCTTTGATATCTGCATCAAAACGAGCATAATTTGCAATACACGCTTCAAGATGAGATAAATTATTCAAGCCAGGGTGGAAGAGATGGTATACAGTTCATGGCACAGATAGCAAACTAATGCAGCCCTTGCAGCTATAACAAAACAAGTCGCAGATGCCAGAGCTTTGCACGTGTTCAGAATCTGTCAGAGACAGAGGGAGAAAGGTGGGGAGGGATAGAGGAAGAACACAGAAAGTGGATAAGCAGATGTAGCAGCCGTCCTCTCATCCTCCCTCTCATCTGTTAATGCTGCCTGCTCATCCACGTTTTCACACTTCTACAGACATGTATGTGTTAAAATCACACCCCCAGCCCCGCCCCAGACACTAGCCAGGAGAGCTTGTTAACTGCCTGTGAAAACTCTGCCTATCGAGGTTATTTTTGTCATGACTTGATTCTGTTGTCTCTAGTTTGTAACTTGTAGCTTGGTATGTGTGAGTCTATTTGTGCAGATGTGCAAAGTTATATACAGCAAATCTACACCCCCCCATGTAAGTTTTCTTTTTTTTTCTCATTTTTTTTTTTTTTTTTCAGATAAAACACAAGGGTCTGCACCTCGGGGATTTTGAGTAATGTTTAAGCCAATGTTTATGCATCAATAGGACGAGGTCAAAATCTAGTAAATGGCTGGACAGTGTATGAAACAATAGAGGACTTTAATTTGCTATGTTGTTGCAGTCCAGCCAAAAAATGCAAATGCATCTTAAAATAAAGAACAACATATAATCACCCAGCAGAAAGATCTTGCTTTCTCTGGCAGTAAACCCACTGATCGAGCTCCTTTTTACTCCATTTAACACAACTCTCCCCTCCTCAGCTCTGGCCAGTGATGTAAAGGCTGATTTATAGCAAGTGCCCTGCACCTATGTGAACATTTTCACCATAGATGTGTCATGATTTATACTTATGCGGAGGTTTTTCTTGGTTGTTCAGCAATTACACCATCTAAACACCATCTAAACACTAATTGGCAATGGGGTTTCTCTGCCACTTTGTTGAGTGGTGTCTGATACAACTAAAACACACATAAAACATGGCTTAATAGCAACAACATTAATCAAAAGTACAACATTTAGCTCTATTATAACTGACAATGCTCACTGACAAGACCAGCATTTTATGGTGGACCTGTTTTCCCCACATGTCCAACATGCTAACATTACTGACACATTCTTATGACATCTCCCATTGCATAAATTAGCCAAGCAGCCAGTGAACTTTTCCGTCTACTCAAATAAAGCCTGAGATAAATTACACAAAAGACTTCAAATGCTTTAATTCTTTGCAATTTATTGTTTCTTATCTGTGAAATTCACAAAGAAAGCTTTGCCTCTACCGAGGGAAATGGTTTTCAGTTGAAATAGTTGAAATAAATAGAAGGTTTGTGTCACCACAGCTCTGTCAGCACCTATTCATTCACATCAATAGGGAAACACCAACACACACATTAATGATCACTCCGACCAATGGCATGACTTCATCACTGACTCACAGACAGACTTTTGCAATTATAGGGATGGCCTCGCATTCTACAGGCCAGCCAAAAAAAACAGGTGACACAAGCCAAATTTAGTGTGAATTAACTAATACTGTTACATGCTTCCACTTTAATTTAAAAATTGTAAGAAATAATATAGAAAAAAAACACAGCTCTTGAAAATAACATATAATGAAATAAAATGAATGGAATATGTTTATTAGCTAGCTAATAAAATTACATAAAGTTAAATCAGTACTTGTACAAGTAAATATTTTAGACAAAGTAGCCCATGGGAACATTTGGGGGATAAGTAAGCATTTACCTCAGGCTTGCCTGTTATAATAGTTATCAGTGTTATGTTTTTGAAAAATATTCTAAAGTGGGAATTCATGACATGAAGACATGAAGCTTCAGTATCGAGCCATGCAGGTGAGGTATCCTCACATAACCAAAGCGATATCAAAATGCAGGTGAGCGCACAATCAATACTTTCTCACAGTAATAACAGTGATGAGAGCTGGCAGCCCTGCTTTACACCACTGTGGGAGCTAAAATTAACTGAACACACTCTGTTGGTGAGAATTGCAGCAAGGTGATCATTATGGAAAAGTCGATCCATCCAATGGAATCATGCGACCATCGTGCTATCGTGACAGACAAGTTCAATTGATTTTAAAAGGAGTTTGTTTGTTGCTAATGAGTTAATGAAACCCTAGCAAGTATTTCTGTAAAGCTACTTCTCAGGTAGAACTCTATTGTACAATTTACTGAAGCATAGAAGATTTTTAAGAAGTTATCAAGTACACAAAGATATTAAGATATAAGTAGGCTTCAATCAATCCAAACCAAAATATACAATTAATAAATAAGCAGTAATTACAATGAGGACTGCTACTGAATGCAAGGATATAATGTTTGTGTGGGGACTTGTTTCCAATGGAGAAGGTAAATAAACTGTTATAATTTTAGCTTGCTTAAGTACAAAAAATCAGCAGGAGGCAAAATCAGATATGCTGGTACTTAATTTTAGGGAGTAACAGCTCTATTCAAACAATAATCACAAATATCCTGGAAAACTTCAGACTGCATTCATTTCATAGGAAAAAGAAGTTCTTGCTCGGAGATTAGTGATATTTTAGTAATATTTTATAAGGGTGGCCAGATGGGAGCACTGAAATTCTTGGGGTGGCTCACCAAAACCAAAAGCCATAACTAAACTTCAGGTATCATGCTGTTGAAACAATAGGCTTGAACACTATATCAAAATGTAAAGTTAAGGAATTTAATACTGATTTTTTTTTTTTTTACAGTTTGTATTATTAATTATCTGATGTGTATAATACCAGTTGAGTTAACATTTTGAATTGAACTGACTGTTTAATAAGTTATGTTGGCGATTTATTGCTCTTCAAACGGGCTTTTCCTTTTCCTTAAAAAGACAAATATACATCATATACATCAAATATACATCATACATATACTTAGATTGTAAGGAACAAAACATATACTGGAAACAAGCCCACTCATCTTTAGGGAAGACTTATGGACAGACCCCATTTTCATTCAGATTTCTTGAGGTGCAAGTTCAAAGGAAACCTTGAAACAAATGACCACCCCTTTTTTTCTCTTGCCAAAATTTAGTCTAATTCTGAAACATTCCTCAGCCCCCTTCCCAACAACAGAAAGCAGTTAATGCATTACTCGTCTTGTTTCCCAGAATACCACTACCTTTTCACTGGCTTAAATAATGAGCACCCCACAGCCTCTTAAAACAGTAATGTTGGCTTCCAATTACATTTGCCAGGGGGGTCCAGATATTGTACAAAGGGGGGGCACAATACTCTGGCATGTCCTTGGAGGCCCCACTGTTGGAGATCACGGCTTTAACAGCAGAATTTGCTAAGCTGTAACAGAAGGAAGCCAGATATGAGAGAAAAACATTCTTTGATTTAAGGAGCATCAGGGGATAAATCAGATTTATATCAATTCTATCATTTTAAAATTAATTATTAATATTCTTCGAATAAAAAAAAAACCAACTCATTTCTTCAGCGATTGAGGGGAATAGTTTGGTATTCTGCCTTCAGTTTAATGAGAAAGGCTACATGCCATGCTGGTATGCTGCCATGCTCATATAAATCAAATTTTAATTTCTCTATTTTCTGTTTGTTTTAGAGCAAAGAGTAGAGATTTCCTAAAGATGGAGTTTTAAGGCCAGCAGCTCTTCAAGACGTGAGATTTTTTTTTCAACAGATATGATGTATGAATCTGTATTAAATATCTGTTAATTTTCCTGTCACCCATCCTTCTTCATGCCACCCCATTTAATATTCATAAGACATAAAAAAACAAACTCCCAGCTTCACTGCAGTCTCTCAGTCTCTGCTCTCTTTAATATTTAACTCCTGTTTACATTGCCACAAATGTCGTAGTGAGCCAAACCTGGAGAGAGGATCTGTTAATAATCTATGATCATATTTATTAAAAATATATCCTGGTCTGTCTTGCTGTTTATTCAACACCTCTCTCCATTCACCCATCTGTCTCAACATCTGTTCATTTCTCTGCGCCTCTCTATTCTACCATTGGAGCATGTATGCATTTCATCTGGCAGCAAATGAGAGAGAAATGGAGAGATGGAGCAAGAGAGGGAGACAGACTGAGAGAGAGAAAGATGGCCTTTGGTCATTCAGCAGGGAGAGATGAGCAGATGTGGGAAAGAGACAGAAAGAGGAAAACAGAGATTATTGCTGCCTTCAATGAAGATTTGGAGCTTTAAATGAAGTCTACAGAGCAGCTGTCTGCAGCTCTCTCCCCTTTTGTGCGCGTCCTTCTTTTCAGTCAGTGTAACGGCGGCCACCATCACAATATAAACAGGATTACAACACCGCTATCAACACAATCTTAATCATTTCTGCAATTACATCAATCTGTTCGTATATTTACATGAAAGCTGAATATTTAACAACCAATATAATTAAGTCTTGTTTAAAAATGAACTGCTACTACAGATCATATCTCAGAAAAACATCACATAGGTGATATAAAAGTCTGACAACTATTAAGCTGGACTGTTATCTTTGTTTAGATACATTTTAATTAGGGCTGTGTAGTTTTCCTTGTGTGTAGATGCACTGATAGCATGTAATGTAACTGCTTTAACTGCCAAATAAAAATGTTGAAGAAAAGCAATTGAGGTAATTCTTAATACAATAAATGGAAGATATTTTCAATGCTAACTTTAACTATACAATTCCTCCGTTGCACCTTTTATACATACATTTTGTGTTCTTTTAATCCATTTTTTAGTTTATATTTTTTATATCGTTTCCATATTCCATTTTATGTATTTTTCTTTGAAGTTAGTATTTTTTATTTTTCCTCTATGTTAATTGTTTTGCACCAAAAGTCAAATTCCTTGTGTGTAGATGTGCTTGGCAATAAATAAAAAAGTATGTGGACAGCCCTTCCAATTAGTGGTCCAGTGCCAATAGGTGCTTAAAATCAATCATACAGAAACAGAATCTGAATTTAGAAACATTTGCAGCAGAATGTGCAGAACTGAGGAGCTCACTGACTTTTGATTTGTCAATGTCAAAGATATTATGGATCCAAAAAGTCTGTTTGTCAAATTTCTTCCCTGCAAAATTTGTCCATTTTAGGAGCCATGACAGTTCAACGGTGAAGCAGCAGGCCACACAAGCTCACAGAGCTGGACTGAGTCACACCAGAATTCCAAACGGCCTGCAGAAGCAACATCAGGACCATGGTGGTTTGTGGGGAGCATCATGACATGGATTTCCTCAGGATACAAGCCTAAGATCACCATGCTCAGCACCATGGTTGTGCTGGTATAAAGTACAGCCAGATTTAACTCTGGAGCAGTGCAAATGTCAAGACTGTAATACTGATTCATGCTTTATGAATTGAAAAGCTGGGTTTGACATAATTATATCAGAAGAACAATGTCTGTCTGACAGCACAGTGCAAATTTAATTCTCAACACCTTTAACATGAAGCGGAATACTGACTGCGAGCCTAGCCTTATCAGCATCGGTGGCCAGCCTCACTAAAGTCCCCGTGGCTAAATGGGAGCAAATCCCTGAAGACAGGCTCCAGAATCAGATGGAGAGCCTCTGAGAAGCAGCAGAAGTTTGATGAGACATCACATGAGGGAGTGACGTTCAGGTGTTCACCAACTTTGTGGGCTACAGAAGTGGCTATCCCTTTTTGTAAGATATGGCTGCACATTTTTGGAGTACCGGTAAAAACCTGTTGGGGGTTAGTGAAATATTAAATGTTGGGGGTGGAGGGAAAAAATCAATACAGAATAGTGTTGTGATATTTTTGTGTGGCAATATTGCAGTTACACAGAAGCCAATAATATATATATACTGTATATATATATATATATATATATATATATATATAATTCTATAAATTATTATTATTGCAAATAGAAATTAAACTTTGGTGGCATGCTAGAAAAATAAAATTGATTACTTTTTCAGTCCACTACATACATGCGTTGCTGCAATAAAAATAAAGTGAGACGAAGAGACCGAAAACTTATTAGATAAAACAATTGTTGACAAAGTTTACCTTTGGAGATATAATTTGTAGTTCAAAAAAGGTATTGAATCTTATTAATAAATGTTATGGCAATATCGAAACAGGTTTAAAGTAGGGCTGGGGCAGCGTGTTGAGGTAATCGACGTAATCGATTATGTGAATACATCAATTCACATTAAGTGCGTCAGTGCATTGCACCGTTTCACAGAGGCACGCGTAATGTGAGTGTGAGCAGCGCCGAGCATGTTGTTTTTTGTATCGCCGCTCACGTATCAAGTTAGAGCGTGCACACTGCTCACCCGGGCAGCTCTTGTCAGGCGTGTCTGAGCTGCGTGTCAGCTGCAGCACATCTAGAGAAACAGTGGCTCTCCGTTTTTTTATGTCTGACACTCGCGTTTGTTGACTCTAAACCACTTTATACTGCAGTTTAAAGTCTCTCTGTCACAGAGATGAGGAAATACAACGATGTTTGTTAACCTCAACTTCCTTGCTTCCCTTTGTGTGGACAGAATGCCATCAGTTGCTGACACAATGCATTTTATTTTGAAACATTTACAGGATGGGGTTGTCAGCTGTGCAGGAGCTTGTATAACTTCATAAATGAGTGGAATATGTGCTTATAAATATGAAAATACAGCACTCATATCAGCAGGTATGCCTTAAGGCCCAGTTAAAGCTGTTCTATTTTGATGCAGAAAGAATAGACTAGTTATAATTATTTCTGTTAGAGAAAAGTTATAGTGTTATTCAAATTGCACTAATTTTACTGTAAGATGTTTTGTTGGACTGCTAGATTTGAGGTTTGTTACTGTAACAAAGAGTAACTGTTTTTGTTAATCCTCCTGAAAGTGACTTGAATTTTACATTGTTTTATTTATTTTGCTGTTGGATTGCTAAATGTAGATTGCACTACATTCCTTTTACTTGAGTGGAACAAGCTCTCGTATTAATTTTATTTTGGAGGGACTTTATATCAGACTGTAAAACACAGATTACCAGTTAAGACTGGGCTATTTTTTGTTGGGTAATAATGCCCAAAATGACAAGTTTTAAAATGTTAATTTCGGTAAATTCATTGTTATATTAATCGGGTAATAGAAAAATAATAGTTCCATCAATAAAAAAAATAATCGATAGATTAATTGATAAAAAAGTAATTGGTAGGCGCAGCCCTAGTTTAAAGTTGCGATAATATTGTATCATGACTTCAGTATTGTGATAATATCATATCTTGGGGCCTCTGGTGATTCCCAGCACTATTAAATGTCTATGCTTAAAAGTCTTAATTAATAATAATAATAATAATAATAATAATAATAATACATTTTATATATAAGCGCCCTTCTCAGCACTTCAGTTTCACCTCTATATTATTCTATATTCCTCATTGCTGACTGTCATAACACAGTGTCAGTTCAACCTAACTACCTCATGGCAGCTTTTACAGTACAATTACTGTTCTTGGTGCTAAAGCAGGACGTCATGATACTGGACAAACTGCCAAAACACAACAGCAAAAGAGCTTAACCATCAGCTCAGTCGCAGGTTGTTCTGTGAGGTGTCAGCCTAACTTACCAGAGTTGGGCTGTCCATGTTTGCCAGGCCGTGCAGACTCCCAGCCATCCACAGACTGAACCTCCAGTAGGTAGGAGCTTTTTGTCTCACGGTCAAACACAGTCTGTGAGTAGATGAATCCCAGCTCTGGGTCAATACGGAAATACTGGTGGTCTCCACTACGATCCTCCAGCAGGGAGTAGGAGATCTGGTGGATGGGGAGTTGGTCCAGACACAATTATATAAAGGGTCAGGTCCTTAAACACAGTTAAACAGTTTGGATATTCAAACACAGACAGGATGCATGTATTCAAAGAAATCTGAGTTGTAAACACAACTGAACATGCAGAGAAAACAGCATTACCACTTTGACCACTCTGTGTGTGTGTGTGTGTGTGTGTGTGTGTGTGTGTGTGTGTGTGTGTGTGTGTGTGTGTGTGTGTGTACTGTTCTCACCCTGCCATTGAGACCCAAGTCGAGGTCAGTGGCCGAAACCTGGAAAACCAAAGTTCCTGATTCTGCCCCTTCAGTGACGGAGGCCTCGTAGATGGAGTTGGTGAAAAATGGAACGTTGTCATTAACATCTGGAGAAGAAAGAGGATAATAAGAAAGAGTCTGCTTAAT
The DNA here is from genome assembly GCF_026936395.1 of Plectropomus leopardus. Classification (NCBI taxonomy): domain Eukaryota; kingdom Metazoa; phylum Chordata; class Actinopteri; order Perciformes; family Serranidae; genus Plectropomus; species Plectropomus leopardus. Next base: position 39,000,204 of record NC_142176.1, on the reverse strand, counting down.
AAATGCACAAAAAATATTGCATTTTATGTTTGCTGGATTCAACAAAAACATAAAGTAGATGACTGATGGGGTCTTTGCAGGACCCATAACTGCTTGGAGTGCTCGGCGGTAACGTCCATCTAGCAATCTCCATACCTGCTTTTTACCAACAATTGGCTGTGGTAGCAGAGTTATCAATGAAAGGTATACTTCACCCCACAAATTACCATTTGTTTATCAAGCAATCACTTTGTGTTACACTAAACTTGTGAAGAAAACTTCTTCTCATGTAAAAATATCTAAAAATGGAGGAAAATTTTTGATGAATTGTAGTCATAGGGGTCTGTGTTTAACAACAGCAAAAACTAAATCAAACCATCCGTTTCCAAACTCCACTACAGCTCTTGCAATTAAATCCAAGTCTCACACATCCTGTCATATGCTCAATGCTTCCACAGACTGTATTGAATAATGGACGTAGCTATTGTGACATCAGCCATTGGTTTGTGGACTGCAGTTTTGAAGTCTTGAGTGTGGCATCTGTCATCTTGGTGTTTTGGAGCCAGAAATGACCATATCTGGACGAGGGGCTGGTGCTGTGGAGGAGCGAGGGGTGGAAGCTGAGGACAGGCAGCCCCAGCCTTAAACATGTGTAACTTCAGCCTTTTATAAAATGTTATCAGAGACCAAAACTGTTTTTTGTTCAAGATGGAAAACACGTTTATTTCTGTTGTGTGGTTGGCCATTTTAACATCGGGGTCCTCTGGATTGACTCTGTTTTGGAGTAGCTATGTGATTACCTGCAGATTTTAGCACCTCTACATTGGCTTCATTTTTCAGCCTCAGAGGTTGCCGCTTGTGTAATTCTCAAACTGACAGCCCTTTCTGAAAAGGAACCGAAATAAAAGCTAAACTTATCTATGGTCTCTTCAAAGCAAGACTCTATTGACAAAACCCTTGCTAAACACAGGAGCTGCTCGTCTATAACTAGCTCAGTCCCATAGTTTATTTCTGTTATCTTGCGGATTTACAAAAGTCACACAATAACAAACAAACTAAGTGATCAAGACAGCAGTAAACCACTGACTCCCATGCTCAGCGAGGTTAAATTACTGTTGTTGTCAGTGGAGTCTGGCTTTGAAGAGAGCATATATACGTTTTAACTTTTAGTTCACTACCCCATCACAAAGAGAAAAAAACTTAACTCTTTTTCACAAATTCAACTTGACACAGGTTGAGTCACTTATATAGAAATGGTCATTTACAAGGTTAAGTATTATTTTAAAAAGATAAATTATTACTTTTTAAAAGTATCTTACATTGAAAAAAAATTCCAAGTACAATCTTGGATTTTCAAAGGGGTATTATGTCTAGTCTACCACACTCTTCTCGCTCTGCCAACAAAGTTAAGCCACATTTTTCAGCTCATGCATATTGTTAAAGGGTTACTGCAGTTCAATTAGCATCTTTTGCTGAAAATTATTGCCTTTTGGAAAACAACACTTACTTGCCACTTATCCTAGATTATTTCAGCTCTAGTTCAAATGTCTAAATGGTTCTGCTAAAACATGTCTTTGCTTTTGGACCAGAATGCACCAGCATGGTTTCTGGGAACACCAAATACACAGAGCAGATTTATGTGGCTGCACCGCATTGACTTCCATCACATTTTAGAATTAAATTTAAGATCCTGTTAATGACATTTGAAGCCCTTCGAGGTTTGGATCCCTCGTACATTTCTGATCTTTTAACCCCATACTTTGTAACCTGACTCTTCAAAAGTGCTGACAAAATCCTTCTAGAAGTTCTGCAGTGTGACTCAAAACAAAGGGAGATTGTGCTTTTACTGTTTTAGCTCCAATATAATGGAACACGTTACAGTTAACTTCAGTGTATCTTGTCTTTACTGAACTTACAGTATGTTGAACTATGTGGAAAAGAAAATAACTTTTTAACTGTTGTACAGCGAAGACGTACACAAATAAAGATTGCATACTACTACCACCACTACAATTAATAGGTACAAGGTGGATTTATTTGTCTTTTTTTTAAAACATAGTTTTAAAAAAAATAAAAGAAATTTGCCCCTAAATCCTGCTACATCTTTTGGCGAGTTTATGAGTCTCACAGCCTGGGGAACGAAACTGCTCTACCACTACTACTACTACTTCTACTACCACTACTACTACTACTTCTACTACCACTACTACTACTACTACTTCTACTACCACCACTACTACTACTACTACTTCTACTACCACTACCACTACTACTACTACTACTACTACTACTACAACTGCAACTACCACTACCACTACTACTTCTACTATGACTACCACTACTACTATTAGTATTAGTAGTAAAAGTAATTTTAATAGTACTTAAAAAACTTGAAAATAAGGTCACTTTTGCCTGAACCCAATAAAACATAAACCAGCAAGACACTGCATTAGTCAATTAAATATGTGGAAGCGCTACTTTCGAGTAGATATCTTTTTATTGTGAAAGCCATATTTCTCCTGTTTACCTTGCAATCACTGTAACAAAAGATAAAATAATTGTCGATGTTACAACTTGCCAGAGTTGTAAATTTTGAACCGAAACCAGTGATCAGTGGTTTTGCATCCAGTAGCCTTCAAACTCTTTGATCTGTTACTGAAACTGAACTTCCTGGATGCTATTTCACTTCGTCCTAGTACCTGAAGCAACACACCTCCACAAACGCAGCCCATATGTATTGCTCTAATGCAGGGATGTCTGCAGTCTGAGCAAAGCTGAACTGCATTTTCTATGTGCTGATGAAATTTCCTTTTTAAATCAATACCTTTCTATTTTTCTGAAGCATTTTTAAGAGTAACTCTGTAGGTACTGAATATATTTAGGGAAGAAATTGGCAGCAGATATGAGAGTTACTTATTGTTGGTGCACATTGGCCTTCTGTCCTCCTTTAGATGCAGCCATGAAGCATCCTGAACTGTGATTGATTTTGGACCTTAATAAAGAAACAAGCCTGTAGCTATTGGAATAAAGGAGGACATCTATATCCCATACATACATTGTTGAGATTTGGCTGTTGGAGGGACTTAATAAGATTTCATCCTAGTTTTTTTTTTAATTTAACTTGTTTTGTGGGAGATATCATTTGGGAGACAAGAAACATTTTAGGGGATCAGCATTAGCACCATCCCTTGCAGGTTATAAGTTTCCTGTCGCTCTCACAACTGACTTAATAATGTCATTTTTGCTGTTTTAGTTATTTGTTCAAGCTGTGCTGGCGTCAATAGCACAGTCAAAGCATGCATTAGGCCAATCAATAATGGACACAAAATGTGCCTTTTCTTACATTAGTCAAAAGGGAGTTACATTATTCAATAAGATAAAGCAGGTATTACCAAGAAGCACTGAGACAGGAGGTGAACTCTGAAGTTTGCCTGAAAAGCAGAAGCCAAATTTGAACATAGTTGGTATAAGGCCAGAAGCATTACAGAAATGACTTGAATAGAGCAACACATTAAATCTAATGCTGCTCCCTGTGCCATTTTTTCCTTCCCTTTCTTCTGAGCAAATGTCTTAATCTATGAATTAAAAATGGGGCCTTAAATCCATTACAGACCTCCCTCCCTTCCTCAGCCGCAATGCCTCTGGAGGAGTCAAAGAGCTTTCTTATTAAGACAGATAAGCGAAGGGGGGGTGTAGAAGAGGGACAGAAAGGCAAGAGAAGGGAGAGGGTCTGTGCGAAATAATTATTTCTCACTGGATTAAGACCAATTTGATGGAATGGGGTGTGTGTGTGTGTGTGTGTGTGTGTGTGTGTGTGTGTGTGTGTGTGTGCGCGTATGTTGCAAAGGGGATTAAATTCAGGGGAGTTTGGGGCGTGTGGGGTAGGCAGAGTTATTCTGAGGAGAGAGGTCAGGGACTAGCTGACACCGTATTTAGCTGAGAAGATGCCGGTTTAAGCCTAGTTACCATGAGCTGCGCATTAACTAAAAGAATGACACCTGACTAAAGTCACCATATAAAGAAGTACCATCAAATTATGATAGACATGATATAGTGATAAATCGGTGAAAAAGCATGTTCTATGGCAAAGATGGGATAGAATAAGAGAGCAACTAGACTTGGAGTCCCTGGTGGAATCTCTTAGCAGAGGAGGCGAAGCAGTGGGGTTAAACATATATCTTGCACTCTTTGACTCATCACACTCACACCAGCTGGCGAGCTCTGTGAATAATTCAGATTTGTGTAGCTTTCGATTCCTAAGCTTTGAATCACTCTAATGGAAAACGTAGTTGGACTTGGAGAGGGTGCTATGATATGATTTACCCTTCTGTTCGTCCAAAATGCACTTCGTTTTTTACTCTGTCCATGTTTGGTTATGTGGCATATGCAGTTTAGAAAGAGCTAGTACACTGATGAAGTCCATGTTGAAAAATAAGAATAAGAAAGAGAAAACAGTAAGCACTTAGACAATAATTACTGTATTGATTCAAAACAACTTAGGTGATAATGATAAAAAATCACTAATGTGTGTCACTAACATGTTCATGGATTGTACTTTTTAAATAAATGAGCTGTCAGACCTTAACCTTTTCAATGTGGTGATATGTGGGAACCATTTTTTTTTTAATTGGTCCAGTATTGAGAAAGCACTGCAGCTGGCAGCCGCTGAACAAGTTGAAATGTTACCACTCGCATTGTGTTTTTGCTAGTGAAAGTATCAGCTTGTTATTATGAGAATCTGGTGACATTATAGAAAGAACCCTGCAGAGAAATGCAGACTTTTCCTCACCGTATGTTTGTTTTACTCTGTTTTATGACCAAGCCTTGCTGAAGAAGAAGTCTTTTTCTGAAATGCAGCAGTGACATGTTGCAGGAAGGTGGAAGAGTGGTGAGAGTGGTGAGAGTTAGATCGAGATAGGATTGCTGCTAGTAGTTTATTGTGTTGGCGTACAGAGAAAGAGAGAGATTTCCACTGTTGTCTACTTGTGTGAAGTCACTTCTTATGAGATTTTAGTCTTCAGTCTTGAGCCAGACTTGGGCACAATAACAGACAAACTAGCCAAAGACAAAGAAAGAAAAAAATTGACTGTAGGGTCCTTTCCATAATGTTGGAGGGAGCGCATAGTAACAATTTGAGCCTGTCATTGGAAAAAGCAAGCGCTTTCTAAAGAAATAAACTGACAGTGCACATATACCTCGAGGGTAGGGCTGGGCGAAATGGGCTGATACTTAAATAGCTCTATTTTGAGGCAAAATCTCGATACACAATGTATATCTTGATAATTTTTTTTTAAATCTCCCCAAAAGCTCCATTACTGCTAGAACTGGGAGACAGAATCGAACGTTACTTTTGTACCCTCTTTGATGTGACAATTTCTGATCAATAATCATTAGTAATGCAGATAATGACGAAGTGGGTCAAGGCAAGTATTAAAACAAGTAGAACTGATAAGTTGAGAAAAGTAAATCACTTGACTATATATCAGGTAAAAACACCATTTATTCCATATCCCGATTTAACAATATTTAATATCTAAGATGATATATAGTCTCATATCTCAATACGATATAACATTTTTATATAGCCCTGCCCAACCCGAGGGATTTCACTGTATATTTAAAAAAAATGTTGTTACCACAAGAGAAGATTGGGATCAGGTTGAAAAATGATGTAGTTTCCCTTTGACTGAGTCCAGAAGCCATTCAGTTTTTCAGTCAGCATGGCACCTAATGCTGCTTTAGACTGTTTTTGTTATTTATGTTCTAAAATGTCCATTAAGGTCACTGTGCAAATTAATCAAGTAAAATAATTTCTATTCTTCCATTAGCTTATAACTCAGCTGTTAAAAAACTTAATCATCAAACACCCAATTTGTCCTCTATTCCTGCAACCTTTGATAGTCACACATGAATCCCTACAAAACCTTTCACTTTACACAACAGCATCATAAAGGACACCATTGGGCATTTGTAAGACATACTTTTTTGATGCAATCAACTAATATTTATCTGTCACAAAAACACATTTATTCCCAAAGTTTTTTTTTTTCCTTCTCAATACTTCCTGTGCTCACCGACAACACATATTTTGCACATCTGTATGACTTTTGTGTTTTCTCAAACGTCTCCCTTTTTCCTTTACGCCTAGACGATATTTAGATTGTAATCTTAGTATGAAAGGTGTTTAACTGCATATTTATTAACTACACATCCATGTTTAATAAGTAATAATGAGTTTCATGTTTAAATGTGATAGCACGAAGTGTTGAGAAAACACATTGTGTGAAAACACGATTCACATTGAATTATACAGAGGCACAGTGGTACCCACAGATAATGTAATGCATGGTGGAGGAATGAAAACATACTTCAAACTAAACAATTAAAAAAGGCTCACCTGTAACATTGACATAAACCGTGGTGAATGCTGCCAGTGGCACAGCAGCAACATTCTGAGCTCGAACCCGCAGCATGAAGTTCCTGGTGGTCTCGTAGTCCAGGGGCTCTGCCACAAGGATGGAGGCCGACCCGTCTTCTCGGTTCGGGGTCAAGTAGAAACGAACCGGCATGTTGGTCTCTGGGACCATACCATCTTCCAAGTTGTAAGTTACCCTGGGATCTCCAAGTGGGGAAGTGGCTTTGATAGTCTGTTGGGAGCAAAGATTTAAGTCACATTTTCAATTTCATTTTGAACAACCAGGAAAATTTTTTGTAAATCAACCTGTTGAATGAGGCTATGGAACAGTTTTAATGTGGAGCTAAAACAATTTTCAAACATGAACCAGTTTAAAATAATGTATAAAAACATGATTTTCACGAGGTACAAGGATGAAGAGGGGGTTTGATAATGACCAGATGTTTGTGGGGCCACTGTTCATTTATTTGGTTACTTTATTATTATTTTTCCCTAGTTTATCTTCTTGTTTTTGCTGTAAATAATAATGATAAATTGTGGATATTTGATTTTGAGTATGATACTGTATGCATATATGTTTACGTTATTACAGTATAGGTTTAAATTAATAAGGAAGCTGGTTGATTAAAATTCAAAGACTTATGGAGAAAGGGTGGGATTAAATATGTTTGTACTTTTTCTCACTCCTTGTTGAATATGTACACCGAGTCATCATGTTTGATCATTTCTTTTGCTTTATGTTTTTCATTGTCTGTAAATATGTTGTTTTTTTTTTGTTTTGGCTGTCTGCTTGTTTGTATAATTATTATGTTTTTGTTTACATGTTTGAAACAAATTATATCAAATCAAATATAAGATGTTCCTCCATTTTAACCTGAACACCATTGTGGGACTTTCAGTGATGGTCTACAGCCAGGACCGGTCCCAGCAAAAAGCCATGTCAGTTGTTGTTGATGACATGAGGTAACATAACATTAGAAATGAAAGCTACACTGAAAGTTTCCCTGTTAGTCATCCTCCCAAATAAGTACAGACATTTTTAAACCCGAAATAACCTCTGTCAGCAGTAGATAGCGATATATAGCCCTGTATCCATGCTAACATACAGTGTATACTTTGTCATGTAACATATTGGCAAGTACTTGTATATGCAGTTGTCATTTTTCTTAAATTTAGTCACCCTGGATCACTTTTCTATTTTAAGTAAGCAATGACCAACAGAATCTTAAAAACTAATGGTTGTTTAAAGATAAAGATGAAGATAAAGATAAACTTTATTGTCTGTCCCAATCAGTGACAGAAATTCTCCTTTGACAAGGCTCCAGCAAAAAATATAACACATTATTAAACACACTTAAGACACATTCACACTCACAAAGCACAGACATTAAAAAGCAGCAGCAGATAAAAATATATAGTGGAGTGTCTATTTCATTTTGGTCAGAGTGGTTTTTGCAGAGGGGTTTGACAGAACTATTGCATGTTTCCAATTATCAATTTTGAGAGCTGGAAAAAAAAGCTGAATGCCAGTACAGAGCCTAAGGACAGGAACACAAAGGAGGACAGCTGCTGCTGCGCTTCAGTGGAAGTGTGCTTTCTAAATAGTGAAACATGATCTGCCCAGTGAAAAAAAAGTGTTTTATAGCCCATGATAATAAACACTAAAATATTAAGGCCGTAAGTCTCAAACTGTTAGACGAGACAACAACCCACTAAAATCCCATGGGATCAAAGGGAAATACACTCTGCTCTTCATTCTGTATTACCCATAAACTAATTAAGGAAAGGATTCACAGCTGATGCCATATACACCCCAATTAAAATCAAAAATGCCATCTCGGACATGATGCCGCTTGCCTAAGGGTGACCTAGCCGTATCCATTCAACCTGCAAAGCATAGCAGTTACAATAATGAGACACCCTATCAGGCATGCAGAATTGGCAAACATGCCTGACTACTGTATGTGCTGATTTAGGCCATAAAAGCCTCAAATTTCCATGGTGGAACTATTACAGCCTGCTGAGAGTCATCGCATCTTTGCATACCAGCCAAATAAACACTGAACTACCATCTCGATTAATACACTGCACTGCAGGGACCACGTTCTCCCTTTCCCCTCGCTCTATCAGCGCATCTCATAAACACATTCACATGTTCACACACAAGTATTCCCATGTAAAGCACTCTCCTCTGTCTTTTTATTTCCGTCTCTTGGATTTAAATATTCATCAGCAACTTTAATGGACTTAATTGCTTTCAAGAGATCCTTAGAAAATGCTGTTGATGAGATGAAAACGTGTTAGTGGCATGAGAAGGCAATGCCTGGGAATAATCTAATGAACCGACACTTGAGGATTCATTGTAACCAGTGCTGCTCGATTATGGCAAAATCATAATCACGATGATTTTGGTCAATATTGAGATGACAATTATTTACCATGATTACTCACTGACTTCATTCACTTCAAACATCAGGCATCTATTAAACTTTAAGCAAAAACTTGTCATTTTAATCGCAGATTTTATTGAACTCTAAATATAATTTAGCTGTCAATAGCTCACAGGCCAGAATTCTCACTGTAAAAGTTAAAGCACTTAATAAGAAAAATAAATATCACAAATGTTAGTAATGTAGCCTACTTTAATGCTTCACTGTATGACTCTGACCTGTTTATGATTTCCGAACTGCAGTTTTTGCGCATTTATACAGAACAGGCACATCTGAAGGCACACTGTTGTCAGGCTCAAGCCCTTTATGTTTTAGTTTGCTATTCTTTACAATGTACAGCAGTGGCAAAAAGTTTTGAGAATGACACAAATATTAATTTTCACAAAGTCTGCTGCCTCAGTTTTTATGCTGGCAATTTGCATATTCCAGAATGTTATGAAGAGGGATCAGATGAATTGTAATTAATTGCAAAGTCCCTCTTTGCCATGAAAATGAACTTAATCCTGGAAAAAAACATTTCCACTGCATTTCAGACCTGCCACAAAAGGACCAGCTGACATCACGTCAGTGATTCTCTCATGACATGTCATGTCACGCTGACTGAGTTAGAATAACAAACTGGAAGCTTTAAAACGAGGGTGGTGCTTGAAATCATTGTTCTTCCTCTGTTAACCATGGTTACCTGCAAGGAAACACATGCAGTCATCATTGCTTTGCACAAAAAGGGCTCCACAGGCAAGGATACCACTGCTAGTAAGATTGCACCTAAATCAACCATTTATCGGATCATCAAGAACTCAAAGGAGTGAGGTTCAGTTGTTGTGAGGAAGGCTTCAGGGTGGCCAAGAAAGTCCAGCAAGCGCCAGGACCGTCTCCTAAAGTTGATTCAGCTGCGGGATCGGGGCACCAACAGTACAGAGCTTATTCAGGAATGGCAGCAGGCAGGTGTGAGCGCATCTGCACGCACAGTGAGGCGAAGACTTTTGGAGGATGGCCTGCTGTCAAGAAGGGCAGCAAAGAAGCCACTTCTCTCCAGAAAAAACATCAGGGACAGACTGATATTCTGCAAAAGGTAAAGGGTTTGGACTGCTGAGGACTGGGGCAAAGTCATTTTCTCTGATGAATCCCCTTTCCGATTGTTTTGGGCATCCGGAAAAAAGCTTGTCCGGAGAAGAAAAGATGAGTGCTACCATCAGTCCTGTATCATGCCAACAATAAAGCATCCTGAGACCATTAATGTGTGGGGTTGCTTCTCAGTCAAGGGAGTAGGCTCACTCAAGATTTTGCATAAGAACATAGCCATGAACAAAGAATGGTACCAAAACACCTCAGAGAGCAACTTCTCCCAACCATCCAAGAACAGTTTGGTGACAAACAATGCCTTTTCCAGCATGATGATGTAGCACCTTGCCATAAGGCAAAAGTGATAACTAAGTGGCTCGGGGAACAAAACATTGAAATTCTGGGTCCATGGCCAGTAAACTCCCTAGACCTTAATTCCATTGAGAACTTGTGGTCAATCCTCAAGAGGCGGGTGGACAAACAAAAAAACACAAATTCTGACAAACTCCAAGCATTGATTATGCAAGAATGGGCTGCCATCAGTCAGGATGTGGCCCAGAAGTTGATTGACAACATGCCAGAGCGAACTGCAGAGGTCTTGAAAAAGAAGGGGCAACACCTTAATGTAATTGTCAATAAAAGCCTTTGAAACTTATGAAATGCTTGTAATTATACTTCAGTATACCATAGTAACATTTGACAAAAAGATCTAAAACACTGAAGCAGCAAACTTTGTGAAAACCAATACTTGTGCCATTCGCAAAGCTTTTGGCCACGGCTGTACAGTATTTGCCGTCAGGTCGGATATTAGCAACCAGCGATGAACACTCTAAAGCATTAATTAATTTTAAATTATTACTTTGGCATGGTACAAAGCTGCAGTGTGAGGCAGCCTCAACAGTAGGGAGAAGGACACATCTTCTAGTCTGTTTCTGTCTGATTCTGCTAATCGACACACTCAGGTGAAGGCATTGTAAATGATCGCTGGTTATTTCTACATAATAAAATCCTTAGAGGGTCTAAAAAGTCACTATATCTAGCAAGGAAGTTGTCACGTTAGTAACAATGATCGCTGTCAAGGAAAGGGATGCCCCAGATTTTTGACACCAGACAAAACAGAAGCATCATTGTGAAACAATGCGGCACAACAATCATTTCATCTTGTTTTCATTATTGTTAGAAACAAAAATCTTAATTGAAAATAAAATTCAATCAGTAGTCCAGCCCTACTCATAAGTGCACCAATAATGAAGCCTTATCAAAAGCACTGAGGCTGTTTTTAAATGTTTGCATTTTCCTACAGCTGTAGCTCCCCTGCCATCCCACAAAGTTGTTTCAGTTACATTCTTTTTCTGCTCAAAAGTGACTAAAACTGCTTGACATCTGTAATAAAATTTAATTCATCATTTAAAGTCTCTTATTAGGCAACACCACTGAAATATTTTCAGGAAGTATAAACATGTGTGTACATGTCTGCGTGCTTACAGTTGTGTGTCCTTTTGTGTGTGTGAGTATTTTTAGAGAGAGTGCTGGCTATAGCGTGTTTATTTCAGGAGTGTTGCTCTCTGTAGGTGCATGCCTGTGTCTGGATGCCTACTTGTTTATTCTTGTTTCTAATATTATTTATATGTCATTGCGGATGTGATGATGCACTTTTTTTTTCTTTTATTGGATTTGGAACAACATATTGCTGCACTGTAGCTGCACTATACTTTCATTTCTGTTTTTTTTTATTTCATTTGTTAATAATTTTGTCTTGTTTTTTTCATCTAATGTCATTCTATTTTATATTTATCTTTTTTTTAAATTCTGTATTAAATTGAGCTCTAATCCTTTTTGCCTCAGTAAAGCACTTTGCATTGAGCCAATTATTATTAGTTTTTTAACCTTTAGTTATTCACTGTTTCACTGAGCACCAAACACACTTTTGCACTTGGGGTTAAGGGCTTTGCTTAACGGTGGTAATGAGGGAAGAGAAAGCACTTCTTTATTTCTTTCCTCAACAGGATTTATCCTGCTTGTCCGCTGATTCATCATCATGAACGTTATGCGCTAACCATGTAACCATTACACTACTTATATTTCACTTATGGTACTTAAAAACATACAGAAACTGATCTATATACTGATCCCTGCAGTAAAACTATTACATTTTTATTATGCTTACAATTAATCTGACTATGGCATTGTATATATTCTGACTTTCAACCTTATTTGTGCTTTATTGTTATCTTAGACTTTTCTGTTTGCATTCTTTCAACTTTGCACCCAACTGCTGCACAGCAAATCACCCTAAGATAAATGAGGTTTTATCTTATCAAGCCTGCGACTGTTTCTCTGCCCTTTAGGCCACCACAGCCTCCTTGTCTGGAGATGCTGCAAAGTAACAAATGCCTTGTTTATTTTTGTTTGTTTATTTTATTTTTGTGTTGAAAATGCACAAATATGTTATACGTGTAAGGAAGCAGAGATAAAGAGACATATGGGTGCATTTCTATGTGTGTAAACTACCACCCTCCCACTCTGATGTACCACGATAGGTGTGTCTCGGACAGTGTTTTCTGGTATGACCACACTGTAGCTGTCTTTGTCCCACTGTGGAGGCTGATTCTTCACGTTGGTGATGGTGACGGACAGCTCCACTGCACTGCTCCTGTTCCCTCCGTCTGTAGCCACAATTTCCCTGGTGATGTACGTTCTCTGTGGCAAAAAGTGCATGTAGGTCAAAAGAAGAGGAGAGAGGATCACTTGGTGGTGTGTTCTCAAGTTGCAGATTAGTGTGACAAAGTGATAATTATAGCTTCCTTACAGACTGAGAAACAGTGTGTGAATCTAGATCACGCAGATTTCAACAGGCAATCCATTTTTTCACACATCTGCGTGGGGACAAACTGACAAACATACTTTAAGATAATTGTATTGACTGAAGTTGTATTGATTGTCCCACTGCAGAGTAGCAGAGTTTTGTAGCCCTTACAAGAGCAATTAGCTTTAGCCACTACAATCAGTGGAAATTGTCTGCTTTAGTAACTAAAGAAAAAAACTTAACCAAGAGACTGTGGGTTACTTGGCGTATGCTTGAGAACAAAAACAAACTATGATGGTAGAAGTTCACTTTTTTCTCTCAGTTTTGTTCATGGCCTTCTGCTTTATGCACCATGTGATGAAGGCCCTTTACACATTCCATCCCTTTAAATGTGTTTCAAATTCATGAGTGAAAGAATGGATTTTTCAGAGCCAGTTTTTTGCATGCCCTGAAATTAATTTCCAAGCTTTTTTTGTAGTAATGTAGTTTTAAAGTTCTATCTTTGCTGCTAGCAAATAACACAAGTGAGATTGTCACATTGGCAAAGCCTGAAATAAACATGTAGGCAGTGCCTGCTTGTGTATTATACTTTATGCAGTTGTACTCATTAGTGGGAAAGTTTTCCATCTTCAAACATGGATATGTTTTAGTGAACCATTCTCTCAGGCAAAAATACTGGCATGGTGCCATGTGTTGGTGTAAGTTGCAAGGTGCTGAGGATAGAGACATTCATTCCCCTGGCACTGGGGGATGATGAGCTGTTGCTTTTTGGGGCTTAATCACTGTGGCACTCATCTGAGGCACAGACTTGTTTTGCGCACAATACGTGGCAATTTCCTCTATTGCTTGTTCATGTTCCCACCAAGATTGTTTTTCTTGCTGCTAGTGAAGCAAGAGGTTAGAGGCAGTGAGATGAGGAAAATATCAGCAATGTTATTTCTCCTGATGCCAAAGGAAAGCCAGTGAGGACATTATCACATATTCAGGCTGCCAGTCTGCCACTGGCCACTGGACTTCTGCCCCCTCACTGTCAGCAATAAAGTGCTTGAATGCAAATATGCTTCTGGCCACAGGAGAAGTGGCATGCTGTTTTAGTTGCAATCTGACATTCATTGCTAGAATCTCATGAGTTCTTGAGTGAAGTTAGGACATTCCTAATTTTCTTGTAGTGCTTTTGTGCCAGTCTCAGCGGTCCTGCAGGTGTATTTAACCCTCGAGGTATCCTATCATCTTTGTGAAAAAGAATCCAAAAAGGTGAAAGACTGCAAAGCTTACTCCAACTGTTGCTGTGCGTATCTGCCACACTGAAAAAAAACAGCCAAAACACCTCCATAACAAATTGTTTGATGTAAGATTTTAAAATAGCAAGCTGAAACGACAACATTGGTTAGGTGTTATTCATTTGCACATAGTATGTGTGTACCTGAGAAATGGGCTGGTTGACATACACCCAGCCTGTCAGCGGGTTCACCCTGAGGTACTCTGGCTGTTCACTGGACATAGAGTATGTGACGGCTGCATTGGTGCCAAAGTCATCGTCATGAGCTGCTACCCGCAAGAAACTAGTCCCGATCATTGTGTCCTCTCGAAGGAAGTCTATTGAAGAAAAAGAAAAGGTGGTCTTTATGCCTCAGTGGTTCTATAAGGCTTTAATTTGAAGACTTTATACTTTATTCATTCATGTTACTTCAGAAAACACAAGCAATGAAGAAAAAGCCTTTTGACTGACAAAAACAACAACAACAAAAAACAAAACAAATCAACTCATTCAAAAATAATCCCTGTCAGTCATAACTGATGACCAACTAGCAGTTTGTGACGGTGTATTTACCAGCATGGCAGGTGTTCTGCCCTCTACCCTCTTTTATTTATTTTGAGTGTGTAGCCTCTAACCAATAACAATGCAGAGGTGGAGCCAGGAATTTATAAAAAAGATAGTGATCTCGTATTAGCAGCATCCAAAAATTACGGACAGAGTAGTTTAAAAGATATGCAAATAAAGCAAGTGAAATGCCAAGCAGACGAAGCTTGTTCCAAAACGGGAGTGAGTCTGGGGTTGGCTTTTACTTTCACTGGTGAGCGCTGAGGAGAGGAGGGGGATGAAGAGTGCTGCAGAGTTGGCCTGTTTTCTGTTGGACAGGTAGATGCTTGTGGTTAGCTGAGTTGGCTTGCTAAAGTATCGGCTCTTCCATTACAGCTAATTAAAGTTCTTACTGAGCAGCTTGCAGGGTACATACAAGCAGCTTAAGGAGGAGGGGCCGATTTAAAAGTTGTGTTTCCAAACAGTAGAAGCCAATTCCTTCATATTATACCTTTAAAAAGTTCTGAATGTAACACTCGAGCACTGTTATAGCAGCAAACCACTATTTGCTTTGTCGACATATAGTGGAGTAATGGCTCTCTGAGCAAAGAATAAAGTCATGCTCTGTGTGTATGTTTGTAACCCAAAATTCTCTGTGGTTATGCTGAGCCAGTCCGGCCACGTGTGCATGTTAGTGCAAGTGTTTTTCACACTGACCAGCTAGTCGCCATCTCGTAGCACTGCGCTCATACAGCAGGTACCGCTGATACCTGAATGGCTCTGTGGAAGCATAGCACCCAACCTCTAGTTCCCCCTGGTTAACACTGTTAGCTCTGTCAGCACTGTTGCTGTTGTTAAGCGCTACTGTATTTGTAAAGTTAGCACTGTTAGCTGCTCGCCACAGATTTGCACCGGATTCACACCGGACACAGAAGCAGTGCGTGACGACAACCTCGCCAAACTGCAGCATGTTTCATGCTTGTGGTGCTCACACTGGCAGTGTTGTGCAGTGACGCTTCTGCAGAGTTGTCTGCTGCTATGAGTTCTGTGTTTCAACATGTCTGAGCACTTCAACTTGTCAACAACACGGTCCTGCAAATATTTCAACTGTCACTGTCTACAGACATTGTCGGGGGCTTTTATTTTGAAATGGAAGCAGTAGTTAATGTAAACAGACATTTTTGTATTTCCTCATCTCTGTGACAGAAAGAGACTTTTAAACTGAAGTAAAAGGTGGTATAGAGTCAATATAATTATCAAAACATCATATTAACCTCTTGTGGCATGTGGAAAAAGTCAGCAAGCCACCATTTCTCTCGATTTGCGCAGCTGACACGCTGCTGAGATGTGCCTGATGAGCACTGTTCACACAGGCAGTGTAGCTGCTCTAATTTGTTAACACGGGCACCAAAAAAAAAATAAATAAATAAATAAATATTCAGAGATGCTCACACACTGCTTCTGCATCCAGTGTGAATCAGGCGTAAGCCAACTCCGTGTTGAAAGGCATGTAGACAACTCATATACTTTGAATTTCGCACAAAGCCCCTTTAAGAGACACATTGATTAATTTGACAAATAAGCAGCATAAAGAAACACTGCAAATACAACAGAATGAGAAAAAATGATAAAATACATAAACAAAGCATGCAGAAAAAAAAAAAGTTACATCACAACTGAGCCAAGACACATTAGTAAACGGCTAACATTGGGTGCAACCAATATCACTTGTCATATCCAAAAAATGCTAACACATTTGTAGCTTATTTTCACATTCATGTGGGGTTTATTTTTGTTTTGTCAAAATAGAGAAGATGCATTTCTTCATTTCTTGATTTTTGTGCATTTTCTTGTGTTTTCTTATTGTAAGTTTCAGTGAATTGAGCTCTCTGAGTTACCATACTTCACACTTCAATTATACAAATATCCACTTACACTCATATCGGATGTTCTCAAACTTGGGACTGTTGTCGTTTTGGTCCAGGATGAGGATGTTGAGCTGACAAATGCCAATCAGTGGGTCAGCTGCCTGGTCAGTGGCAGTCACTGTCACTGCATACTCCCGCTGGCGTTCACGATCAAATTTCCTGGCTGTCACAATTACTCCTGAAGACACAGAGATAACGAGGTTGATCAGACAGCTAAATCATACCAAATACCACTTGGTCTCATGTCCCCTGAGGATTTGCAATTTAACACTAAAATGATTTCCTCTGTTTGCCTTGAAGCTAAACTTTAAAGACAGCAGAGCAGATGAGAAGCAGAATAGGAGGGGGAATGGGAGTTTTTCAAAAGTAGTTATCATCAAATCCAAAGAGATTTTTGTTAATTAATTATTTTAGAATCTATTTTAGACATTTGCAACATTTCCTGCTTCACTAAAAATACTGTTGCTTTTGAGTTGAAAGGTATGTTTGGCACTTGTTATTCTTTATCCTTTGGCATTGCATCTAAATCTTTCACATGACAGAGAAGCTTTACTACATGTAAACATGCAAGCACAACATGGAAACCTGCCCCGTGCACCAGTTCTCTCCAGTTTTTGGTCTTGGGATTGTTGTTACCAACATATTTTCCTGGATCCTAAATCAAAGACATTATTACATTGTACACAGGTTTAAAATTCAATTTGTGAGATATTTGACTGCATTGTATGAATTCCTGTCAGTATTAAATGGTTAAGTGTGTTGATTTCTTGTGTACCACGAAAAAAACAGTATACTATTATGATTAGTACATCACACTGTATATCTATGGACACTGTAAAAATACAGTACGTGTGATTTTTTCAGAGGGGGTGACAATGAATGTGATACCTATTAATTGATTTTTTTTTCTACTTGTGTAAAACTTTTACAAAATCACTTGGCAAACACACTAAGTAGGAATCTGCATCTTATGAAGATAGTGATTTTT
This sequence comes from Plectropomus leopardus, assembly GCF_026936395.1. Taxonomy (NCBI): domain Eukaryota; kingdom Metazoa; phylum Chordata; class Actinopteri; order Perciformes; family Serranidae; genus Plectropomus; species Plectropomus leopardus. The sequence goes on along the minus strand of NC_142176.1, from coordinate 38,982,775 downwards.
TTTATGTGAAGAACAAACATAAAAAAGAGACTGGCTTGATTCCAAATTCTGCAAATGTTTATAAAGAAAATAATGTGTTCTGGAAAGTTTCAGCCCTGCACTTTCAGAGATCTACATTAACTTTTTTCATCTTGTCAATATTGTTCGATTAAAAAATACCAAGCGGTGCATTTCATGAAGACAAAAAAAGAGAAAAACAAGCTGTCATGTGGCTAAGGCTGCTTGATTATTATTTTAATTTTATTATTTTTTTATGATTCCGACAAAATTTCAGAACTGAAAAATACAGTGATTTAGGATGAAGTATGCTTCAAAGACATTTTAAGTGGGGAAAAAGTGTAGTTTCTGGTTTGTGAATGCTAGTCAAAGGTTATGAAAACATTCTTTAGTGAGAGTTGTTACTGTGTATCTATTGCAGCCAACAGCGTTTGAGTTATGAATCTCTATTCTAGCTGCAAATTGACAATCACAGTTAAGTTATTCAGTCTAGTTTAAGCAAAGTTTTAGCTTTAAAGTGTAGACACCCATTACAGAAAGAATTCAGCCTGCAAAAGAATCCCCTCTGGAATAAAAGTGTGTGTACTCTTCTTTACGTGTATGACCATGCAAGTGAAAATATGTGTGTGTGTTTCAGTACCGGTGTCTGGGTGTATACTGAACGCCGGCACAGTGGAGTCTTTGTGCATGAAGCCGTATGTGACCCTGCCATTGGAGCCCTCGTCAGCATCCACAGCATGAACTTGCAGAACGAACGTCCCCGCTGGCTGGTTCTCCAGGACTGATGTGCTCTCTCGGTACTGCTGACACTGTGGAGAATGAGACAGCGGGCAGAGGTAGGAGGAAGAGAAGATCACAGTGATGTAAGTATGGAGAAACTTAGATCAATACTCCATTCTATCAAAACTGTAATCAAGAGTATGTGGGAGGAGGTAGAATGTTATTCATTTTGAAAGGACAGATTCAAGGTTATTTACTGGGACATTTTGATATAATAATGAAAAATACAAATAATGAAAGAAAGTACATGTCTAATTCCTGCACCATTTCCACCCATTTACTGTCTACATTTGCTTGTCCTGTGTAAGGTAGATTGTGATGGTGGGTTCAGGGGTCTTGAAGCCTATTCCAGCACCCGCTGGAAATGGTATTGGCAAAGGTGCTCAACAGCTGCTTGATGCTGTGCTCGCTGTACTTTGGTAAACATGAAAAATGTGCTGATCTTTTGGCACCTGCTTTGTTAAGTGCTGTCCAAAACATGTATTTCTTTATTGAAAATGGGGTATAAACGCTTCACAGTAAGGCAGCTGTGTACCAAAAAGTAGCCGCTTTTTTAGCTACATAAAAGATCAATCTGAGTGGGATGTTAACAAATATTTTTATATGAATTAGGTACATTTCTATCAGCTAAGTGAAACCTTTTTGGAATTAGTCCACAATAAAAATGGAAACACTTTAAAACACTTTCAATTTTTTTTTTTTTTTTTTTTTGCCCATGCTAATTAAAGGAGCTTTATGCAACACTCAGAGCATGTGGATTAATCAGAGTTAGAGCCACAGTTGTCTGCACAGGGCTGTCAACATGGAGGTGGCTGAGCCCGCTAGCAGCTAATGGTGCTTATAGTGTGAACAGTGTGGCAAAAGCACTGACAGAGCTAATGGTGTTAATATGAGGTGTGTTAACAGAGGGTGGGTGAAACGCTTTGTGGGTTTCTGCGTCCATTTTTACGGCTGCATTATTACGTTCTGGCTACCACAACAAAAAAACAGAGAAGCTCAGATTACAGAACACACACAGGGAGTGTGACTTCATTATCTGCTCAGGACGCCACTATTCCACTATCTTTACAGAGGACATAGTTAGTTCCAAGTTAATGCTCTGACTATGACAAACAACTCCTTTAAGACCAACTTATGTTGTGGCATGTTTGCAATTTTACAGTCTATTTTATTGCAATATAAACCACTCCTATAACTACAATAGGAGTTGTATACTGTTGAAAGTAGTGACAACTCAATAGTTGTAAAAGTCAGACACAGACAGAATTAAACATCCTGCATACTGTATGTGTAAGCAAAATGATTAAAAACTGAATGCAACACATGAACCTATAAGAGTTTTATCTGTACTGCATGCATTCAACACCTGTGTCTCCATTAGAGTACAATTCTGTTTAATTGAATAAAGAGGATTTAACAGGAATTCTTGTCAAAACAACTTCTATTTATGTGGAAAAAAAACCCAAAAACCCATGGATGTGCATACTAAAGATTTCCATATGCACTGAAGCCTGAGTTCTTTCTTTAAATCATGTTGTTTACCACATTTTTTAATCCTATGGTACTTCAAATCCTGCACCTTAGCACTCTTCCTATCTTCTATCATGCGACAATGCTTTACCTTTCTCCAACCTTTCCATCTGTAGTCATCAGAAGCTTTTCTACTTTTTGCCTCCAGTGCTTCACATTTTGCTTTATACCCCCCGCAGTTTACAGAAGTAAGCCAGGTGAGGGATTGCTGGTTTGGTATGCTGGTTTGTATGCAGGCTTTCACTCATGCAATTCATCAGAAGGGTCAAAGAGAGCGCTTTGTGTCACAAATGTTTGTTCAATGTGAATCCCAATGTGTAGACCAGACAATCAATATAAACAAGCACAAAGAAAGTTTAAACACAAGGAGATGTCCTGATCGCAGTGCCTCCTCACCAATTCTTTGATTTGCATGGAAAAAATCTCAAGGCGCATAGTGTCTGTTTCTTCGCTTCTTCTCCGCTTTTGAGAATAATTTCCAGTGAGAAACACGCAGTCTTTACTTAGAGGGAAGCACAGAAATCTTACTGAAAGCTGTGTTACACGAACAACATGAAGCTCTATATCGGTTAAACCAATGAGCCTGTGGTGAACTACCAGAGGAACAGAAGGTCCTATGTCCTGGTTGTTATCCAGGGAGAGAAAGTTAAGAGGGTGGACTAAATGACACAAAGTCATATTCCTTGTGTGTGCTCACATTTTGTCCAATAAAGTTAATTCTGATTGAACACAAAGTGGTAGCCATAACAGTAGCCAATATCTGATATACTGATATATATAACTCATGTGGCTGATAAGCAATGCCTATCTTGATATGTCCACTTTTTTTCCCCCACCTAATTTTAGTCAAGTCGCTTCTGTAGTGGAAATCACATCATATTATGCATTGTCTTATCATGATGGCCCAACAGCAGGTGGAGACATTAAATACAACACTTGCAGAAATCAGCTTGTCGGCGTATACCAATATTTCATTTTAAAGCCAATATCGGCCGATACTGATGATGTGCCAGTATTATCATGCAGCTCTAGTGTGGATGCTTCACACAAATCTTAAATTAACAATAAAAAATTACAATAACCAGTTTCAAGGTGGAAACCCAAGATAAGTGTCACCAATTTAGTGTCTGACCAAATATCTCCCCTCCCGTTTCTGAGTTATGGTGCTGAATTATGGCCAGAGAAGTGTTTCTGCAAAAATGTCACAGTGAATTGGACCTGTGAGCTTTTCAATATAGAATGTCAACACTTCAGTATTTAATCCTTGTAGACATTTGTGTGAAATTATGTCATAGTTAGCACACAAATTCTTGAATTATGACCACAAATATATTTTGTGAGGTCAGTGACTTTTGACCACCAAATCTGGTCAGCTCCTCTTGAGTCAAAGTGGAGGTTTGTGCCAAATTTAAAGAAATTCCCTCAAATTATTTCGGAGATATTGCTTTAGGGAGAACGGGATGGGCAGACAACCCCAAAACATGATGCCTTCAGTCACAGCTGTCACAAGCACAGAGACATAAAAATGTATGTGGATAAACCCATATTAGCGCAGGTCACAGAGGTATTGAAGGCTGATAAATGTAGTCAAGTCTGTTAGTTTCTGTAGTCTACTATTTGTGCCACTGGGAAATGCAGGATCCTGCCTCCTTGTATCTACCTCTCTGTGTATGTTTCTTGCTCCTTGTGTCTTGGATCACTGATCCAGCTCTGAGTTGCAGAGAAGCTATAGTGTGTTATAAGATTGGGCATCAAAACAAGATAAAAGGGCCTTTCTGCTTCAGTGTCCTGCTGCTGGCTGCCAGCGACAGAGGAAACACCAACTAACATCGGATGTCTTTACTAACTGAAAAACCAACTCAGCCTATTTTTACTTTTACTGTTCCAGAACTGCCTTTTTCCCTTGGTGTATTTGTCCACCTTTGACCAATTGTACACACATAAACTGCTGTTTGTCCACTTTTTCTCTTCCATCTGTTGTTGTTTTTTTGGATATATATGTTTCATCTGCTTCATTTATTGTTTTTTTCATCCTCAGTCATCTGTTTTACTTTTGATTTTTTTTAGGTGAATTGGAGGTCAGGGGTTTATTTGTCCGTTGCAATCAGCATTGCGCCCACAGAGAGAAAAGAATGAATCATACACTTGGAGTATGATGCCAGCAGGAGATTCCTGAGAGAGACAACTGCACATACAGAGCACATGAAACACGGTGGACCAGGAATTCCTCTCTTTTCTTCTTCTCTCTTTTCTCTTGGCTCTCATCTTGTCATCTGTCCCTCTGTTTCTTCCTGCTAAGAGGTGAAGCAGCAAGGGAAACACTTTGGTGCTCACTTTCCCCCAGGAGAGACTGAATAAGGTTTACTCAGCCAAGCCAGCGCTCCTAATCTTGGCTCGCGATACCTCGGGGGACTTGAAAAGTCACCTCATTTAAAATTGAGACATGGCTGGAAAAAAGGTGGAGACATAGCGCTTCCAGAGTGGGTCGGTCGGGATTTCTCCCACATCCCTCAAAGCTTTAATTAAAAGACTGAGATGATGTAGGAGAGAGACGAGAGAGCAGAGACGAGGGTCAAGTCGGCTAATCGCTCCTCCAGAGAGGAGAGATAGAGGCTAATAAACAGAGGACGTAGACAGACAAAGAGAGGGAGACAGAGGAGTGATAGAGCACAGTTACATGAGCTAGATGGAGACAGAAAAGGGAAATAGTAAAGAAAATGATAGAGTAAGAAGTCACTGAGATATATTTAAAAGTCCAGAAAGAAGACCATAAAATGGCATGGTAACCAGGTTAGCACACAGCACTACCTTTTCAAGGAAAAGCAGATATTGAGCAAGACTAAACAAGGTTTAATGATGTGAGCGTGCCAATGTTTGTCTTACCTTCTCAAAAACAGGCTTGTTGTTATTCACGTCGTCCACTCCCACGATGACCTGAGCTGTGGATGACAAAGGCTGAGGTCCGCCTGAGGCGTTGTCATCCGTTGCTGTAACATTAAGGACATATTCAACACCCTGGAGGTGTGGGGGCGGGCTGGAGCGCAGACGGATCAAACCTGCAACCAAACATAAGGATTGCCATGGTTAACACACGCTCATCCGGCTTTTATTTATAGATCATCAATAAGTACTGTCTGTCTACATGTTTAATTTCACTGCAACTATTAAAAGTGGATCCGGGATTTTGCAATGTTGCAATTGCAAAAGTTAACACCAAATTCAGATAATCCCTGTGAATTCTGCACAGCCTTGAAATTTTTTTCCAATCACCACAACTTTATGCAAATAGTGTATTGATCTGCGTCGTCCCTCCTTGCCTCGCTCTCTTTCTGTTTACCTTGAGACTACTGCCGCGCCTGGGACACAATCACACACTGACTGTTGGATAGCTGTTAGCATCACAAAGCTAACGTTTCCCAAACATTCATTTATAGTTGTAATGACAGAGTCGAGTTCTTGCATTAAGGTGATGCTCACTTACCTTAATGCAAGAACGTGAGGCCCCCCGCAGCTAACTCTGAGTGGAGCTTTCCTACATTACAGAGCAGGTGAGCTTTAACATCTTTCATAGTGAAGATACTTCAAATGCACAACTAAATTCAACATACCATTTTAGAACACTGGGTACTGGATCACTGTATTCAGTAACTTAGGGGTTCTAAACTTCACAAACTATAAAGCATCACACCCGCTGTCAAGCTGTTGGTGGCACACCAGGCTCTCCCTCACCTGACAGTGAAGCTGTGAGGTGTAAAATGGTCTTTCTGTTTCATTTGATGCTAAAACTACTGCTGTGTCTGCCTCATCTGTGTTCATTGTGTTCCTCCTTTAGATCACTGCATTTACAATCAGGTAGGAAAACTTTGCAGCAGTAAATATTTTCTTTTGAATATTTGTTTAATTTTATGTCAATACTAGCTCTGACAATGCATTTTTTCATACTGAAAAGAAAAAATTTCAAAAATCTGTGTGATGGTAGCAAAAAAAGCCTAATAATATTGCAACATGAACTGCATTTTTTTTTTTTTTTAGAAAAGCTGCCATCAAATCATGAATTTTAGGCCACAACAATCACAAAACAGAGGTTTTAGCCAGGTGCAAAGGAAAATCACCAGTACCAAAATGATAAGAACTGTGACTACAAAAAGCATTTCCAGTCCTCTCCTGATGTATCTAATATCAATTTACCAAACAAGTATTGAACAACCAGAACCTAAACTTAAATGTGATGTCTTTGATTCAAAGTAGTCCCTTCACCTCTCATCTAAATCTGCTATCCACAACCATTTTATTTTACATGTGAGGCTGGGAATGGATACGGCACCTATTGGTTTGACATGCCTGGATGCTTCATTGTGAAGCTAGCACTGATTAGGAAGAGGATTTCCTCTGTTTCTCATCAACTAAAAGCAGTTCTGTTTCAGATGAGATCTTAAAAAGGTTGAATTAAAAAACGCAGCCTACTTCTTGCATTATGTCCTGCCTCCTGAACCCCTTGCCTAAACCAAACAGAGTATTTCTAGAAGATGACAACACAACTGACATGACAATCTACTGTGCTACATGTGTGAAGGGGCAGTTCAAGAATACGTCCAGATTAATATTATTATTATTATTATTATTATTATTATTATCATTATTATTATTATTATTATTATTATTATTTACCAGTTTTGTTAATTGTGGTTTCATTTACTCAAGAATAATATACCTTTTTGGTTGCCAAATAGTAAAAAGCAACAGGTAAGATTTCTGTCAAATAAGGTAACACAGACTCATTGCCTTTACTGCACATGGACTGATCGTGCTGTCGTGCCTAGCTATCCCCCAAAGGCCTATTCATAGCCAGGAAAAACCCTGAAGCCTAGGGTGTATATTATGTACCAAGAGAAAGAAGATTGCTGCATTACTTCAAAATCTTGTGTCTGCAAAAGCATTGGCCAAATGACTGCAGCATAATGGTGTGTTTATGAGGCCTTGCAGCAAATGTGCCCTGTCTATACCCTCATTGTCAATCTATTTAATAAAGGTTAAAACGCCAAAAAAAATCTTACAAAGTTCAGTTTACAAACTCTTTTTGTTGTTTAAAGGAAAGTCACACTACCGATTGTATCTGTATGAATGAGTGCCAGCAAGGTAGTAAATTGGACTCTTCCATCATTACTGAGTAAACATGAGTAAGGGTCACTTGCCAAAACTTGCTAAAATGAACATTATTGTAAGATATGAACAGCTCTCCTCAAATGCCAGAAGATGAGCCTTTTAGGTAGCATCACATAAAAGAAAGACACGGAATTTTCAATTGCTAGAGATCATTGATCAGCTGTGGGTTTGGAGTGGACACAGCACTGACAGCAACCTCAAGGTATGAAATCTAAATGAAGTGATGAAATAATCCACACAATCAACATGATACCAGAGTAAAGTGAGAAGATTGAAAATAGTCCACATTATCTGTCACACTGTCTGTGCTGCTGCAAAGGCACAATAATTTCCTACAATGAGAAGAAAAAAGCCAATCCATCCGAGAGAGAAAGAGAGAGAGAGAGAGATGTTATTGGTTAACACATACATTCCTATTTTAGTTTTAGCTCTGAGAGAGATTGCATTAATTATGGCTACACAACATATGAATAGTTAAATTGATTGGTATTCCCTTTTAGCGCCATCATTCTGGCATTCCATTTCATCCTCTGTCTCTCTTTCTCTTTTACTGACTCTCTCTTTGAGTCCAGTGTAGGCGTCTCATCTGCATCCCACTCTCTGCTTTGAATGACTCTCCTCCACTCTGTATTCATCTCACCCTCTGGTGCTCTGTTTACTTTGTATGTGTGTTTGTGTGTGAGAGAGAGTGTGTGTGGGCTAGAAAGTGCGGACACACTTATTACATCCTCCTTATCTTCAGAGGCAGGGGCAGGTGCTGTGGCTGTGGCTGTCATGTGTTCACTTGGTTGCTGTTTCACAAGGGGCCCTGGAATTGGACTCATATGTACACTTATCATAGATATGTATGTGTGCTTGTACTATTCATCCTATCTCTGTTTACCAGACCAAAGGAACTGATGAGACAGATTGCAGCCAGACGGAGCATGATTTTCTTTTCTTTTCTTTTTGTGTGTGTGTGTGCGCGCGCACCTACTGCACCAGCATGGTACGTGCAAAAGGAAGATTTACATTATATTGATTTGCAGATGAGTCTTTGGAAATGATTGATAATGGAGACAAGACAAAAGCAAAGACAATTTCTGCTCTCCTCAAGTTAAAGCTGTACAAACTCAAAATTTCTGAGCTGCACATGTACAGTATGTCCCTTCTGTTTGCCTTTGAGTGTGCGTGCGTGCGTGTGTGTGTGCGTGTGTGTGTGTGTGTTGTACAAGAGATGGAAGATTGCCATGGAGGGGGTGTCTGCCTCGAGGTGTTTGTCACAATGGCTGGTTCCCTGGCACTGCTGTCCATGGTTAAGGGTTTGTGTAGGGGGTTGAGTGTGTGTTTGAGAGAGAGTGAGAGTGAAAAAGTGTGTGTGTTTAAGAGAGAGAGACAGTGTGTGTGTGTGTGTGTGTGTGTGTGTGTATGTGTGTGTAAGGGAAAGGGAAAGGGATAAAAATAGACAGGAAGAGAAAGAGAACGAGAGGGAGGTAATATGATTCCAATTTGTAGACGTAGAGGTGTAAGAGGAGGAAGCGCTGCCTCAAGAAAGATGTGTCATGCATAATGTCTGACACATAAAAATACATAAATATACTCACACACACACACTTACGCAGCAAAATACACACGAGTGCACACAAACACTTATACAAACCCTGCTGCAGAGGTTTATGCCACATATAATAAAGTCCAACAATGACTTTTTTTTTTTTTTTTTGAGGCCAGACTACAGCCAGCCAACACTATGCAGAGAAAACTGTAGGGCTGTTTTTAAAAAGCTTGTGTGTGGATTGTTATTATTATTTCTCACATGCATTGCAGTTTTCTGTTAAAGAAGTGCAGATTTTGTGGTAAACACAAATCCACCACATGCATGCATTTTTTTTTTTTTTCTGTTTTCAGTTCTATTAGTCTCGCAAAAATGTGCTAATTTTCACGACATTCTGTACACAGCACAGTTTGAATATGGTGTGTTGGATCAGAATTTTGATATTCTTTTTGACTGTGAAACACAAAAGGTGCTAGTACTGAAAATACACGTGACATAATTCTTAAATGCCAGAGGGCGCTTTCACACCTACAGTTCGATAGACTTGGTGTGATGAGAGGTTAAGTTGTAACATTGTTGCATTTTTCATGTGGTTCGGTGAGCGTTCACACTGCACTTTGAAGAAAGCAAACAACATGAGCAGCTGACAAGACAGAGAGTTTTCAAGCATTTCACTCTTTGTATAAGATGATTCCACAGACGACAAGCACAATACGGTCATAAGAAGTTATGGATTAGCACTGTTTTTGGTCAACTTCCTACATTTCTGTTAGATCGCGTTCTCCTCTAAAGTGAACCGAGCTCGTGCATTTGGACGCAACAGAGACAGACATTTATAAGCGGTCTGTACCAGAGTTCAACTGAGCTTTCATGACAACTCAAACCAACCAGACTGTAAGACAGTGCTCCACGATTCGTTTAAAAAGGAACCAAACACCTCCATTGTGAAAGCAACCTAAATTCTTATAGTTTCTGGAACAGCAAAGTCTTGCAGCCTTGCAGAAGTTACATTTTCTTATATCTTCAGTTTCCTAAAAATGCTACGACAGCGTATTTTATATTATTTACAAGACGTTTGTATCACTGAATTATGATCCTTCCTTAACCATGCAACTCTGACACACAAAAGAAGCAGATGACAAACAGGAAGACATCCATGAATCATTTATAGGAAAAGTTAATATTAAACCACAAGGGCATGCAGGCTGTGGTACATTATTAAAACATACAGTATCATAGTGCCTTGCTTTTATGTGATTGTTGTTCCCAGCCCTCATGTTGGTGCACTGTCAAGTTGAAATGAAATCTGGCTGAACAGACCCAGATACTACTTATGTGTTGGTCTTTTTTCTAATTCTGAGGAGGACTGTGTAATGTACAGATACATTGATATTCCCTTGTAGTTCATCGATGAAAAATTATAAAAGCATAACAAAAGCAGAAAAATAAGCAACCCAAAGATGGTGCCCTAAAGAGTTGTAGACTGCAGATTTTCCCAGCCCCTGAGCCACGGACCCATACTGGTCCTCTGAACACATGATATGTATACAGCATCTATACCCCAATGGCCCATCAGCTGAACAATCAATTATTTTTCTAACATGCAATAAAGATCAAACTGAGCAAGCCAGAGTTGGTACCATAACCACTTACTTTTGGTGTGCTAATCATGCTAAAATAAATAGAGTTCACTGCACCGGATCCAAGAGGAATGTCCTATCATGCCATCGGCTTTGATGCTCATCAACCAATCCTAATTTACCATCTACACACTTAACAGAACAGGCTTCTTCAGTGTATTCCATACAACCAACTACTCCTGCCAGCTGCTTTTCATTGGCCACCGGGGCAGCATATTGAAGTCTTTATTGGTGCCAATATGGCGCTGCACCTGAGTTTTGATACTAATACCAGAACAATGTTTTGTTTGATACATAACTTTGAATAATATATACATATTTTTCCCCACAAAACCCTTTGTTTCTTTATTTGGCACCTTTTTTTGATACATAACAGTAGAAACAAACAGGAAATGTAGGGGTAAAGGAAGGGGGATAACAGACCTTGGACCTAGCCTGGCCGCAGCTAATGGGTATCCAAGTTAACACACACACACACAAAAGAAAAGAACAATATGTAAAAAGGTACCTAATTAGACTTGTTATGTTGTTTTCACATAGAATGCCCAGAAAATTCACTAATCCACAAGGATGTTTACTTTTTTTCATTTGGCATAAGAAGCCAAAACTTCAGGATTTCAAGCTGTATAAGATGCCTCCTATGTTATGAAGAATTATTTCATTAAAGGTAAGACGCTATTGGAACAAATGTACAAGATGTAAGCTTATTCATGGCCTGGAAAGAGCAGATATGAATGACACACAATTTGTACCTCGACCTTTTGACCTTTTGACACAGTAGAAAGCTGTAAACTTCTTTATACTTTTTGTATAAAGAAGTTTACAGCTTTCTACTGTGGGGTCAAATATACAGTCAGTAGAAATTATTTATTATGATGAATTACACAATAAAGATAGTTGATTTCAGTATCAACTGGAATATAACTGGAATCATTTTCAGCATGGTTCTGTATGAGACATAACCCACCAATTACCTGTACACTTAAGGCTGCATCATGTTTCTTTGTATATAAACCCTGACTCTTGCTTTACCTTTCCTTCAGTACAAACAATGAAGCCTGCGTATGCAATTTACTCTGCTCTTTCTTTCATGTGGATCAGGTATCTAATTATGGACACTTATTGGACATGAGTATTGCTGACATTCAGCTGAGGTTTGGCCATTTCAGCATCTCCATGTATGCAGGCCAAATCTCCCACCTGGACGCCTTTACTACAATGAAAAAAAGCAATTTGCTCATACTCTGAAATGACAGTGGCCAGGATGGTGGGCTCTCACTTTCTAATTATCCAAATGTAAATAGGCCATTGTATGGTGCATGGCTGGGGCTGATAGGGGTTGCATTGTAGAATGGGTTTACAAGAGATCATGATAAATAAATTTAAAAAAATTAAAAATCACAAAATGGAGGTAGAATGAGACTAAAAATAGAACGACTGCTACAGAAAGAGAAACAGACCTAGGTCAACAAACAATGGTCACTGTCATGGACCTGCTGTTTCTCCTCCTCACCTGTTGCCAGTAGTTTTCCACTCACCCTCCCTCTGCTCTGCTCTACCTGTTAGCCACGCCCACTGCTGCAGCCTGCTCTCCCCACAGCTGCAGCCCATCACCAATCAACACAGTATTTAAGACTCTCCAGCCCGCTCACACTCTGCCAGATTGTTCCTCTGCATTATGCACGTCTTTCCAGCGATTACCTACCAGATCTCCCGTTGCCGACTCTGCCTGTTCCTGACCTGCTCTCCTCGCCTGACTCCCAGTGAACCTACCTGCCTTCTGTCCTCGACCACGTGCTCTGTTTCGGCGCTCTGGAAATCTGACGGCTCTCCTGGTAAAGACTCCTCCGCTCGGCTTCGACGTTTCTTCTGCCTGATCCCTGTCGGTGCTGTTACCTCCGCGGACGGACTTCCTGGTTACCGAACCCCTGCCTGCTCCCGACCATTCCTCTGCTCGATCCCCGTCGGCGTTCCAGCACGTGTTGACGGCTAGTGGAGCTACGGGGTTTCCTCCTCGCCAGCCACAGTGGGTACAAGCTTCGTTTCTTCGCTTCGTGGGAAACCCAGAGACATTACTAGGGTTGTCCGCTCGAAGAACGAACTCTCTGCCTGTAAGCTGAGCTTTAATTGTACTGGTTTAAATAAAAGTTATTACCAACCGAAAGAGCGTTTTGGTGTACTGCATCTGGGTCCTAAAACCACCCGTTACAGTCACAAAAGATAAATAAGTAAATTAACCACCCATTTAGCTGCAAATTATTTCAATACTGAAATTAATGCTGACATCAAATCTCCATGAGCCATTATTATTAACAGCATTTGGTACAATAGGTGGTTAATATTAGGGTTTGGTACCCAACCCCAGTGCCATTCATGGAAACTAGCTCCTATATGAGTGGAACCTACAGAACGGAATCATGACGCAGGTATCAGTTCCAGATAGTGTGAGTAGCGAGTGTGCTGCCGAGAGAAAAAGAGAACATGTGTGCTTGGGTGCCGGTGACAGAGAGGACCTGCAGTGACCGAAGAGCAGAGAGGTGAAATGTAGCTGTGTAATGTGTGAACACTTTAGGTTATTTGTCAGTAAATTAATGCTTCAACTCCTCAAGACCCAGGACAAGTGTCTTTGTTTTGTTTGCCATCTACTGCTTACAGCGAAGGGGATTAGCCCCTAAGTTTTTGAGCTAAGTTAGCTTCCAATTGGACCCTGATCAGGCTCCTTTTAAGATGGACGGTTAAGGTGGACTAGCTATCCTCGCTGCAGTAACATTCTCAGTCTCTCCTAAACAGATAATGGAGGGATGTCCGGCTGCTGAGTCTCTCCTAAGGTTAGGGAGACAATAATTATTTTGCTGTTATTAGTACTCTGACTGTTTAGTGTTAAACTGTTGTTGCTGGTTAAGGTTTTATTGATCATGTGAACATGCCATGTGAGTTTGTTCATAGTGATTTGTATTAATTAATATTTATATATCTAAGTGTACTTTAAACTGTTAAAAGGTAATACATTTAATTTCAAGTTCAAATTTGCCTTTTAAATAAAAGCCATTATTTCACATTGTTGGCCATTGTTTTGCACTTTTTTTTTTTTTTATCAGTTCAAGCAGCAGTACCTTTTAAAAAGCATAGTTTTGGAACCAGTCTAGGAAAACACCCAAACAATACTAAACCCTTCTAAATACACAGTAGGTGCTATTTTTGTGCATATGTTAAATGTCAAGGATGCTTGAAAACTGCTTGTTAGTGCTGTAATAGAGCATAGCCATACTATGAGCTAAATGCTAATTTCAGCATGCTAAGATGGTGTTTAGTGTGTTTACCATGGTTTACCTTGGTAAACACAAAGCACAGCTGAGTCTGTGGGAAGTGGCATTGGTTTTGCAGGAGATGACCATAAACCAACCAATGGATCACAATTTATCCTAAGGGGGACATAAATGTTGATACCAATTTAAGAACACTCCATCCAATACATTTTGAGATATTCACTTAAAACCGCAAATGTTAACATCAATGTATTTGACAAACAATTAGATGTTTGAATGGGTGAGCATAATGCCATAAGCAGACTGTTGGGAAAAAATCACCAACGTCCATAAAATTCATCTTCTGGGGACCATAAACATTTGTATGAATTTCAAAGCAATTCCTTTGATGGTTGTTGAAACATTTCAGTCTGGATCAAAGTGTTTGACCCATCAACTATTCGTTCATCCCTCATTTCCACTGCACAAAAAAAACCCTTACAACTGTTTACTGCTGGCTTTTTAATGCAATGAGAATGTGTTCGCATTCACACCTGGGTCAAATGACTGTAGTAGTCAGAGGGTTTTATCACCTCCGGCTCCAATTGGCTTTAATGTGATCTCAATGCTCATGTAAATGGTGTAATTTCAGCTCCATAACTGGCAAGATGCAATGATGCAACATCATTAATTATAATCAGTCTCCTCCTAAGCAGCGCAAAAACACTGATTCAAATACATCTGCAATGAGTTTGAAGGAGAGACTGAATAAGTAAGAGATATATGAAAAGGGAAAAACCCATTGAGAAGTTTTCAAAGACCTATGTTCCTGCCATTTACCTATCCCCTGTGACGTCACATGGACACACCAACAAAACAACCCCCCCTCCCCACACACACACACACACACACAAACACACACACACAAATACTGACAGAAAGGCAGTCTCGGGTTCATCCGCAGTGGGAATGCAGTCGATAACCTATATTTAGCGAGTTTGCCCGTGTTTGAAAAACCCATGTGTGCGCTAATTTTGGTGGGAAAGGGGTATAACACTGCTGTCTCTGGAGCCACACCCCTAACATGGTTAAAAACAGATATACTGGGTTTGATTTGCCTCCTCCATGATGCGATTGAAGTGATTGGAACCCTAGCTAATCTACAGACCTCAAAGTGTAAACTTTCCATTGTAACTACTTTCTAATGAAGAACTTGTAGTAGTACTGTTGATAGCGTCCTCTGTTAACTTTCAAGAGTAACAGGGGCATGGTCTCTGGAAAGACAGGCTGGTAAATTTGAATGTATTTTTTAATGCTTTGAGGATCACAAATCTAATTGCATTCACCTCGATTGTGCTGATGTGGAATGCAAATGTCAATGGCTTATATGCCCAGGTTTTGACTCAAAGATTTCTAAGTAACATTAATAATGCTAGCAGTGACAGCAGAATGGAATAGGCGAAACACGAAATAGAAGCAGTAATCAGTTTTATTTGGATTCCAAACATCAGAAAGCTGGCCCCTCGTGGCCCCTAGAATCATAAATTAGAATAATAATGAAAAAAGGCATGTATATCCCTACCAAAGATGCATTAAGAATGTAAGCACTCTTCCACCCGTCTCTCTCTCCACCCACGCCGCTCCAACAGTGCCGCGGAGTGCACTCATGCTTAATGAATTGAGACAGAAGGCCAGATAAATGTGACCAGTTCAGTAAAGGCAGCAGGCAGACACAGAAAGAGGCTACTGCCTGCTCGCTATGGTACATATACAGGGAGCACCAGAGGTGCCCTGTGGTCCAATCCCTGCTTCACTCTGCCTCTGGTTGGCATAAACATCTAATAGGGCCTAAAAGCCTTAGATGAGAGCAACACATGCTGGGTAAGTGGTTGAAAATGGGACATGGAAAAGGTTTTAGGACATTCTAAGAACAAAGCATACAGCAAGCGTCTGTTCTAATCTGTGAGATATGTGTCCCTGCAGTATGGGTTATGGCCCTGTGTATGTGCATAGCTCTTATTGTGGGTGTATGTGCTGGTCTGTATTACTGTGGATGCATGCTGTGCATACATGCTCTGTGTGGAATTCTGTGTAGGCCGCAAATACAGGTGTTTCTTCATGCTTATGGTCTGTGCTTTGTCTGTGCATGCCCGTGTGGATGAATTAAATCTAGAATTAGCTCTAGTCAGACTTTAGTAAAACTGGGTTTAAAATTAGCAAACAACAACAAAGCTGCCATGAAATGTCCTGCATACTGCAAGAAGATTTTAGATACAAAAAATATTTTGAAAAAAGTTCATTAAAACTGTCTAGAAAACTATATTTCTAGTTATCATAATTATATATTTAAAATACATTTACAGAATTATTATTATTCGAAGTACTTTCTTTCAGTCAGTTCCCTGTTTTTGTTTTGTGTGGTTTTTTTTTGTTTTTTTTGTTGTTTTTTTTTTTGTTACTTTCCCCATTGTTTTTTTTGTTTGTTTTGGGTTTATTTTGCTGATTTCACATACTTTTCTAGTACTTTATTTTTCCTAATTTTGTGCTATTTTTTGGGGTAATTTCTTCTTAAATTGCCCATCCCATGTTTTTGAAAGCCAATTTACTCAGGCTTCAAAGAGTTAAGCTTAAACCATGATTCAATCAGGTTTAATAATAATAATATTACATTTTATTTTTAGATCGCTTTCCACAATACTCAAAGACACTTAACAGAGACAAAAACAAAGTCAATTTAAGTCAGGAAAAAAACAAGCCAATAACAATAGGTATAAAAGTTAATATTTGTGGGTGTAATCAAGCCTAAGACTGTGTTTTTTTCCATGTCTACAAATGTTTCTCTGTGTGTGGGGGTGTTGCCACTAACAGGGCCAGCACATATCATGGCTTATCAGAGATGGAGAAGATGTTTCCTCGGGGGTCAGCGAGCAGCCGTCACTTCACATGAAAGCAGCCAGAAGGGAGGAAGTGGAAGGATGAAGCATGGGATGGGTGAGAGACAACACAGAGGACTCGGGACAAAGCAGGGTAGGGGGTAGGGGGTAGGGGGTTAGGTTAGGGGAGAGGGTTGGAGGAAGTGCTTCCTCAAGTCAACATCATGCCAACTTGAGACTGGAGTTAGGAGAGAAATAGGGAAGAGTGAAGACAAGGGATGAGAGATGGAGTGACAAATAAAGAAGAGGTTTAGAAGAGAGGGGAGTGGACTTGTGAAGGAGAGAAAAAGAGAATAGCAATGTATTTGCCAGAGGGTAGCAGGGACAAGAATGAGGGCAAAATAATGTGGGTTTGTTATATAAAGCAGGATCAGACACAGGTCAGCACATCAGACCAAACACAATAGATGGAGGCGAGCAGTTCAGGAGGAAAGACTAAATAATAGAAATAAAACAAGACAACAGGACAACTAATGCTACCCCTCCACAGGTTATCTAGGAGTCTTCACTGAAAACAAACTCACCTCCCTCTCAAGGAAATAGTCTTTTCCAAAATGCCATAAAACTTGGCTGAGAAAAAAAGGGAATGATTGAAGCTCGTTTATTGGCGCCAACATTTCCCCTTAGCTGTCAGTAAATACTTCCACCCCTTGGAGGAGGGTGAGTGGGTGTTTCTGTATTTATGGGTTTTAATAGGAAGAGCGTGATCATCCTATTGACCGTCCTGCTCAGATCCTAATGGGCACCTTAAATCTCAGGGAAACACACTGTATTCTGGGGTGAGTTACAGGCAAATTAACATGGAGAGGGAGGGCCGGCAGGGCTGCTTCTGCTGGAAGGGAGGAAAACAATCGCTTGAATGATTGTCAGACATTTAGGATGAGTTAGGGAGGGGGCAATGAGAGGGGAGAAGAGGCAATAAACGATTTCATCAGTAGCAGAGAGAGAATGAGGTGGGTTGGAGAGGGTGGGCAGAATCCAACATGCTTGCCTTCCATTATGAGAATCATAAAATAGTTTTAATGACCAAATATTGGGCTCTTTGAAACAAGATACTGGATTATATTACAAGCATTATAGTGTCACACTTTGGCTCACACATTTTGAGGCAGACAAATTGTGTAGTGCATTTGGTGTTTATCTGTATTAGGCTTACTGCCCCATGTGTGTGTGTGTGTGTGTGTGTGTGTGTGTGTGTGTGTGTGTGTGTGTGCATGTGTGATTATGACTGTCATTTGATGTACTGTAAATCTATCATTACTGAAGGTTTTTTTTTACTTTACCCTCATAGACTATTTGGTGCATTGTACGAGCTTTTCATTCTTCATTTTTTGATAATTTTGGCTGTGTTCATGCATATGGCATACATTTTGGCGTGATTGTGTATTTTTCTTTAATCTTGTAAATGTCAGCTCAGCTCCTACAATAAGTCTACAATACACTGTGTAAACAAAATTGTAACATTCATATGTTAAGTGCAAAAAACTGTGCCACTGAAACCCATTCAAACTGCAATTTCTGATCCCAAAGCCATCAAAGCATAAAAACATGCATCGTATTATTTCTGGGTGTCATTTTGGGCTTGTGCCTTGGAATTTGTAATTTTTACTATTTTCCACCTGATGATGTGCTGTATGACCCTTTTAACTCACTTGAATGTTAGCCGTCTACCCAAATCCTATTTACTGTATTTTTTATAATAACACTGATACAGTATAATTGAGTTGTCAAACCGAAACACTTAATCAATTAGCTGATCAACTGAAAATCTGTCTTTATTAATGGATTAAATGCTTCAAGGATATGTCTTTTCTTATATCTCCGTCCATTCCAATTTTGCCAGCTTGTTAGTGGCCTTCAATCCCAACCCCATCCCTTCATATTAAAGACATGGAGGTGACGTGAACAAGTTTTATTTTTATTATTTCAAGTGTGCATGCATGTTATAAGTTGCACTTGTGATTTAATAGAGTGCACTTGTGCTTTAGCGCTGGCAGCATTTTCCCCCAGACGCTGTGTGGATTCTGATGACGGATGAAGAAAGACTTACATTACAGGAATTATTTCTCACATTATATTACACATCATATATTAAACAAATCTTGCAGATTTTTTTAAATGCTTTTTAGGATCCACACTGGTTATTACTGCCATTAATTATTAGTTCAACAAAACTGAATAGCAGAAAAAAAAATGAGAAAGTAAGTAGTTCTCTCAGATTCATATTGTCAACTCACCAGTAAATTATTAAAGATAAAAGGAGTTAGCCCTATACATTACAGTTTTCTTTAAAGCAGTGTTTTTAGGTAGAGCCTCCCATGCAGGCATGTCTGATGTCATAACAATGTCTATGGCTGGCTCAAATATAAACTGCCATTTAAAAAAGTCCATGCCAAATTTGATGTGATTTTACCAATTTTTTAGAAAATAAAAAGGGAAAGTCACCTGGAGATACACTAGGGCACATTAAGGATATCCTCAAACATGAGGAAAATATGAATGTGTTAAAATGCATTTTGAGGTTACTTATCCTGCACAGTTATGTACAGTAGCCTAAAGTACAGTCACAGCATTTATAATCTTAATGAGGAACATTTTGAGCCTAAATCCACAGAAGACTATTTGACAACACCCTGCACTCTGGGAAGTTGGATCAAACTTAGACCAGAAATGGTTAAAAATGAATGCATAAATCTAAAGCCTTTCTCGGCTGCATCTTTCTTATCAATTTCCATTACAGTCACAACAACAGGATATTGATTCTGGACTGAACTAGGTGGTCAGTACAGTAGCTGACTATTGGCTTAGTTAATGAACCATTAATCAGTTATTATTACTTTTAAATCAAAAGATGAATCTGCAGTGAACATAATTAGTTGCAGCCACCTTCCAGTATTATCTCATAAAATTATGTTTAATTCCATTGATAAACTCTAATGATAGTGATAGTATGGATTAGCAGATGTACGGCTGAAGTGATCAATGTACGTTAAATGCAAATAATGTCAGCAGATGACATTAGCATCTAAACCGCAGAGAAGACAGCATGCACATGGAGTAATAAGCAGAAATTTTGCAGGCAAATTGGAAGATGTCCTCTAGACAGACACACAGACATTTAAATTTGCCTTTACACTGAACTTTAATACAAAGCTTGTCGGTTTGAAAATGCAAAGTTGAAATAAAAAGATAACCTTTAATAGGCAATGACGGGCAAACATTTTGGCAATGTGACCAAATGCCCAAGAGTCAAAGAATATAAATGGCAAAGCAAGCCTGTGCTCATCATTTGATAGCTGATGGAATCAAGTTATATGCTACAAGTCTTCTCCCTCCTCGATAAAATGACCGCTACAATCAGCTGACAGTGAATGTCATTGCTGGTGAACAGAGGAAATTGTGCCTTGAAGTTCTAAGTAATTGAATTTGTAAAAGTCATCGAATTACCCTATAATACGATATGCAGATTCAGAGGGGGTTGCAATTTACAAAGGGGTCAAACCACTATGAAATTGCCCCACCCCACCCATTTATCTGGTACACACACTCACACAGACACACACACAGAGCGTCATTAACGCAGTTTCCTATTTCACATTGCTTCTGGCATTGCTGCTCTTGCCTCAGAGGAAGTTGAGATGTGTGACTATAAACCTCAGACGGTATTTTGTTACAAAGGCACCGTGGAAACGCTCCTCACAGTATGGCTGATTATTCTAACGTCTCCATGACATGACCTGTCAGGATTTAAATATCCTTGACAAATCTTCTTGCAGTAAGAGGAAGGCTGGTGAAGCATCATCGCCCACAGAATAGTGGATACAGCGAAGGACATAAAACTATACTATACACATTATATGAAGCATATTTTCAGGACGCCCAAAGGCATGCTTGACAAACTGCAGAGCTTTTACATTTATACGGTGTACGTAAATATAGCAGGGAGGTCAGAGAGTAAAGCAGGGTGAAAATAACTGCAGAAAAAAACAATCTTTGTGGAGATATCAGAGTTTGCGCATAACGGTAATTTACGTGAATCGCACAATAACAGGCCCCTGAGCAGCCTAACGTTCTATTCTGATCTGTTCTAATAATAGAGCAAGGTAATATTATAGGGCAAGTGCAATACAGGAAGGCCATGTAACTTTCTTTTTTCATCTGCAGGTGACATCTAATTTGTGGTACCAGTTTGGACTGTCTTGTGTTTTTCATGCTGTATTTTTTGTATAATAAAGCTTGTGATTGCAGCTTTGTGTAGTACTGTAGCCCAGGACAAATTTCCCTCAGGGGACAATAAAGTTTATCTTGATCTTGCAGTGACAAACAGAAAGACACATTTGATTAATATGTTCATAAAAAATCACAACAATTATGACAATAATGGGGAGGGAGAGAAGAGGAAAAAAAGGCTCCAAGAGGGCATTTCCGGGCCACTTCTCACTCCAAAATTTTCAAATACATCCACTCTGTCAGTGCTTTCAGCATACAAGCGTGACGGCAAAAGTCACCCTTCGTGTCCTACTGGAATGCGGCTGGACAGCACCAGGCCCCTCCACATACAACCCACATGGACAGTGTCACTTGAGAACACAGCCAGACAGAACAGGTTGTGTGAGCATGAAACTCTGAAGGATTGCGTTAGGTAATAAGTGTGCCGGTCACTATGTAATATAAGGAGCATGATCGCGCTTATAGAGCAGGTAGGTGTGGAGGTGGATGGGTCCCACAAAAACTGACTTTCATGCGGGAGTCAAGAGTTCGCTTCCTGTGAAGATGGTTTTTCTATACCTTACCATGTGCCGTTTTTGCCGAGACCTAACCATCTGTGACTTTGTTGCCTAATACTAACCATCATGACAGCCATGTTGGTTGTCACGTGCTGTTACATAAACATAAGGACGTTGCAGTGTCATGCCACCATGTGTATTTGTTGACATCAGAGTAGCAGCATCCTGGAGCATAAACAGCTGACGCAAAAGGATACCTAAAACATCATAAGTAGACGTAGAAGGTCACTGACAGAGCGGCACCATGTGACGAGTTTGGATAAGAATGTTTTGACAATTCTCGGGTCAGGCCAGAGTTATAGGGACTTTATGTTCTTGTTTGAAAGGGACCCTCTCTCACCATAATGTCCCACTCTACACCATTGCCAGAAAATCCTCCCCAGCTATTTGTGCACTGTCTTTGCATTAAGATGTCTGTGTATTGCCGTGCTTGAAAAGTGATAAAAATGGAAATAAATAAACTGGCAATAATAACAATTAAATTCCATAAATACTTAGTTAAATGAGAACCAATGTGCAGATAAGAAGAACAAAAGAAAAAGGGCAGATGATTAAAAATGCAGCATGTCTGACCTTTTTGGCTGTCAATGATAAAGTTGCCCTCCTCGTTTCCTGTGGTGATCTTATAGGTGATACTGTCACCATCTGGGTCCTTCGCCAGCACTGTGGCAACAAGCGTGTTGGGGCCTGCGTCCTCCGAGACGAATGTCCGATATCTGATAAAACACAAAGTATTACACAGTCAACACCTTGCCTTCACTTCTCTGTGTCAGGACACATCTCCTTACATGACTGTAAAGGTGGAAATGAGTTACATTTGACAATTTTGTTTCAAATAAGTTCTAATTCTAATTCATGTTTGACCAGTGGTTCAATACATCAGCAGGAAGAACAAAAATGCTCATATGGAAACAGGCTGCAATACCCATATAAAAATATCAATTTACATGAATCATAGGTGAGTCACAAGCAAATGCATTTACAGAACAAGCAAAGGCACCAGTATGTTTGCCAAATTATAAATTAGGTCTGGGCAATATGGCTTTGATAATAATAAAGTGATATTTTAAGGCTATATCACAACCTTGATATTTTTAAATGTCCTTTAAACTAATGTTAACTCATAAATTCCAAAATTACTGAATGAACTGCAGTTACAATAAAGTTAACATAGCTACTGTAATATAATAAAGTTAAATACCAGACTGTTATAATGACATTTAAGAAAATGCAGTTATAAAGAAGTTAAATAAAGTACTTTTATAATGAAATTATAAAAAAAAAGTATTGTTATAATTAATCAAAGCGGAACCCATGGAGCTTTAATTTTGAAGAGCCCAGCTTGTCTCAGGCCAGAAGTGTCTATATTTTAGTTGTAGACTTGAAGCTTCCGGTCAACAGTTGGATGTTTGCATTAACAGACAGTTAAAAAGATACTATGGCGCCTTTAACCATGAGGATTTATTTACTGTGAGTGGGCAACAAACAGCTCTCCAGATCATATATTACTAATATTTGCAAGTCATACTGGTGCTGCGTAGTCGCAAAATGTGACTAAATAGACACAATCGGGGCTCTGCAAATACGAACACACACCTCACGACAGCCACTACCACTCATTTTGACTGTTAGGGCAGCACTATCAAACTTGACAACTAAAATCACTCTAAGCTGGAAACTAACAGCTCTCCAATTCATATATTAACAGTATTTGCAAGTCATAGTGGTGCACCACGGTCGCAAAATGTGACTTATAAATAAAAATAATAATGATAATAATAATAATAATAATAATAATAATAATAATAATAATAATAATAATAATAATATTAATAAATGATCACAGTCTGGAGTTCTACAAAAGCCCTGCTTTTTGTACACGTGTGTGTGTATGTGTGAGAGGCGATGAAACAGGGGAGAGAACGAGGGAACCCAAACACCGGTGGCATATAACAACGTGACAATTTCCACTCAATGTTCACGGTATAGTCATTTTATATATCGCATGTGGAACAAGCCACAATACATCGAGTATAGTCGATATATCGCCCACTATACATTATAACCCCATTAGTGTCAGTTCTAATTTAGTCATTCAGTGGACTAAAAAACAAGGGAATAAATGGTTACAAAATGTTAAAAGCAAAAATATGAGAGTGGAAGGATTAAAGACCTTCTGGATAAATCCCACTGCATGTGCCACAATAAACAGCATAAAAGCCTCAAAAACCACATCTCTGGTCATGTTCGCCTGAGATATTATGCCATTTCTTCAATCTGAAATGTGGTAAATACAGCAGGTCATGACTTTTTTTTCAGTCTGCTGAGTGATGGCTGGACCAGTGCTTGTGTTGCACACTGTGAGCAAAGAGAATTTCATCAAATGTTTACAACTGCAGCCACAAAAGTTCTAACTGTGACTTTCTCAAAAGGTAAGTGGTTCTCAGCTGTGATCCTGGGCACACAACACTGGCATTCAGAAATGGTTTCCAACAAAAGTGAACAGACTACATCTACTAAAAAAAAATCTACAAGTCAAATGTCATATGTTGGATGTGAGAGGTATCTTTTCTACACATAACCAGTTTCTTGTAACACCAGCGAGTTAATTGCTTTCATCATGAGCACCAGATGTTAATCAATCCCTGAGCAGCTGTAAAAATACAAACCAGTTAAGAGAAGCAGCATGCAGAACTACAGTGGGGCAAATTCAAAATAACATTAGAAATGCACTTTTGGAAGACATAAGGAAGGTTTACCACCAGCAGCACAGACATCCGACTGCCCACACCACCCAGCCTCCATTATAGAATACCTGCAATCTAACAACTTTCCGGGTGACAGACTGAGAGTATTGAGTAGGGGGGAGGCTGTGATATCAGTTTCCCTTTCCTGTGATAAGCCATAAAAACAAGACGGAGTAGGCAGTAGAATTCAATACATTTTTTGGTTGTGTTGGTGTTTTAAGGGTGTGTATGTGTGTTTTTGGCTTCTTTATCAGTGGGCAAGGGGAGGGGGAAAGAGTGCATTATTGACATAAAGTACATAATGTTTAGGTTAATACTTGTATGTAAGACCCTGACACACCAAGATGATGGTTGGTCGTTGATCAACATTGTGCCACTGGTGAAGTTTGGTGTGCCTGGGCATTAAGGTTTCTTCTGTAACATGTTAACATGCTTTACTGACAAAAAAAGCTTTTGTTTTCCTCATACTGTCTGTGCTGAAACACCAGTATTCACTTTCTGTCTAAATCACATTCTACCATGAAAAAGTACCACTAAAAGCTTCTAGACACAAACAGACATGTTCCAGCAGAATTCTGATCCAAAATCTGGCAGAAGTCAACAACATCCGCAAAAAAGATGACGTTTCCCACGTTAGCATGTATCAACATGCAGCAATGTAACACTTGCAGTAGCATAGTGCAGTCACAAGTTGATGTCGGCTTGTCTCTAAAATAGAGAAAATTAAAAAAAAAAACATTGGAAAGAGTATTCAGAACAGTCTGAAACCTTTTTTTGCCTACAAGGATTACTTTAACATGCACTTACTTCCTTGTCAGAAACTTAAACCACATTTCATGTACACATCTGACATTGTGATATCACATATATGACAGAAATACCCACGCACTCCTGTGGTCCATATGGCTAAGGTTAAGCGAGGTCTGTATTTTGCTCGAATATACTGATTTTCACCCCAGAATATGATGCACAATTTAACTACAACTTTACTCTTTGACACAGAAATGCAACACAGCACCACTAGCAGAAATGTACTGTGATGAACTCCTTTTCTTTCCTCTCTTAAATATTGTCACGTCATCCATCTAATCATTTGTTGAGATTTCGCTTTTCTGATGGATTTGAGAATGGGTTTATATGATGCGTGGCAAGGTGAGCCTCCCACAGCCAAAATACAATCAACACTTTCATGTGGAGCTGTCAACACAGCCTTCATAATTCTTGACCATTAAAGAGACTGGAGAAAACAAAAAAACCTTAACACTACTCCTAAAATACTGCTAAAATTGCCAAGCTACCAATGCATGTGGAATAAGGTTACTAATTTGTGGTGGAATTTTTATTTAACAAATTAAGCAAGGGATTAAGATTACAGACAACCTCCACAATTATTACAAATTACTACACAAGTAATGCTCACCCAGTGCAATTTGATGTTTAAGGCATTTCAGCATTAAAAGATGCTTTCCTGAGCAATGTACAAGAGTCTTATGATCTCATATTTGTGCAACAAACAAAAGCACTTAACCAGAAGGTCAAATACACAATGCTCATGCAATCCATCATTTACTATGATATAGAGAGTTACTTAAATGCTGGGACAGATACAAAACAGAACAAATGCTTTCACATTAGAATAGAACACATACAAGGTAGGGACTTGCAAACAAGATGCTTTTTAGAATGATGTATTCACAAAGGTGTGCATTTATTCATATATATATATATATATATATATATATATATATATCCCATTCAAACTAACTTGCCTTGACATGCATTTCTCATCTCTCATCAGCCCACGCATACCAAACTGAGCTCAGCTTCTTGCTCAGAAATTCCCCTTCAGTTTTGTCTTTGTATCTTAGAGTAGCACTTTGAACTTCAGCTTTGAACTCCCTTTTGGCCTAACACATACATCTCTGAACCACTGGTGTGCTTGAAAGCAAAACTTCTCTTGAAAGGCTGGCCTTTCTGCCTTGTTGACATGAGGTTCCCACTCTGCATTCTTTGGACATGTTTCAGCTGTCCTTGTGGGAATAGTAGTTTTAAACGCATCATACACCATGCCAGCCTCTCTGGGTCAATAGTTACACATCAAGAAGTACCTTGGCATTAGGATTAAGGCATTTTAATAATGAGATGTTATTCCAAATTTCGAATGGAGTACCTCTGCACTCTTCTAGTGTTTACATTAACACTGATTGATGAAAGATGATGACTAATATTCAAGCTAATATTCAAAGACAACTTGTTTTTTTTAAAGATTGAGCTTAACAATGATTTAAACAGTACAACACCAAATATAATATTTTTTTGCAGAAATGCAAATTGGCTTGTCCAAATGAACATGTATAAAGACTTGTGACTTGTTCTCAGACTATGACTTGTTCTCTGTGCAGTTGCCATTGGTTTAAAGGTGCATTATGTAATTTCCAGCCATCCAATCCAACAGAATGGGGGCGGTATTTCACCTTTTAAATTTTGGTCCACTACAGTGTCCATGCATTTGCAATTTACAGTCATCACTCATAAGTAAAGGCAACTCATAACTGACAGCAGAGCAAGAATACAGCCGGTAAAAATAAGGCTGCCATCTTGTGGGGTCCCCCCTGTCTAGTTTTTCAGTGTCATGCAGAAGTCTTACACAGATTCAATACGCAGTATACAAGATTATAACTACTGCATGTACACGCTTTGCACACATATCACCAAGGCTAGTATTATTAACAATAAAGCTACTCACGCAACTACAACACATCTCTGTCTTGGTCTCTGTCTTACTGAGCCAAGCCCTCATCCCCTACCTGACCAGGTTTTGGGGTGTGGCTGGGCGGGAGGTGGCTGAGTGGTGTCTCCACTGCGCTTTCATTGTTATTTCATGTTAAGACGGGAAAAAAGTGAAACAGCACCACCCACAAAGGCAGGCTTTCCCAGAGGCAGTACTTTTGTGTATTCTTTTTTGCGAATACATTTTTTGCTATTTAAATAATGAATACAAACATAGTACACTTTCAAATCGCATTTTTAGTGACAATAGCGAGTGAAAAAAAAAAAAATTAAAGATTTTTCAAGAGGCTTTCAGGGGATTTCAAGTGTCAATCAAAGGATCTCAGACAGTCCAAGACCCCCCGTATTTCTTACCCTGCTTACCAATCTGAAGGAAACATTGCAGGTTCAGCATCTAATCACATCTTTTTATTCTCCAAGAGCTGTCTCCAGCGTCGGAAAGCCACATCAATATTTACTCTAGTTTTGCTGTTTTTGACAGTGTTTCTTACACACTGACTAACTTCTTCACTGCAACTTCCAAGCTGTATACGTTGACTCTATTCTCCAGCTGGCTCAACTTCTTCATCCTCTCCTGCAGCACACTAGAGGCTGCAATGACCCACTATTGCCACTAAAGCCAGGATGTATTATTACAGAAGGGATGGTCCGTCCCTGGCTGCTCAGCAGTAGATATCTCTGCAAAACGATTAATAGGCATCTTTGACATACAGTCAAAGGTGTGACCTCTTCACACTCTGTTGATAGGGTTAGTTCATTTTTTTAAATGTTAGAAACTAAATTAATGTCCACATCCTCCATAATAATAATAATAATAATAATAATAATAATAATAATAATAATAATAATAATAATAATAATAATAGTTTTCATTTATATAACACGTTTCAAGCTCAAGCACGAAGTGCCTACCAAATAAAAAGGTTTACAGAACAAATAAGATGCCAGAAACCCATGTAGCCCCTCCCCTGCCCCCTTATGACATGAGCAAGAGTAAGAACGTCAAGAACATTAAAGCACATATTATAAAACAGCATTGCGCACATAAAACATGAGGGTGCAAGTAAAAAATATAATTTCATTAATAAGTAAATAGAATGTGGAAAAGAGAATTAAGCTCATTTAAGCAGATAAAAAGATAATAATGTACCTTTAACACTTTGACACTTAACAAGTGTCACTATCATAACCTGAGGGAGTAAGGCGGATCATTGCATTAGAGATGGAGACAGTGAAAAAAATGTGTCCTGTTGCATATTGTGTTTAAAGCTCAAAGTAAAAGATGGATGCTTTTTGCTGCCGTTTATCAATCATTACCTGCCCACATGTGCATGCACAGTCAAAATGCAGGTCTAGTAACTCTGACAGCCAGACATAAATGCGTATCCATCTGTCACTCCTCCCTTGTGACAAAGCCTATTCATTTTTCACTGAAAACAAGGCACTCTCATTAGGAGTTGAACACTGTGATCATGTTCTGTCACTGCCGTCTTTCTGCCTCAACAACTGTTGGACTAGTTCTGCCTGGGAAGATCAGCAATGTGCCACTCGTTTGCTCTGTTTGTAGAGTGTTGTTGCAGCATTTGAGTAATTTCAGCTTACACTCTGCAAGCCGCGCACTTCCCTGCAGATCGATACAGAAGTCAGGCAAGGGGAGAGGCTGTGCTATGTTTCTTTATTATGTAGTTTCTCTAAGGGTACATAGGTTGCATTGATCAAACAGCTTAAACTTGTGGTCTAAGGAAGCTATTTGAAAGATCATTAGATAATTGCTTGTATTTATCTCACCTGAGAGCCGAAAAGAACTAAGGCCTCCTTGTGCTTTTCTGCCTGCAATTTGATGGCTAAATTACAGATGCTGTCTGTGCAGTTGAATTTATGCATGACTCTTTCACACGGGTTACTAAGCCTCTTTTGTCCTGACTCCCCAAATTAACTCTACTTCTTCATTACAGATGCAGACAGAGTAATCATCATAGATTCAAAGGGAGCTGGCTAACAATTGGGCCTGTGCCTTAGCCCGAGAACCAGACAAATCTGCAAGCTCATGTCTTATTTGCTCTGGCAGATGCATCTGGTCCCTCCTTGGTTCAGACAGATTTACAGCGGACCTGGCCCACTTTGGGCTAATCACAAGAAATGGGCATTGGCATACAATGTCCAACAACTTGCAGGGCCTTGGCGCTTTACGCATAATGCGTGATGATGTAATATTTGGCGCATACATCCTTCATGGGAAAAAAACTACCAAAAGCATAAACATAGATCAGAGAGAAAGAGAAGAGCCATAGAGTGCCCCAGGTAGAGATGTAACGTTAAATAAATTTTCATATCATGATTATCATGACCAAAATTATCACGATAACTGATATTATCGCAAGATTGTTGAAATGTGCTGGAAAATGATCGAAAAGTACTGAAACACCCCCCACAAGTGGGGTATTTACTGACAGATTTTATGTCGTAGAACAAAACATGAAATTCTTTTTAACTTGTGTTAACAGCAGACTTTAGTTAAGGTTTCTAACAATAAGCAAATTTCCAGGTTTTAGAACTCATACCTGTGATACTCTATTAAGAAATTCAAATCAAGGATTTTCAAAACCAATAAAGATGCCTACAGCTGAGGTAGACTTACTATTGAAGTGCTATTTTTTAGGGCTGCACCTAACTTTATTATCTTTTTATTGATGAATCCATCGATTATTATTTTTTGATTAATTGATTAATCTATCAATTATTTTTTGATAAATCGATTAATCTATCACTTTTTTTATCATTAATCAAACTATTATTTTTCTATTACTCGATTAATTTAACAACAAATTTACCGTAAACAACATTTTAAAACTAGTCATACACTGCAGGGCATTATTCCCCAACAAAAAATAGCATGTCTTCTGGTAATCTGTGTTTTACTGTCTGATATAAAGTCCCTCCGAAATATAATTAATGGAAGAGCTTGTTACACTCAAGTAAATGGAATGTAGTGCTATATACATTTAGCAGTCCAACAGCAAAATAAATAAAATAAAACAATGTAAAATTCAAATAACAAAACAGTTACTCTTTGCTACAGTAACAAACCTCAAATCTAGAAGTCCAAAAAACATCTTACAGTAAAATTACAGTAAAAAGTTTTGAACTGTTGGTTACAGTTTTTATATACATTTTAAGTACAAAATAATCAAAAGGAAAAAATAAAGCTATTAATTGATTAAGTAGGATGATAAGTGTGTGACTTGAATTTGATTATTGACTTTGGAGATGGCAGTTTACAAAAAACACCTCCCCACAAGGTCTATTAAATAGTTGGTCTGGAGCTTTTGATTAAAACACACTATCTTCTCAAGAAAATAGCACCTGGGTAAACTATCTGCTGTGAGCAATTGTGTGCTACAATCTCCAAACAAATCTCCAGAACAACTGCTAAATGGACTTTGTGTTGATACTGTTTTGTCAGAAGCAATGTTTGCTTACTTAGAGAGAGCTGACACTGTTGTAACCAATGTTTCCACATCTGCCTTGCCAGAGAAATCTCTGTGACATAACTGTCAACCACTCTGCTCCACGAGAATCAACGTGCCACCCAACATGTGTGATTGTGCAGACTGTGCATGCCAACAAGAGCACTGATTTCACATATGTGGAACAAATCCACTAACAAAACAAAACTACCAAATGTAGTATGTCTGCAAGTGTTAACTCAAAATATTAAAAGTAAGTACACTGAAAAAGATAAGATGTACACACAATTCCCAATAATGACAGGGCAAAAAGGATAAATTCACAGCCTCTGTGTCTTTAACAGCATAAAAGCAGACCTATACAGTACATACATTGCTGGCCATTACATTTAAAATATTAAGCCAAGCATTATGTTGATTTCCAAACTACATACTGTGTAGATAATGATCCTTTGCTATGGCACATTTTTCAAAAGGCATTTTAAGGTTAATCTTACTTGACACTTACATCAACCTAACTTCAACAAATACCTCTCTCTAATGCTTTGAAGCAGATGCTTGTAGGCGTCTACTGCATGAGAACTGCTGTTGCGAGTGTCTGAGAGAGAGAAAGGGAGAGAGAGGAGAGATCAGGACAGATCACTGAGAGGAAGCAAAAAGCCAAGCAGTCAAGGAGCAGTGGTACGCCCTTCGCAATTTGGGCTCTACCACAACTCTAATTTGGTCAGATCAATGCTGCAGTCAATTGAAAACCAGCACAAACATATACCACAACAAACTAATTACTTTTTAACCTTTTTTGTTTTATTTTTTGTTTTAATTCCGTTGATCTGGGGAGAAAAATAGATGCGTCCCTTAGGCCGGTGCCTGATGTCAGTTGTGAAAATTAATTACTGAATTTAATTACTGAGTTCATTTAGTTTATCCAGATAAGGCAGAAATGGAGAATAGAGGAAAGAGAGTGGGTAATGGACTGTGTCTGTGTGAGTGTGTTGTGAATAGTTGTGGGTCAGGACAGTCAGCTGATCCGTCCAACTGCTGCTCACTGATTGTTTTATTTATTTGCTGGAAAGCAGCCTGATTCCCTATTAATCAGTGCTTACAATAGTATGTTTCCATTTGCTTGTTGAATTACGTGGACGCAGGGGTGGATGGGGCTGCTGGCGAGCAGCAGTAATAACTGTATCAGATGTGGCTGCAATATGGGCACTGAAGCAGCAGTGTTTGCTATAGCAAGATAATAAGTGAGGGCTCTGACATTTTAAATCTGGCATCTTATTAAAATGGGGGGTTAGATATGTGTGAGATAAGTGAGCAGAGTGTTTCATGTGAACCAGTTTATGAGAGTTGCCTCTGTTAATAGTCCCATGTCTGCTGGGCTCCTGTGTGTTTACCCTTATGGAGTTTGGAGGCTCAATGTGCTGAATCTTCAGTATGGTTTTTATAGATGGGAGGTAAAATAATCACTTACCGGGGGCTAAATAGTCGACTATTAGGCCATTTGATCTAAGGAGTCTGATTCAACTGCTAATCTCACAGTTAAATAGTAGCAGTTGTGGGAAAATTTGGTTATGAAAATAAAGACTATTCCATTAGGGCTGTGTAGGGGTGCTAAACATCTGGTTTTATACAGAATTTGCATGGTTTCTACAAATAAATTAAAGACTATTTAACTAACTGTCATCAATAGGCAATACCTGAAGAGTCGTATTCGACTGTGGAAATTGTTTGGGGATAATTCCATCACTTTCTAATATAAACTGTGTGCTAAAGCCAAAACTAATAGAATAACCTAAAAAAAATGGTCAATATGTGTACTTTCCCACTATTATCCTGATGATGATGTTTACACTGAACATAGAGAAACCTGGATATTTGTATGTGTAAATACAATTTTAACATCATGCAAGTGTGTGTGTGTTGGTGCAGCAGTGTGTTTGACTCTTCTGCATCTAGCCACTCTCAGTTATTTCTGTAAAGACAGAGTTGTCTCTAAAGGTGTGGATGGATTCTCTTGGCTTTAAAACTGGATTTGGCCGGAGTGACAATCTAATTTATCGGCATTGCAGGTGCAAAACTTTAACTTTAATTTTTAGCATGTAGGTGATACATACACCTACAGACTTAACCATTATATTTTTGTCTTTTTATTTATTTATTCTTTTTAACATACTTCATATGCATCTACACAGGTGGCAGATGTTGGTTAAGGTGTTTATATGCCAAAGTATCTCACATGCTACAGAAAGCATGATCTGGCTTCTGAAAACCAGGTAAGGACCTAAGACGTTTATAGGCCTGCCCCCACACTGCTCAGGTGAGGTCAGCCCCTTAAAGAAAGTAGATACCAGCTGCCAAGCATTAGGCATCCAAGAGACACAGCACCAAACAAAAGCAAATATAGCGAGGCAGAACACTAAATGGGAGTGACATGGTTTTGAGTGGTCATAATTTCTTGTTTTTAGCCATAGATTGCATATCTTAGAGCCTTTTGTTGGGTTCCGATGTTCATGAGTCAGGTGATGAAATTGTTTTCAACCAACTCACAGAGCTAAAGTTAATTAGGCTGCAGCAGCAGCTGATATTATCTACCGGTGACAGTTTTCATTTGAGCCGGCAAACTGACTGTCCACGACTAAAAATGAGAAGCCTGCTTTTGCTACCTCTGTGTGAAAAAAAGGTCCCACTGTCTTGGGAAACGACCTCTAATTTCAAGCTGTACATCTGGTACTGCTGTCATTGTAAACTGCATTAGTACAGAGTGAGCAGAGCTGGAAGCCTGACAAGTGTTTAGCAACACCTTCTGTCCTTTGTCCGTCTCAAACACCTGAAATCAATTCCTCCTGTTTTATCATATCATAAATAGTTTTAATAGAAATTTTTTGCACAAAATTGTTATCATGGAAAAATGATGTTCTTAATCTCTGAAGTCACAGAAACAAAAAAATACAGACATAAACACAAAAATACATACATGTAAGCTCCATAGACACACATGCAACAGCGGGAGAAGGCTTCCAGGGTGGTTTCCGTGGCAACAGGCAGGTGATGGTAGGTACAGTAATAAGGTCCTGATAGCAAAGTGACAGCATATAGATGAAAGCCCACTATTCTGTCACTCGGCAAGAAGCAAGAGCCATGCAGTGAAGAGGTAGATCTGAGAGTTAGAGTGTAGAACTTGTGGAAACATGAAAAAACAAATAGTTCTCTTTTCATTTACTTTCTCTTTCCCTCCATTCCTTCTTTCTCACCATCTTGCACTAACCGTCAATAACAAACATCACGTCATAGCCAGTTTCAAAAAGAAAGTTGCAATAACACCGACTTACACTGATAAGTATGATTTTTAGCCTTGCAGTCGATAATCACTGTGAACTGGCAGAACACACACTCTTGTGCAATCACACACATGGATACTCATTATCGCATGCTTCCAACTCCAAAAATCGATACAAATAGGCCAGATTTTCTGTCTCGATAATGATATATTTAATGACCTCTCTCTTTTTTTTTCATCTCTGTCCATCACATGCATTGACCCAACACACAATTGTGCGCAGTCTCTCCCACTGCCACACTACCCCCCCCCACACACACACACACACACACACACA
Organism: Plectropomus leopardus; assembly: GCF_026936395.1. Taxonomy (NCBI): domain Eukaryota; kingdom Metazoa; phylum Chordata; class Actinopteri; order Perciformes; family Serranidae; genus Plectropomus; species Plectropomus leopardus. The sequence goes on along the minus strand of NC_142176.1, from coordinate 38,948,548 downwards.
CACGCGCACGCACACAAAGTAATTCCCCTCCACCATAAACATAAACACATGCATATCAGATGCATGATGCATGAATGCACTTTATAACTACATCACTCTGTACATACCAATACCCCGCTTTGCTGGGACCTTCTCAATTACTGAGTACACACACATTCTGGAACACACGCAAGAGTGTGAGTGCAGGCTCGGGGCCTCCTGAGGGTGCTGGTGGGCATGGCTGATTGACCCTGCCTCACCAATCTGCCCAGCTCTCTGCCAGAAAATCAAGCAATTAAAAGATGCAGGCACCACAGCAGCACTGAAGGGGGGTGAGGTGGGGGGGCACTGGAAATGTGGGTAACGGCAGCTGCGATGTTGAATTGGGAAGCAGCTGTGAGGAGCTGACCTGACAAAGCAGGACACACACACATACACACACACACACTCTCTCTCTCTCGCTCACGCACACACACACACAGCTTTGGTTCTCTGTACTTTATATTCTTCACTAATAAATTGGTATGCAATTTATCCTCACCCATCACTCAGGTGGAAAGGCGTTAAGGTCCGACTCCAAAAGTCTTGAGTTCATTTTATTCAGCCTCTCTCTATGTTCACCATACACGCTTTAGCCTGTTATGTGCAGAGCCAGACTACATTTAGATGTATTTAAAGTGTATCTTTACCAGATAGTGACTGAACATTTTAATCAAAAGGAGAGAAGCGCAAATGAAAGAACTGCAACATTTTCCTCTAGACCCTGACCAAATAATTTTGCCAGACAACAGCTGAAAAACCACCAGGGCTACATTTAATGAATATTTTCAAAATTAATTAATATCTGGGATTTCTTCTCACACTCAGAGTGTCTACAGGTATCAGATGCTGACATTGACTGCTTTTTAAGACCTTTTCAATATAATATTTAACCAAATTTCTGTCTGATTTTTGGACAAAACATATTTTTCATATTCAGTCATTGCAGGTTAAATATAAAGGTAAGTACAGATGTAGTGTCATGCAGAGGTAGGTTTTATGTATGACTATGGTTATTAGAATGAGTTAGGTTAAGATACATTTTGCTAAAAGGTAAGAGTAAAGATAAAATCAGAAGACTATTAAGTTTAATCATAAGTTTAAACATCTGTAACATCAGAAATATGGACTTTCACACAAGAGAGCTTGACTGATTTTGACTAAAAGAAAGTAAAAGATGGATAAATACATTTTGATTTTTAAAAATGTGGCAATTAAGACCTCAGAAACTCAAATTTAAGACAATTTAATGACTTTTAAGGCCTAATATTTGTATAATTGAATTTAGGACTTTTAAAGGATCTGCATACACCCTGTTCACACTATATCTGAAAACCCAACTGTATGCAGCAACTCAAAAGTTTGAATGGTATATATGCACCCAAAATGGCTGCAGACTAACCTAGTTGGATCATTCTGGTACTCAAAAGAACTTAACCTAGAGAGGCTGACCCAGATTGTTTGTCTGCAGCAAGGGATCCTGGGCAATGCTGCTAACAACTAAAGTACAGCAGTATAGCATGGTGCAGTCGTGTGGTCCACCCTCAACAGCACAGACAAATCTAACACAGACTAAGAGGAGCTTATAACAGCTTTTGCATTTAAAGCTATCCCAGAGTTTCATCAGAATACTCAGTTTAATCTCCTTAACACTCACCAATTGCATGAGAACCAGAGGTTTAGAATCTCGACTCTTACTTACACGTGCTGGGAGAATTCAGGTGATTCATCGTTGACGTTAGCCATTCGAATGCGTACTGTAGTTGTGCCAGTTCGAGGGACCTCCCCCTTGTCAATGGCCATCACTACAAACTCGTACAGGTGGTTGGGCCTCTCGTAGTCCAGAGGCCCCGCAGGGAAGATGGTCCCATGAGGGGAAATGGTGAAGTCTGGACTCAGGGTGTAGTAGGTCAACTCTGCATTCTCTTCGGAGTCGCAATCATTGGCTGACACTAAAAATGATAACATAGAAATGAAGAGTAAATAAAAAAGAAGTTAGAGGGACAAATCAATCCCTATTTTTTCCTTTCTCTTCGAGGTATCGACAAATGCTGCGTTACAGCCAAAGTTAGAGGTTGGAATTTCCCAGTTGAAAGTTCTAACTTCCGACCGTCGTGCGTTTCATGTGTACAATGCCAAATGTTCAGAGTTGTCAGGAACACAGCATAATATAATGGTGGATTTAAGTGATTTCTAACACTAACACCATTACTCAGGCGGTATTTTCAAGAATAACACAGTAACGCCAACTATGAAACAGGGGTGTTGATTTGTATCATGGTCAGTTTATGTATGTGGCCTACATGAGCAGGGGTGTTATTCAAAACAACAGCATAACACTGGTTAGGAAATGGACATTGGAGAAAAATTACATTCCTGTTAGCATTTTTGTCCACAATCCTCACAAAATCAACGCCAAAAGTGTCTTGTAGTAGAGTAGAGAAGTAAAGTCCTAGCCACACTTTGTTGACTTTATCAGTCAACAAATCTGCAATGCATAATTTCTTGTGAGTACAATAAAGGTGATTAGAAATCAGGAAAATATGAAATCTTACAAGTGAAATTTCCCTGAGTACAGCATGAGGATTTCATGGGGATGAAGTAAAGTGAAGTTTAAGTTAGTTGTTGGAACAGTTTACAACAGCACATTGCAGTACAGTTTTAGCTTAAACTGAATTTTGCTAAGAAGTGTTTCAAATGTCTACATGTAACCAGTTGTTTCAATAACATTTAAATGGCTGTATTTCAGTAACATTCTAACGACTGCTTTTTAATTACATATCAAGGACTGTTTTTCAATAACATTTCGCCGACTGTATTTCAATAATATTTCAATGACTGTTTTTTAATGACTGTATTTCCATAACATTGTAATAACAGTGTTCCAGTGATATTCCAATGTTAAAATGGGCTTACACATTGTATTACTTCAGCAATGAATGGGGGCAAGGGCTGGCCTCCACAAATAATGGCTGTGCAGTGACTGAGCTTTCCTTTGAAAAACACTGGTACAAACACAATGCTAAATCACTATGCCCCCCCGCCCCCCCCTTTTCCGTCCTACTTCGGTTTCTTTAGAAAAAATAAAATAGCATCAGAAATCAGTTGCAACAAATGCAGTTCTTATGGCAATAAAGCATTCTTAATCCTTAAGTCCTGGTGAAAGAGAAAATAGTAGCTGCATGTACAATCTGTCTTTTATTGATGTAGAGCCAAGTTTTTTTGTTTTTTTTTTGTTTCTTGTATTTGAGCAAAGGCACTCAACATGAGCGGTAGATATCTATTCACTCCTCATGCTATGTGACCAAAGTGAAGATTGTAAAGCAAGTGCTGCCCCCACTGACTTAAATGTTCAGTTCCATAACACAAGGGGAGTAAGTGTTTATTTGCTCAGCATGCATTGAAAGGACTGTCATTTTGCAACATTTCTGTTTCTACATTACACATTGGGAATCCATGGAGCCTGGACTCACTTGCCCACAAATTGATTGCCTTGCTAAAACTGAAAAGATCCACCAGGGATTTGAATAAGCATATTTTCCGCTAACAAGTCATTTTGCCATCAAACTCTCAATTCTCCAATTCACCTTACATTGCATTTGGCTCGTGTCCATACACACACACACACACACACACACACACACACACACACACACACACACACAAACACCCATGAAAATAAATGAATACATACACACTTACATACACACATCAGCACTTTGTCTGACTTTGCCTAAACTAACTGTACCTCTTCATTGCTTTGGGAAAAGAACACACTTCAAATTTAAAATTTTAACAAAATACCAAAAAAACAAAAACGTCTTACTTTAATGAAAGACAATTTTATAAACGATGTCAGTGTTTATTCACATAATTTGTTTTATTTCATTATGTCAGTACCAGTCCAATTTTACTTGGAATATAATAGATTAATTGATTTTGTGGTAAAAGTGTTGTGGTATTAAATAAAATGTTTTTTTTTTTTGACTGTAGCCTCCAGTCTTTCATCATCCTGAATAACCATCAAATTAAACGAAATCAATTATTATTTTCAAAAGAAATCTTTCTTTATTAAATTGCAAGATGAAAGTGCCCTAAACCACAACGCTGCACTGCAATAGAGAACAACGTCACATTATTACTAATAGGAACACTAATATAATTTAGGTTGAGAGTACTAAAGAAGTTCATTCATTCATTCATTGGCCGTAAGTGCTTGTCCTCTTAAGGGTCGTGGGGGGGCTGGAGCCTATCCCAACTGTCATTGGGCAAGATGTGGGGTACATCCTGGACAGGTCGCCCGGTCCCCGCTCTCTTTCTCTTTCTTCTATGTCATTACTGTGATATCATTGTTTTTTTTTTTTATCTATTGCACGTCTGTCCATCCTGGCAGATGGATCCCTCCTCAGTCGCTCTTCCTGAGGATTCTACAGTTTTTTTCCCCTGTCACAGGGTTTTTTTAGGGGAGTTTTTCCTTAGGCGATTTGAGGGTCCAGTGACAGAGGGATGTTGTACGCTGTAAAGCCCTCTGAGGCAAATTATGATTTGTGATAATGGGCTTTATAAACAAAATTGACTACTGCAGGGCTGCAACCAATTATGCTCACTTTTAAGGTCACAAATTAACCTAACCTGCATGTCTTTGGAATGTGGGAGGAAGCCGGCGACCCCGGAGAAAAACCGCGCTGACACGGGGAGGACATGCAATCTACTATCGACACAGAAGGCCCCCCCCACCCTAACCCGGGTTCAAACCTGGGAACCTCTTGCTTTGAGGCGACAGTGCTAAGCACTACACCAACGTGCTGCCAGTGCAACAGAAATGACAAATCAAAATATGAGGATGCTTTCACACCTAACCTGTAACCTGATGGACCCATGTTGTTGATGATTATGGACAACACAACAGTCAGCAAAACTGTCCAAAGAATCAGTTGCCCATTCGTCTGAATGACTTTGTGCTTACGACTTTTGGGTCGTTAGTAATGAGCCTGACAAAAGCAGACCAAATTGACCAAACTGCATCCCAGTAAGTGTCACAGGAAACAAGACACGCTAGACTTATCAACACTGGACCTTTACTTTCGTTCACTCTGTTGGCATCATTTGACATAAACTGTCACATAACATTCTGAATGGTAAGCATGGACAGAATTCATTAGTGTTATTTGTTTTAAAAAACTGCACAAAAATCTGGAAAGCACAAGGGGAAAAGAGTGGATGGCAGGCTGAACGTGAAAGCTTATAGTAAACAAGTAAATTCCAAAAGCAATGTTATTCAGCCAAAGGTTTTTCAGCTGCTAGATGATAAGAAGAAATTATCTCAAAAGACAGAAGAAAAAAAACACTGTAATATATTGTCAACACTGTAAGCAGGATGGATGTTTCATCATTAAATTGCCATGAGCACTGGTTTAGAGCTGCTAAAATAGCTTCTCTATATGTATTATGTCACACTGCCTTCTTTTTAGCAGAGGAAAAACTACAACACTCAACTAAAACTGTATTAAATCTCATGTGGAAATGGAAATTTCATCCAGAATTGGCCACTTTTTACATTATAAATGATGGTGTTTGTAATGTCTTTTATTTAGATTTATGGTCAGATTTACAAACTGGATAAAGTCAGTTTACTTGTGTTTACTCTGCACTACTGTGTGGATTACAAGGACTGACATTTTTCTGAATTGTAACTGAAATGCAGCTGTTTTGCTGCTGTAAAGTGATGAATAACCTCCAATATCCAAAGACGATGGGTAGAAAATGGACTGCAGCACTAGTGTGCTGGTGCCTGGCCTACACTTCCTTGCAGTGGCCAAACACATGTCACATATGAGTCAATATTTAATTTACTAAGTACAGATTTGTACTCTTCAGAGCACCGTTTGAGCATGTATTTATCAGCAAGTCCTTCTGTAATCTTGAATCAGCATTGTTGTGCTGGCATCACTACATGGGGGGGGGGCACAGTACATTTCTGGCTGCATCCCCCAAGTCTGTCTGGCACATAATGATTTTGTAGTGAAGATGGAAACTGCAGGAGCCTCAGATCTCTATGGAAAGCGAGATAATTGGCTCGCTTGGTACTCTGCACTTTTTTCCCAACTTGGCGAAGTAGACATTTGTCCACTCTCACGATGGAACTGATTATGGGATTACTAGCACATGATTTAGCAAAACGATGCTGGATGCCCATTTCTCCCAGCTCATTTAATTTAATTCTGTGCCTTTTAACCTGTTTAATCAAGTAAGGGGAGAAATGAAGCATTTATTTTTGGGAGGTTGGGTGGTTGAGCTTTAGGTGCACTCAGAACTGGAACGGGTAGAATTGACTATATTTATTGTAACATGCATTCAAGCATTTCTGTTTTAAGGATTTTTTTTAATTTAATGAGAAAAACAGAAGAGCGTTTGGCAAAGGAGCATTCCGCATGGGCTATTTTCCAGCTCACCAAGTTTAAAAGCTAATTGCCTAAGTTCAAATTTGAAAATTGGGGAGTTTCTATTATACATATACTGTTTTAGATATCATAATAAACAGGAAACACTGCAAGATGTTTAATTTTAGTACTGGGAGCTCTTCGTATCCTTTTTCTTTTTTGTTTATTTCTTTTTTAACAAAGATACTCGCAAGGGTACTGACAACCTTATACCAACCCAAACGCTTTAACACATACATAAACTTGGCAATGCACACACACACACACACACACACACACACACACACACACACACACAGGAGCAGCACAGCAGGGTGAAATTTTTCGCCTCCCTTAGTGCACCTTCTGTGCCACCTACACCATACACCTCACTCCCTCATTCACTTATTAACTTTCCTCATTTGCCATGATGACAAAGTACCAATTTGTTCAATACTTTAATTTATGACGAAGTCCTGCAAAAACAGAGATAGTCGCTTCAGTCTCAGCTGCGCTTTGTGTTTTTATTGCTAATGATTAGGGCTGGGTATTTTCAAGAACCTCACAATTCAATTTAACTTTGATTCTTTGGGTCATGATTCGATTTGATTAGATTCGATATTGATCCGATTCGATTTCGATTCATTTCGATTCAATATTGATCCAGCTGCTTCGATTTTGATTCAGTTATGTGTGTTGATGTCAGAAATACCCAGATAATTCATTCGAATACCATCTGATGTGTGTTCAATAAAGCGTGCATTATCTGTATTGATTTAGAAAAAACTGACACCAAAACTTATTTTACCATTACATTATTCTTTATTAAATGAAAATTAAAACTAAAATAAATTTAAAGTACAGAAAAGTACACGTTTGCCTGAGCCGAACTTAACAAAGGTAATAAACATTTATGCGGGATTTATCTACCTGCATTTGTGTGTGATCCACAGCTTTAGCGTTAGCAACAGGTTGCAAAACATCTGCATGGTGTCGGCTGAAATGGCTACGTAGGTTTGTTGTATTGTTGCAGTGTTTTAACACTGACTCACGAGGCTCACACACGACTTAACTACTATCGACTTCGCATGTCCAAACGTCACTTTTTAATGTTGTCGGCGCTGATTTTAACACACTACTACCTCACGCTACTGTCACCATTTTAATGAATAACAATAATAAAAAATGACAATACTACTATAATTGATACGTTGATCCTAATAACTGTAATTTCACTAACTGTGCGTCCCTATGCTGACGGTGTAATTTAACCAAGTACATTAACTCAAGTACTGTACCTAAGTAAAAATCTGATGGACATTTACATTACTTAAGTATTTTAATCTCATGCCACTTTCCTATTATACTCCACTACACTTTAGAGGCAAATATGACAATTTTTCCTCCACTACTATTACTAGATCACTACTTTATAAGTTAGGAGTTATGTGCAAAAACCATATGAAAATATACAAGCGCAGCTGAAACAATTAGTAGATTGATTAGACAATTAAGTGCAATTTGCAAGCATGCACTGTGCACACATGAACTATGACATTCATTCATTCATTCATTCATTCATTTTCCGTAACCGCTTGTCCTTGTAAGGGTCGCGGGGGGGCTGGAGCCAATCCCAGCTGTCATTGGGCGGAAGGCGGGGTACACCCTGGGCAGGTCGCCAGACCATCGCAGGGCCGACACATATAGACAAACAACCATACACACTCACAGTCACACCTAAGGGCAATTTCGAGTCACCAATTAACCTGAGCTGCATGTCTTTGGACTGTGGGAGGAAGCCAGAGACCCCGGAGAGAACCCACGCAGACACGGGGAGAACATGCAAACTCCACACAGAAGGGCCCCCATGAACTATGACAATTTAATTAATTAATTATTTTTTAGGTAGATTAGATTAGATTAGATTAGATTAGATTAGATTAACTTTATTATCCACTTTAGTGGAAATTTGTCTTTGGCTTCGCCAATACATAATATTACAGACAAAAACAAATCATTAGATACATTAAACCATACAACAACAAAGAATTTGTACAAATAGACAGGAAACAGCAGCAAAAGATGAGAATATTATAACCTACAGAAAATGCACTTAGGTATGTACCTGTTCCTGTATATCTTTAACTGTGACAGCGTATTCAGTGGAGTATCTGCATATTCACTCAATGTCTAACTGGCTAGTGTCATATTGTACCTACTACATGCTCAGTGTATGCCAGTCAGCACTTCCGTAAAAGTCACTGTCTAGCTCCGCATTGTTATCACATCCTTGACGAATGTTTTGTTCCCATTTTACCTGTGTATGAAGCATCGAAGAATCATAATTACAAGCAAAATAATTATCTTTTCTCTCGTCTTTTATGGCTTTTTATGATAAATGTTGAATTGTAACAGGTATAATAAGGTACACTTTAGCACTTGTCTAGCTTTTCTGTTGATCTAGTTGCTATGTTTGCTATATCTGCTCTAACATTAGAATAAACTCATCATTTTTGTGTTTGTACTGAATGGATGTATGGCATCTGTCTTTTGATATAGTGGTCATCATGCCGTGCTCAATAGCTTTTTCATCTTGTACTTGTGGTGAGTGCTCTTTGCTAATTGTTTTAGTTGGCGCAGATTTTTTTTAAAGTACTTGATTCATATGCAACATGTCTTTGTCGCATACTAAAATGCTGTGAGTACTGTGACATGGCATACACAAAACACGCAACCCCTTCTCACTCTCTCAAGTAGAGTTTTGGCAAAGCATATTCCCATGAGCAGCAACAACTGAATAAAAGTATTAGGCCTATACAAGGAAAAAATGTTAATGTCACTACATCTCTTCTGTGTGCTGATCTACTGACGTATTCACATGTTAAAACCCTTAGTAGTTTAAGTACTATGTATTTAAAGCATAATTTGTTATTCCATTTATATTTGGTCAATTTGTTATGTTTTTTATTATTATAATTAGTATTATTTTCTCACATCTCTAATAAAGCAAGCCACTGCATTGGAGAACTTTCCCTATCCCAAGATCACAACACAGTCATGGTTATAAACAAATCACTGTTTAGAGGCAGCTCTTTTTTTTGCATTTGAAATGTTTTTCCTTTTGAGCTGCCTCCTAATGAAAAAGTGGAGACTGCTGCACAGTACAGCTAGCTGGAGTGACAACGTGTTATGGTTTATCATCACCCACTTTGTTCTTTAAAACACAAGTGTTGCTGAACTTTGACATTGTTTTCCAATCAGTGATGGGAAGGTTGCTTTAAAAATGTTACAGATTACTTGTTACCCAGTTATATACAAGGAATGTAACTACTTTAATTATTTAATTTTATCAAGTAATGTAATTTACTACATTTGATTACTTTTCTAGAAAATATTTTATATCAGGCATTAAAGCTGAGCATTTCGATGTTGACAGCATTTTCACCTCCAGTAAACAGGTTTTACACTGTAGCACATCAGAAAAGACTGTACAGTAGGGTTAGAGCCCTCTTCCTGAAGACAAAATATTATTGATTTTCCAGCACTGAAAGTCGCTCTCGTCCTCTACATGGAAACCTGCCTTGGTGTGGCTCGCTATGTGCAGGGATGGCAAACTCAAGCTGATTATTTATTTATTTATTTATTTTTTTATTCATGTTTTTATCAGACAACAGAGCATAAGAATCATTGACTACAACAATCATTACATCCATATAGTCAGCTCTCTGTCCTTATTTTTGTTTTTGGTTTTGAATAAGCAAAACAAACCGAACTACAAAACAGCTAGCACAAAAAACAAAAAAAAAACAAAAAAAAAACACAAACAAACAAACAAAAACAAAGTGCCTACAAACTTAACTTGACATCTGGGTATACTTGACTCGTGACTTTCACATCCAATACAGAATATACCTAACTCACAATATCTCACAAAGCAGATGCATCCTCTAAATATTGCAAAAAGGGACCCCAGACTTGGTTAAAGATATCTTCTCTCCCCTTAACTCTATAAGTTACCTGTTCATATAAAGCCATTTTGGTCATTTGTTCAGTCCATTCTTTAAAACAACAATCAATAGATGACTTCCAGTGCCTTAATATTATCCTACAGCCTGTTGTGGTGGCTAGACGCACCCATACTCTCTGTCTTCCAGTTAGATTTATGTTATCTGGTAAAAGACCCAAGATACACAAAGCTGGCGACTTAGAAACATTAATATGAAAAAGACCATTCAAGAGCTTAATGATCCCATCCCACAAGTGATCATTTTTTCCACATCCATACAGCATATGAACTAAAGTCCCTATTTCTTTCTGACATTTCCAACAAGTATCTTTGTCACTCAAGCTGATTATATTGACACACTATGGCTGGGAAATTAATCGAAAATTAATTGAAACTGACATTCTGAACCTTTAACAGTTGTAATCTTGCCCACATTGGTTATTTCGCCTTTTTTTTTTTTATTTTAAAATTCTGTTAATCCCTCACCATCCTGGGGTTGCTGACTCTAGAAATACAACTGAGTATTTGACAACCAAGTCGTGTGTGCTTTCACAGTGTTTTATTATCACGGAACAAACAGCATATCATCAAACAGCACAGCACAGCAAAAGAGACAGAGTGGAGTTTCTCCTCACAGCACTAAAGTGTCTGAATGCACCAACAGCCAAATGTTCAGCGGCAGGAAGGGACTTTTTTTTAAACGCTACAGACTAATTTGTTTTAGTTTCAGCTTCAGTCAGACTTGTACAGATTATTTACAAACACTAGAACACATCGCTCAGCGTCTCTTCCAGCTGCAAGCACTGAGCTCTCATTATTATTATCAGGGGCAGCTTTAGAGATCTGGGGGCCTGGGGCCACAGGCACATTGCCTTATTCTTAACTTTTCTCTAACTGGGAATGTTGGCAGGCTGTTGGCGGCTATAGAAGAAGTAGGCCGACTCAAAACCTTTTCCCCCAATAAAAACAATTAATAGCACAGAGCAGAAGTTCAAGTCAGTCTTACAGTAAGAGGTTGGTCTGTTATCAGCACCATGTACGTAAATTTACCTGACGTTTGTTTAAGATGGAGCTTTTGATTCTTGCATTATGCTGGATAGTTTAATAAATAATAATGCATAATGGTATTTGTTACAGTGCAACATACCATGGTTAAATTAAAGTGTAAATGTCCTTTTTATTTATTGGATAATAACACTGGATAATTTAATGATATATTGACTGCCAAACTATGAGGACAAAAAACAAAATAAAACAAAACAAAAAAGAAAATAATCATTCATTAATCATGTCCAATAAATTGTGATATTGATTTGAGGTCATATCACCCAGCTCTACAACACACAATTTTTTTTTTTTTAATTTGCTGATGAGAGGCAGTGCAAACAAGAGAACCAATCAAAAACAATGATTAAAAGTGCATACTGCCAAAAGAATGGAGCCTGTCTGGACGCAGAGACAGCTTCTGGTAAGCCATCCTAGCCTTGTTGGTTTTGCACTCAAATGTGTTACAAAAGCTTTGCTGACTTACCTTGTGTACAGAAATATATGAAAAAAGGCATTCACGCATGACGAAAAGATGCAAAGCCACAGAATAAATGTTATATCTTAGGTAAAATCTTTTTACTTAAATAATTATGTCTGGATTAAACTTCTTTACAATCACCAACATTTTGATTTGTAACTGTAATTTAATTACACTTTTTTTTTGATTACTTACAGATTATGATTAGATTCATTTTGCAATTAAATTATGTAACTACTTCAATGTGACCAAATGCACAGGCAAGCATATTGCTTTTTTGTGACAAGTTGGTTTTGCCCAGCCATAGGTAAGATAAAAATATATACCTTTGAAATTCACAAAATTGATAAAAACAGACTTGACTTTTACTTTAATTTGCACAATTCAATTTTCAGTTTTACTCAACTAAATTCTCTCTGCTACGTGCAATGTCAGCTGTTAAGACAATACGACTATTTTCACAGGATACAAAGTGATTTAACAGTTCAGCTGTTCTGTTTCATTTAGTGTTACACTGTGTGTTTGTAAACTGTGTGTATGTAACCCATTTTCCCCTTAATCAAATACGATATTTGAGTAATGGTGATAATGATGGTGATGAGGATGATTGTAATGATGCCAGCCAGAACACAGCACAAGTGTAAAAACAACAAAGCTTTGTATTGTGAATCCAACCCAAAAGTTTTCTGCCTGCAGCCTGAGTTAATGAGCACTTCCAATGAGGTGTCAAAACTGCAGTCATTAATAATTCACGTACTGCATGCAGTCTTTTATTTCCCTGCATTTTGTTCCTGTCAATACTCATTTGTAGCTCTGTTGGTGTTTCCATTTTTAGCCAACGGTAAGCAAACCTGTTTATTTTATTTGAAGCATCACTTTGTTTTGAGCTGTGAACAGAATGATCTTGAGCTGCTTTTAAAGTGGAAATATTGTTTTATTCGTTGTGCAATTTGAACCAATTGTTACGCTTTAAGATATTGAATTTATTTGAAATAGAATGTGCAGCCTTTATGCAGAGAGGTGTGAAATACTTTGCTGTCAGTTTTGTTGGCAACCTGTCAGAATCTGAAAAAGAGGGCTTCTCAGTGTTAAGTCACACTGTGCAGATCAAATTGTGATAAGTCAAACCCACAACAGTTACCATTTCCATTTCCTCACATAAGATGAAACTTAAGCGATCCCTGTGTGGAAATTGGGTCGTTACAGGAGAGGAGAGGCGAGAGCAGCTGCACTGATGGAAGTGCCGGTGATTTCACGGCTGCCAGTGCTGACAAGTACCTACTCAGTTTTCTGACCAGTCAAAACACATGAATGTTAAAAGAGCTCAGCCACTCTTGTTTCGCTCTGAAAGCCACTACAGCAGGGCTTCTAAAGCATTTACATAACACAGACCCCACACAGGCACACATTAGCCCACTGAGCTGCACCTGCTTTAGCTTTACTTCATGGGACTCATAAGGAAAAATATGGCGTGTTTTTTAAGAATTCCAGAATTTTACAACCACCTAATATGAATATAGCGAAAATAAAACACCTCTTGTGATTCACTGGGTTTATTCATTCAACCCAGACTGGAAAAAAACACACAGCACTGCAGCACACTCTCCTCAATAACATCATGATTTATGCATTATGTACTGTGTTTATCAGGTGTGTTTAAAGACAATCTTAATTAGAACACTAACATTTTTAAATTGCGTGGGAGTTTTTTAATTAGTGAAGTTAAATGGGAAAATAACACAAGCACAGCTTCCTTTGGTGCTTTTGTTTATGAGAACACATAAGCTATGAAAACAGCAAAGTGCATCTCCAAATCCCCCTTGCAAGTACGTTCAACAGAAAAACAACCACAAATGGAATGGAATTTTTGGTGTAAAATAATGTCATTTGATGTTGTCTAAAAACAAAAAGAAAGAAGTGCAGGAAAAACTAATGGGGATTTAAACAAGATGGGGGCTTTGGGATGTTAGACGATCTTTTGTGATTTGTACGGATGTCTCACCTTGCAGCAGGGACGTTGCTGTCGTCACAGTCTCTGGGACGCCGTCCTTGCTGTAAATAGACTGGAGGAACTCTGGAACGCAGTCGTTTTCATCCACAATAACAACTCGGACCTAAGAAAGAAATAAGAAGGAGAAAAGGGAAGATGGAGAGATAGAGAGAAACAGGAAGGAAGTCACAGAGAGAAGGGAGGGGCTTGGCATGAGTAAATGACTAGTCTGACCTTCATCACAGAGACTTTTCACTTAATTGTGGCTGTGCTGCACAGATTTGATCACTGCCAATTGCCATACAATACATGCCAATACATGTTAGATGCGTGTTAAACGTCATGTACACGTGGACAATGATAACCTTACAAATTGTAGCTGATGCAGTTTTTAGAGCCAGGCATCACAGTTTCCCTCTACCAGCTGCACTCTCCATGGAATGATGCAAACATCTGGCTGTTTCCTTTTCAAAGAGCTCTTTTTTTGACAACATACCACACTTTGTAGAAAATCCAAATGTTCTGTGCAATTTTAACATTGAACGCTTGAAGGCTGTTAGTCTCATGCTTTATAAAGGTTTAATCTGTTAACAAACATATCTTGTGTTGTTCAAATCTAAAAATAATCAAGGTTGTAACTTACAGCCTACAGATGGATCTAACAGGATGCTATTATTTTTTATGACTTGCCGTATATTCTTTGAAAGCTGCTGGAAACTTTTGACTTGACAGCATCTTTTTTTTTCACCACCCCCTGCTCCTGCCACCTGATCTCATCTACTTTCCAAATGCATTTCATCTCCAACAAGCTATCAAACACACACAAATTCTTGTCAAAAACTAAAAACTATAGAAAGAAAAATATATTATAGTGTAAGACTAAAAATGAGTGCAGAGTTTCTGCATCGCTGTTTTCATACATGTTTCAGTAATACTGTTACTGTATCTACATGCTAAAACTGCCCAGGCAATCACAAGTGGAAATGCTGGAGATTAAAAGTCACACTGGGTTGGTGTTATGAAAAATTTTTAAATCTGGGATTACTACTTCAGGCACTGTCCGGAATTGGTTTTCTTTGGGTCCGGAGTCGTTTTCATCTGTGAGTAACCCAAATTAACCCTATCCTTAACCAAAAAAAAGCCTCATCCCATCCGCCTCCAAAGGCATGCCCTGACCCTGATCCCTCTGGTTTATTTACCCCTCCTCAGCGAGGAAGCTTCTGTGGAGACGCTTCCTTCAGTAGGTCAGTGGAGAATGCAATCTTGTGCAATTTTTCAGAAGCCCTGAGCTAACGAATGAGAGTGGATCAGTGTGCAAAGATGAATTTGTATGGTGTGAGCATGTAGGTGTGTGTTTGTGTGTGTGTGTGTGTGCGTGTGCACGACACACTGGGCTGCTGCTCAGTTCATTAGGGGCATGAAGGCAAACACAGCATCTTCTACCAGATGTTGACTGCCTGCTTGCAGCAATCAGGAGGAATAAATAAAGACATGGGCTGACCCCCAGCCCCACTTCTACTCTTCCATATACCCACAGCAGTATAGACAAAAACACAGCTGACCACTCTCTGATACACACGCGCACACGCACACACACACACACACACACACACACACACACACACGCAAACACACTGTGAGTGGTGTGTAAATACCACTGGTATTAAATCCTGGTAGGTAAGATGAAGTCCTGTAATATCAGTTAATCCTTCAGCAAAGATCAGCTCCGAAGCAATGGACAACAAAATAAAATCTGACCATGTCAACTCCCTGAGGTGATTTGTGTGTGTTTGCTAGTGACTGTTAATCTCTGTTTGCCTGTGTGTGTGTGTGTGTGTTTGCATGGCAGAGAGTCAGCCTATGTGCCAGTATGATGGGGAATATCGAGGGTTCGACAAGACATATGAACAAATAGTACATGTGTGTACGAGGCTGAGGGAAAGCAAGATTGAATAAGAGGAGAGGGGAAGTCAGCCGTAATAAAGCAAGATGAGCTCAAACACACACACGCACACATGTGCGCGCACACACACACACACCTGGGGCAGCTGCAGACAGGTCTCAGGCTGGTTAGGTAACTAATGGTGCCGATGAGCTATCACTCCTGCAGGGAGAAACTTGGAAACTACCTGCAAATTAAAGTCATGCTCAGTGACTCCAGTCCACACAAATACAACACCTCTGTTCACTGTTGTGGCAGACAGAGACAGATTTCTGAGAGGTAGAATAAAATCAAAAGCAAAAGGACAGCTGAACAGGAACCGAAGCGATGGCATTATTTCTACAGTCTTTTTTTGGAAACTAATTAACACTGTCATTTTTTTTTTCTTTTTATACTGCTACTGCTATAGTCAACTTTAAAACTATAACAGGAAAAACAGAACGCTTTAAGTAATGAGATGCTGGGGCTTCATAAGAAGAAATTCCCTACTCTGAAATCCTCACTTATTTCGTTTTAGAAAGACATTTGGGATTTTTGGTATTACAGAAATGAACCTTTCTAACTGCATTTTAGTAAAAAAAAATCTTATCTTAGGATAGGAATTTAACTATTAAAGAACTGTCTTAATTTAGGGATTTCCCAAGTTAGGAATCCTAAATTAGGATGGCATAGACCCTGTCCTAAATTCAAAATAACTGCCAAAAATGGCAGCAGTACTGTTGTTCATACTAAATGACAAAGACAACAGCAATCAACAAGTAATTAACAATTAAATAACAATGAAGAAAATTTCCCGAAAAGGTTGGCTTTTCTCTCCTCCTCCGATACAATTAGTTCCTATGACCCAATATAGTTCAAACTGAATGCCCATTATTTATTGTCCATGACAGCGAGCTGGCTAGCCAGTGACAAGTGAGAGTGCTGACCGTATAATGGCTTGACCGTACCTACTGATACATTCTAGTCAAAGATACGGGCAGTCTGTGTACATTCTACATTCTAAACATAGATACAAGCATAACAGAATGAGTGGAGATTGAAAAATCAAATTTCCAGTTATATCAATGATGTAATAAGTTAGGGTGAGATAGGAGGTCTAAAATAGGATAGGACACAGCCATTAGATTAGGACTTGCTTCTGTTATAGAAGGACAGGATTTTTCCTCTCTTTGAAACTTAAGATTGCATGTACAGCAAGAGCCTCCAATCTAAGCAGTCTAAGGAGAGCTGCATTATTATATATAAATATATATAATGGAGTGCCCCAGGGATGACCTTTTTTTTCAACCATTGCATAGAGTTTTGATTATTGCAGAACATAAGCTCTGTAGCAAACAAACCTTCGTGATACTTACACATTTTGTTAATCAAGAAAATCTCCACAAATAAATAACCTCCCTCATGATTTTTGAAGTAAATACAATCGCAAATGCAATGTAAAGCTTTAAACAAATGTAGCGATCCTGGGGTCGCTGTTATGCTGCTCTATTCTGCATGCCGCAAGGCATGCTGGGTTATTGTTCTGGGGTTATGTTATGGGCTTATTTGAGTTAATCTGTTCTATGTTGTTAATGTAATTTACTAGTTTTGTTCCGTTCTGCCTGTCTTGTTCATTATTAGTTATATGTGTGGGGGAACCGTGAGTGGGGCGGGTTTTGGCCGCCATGGCCTCAGGTCCCCGGCCTGCAGAGTGTTGTTGAAGATTTCCTGCTTGTGAGCCTTTTCAAAATAAAAGCCCTCGCAGATGAGAGAAGTTCTCTGTCTTCATTCCTGTTTAAAGTCACTGCTCACCACATTGGTCTCAGAAGTGGGATGGCGTCTGCCTGACTACGAATGGAAAAAGATATCGAAGAACTTCAATGAGCCATCAACAGAAGTCTCAACCGCCTGTGGACCATGGTGCCGCGAGAAGAGCTGGCTGGCGGAGAGCATGCTCCCGATAATCCTGACGGCTCCAGCACACCAAGAGCTCGTCGCCCCCTAGCGGCTAGATGGAGCGTCGCAGATGGCGGAGAAGAAGACGTCGTGCTAGCCACTCCCGCCGCATTCACCGTCATCAAGAACACTGCCGTCAACCCCGAGGCTAACGCTAGCCTCCAGCCGCCGGCGACGGAGAGCGGAACGACAGCCAGAGCCCCCAAGCGGAGAACGCCGGCCAAGCTTCCCAAATACAGCGGAGAGAGAGCTCGCCCCGTATCTAGCTCAGACGGAGCTAGCAGCGCAGCAAAACGGCTGGAGCCCCGAAGAGACGGCGATCAGCCTCACCCTCGCGCTTGAAGGAAAGGCAGCCCGAGTGCTACTGGACCTCAACCCGGCGGAGCGGCAGGATCTACGAGCACTAACCACCGCGTTAGAGAGGAGATTCGGCGAGAGCCAATCAACCGATGAGAACCGGGAGCAACTAATTAGCCGCTGCCGCCGAGACGGAGAGAGGCTGGGAACCTTCGCCGCCGATGTACAACTACACGCCCGTCAAGGTTACCCTCACTTCGACGCGGATGTCCGAGCAGAGCTGGCCCTCCATGCATTCCTGAGAGGTCTCACACCGGAGAGACTCCGACAACACGTCAGCCTCGCTTCACCACGAACCCTCGGCGAGGCGCTGCAAGAAGCCGAGCGGGCGGAACGCGCGCTCACGCCCCTGGCGGCCCGGCACCTCAAGACTTTACTCCAAAGCCGCAGGTCAGAATGGCTGAATGCGGGAAAGAAGAGGAGAGAGAGCGGGAAACCAGGTCACCGGCTTCCCCGCGTCGCCGGCGCGCCGGATGCTATAGATGCCACGAGCCTGGCCATCTCGCGCGGAACTGCCCGGCTCCAACTCCGGGAAACGAGAAGAGAGTGGCGCTGTGAGGGAACCGCCACTCCAGATCACCCTCCCTCGCCAAGGACAGTGCACGCTGGTGGGTCGGTGCGGCCATGCCACGGGGCTGTACCTGCCCTGCCTTCTCGACAACCATTACTGCCAAGCATTAGTAGACACTGGGTCTACCATCTCGCTAGTGCGGCCGGGCCTCCTCCCCGGCACGACGGGCTGTCCCTCCGCAGCCTGGGATGCCACCGACGTCAAACTACTGACGGTCTCCGGTGAGAAGGTCGACATGGGCGGGAAGAAGCTGCTGACAGTACGTGTGGGTGGCCGGAGCGTGAGACACGAGTTCTGGCTCGCTAATATCCAGGCCCCGTGCATCATTGGCTTGGACCTGCTGAAGCGCTGGAGAGCACGCATCGACATCGCAGGGGAAAGCATCGCGCTGGGGCCCCGTACCCTTAAGCTTCGACCAAGCGAAGCAGAACAGTGCACGAGAGAGCGAGAAAACGGCTCCGCCACCGCTGAGCGAGAGAGTAGCTCCGCCGCCGCTAAGCGAGAGCAGAGTTCCGCTGAAGCCACGCCCCTCTCCAGCCTCCCCACGTCGAGACCCTCCGCACCGGCAGCCCCCACGCCGCTGACCGTGAACCCCTCCGCGGAGACCGCTGAAGCGATTGAAGACCTGTGGCAGCGTAGCAGTGAAGGGCTAACTCCACACCAGCAACAGCAGCTGAAGGCGCTTCTGGAGGAGCACAAAGACATCTTTGCAGCCAATGTTAAAGACTGCAGACAGACATCGCTGGTCCAACACCACATAGAGACCGGAGACGCACAGCCCATCCGTCTGCGTCCCCACCGGCTCGCGCTCACCAAACGACAAGCGGCGGACGAGATGATCCGCGAGATGCTGGAAGCCGGAGTGATAGAGCCCTCCGACAGCCCCTGGGCCACGCCAGTCGTACTGGTGAGAAGAAAAGGCGGTGGTTGGCGGTTCTGTGTGGATTACCGGCGGCTAAACGGCGTGACAAAGAAGGACTCTTACCCGCTGCCCCGC
This sequence comes from Plectropomus leopardus, assembly GCF_026936395.1. Classification (NCBI taxonomy): domain Eukaryota; kingdom Metazoa; phylum Chordata; class Actinopteri; order Perciformes; family Serranidae; genus Plectropomus; species Plectropomus leopardus. The sequence continues at coordinate 38,928,788 of NC_142176.1, read as the reverse complement.
ATCGATGATGTCCTCGACTACATCTCTGGGTCCAGCTGGTTCAGCTCCCTCGACCTCCGAAGCGGCTACTGGCAGGTGGAGCTGGCCCCCGAAGCAAGACCGAAGACCGCCTTCACCTTCGGGCAGGGGCTGTGGCAGTTCCGGGTCATGCCGTTCGGGCTCTGCAACGCACCGGCGACATTCGAGCGGCTGATGGAGAGAGTGCTGATGGCAGTCCCCCGAGAGCGGTGCGTGGTGTACCTCGACGACCTGCTGGTGCACGCTGACAGCTTTGACGGAGCCCTCGCCAATCTGAGAGAGGTCTTCGGACGCATCCGCGGGGCCGGACTGAGACTTCATCCCGGGAAATGCCGTCTGCTGAGCTGAGAGACAGAGTTCCTGGGGCACGTTGTCAGCGCTCAGGGCGTGGCCACCAACCCAGCCAAGGTGGTTGCGGTCCGGGACTGGCCGAGGCCGGCGAATGTCAGTGAGCTCTGGAGCTTCCTGGGTCTGGCATCCTACTACCGACGCTTCGTGAGAAACTTCGCCACCATCGCCAGCCCCCTTCACCGCCTGACAGATAAGGGCCGCCCCTTCGACTGGAACGACAGCTGCACAGCCGCCTTCCACAGACTCAAAGCCGCGCTGACAGAGGCTCCGGTCCTGGCTTATCCCTCGCCACAGCAGCCGTTCATTGTGGACACTGATGCCAGCAACGACGGTGTGGGGGCGGTGCTCTCGCAGGGTGAGGGAGAGGCGGAGAGAGTCGTGGCCTACTACAGCAGGGCTCTGAGCCGGGCGGAGAAGAACTACTGCGTCACTCACCGGGAGCTGTTGGCGGTCGTGCTGGCGCTGCGCCAGTTCCGGCCGTATCTGCTGGGCCGCCGTTTCCTCCTCCGCACAGACCACGCCTCGCTGACCTGGCTGATGAACTTCAAGAGCCCGGAGGGGCAGGTAGCCCGCTGGCTCGAGATCCTCCAAGAGTTCGATTTCGAGATCCGACACCGGGCGGGGCGGCAGCACAGCAACGCTGACGCTCTGTCCCGGCGTCCCTGCGCAGCGGCCGAGTGTCGCTACTGCCAGCGGCAGGACGAGCGGGGTCTCGAGGTCCAGAGCATGGCAGCGGTGAGTCTCACACAAGAAGGGGGGTTGGGACCCTCACTAACCTTTTCTGAGTTACAGCAACACCAGACTGCTGTCGAGACGCTGGCCCTGGTCCAAAGCTGGCTGGAGGCGGGGCAGCGACCGGAGTGGTCCGAGGTGTCCGCGGGAGGACCTAAGGTGAAGGCCTACCACTCCCAATAGGGAAATGTCGAGTCCCATGGGCGGCTGCTGTACCGGAGGTGGCAGGCGCCGGGCCGGGGTAATGACATCCTGCAGCTGCTGGTTCCCCGGGCACTCCGCTCTCAGGTCCTGCATACGGTCCACGGCTCGGTGGGGGCCGGTCACTACGGGATCGCCAAGACCCTGCACAGGCTCCGGGCGAGGTTCTACTGGCCAGGCTGCCGGAAGGACGTGGAGCTGCACGTGCACTGCTGCGACGTCTGCGCCGCCCAGAAGGGACCGAGCCAGCGGTCCCAGGCCCCGCTGCAGCAGTACCTGGTGGGGGCTCCCATGGAGCGAGTTGGTGTGGACATTTTGGGTCCGTTCCCCATCACCGAGGCCGGGAACCGTTATGTGCTCATGGCTATGGACTACTTCAAGAAGTGGCCCGAGGCGTACGCGGTTCCCGACCAAAGTGCATCGACGACGGCCGGGAAGCTGGTGGAAGAGATGTTCGCTCGCTTCGGGGTCCCAGATGAGCTGCACAGTGACCAGGGGCGGAACTTCGAGTCCCAGGTCTTCGGAGAAGTCTGCAGGCGCCTGGGTGTCCAAAAGACGAGGACGACGCCACTGCATCCACAGAGCGATGGGCTGGTGGAGCGGTTTAACCGCACCCTGGCCACCCAGCTTGCCACCCTCACCAGCCGGCACCAGAAAGACTGGGACCGCCACCTGCCCCTGGTCCTGTGGTCGTACCGCTTCGCGGTGCAGGAGTCCAGCCAGTGTACGCCGGCGGCGCTGCTGTTTGGCCGGGAGATCAGGACGCCAGTGGATTTGGTGTTTGGTTCCCCCCCAGAGCCTGAGATTGCTGGGGGAAAAGAGATGGACTACTTCAGAAGGCTGAGGGAGCGTCTGCACACAGTGCACGACTTCACGCGGCGAGCTCAGTCCAACGCTGGAGTCCGACAAAAGAGGGTCTATGACACACGGTGTCGTGGACGCGCCTTTGTTCCGGGCCAAAAGATCTGGGTGTACTGTCCGGTGAGAAAGAAGGGACTTTCACCGAAACTCTGCACACACTGGCAGGGCCCTGCTGAGGTAGTGGCTCGCCTCTCCGAGGTGGTCTATCGCGTCAGAATGCCCGATCGCGGACGTCTGGTGGTGCTGCACCAGGACCGGCTCTCCCCTTACCGGCCTCTGGCTCCGCCGGAGGTTGGGGACGCCGAGGAGGACAGAACTGAGACCGATGACATAGACTCTTTGCCAGGAGCGGCTACGGAGAGCCCTCGTCGTTCTACTCGCCGCCGGAGGCGGCCTGGACATTCAAGTGAGTTTCTGTTGGACGATGGGGTTAGTGGGGACACTTAAACCCTCGGGTGGGGGCTATGTAGCGATCCTGGGGTCGCTGTTATGCTGCTCTATTCTGCATGCCGCAAGGCATGCTGGGTTATTGTTCTGGGGTTATGTTATGGGCTTATTTGAGTTAATCTGTTCTATGTTGTTTATGTAATTTACTAGTTTTGTTCCGTTCTGCCTGTCTTGTTCATTATTAGTTATATGTGTGGGGGAACCGTGAGTGGGGCGGGTTTTGGCCGCCATGGCCTCAGGTCCCCGGCCTGCGGGGTGTTGTTGAAGATTTCCTGCTTGTGAGCCTTTTCAAAATAAAAGCCCTCGCAGATGAGAGAAGTTCTCTGTCTTCATTCCTGTTTAAAGTCACTGCTCGCCACACAAACTAAACCATGGGCAAATAAAAGCCTCAAAGTTAGGGTATTTACTGATGTATTTTATGACGTAGAACAAAACGTGACAGTGTCTTAAGCTTATGTTAACCACAGACCTAAATTCAAGGTTTTTACCAAAAACCCATTCAAAAAAATCATGGACTTTGAGACCAGAGAACCCCATGGGCTGACATGCAAAATCACTTCTGGGTTTTAGGACTCATTGTTGGGGCACTCTGTGCCAGAGATTGCAATTTTATATTGGTTGTCATTCTTAAGAGGGCGTGTCTTATGTAATATGTGCCAGCCTTAGGACAGACACAGGGTGTTGTGGGTTTAGTTTAGGTCTGTATCTGAATGTTAATCTAAATGAACTGAAACCAACATGATCTCAGTGCATGTTTGCTGGAATGAGAAGAGGACAGGATTAGACCTGAGCAGGGCTGGGAAACCATGTAGTTGAGTAAAAAGTATTTTACCAGTACTACCTGTACTGTGACAACTCCAAACCTACAGAGTGAACACAGCAAAGAAATAATACATAATGTGTCTTGATACAAAAAACCCAATGGCAGATTTTTTTTTTAATTTTTTTTTTTAGGCCTTGATAAGCTAAAGAAAAGATTCAAAATGTCTCACACTCCAAAATGAGAAAATCCAGTCACACCATCATCTGGATAAATCAGTCTTCTCAATCCATAAGTATTGAAGAAGTGGAATAGAACAGAAAGCTCCAGGGAAATAAGTGTCTACAGGATCATTCTTGTAGTTTAGAACTTAAGTTTTAAGCTATGAGCCTTTGCCATTTAAATATTATTAAAAAAAAACAGCCATATCAAAGGCAAAAGAGACAAAGCTTTATACCCTAATTTTAACTAGTGTCATATTTAAATGTATATGTGCTATTGCATGGAGCAAAGACATTGCACCGATAACTGCCAGCTACGAATCAGGCAAGCTTGACAAGGAGAGCCAAGTCAGAGCTGACAAGCGCTGGTCTTTTCCAAGGTGTGTAGGGGTGATGCCCTCAGAGCTGGTGAGAACATTAGACACAACAAGATGGAGAGGAAGGCCATCTTTGTGGTCAGGCTGGAACTGGACAGTGTGGAGCATGAAAGACCATATCAAAGACATCCTGGACAACACCTCTCATCCTCTCCATATTGAGTTTTCACAGGCTTCATTCAGCCACTGAATCATCCCACCCCGGTGTAAAACAAGAGCGCTGCAGGCACTGATTTGTACCTGCTGCCATCAGACTGTTCAACACCAATGGAAAGCACAGTCTATAACAGCACACAGCACACAAAGCCATTTCTCTACAGTGTCTGGTTTACTCGAGGCACTCTAGACCTTTCCCTTTGCACTGTCTCTCTGCTGGAGTGATTATATACCTTGCCAATCTGTTGATATATTTATTTTGTATATATTGTAATTTAAATAAGTGTGGCCCAAATCAATTTGATTTGCTGGTTGTTTGCTGTGGTACAACAACCGCATACAACATCGATGACATCTAATTCCTTTACATAATTCAGTATCACTGTGTTTGCCTGGGTACAGACCTTTGAATCCACCCACTCCGCAGAGTTGAAATGGAGTTCAACGCGTTGTCTGATATTGCGTCTGATTCAGCCAAACTGAGTGGAAAAAAAGTAAGCCTAACAAATCATTTAACTAGCTTCCAAATGGAATGTGTCATCAACCTTCATATTGCTATTGATAAACTTTCAAAGTCCGTGTAAAGTGAATTCAGAGATTTGTTTCAAAACACATTCTAAGTGTTGGAAACTGATAGTTGAAACCATGTTACAAAGACCCTTTACCATATAGTACTTAATTGTGGAGTTAGACGGTTGACTGTTTTTTCACCATTTTCCTGTTTTAAGATTTTTTGGGCGGGTCTAAAACCATAGCTTAATGATGCACTGGAGCTATAGTCAGCATAACCCCGCCCCTGACAATGTAGCAGTATAAAAACCAGAAGCATCATTAGCATAGTCCCGTGATTGGGCGTGGCCTCTGCCGTGACATAATCACAACACATCACAGCCTGTCCTATCACATACAATATTATATCTGATCTTCTATTCTATGTTATATTCATTTATTTACACTATAAGTCATGAAATGGATTATGGTATGCAGTATTCTTGTACTGGCTGACACCAAAGTCACTCTCGCCTCACATATGCCTTGCCACTTATCTTGGCTTCTCTTCAGTTTCAGAGTTGTTTTTAAAATTTTATTGATCACTTTTTAAAGCTCGTCTGGTTTCTGGCCCCAAACAACATAGCAGACATGTTAACCCCATATGAGCCTGTTCGCAGCCTTAGATCCTCGGCTAGTGCCCTTTTTGCCATTACAAAGTCGAGGCTTGAATTTAAAGGTGCCTTTGGCACCAGGTCTACTTGGTTTTGGAACGACCCACCTGAGGAATTAAAGGTCACAGAGACCTCTCAAAACCCATTTTATTGACTTACTTTTATGTGATGTCATCTTTTTATCTTTTTTTTTGTAGCAATTTTATCATTGCAATTGTTGTTATTTCCTTACTTCTTCATTCTTTTTGCTGTATGTATCGGCAGATATGTTCTCATGATCATTCCTATCTCTATTTCTTATTTTAATCTGTCTTCTTTCTGATATGTTGTTAATCTTGTGGAATTTTACCTCAATTTAGTTCTTTAGTTCAATATAACTGTTTGGCTTTTATTGTGGTGTTCGGCTTCTAATGACATATTGCCTCTGTGTTTCCTCTCTTTTGCTTTGCTTATTATCAAAGCACTTTGTAATCACTTTTTTTTAAAGGTGCTTTATGAATAGGTTATTATTATTATCATCATTATTGTTATTAGTAGTAGTAGTAGTAGTAGTAGTCGTTGTAGTTGTAGTATCATTATTTTATTTTTATTACTATATTACAGACTCATACTATGTCTCATATCCCATTATCCCATACAATATCATAAAGTACAACATTATCCTATGTTATGTTAATGTACTACATTGACTCTTGCATTATATACTATAATATATGTATTATATTGATACAGATGAACACCATTACAATATCACATTATATATTAGTCTGGTGTGTACTCTTCAAATAGACTTGTTGACTCTGCTGCTATTAATCCCACAACAGTCATTTTAATCAGCACAATTTGCTTGACCAGGTCATTTTTTCTCTTAATGCGCTTAGAGTTTCTATTTTATCCGCTTAATATTTTAGTTTATGTACCTCTAATTATTTATTCATTCTACTTTCTATACCAATCTGCATTTAGTTCTATCCTCATGCTGCTGCAAAAGCTAGATTTCCCCAGTTGTGACCAATAAAGATGTATCTTGCCCTACCTACTTTTTTATCCTATCTTGTCAGTTCTAACCATCAGCACATCTAATGAACAGCATTTTCACCTGGCTTTTACTTACTCACATACACAAAACTTGTTGTTTAATGTTGGAAATGTTCACGATGAAAGTGCTTTCAGGAAAAGACTATATAATGTATTTGCAATATGAATGCAAAATGTAACTTATTCCAAGGAATATTCTAAATGGTACTATGTCTGCTGTAACATATGAGCTAAAACGTGGGCTACCGTACAATCAGTCTACATGAACTACATTTTTAGCATGGAGCACTTGGGCTAATGTTAGGTACACCTGGATGGTTTGCCTGTTTGTGTTAAAATGTAACATGTCAGTTAGCCAAGAAAACATCTTAAACACAACAGCATAAATAAAGATCTTAGCATTAAGATTTTTCTTTAAAAAATAATTTAAAAAAAAAATTAAAACAGTAGGGAAGTAAATAGTATGAATATTTAAACAGCGGAGTGTTTATCTTGCCTCGTCACTGCCATGCCCTATAAACCACTTAACATTTGTTGTAGCCATTCTGCCCTCCATTATCCTCTTAATTGTTCCAATGTGATTTAATGATTGGTACCATAATTCTGTTCAGGAGGCAGAAAAGAGCACATATGGGGGCATTAAGGCTAATATAAGGCACAGAGCATTTGTAAAAGGTTTACCCTGTCAACAAGATTAGCCTGCACAACACCACTTTTCCACTGCTGAAACAGAGTACTCAGTATTAACCAGTAAAATATGGGAGCCAGAATTCAAATATTACAAAATGTTAATCTTATAGAACCATATAAATATTTTTTGAGATGGTATCACTAATTTACCCCACAAATCAACTTCATTCAAGGATCATCTTAAAATAAAACAAAATAAAATGAAGTATCGGTGCATTACACACACACACACACACACACACACACACACACACACACACACACACACACAGCACAGTTTCTATCTGGTGGTGCACTGCACAGACAGAGAGGCGGCTGTGGGGGCAGGGGTTGCAGTGTTGAGTAGGTGCTGGCTTTTCAGCGCTGATGGGACTGTACATGAGGATGTTCAAAAAGCTTACCCAGGCTCCAGAGGGCAAGCAGAGGGCTGAGGAGGCAGGCCACAGGGCAGCGTGGGCTGAGCAGGGCACACACCAACTCCCTACCAATTCATTTCTTTTGTTCCATTTTTCTTCTTTCCGTCTCTTCTCACCACTGAATCTAGTCATCCTCCTCTCATTCTACAGCTTTCTTCTTTCTCTGTCTATCTCCGTACAGGCTGTTGGTGCTCTGTGGTGTGCAGGGGCCCAGAGCAGAGCAGTTGAGGACAGATCGGTTCAGCAGGACATGTTTAAGCCCGAGGCCAAAGTAATGATGGAAACCAGACCAGATGCATCGATGCCTGCAGCGGTCAGCCGCTGTTCTCTCACTTCCTGACAACATAAGGAAATCACTGGGAATGCCAGCGCAGTCGTTCCAGATAGACAAGTCTATTTGAGTTTGACTGAAGACAATACTCAGTCTAATACTCGACATGAACAGTTGTCTCATAGGTTGAGGGTTTTAACCGTCTTTTACAATCAGTTTAGGTTAAAGGCATTCTACAACAACCCATGTGGCACTGATGAGTTCAAAATGCCTCCTATTAAACAAAAAAGAGACCAATCAGGACGCCTTAGAACCAAACAATCATTTTAACTGCCACATCCACAGCTATTACCATCCATACAGCAACTGTAAATCAATAACATTAAATCTAACAGCTTTTCAGCAGCCTTAATGCATGTCCAGCTCAAGGACGTTTCAGAGCAGTCTGGGATTTTATGACCATGTGTGGTTATTTTATTGTCTGTAAGATATATCATAATCACCACTAGTGACCACGATTCAACAGCCGTCTTCCAGCCAACTATCGCTGCATTGAGTCTACAATTCTGCCCAAGAAGTATGTGACAGTAGCTGGGTATACACCAGATCAAAGTCAGCCGTGCTACATGAGAAACAAGTAAAAGGACATCATCCCACTGGTAGAAGACTTATTAATTTGATGACTTGTCAGATAGAGTTTATAGCATGCTGTACAGACTGTGGAAGACTTGACAAGACAACCTTGTGATGTTCTTTGAGTTTTGAAGACTATCAAATCATTGAATTTGACAGTGGAACTGTGACTTGGATTTCACAACTCACATATAAACAGACACAAACCTCCGCTGCACTGCTCATGCTGTCCAGGCCCTCGCTGGCTCGCACTAATAGCAGGTAGCGATGCTGGTCGCTCTCGTAGTCAATAGGGCGGGTCAGGCTGATTTCGCCAGTCTCTGCTGAGATGGAGAAGAGACTGCTGGGATTGATGAGAAGGCTGTAGCTGATTGGTTTCTTCTGGAAGGACACAGCAGGTGTGACCAGGAAACTGGGAAGACATGGAGAAAAGTGTACCATTGACTGTCTGCAGGGGCAGAAGACAGCAAAGAATATATCAGCATGGTTAGAGTTAGATGTCTTCCAAACATTCTGTGGAGGACAATTTTGTATAGCAGATAGGCCTTTTACACTTTGAGAATGTAACAACCTATAATCTGGAATTATCGATACTCAAAACCGAAGAACCTCTAAGGCTTTTGTCATAGGATCTGCTTTGACTTTCCATTTTGGTGACATTATGGATTTATGGCAATAGAAAGGTGACAGTGGCACAAATATATTTACACACAATGGCCATCATTTATCAATGTAATGTGCGAAACAGCGCAGATCCCAGAGCAGAAATCATCTTACTACGGGGTTCCCATGAGCTTTACGAAATTTTGTTATCTTGCTGATCACAGTGTAGGAATGATCAGACATTGATAAATGTGGCAGTTTAAAACAATTTGAATAGCCTGCCCCAATACATTCCCAGTTTAGAGGCCTCGTCCTGAGAGGTTATGACATGGAGAGGCATAATATGACCAAGAGGAGAACATTCTCTGAACTAGAAATGGAAACTCTGACATCCTAAGGTTTGTTCTGTTTGACAGCCTAAAAAGTCAATCAAAGGAAGGGCGAAAAACTCTGCATGGAAATAAATCACTGCTGTGGTCAAGCCCATAGCCTACAAAATATTAATAATATTCATATAATAATGTTTTATGACAATATTCAAATAAAAATTAATAAATGACCCAAACAAAGGAGTTTGTGGCTTTGCATACCGAGTCTGCTTCTATCTCAGGCAAAACAGGTGGCAGAGGTGACACAGATACACCACCTGTGATGCAGCTTCCATTTATATCCACATTAAAAAATGCCAAGCATTGCATGGAAATAACCACGCACCCAGTTTTCTGTCGTAAGTTTGTTTCGTAAATGAGGGTGAATGACTTTTTGATACGACTATCATTAAATTCATGGTGGGTCTCCTACTGCAGTAGGAAGTTGACAGAATGGAGCAAAGAGTAAACGAGACCAGCACAAGGCCAGCGCTTACCCAACTCTCCAGTGCTGAGTGCCTCCCTCGAGACAGGAAGGCTGCCCCGAGGGATGCATCAGCAGCACCCGCTCTCTCTGCTTCGTACCGTCAAACAGAGAGGTGCAGGTAAAGAATCTGATGAGGGACGAAATGCAGTGTGCAGCTCAACCTTTTTTTTGTCCTCTTGCTTTTATTTAAGTTAATGACAAAAACATTTGCTACAGAAAACATTACAAGATTTTGTGAATAAACACATAAACACATAACCAAACATTACTAGACATAATGTTAACTTGTGCAAACTGTTCACAGCCTATACAGAGAAATAAATGACAGGGCAGCAAAACATTTAAGAGGCATATTGTTGATCACAATATCTCTTGCATCTTAAAACCCATTCTTTGTAGTGTGAAGTATGTTCCTTAGTACCACCTCAGGTGCAGTGGGCAACAATTGCTGCATGTTAAGTTAGGGAATGTTGAGTTGTAAGACTTGAGTATAGAAGAGGGAAATGGACAGGAGCAAAGACCGCTCACATATATGCAGAGTAGTCCGGATGTAAGTAGATTAGAAATAAGGCTCAATTCCAATATGAATGGAAGAATAAGTTGGTTAAATTTAGTCAAGTGGAGGAGATAAGATTTGATTAAAGTAGATTTGTGTACACCAACATGGACTGTAAATGAAAAAAAGAAGTGCAGAGCACATATCTGTATACCAGAGTAAAAGTAACTGAGCAGGTTAGAACTAAATAGAGTGAGGTCTTGGTTTTATAAATGTAGCTGAAAAAAATTATCATAGTATCAGAATACATGTCCAAATGCAGGTACTATACCACTGTATGAAATGGAAAATGTATGCATAATCCAAACTTCAAGTTGGACAACAAGCAAAAATCATGAAATAATGACACGCTATGTCCATATATTGTTACAATGACACAAATAATCACGAATTGATTAGAGTATTGATAAAACCATGTAATGTTAAAATAGAGCTGTTAAAAATATATTAAAATACCTGACAGCTAATGAGGAGTAGAGTAGAGAAGAGAACAGTAAAGTAAAGACAAGTACATTTCTGTACACAGTGTCCAGAGTGCTTTAAGAGGGGCGGAGGCATACAGGTGTAAAACGCTGAGCTGAGTTGTTGCTTGTTATTTATTAGACATGCTATCTAACCCTCACACAATTTCCCTGATGAAAGCCGTGTAAACAACAGACTGGAGTATCCACTTTATTGGTTTGCCAAATGTGTCAGTCAAATAAAGGAAGCTGGAAGGGGATAATGAGACCTATCCAAGGACACAAGTCCTAACTGTACCACTGTAGTCAGAGTCTGAGGCTGTATGTATGTGCATGTATGAGTGAGGATCCACACTATAATGTGTGAAGGCATGCAGAAATGTGTATATAATGTGACATGCATATTTAGACATACATCACACCGATACACTACATATGAATTGTGTAGATAGCATGCATTCCATTCATCATGGACCACTGCATTACAAAACAACAACGTGTGTAAGCGATGTACAAATCAATACTTAAAGGCAGTGCTTTTACTCGTGCACTGCATATCAACATGAAGATGTGTTAGCACTTCCAGATCATTTTTTTTCTTTAGCAGTTTACTGGCTTTGATACACTCTGCAGATGCAGACTTTGTCTATATTTGTGGTGACTTGAATAAACGTATTGCAAACAGAGATCATTTTTGCAGATGATATTTTTCTTAGAGTTGTAATGGTCAAGGGTGTAAATAAAAACGGAAGCCCTGTGTTGTTGTTTTTTTTAAATATTCTAAAAACTGTGTGCTTTAAGGGGTTAAATCCAAAAAATTACAACTTTACTTCTATTTATGAGGGGTAAAGTTGTTGCAGATTATAGCGTGACATCACCTACTGACTTAAAATTTGTCTTGAATGTAATGTCCACACACCATCTGATTTTGTTGAAAGGGTTGGATATGAAGTAGTCATTTGACTGATAATCATAGCAGGCTTCCTGTATGTGACATTTAGAGCATATCAATGATTCAGTGTCGTTGTCTGCACTTAGCCTTCAACATGGATGTGGCTGAGCAAGCAGTTAGCAGGTAACAGTGCTAACAAGGGCAACAGTGCTGATAAACGGCAACCTCTGTGCCCAACACAAAAGTGCCAAAAACCACAGTTCTTTGAATGGCCATTTGAGACTGGCTTCTGAAGCCAGTCAATCCCTCAGTCAATCCCCATGTTAAAATGACAAACTTTATGGCAGAAATAAACATGTTCACAGCCAGGTGCAAAAACATTTTTGTCTATTTCTTTAGCCCAGGGGTGGGGGATATATTGAAACGTGCTTGTTCAACGTGCAACACACAAAATGACTATATCACGAACAGCAAGTATAAAAAAACGCACAGTTAAGGATGGGCCACTTTGAGCGACAAGCTGTCTGCTAACAGTGTTCTTCTTCTCCCTTCACCCCTCACTTCTCACAGCACCTGCCTTTTGCCCTTTTGCCCAAATATGGTCACTTCTGGCTACAAAAAAAAAAAAAAAAACAAGATGGCAATGGCCAAAATGCCAAACTTAAAGCTTCCAACAGAGTCTACAAACAAATGGGTGACATCACAGTAGCTTTGTCCACTATTTTTACAGTGTATGTGCTGACAGATTGTGTAATTGACGGGGGAAACCAAAAAGTGGGTGCTTCTGAGAGGCCGCATTTTGCGGCAGTGGATTGGGACAGGTTAATGAGTGGTAACTACTATATGAAAGCGATGCAGAGCAGTGGTGACTAGCTAGGCAGTGTGATACACTGGGAGCCACGTGCACCATCATGCCTGGCCAGACTGTCTACCACAAAAGAGAACAGAGATGTTCTGATTACAACACACACACACACACACAGAGTGTGACTGTGACTCTGCTCAGGACGCCATTACTCCTCTATATCTTTACAGAGCTAATCGTTGTTTATGCTCTGAATGTTGCATTAATCTTCTTTAATAACTTTTAGAAGTAAGTTATAAGAAGGAATGGAAACTTTCCTGTTAATTTTCTTCCTTCTGAGATGTGCTGTTAGCCGCTTGTTGAGGTCATAGATCAACTGGAAAATGGCCAGAAAACTCAGGATAATGTGGAACATAGTTATAATCATCTTTATGACCTTCTGTATCATGAAATACAGAAATTCTCTGCAGTGTTAGGGTTGTTTTGTGGAAGCAGTGTAGAAAAAAATCAAACTTATTGGAATTAATAACTAAATGGGTTATGGTTAAACTTAAGGTCAGCAGAGAAAATGTTTCTTAATTGTTAGGACCAGAGCAAAATACGGAGAAAAAAAAAATGGAAAGAATCCTGTCAATTTAATTTCGATAAAAGGTTTAGGTTATTCAAGAGAGGACCAACTCTCCAGTTGGAGCAATTACAAATTAGCCATCCACAGCAATTTTAGAGTAAAATACATAAGCTGGATCCATACAACAGCAAGCTGATTCCAATGGAGATATTGTTGGAAAATGGTTAGTATCATTTGAAAGGACTACATACTGATGAAGTGGGGAAACCGAGTGTAATAATCTATGCATGTCATTGCCTTCTCTATGTATTAGTCAGTTCATAAATGACATCTGAAAATTTAAACATGAGCTTAAAAACTGGATAAGTAATACAGCAAATAACCCAAACTATATGCTGAACAGACGTTAAGTCAGGTGACTCAATGACACAAATCATTTTTGCTCAGACCAAAGCATTGATGCGTGTTATTCCATGCAAAAGAGCTGATTGGCTGGTCTGATCTTTGTTATCATAAATGCTAAAAGGCAGCAGGTGTGGGTAGAAACAAGTCTGCAATCTCTTAAAAAACATTTTTTATGTTAATATTATTGTTAAAAACAACTGAAATATAGACACATGTTGTGAGCAGATTACACGAGCATCTTACGAGTGTTGTATTAAAAACTATTGAAATAAAAGCTAGTCACCTCTTATATAAAGATGAGGGTGTGCACATCCTTGCACTAAGCAACAGCACTGGGACATTACATTTTATGTATTTTTTTAATTAATGTAACCTCGTTAAAAGAAAAACAATGGTAAATGAACTTAAAGGATTTTTATATCATGACAGTGGAGTCAGCAATTAAGTCAAAGTGAATGTCAAACAACCACCAGTCACACCTGATCACAGGTCACAACACTACACCCAAAATAACTGTTACTAAATGAGTTGATACATAAATGAATCATCACATACATCAATCACAGCACTCTATGATAATTCCAGTGTTGGCACCCATTAACAGACAGTGTGGTAGAAATGTGACTCTACCTCAGTTATAAATTATGTTCATTATTTAGGATATATATGTTTTTTGTTCTTTTTTTTAGTTTATCTCTCCACGTATTGACTGCAGCAGCAAAAGCGCTTCAAACACGCAACTTTTACTTTTAAGGACAGCTGTCTGACTCTCAAATTCCTTGTTCAATTTTTATTTTACAAGTTAGGTAATAGAACAAGTTGCAATGGATAAAACTTTTGTTGCACAATTTGGAAAGGTTAAAAAGGAAAAAGCAAAGCAGCATCACAATTACTTTTCTGGTTTAAGAAATAAAAAGCAACTGAACCCAGTGTACATCAATTCTGGAGGTCATGGAGGTTATCTTAAGGAAAGGACCAAGCATTTTTTTTTTGCTTTTTTTTAATCTCTGCATGTGTATGTATAAACTCACGGTTGTCCTTCAGGAGTGTTTTCTGGGATGGCGATGGTGAAGGAGGCATTGGTAAACTGTGGTGGCCGGGCTCCAGCCACCACAGAGACGACGACAGGAGCACTGCGGCTGCCAAGCCGGTCAGCAGCCACCACTGTCAGCAGGTATTCCCTGTCCCGCTGCAGGGGAAGGCCCGTTGTTCGCACCTGGCCGTTCTTCCTGTCAACTTCAAAACGACCATCACCACCTGCAGATCAAAGCAATATGTTTGCTCTCTGGAGTACCAGTTCCATTTCTATTAAAAAAAAATATATCACCTGTTTCCACATCCATCACTAGTGTAGTTTGTTTAATTACACATTTCCAAGTCCCCAACACTTTTTTTACCGAGATGCCATAACTTAACTTGTAGCATGAGTTTTGATGTATCACACATTAAAATTACTGGATTTGTTGAACAAGATATGGGAAAGCAATAGATCAAAGACAAGATAAAAATAAAATCAATATGCAGATAACAGTAGAACATAAAAAGAATACAAGCTAATACAGGTTCAAAATAGCTTTTTATGTATAATAGATAACCTAGTATGCTGTTGAGGCAAATGATACCTTCAAAAGCAATTTGAAGGAAATACTGAAAACACTGAAAGGTAAGAGGTGAGGTAAGATAGCTGTAGATGCAATTAAATCCTAGATATCAGCAGGATATTGGTAAGTAGAGTGATTTTCATTAAAATTTTCAGGAGATAAACTATAGAGATGCAATGGATTTTGTCATGATGTGAGTTGAAGCTGGGTTGATCTTGACCCTTTTCTTCCAGACTTCTGTCTGTGGTTTCATGTTGAGAATGCTTTCAGCATAAAAGGAGAAAATAGCAGTATCCATAACAAACTGCCTAGGTTACAGCTCAGAGTCATGCAGTGCAAAGGACTTCAAGGCAAGAGGCAGTGTAAATACTGCTGCTGTCAAGAGCTGTCAACAATACTGTAAACGCATGCCGAGTGTGTGACAGTAAGATGCTAAATATGACTGGACAGCCAGTTTTTCAAGTTGTTGAGATATGAGATGCAAAGAGCAGAAAGACTGAAACTGTTGAAATCCACAAACTGCCAGTAAGGGGTATGATAAGACTTCCAAATAAAACTTTTGTAAATGTGATGTAGTTATCATTTTTGACTCTGTGTGATAGAAGGCATCCTACTGAGTCTGATTCACAGTCAATCTTGCCTTCACAAAACAATTAAACCAGCATCAATTCAAATGACTGAAAAGTTTAGTCTAGACACTGACTTCAATGTTTATGTTTTTCTTGTCGTTTCTATTGTCAATTCATTCTCTGTCACCCCACGGGGAAAATTGGAATGACTGTCTCTTTATAAACAGTGGTTTAACAGATTCCAAAATGGGCAGAAGAAATCATTACATGGCAAACAATAAGACAAGCAATTATTTTTTCGTTGTGGAGAATTGAATTACATTACACTGGAAAAATAACTACATGTACATGAAATATTTAATGGCTCAGTGGAGGCTCAAGTTTCAATGAGCAACAGAAACAGACTTGATTTAGCATCATGGAAAATATTTATAAAGAGTGTTGATCTTGATACATTTATTCCCAAGGTATTCTACACCCCAATGATGAAACACTCCTCTAAAACCAAGCAAACTGTTGATGTAACCCAGACCTTTTTTGAAATGGGAACACCTATGGTGAAAACCTATGTTCAGAGGTTTTGTATATAAATCTATGTACTAATCTAAGTATTTTTATTAGTAAACACACTTTTTTTTAACAAGTGTGTTCTTTCCAAACTTAAAACTCTTTATCATAAAAGCTGAAATCTTATGACTTCAGATACAAACCTAGTGGTGGTGCCTTCCACAGGGTTAAGTACATTTGTACTTGTCATAGCAGAACGGGTCCTTTCAAATAAAATGTTTAACATTAGGACATGCAGGAGAAAAGAAAAAATAACCTACCATCAGACAGGAAGTACTCCACTTCACCGTTGTTCCCCTCATCCCCATCCTCAGCATGGAGCTTGTAGACCAGCGAGCCCGCAGGGGCATCAGGGGAAACCACGGCAAGGTAGGGAGCAGGAACCATGGTCCATTCTGGAATATTGTCATTTACATCTGTCACAGTCAACTCCACTCTGACCAAGTACCACTCTGGACCTGAAAAGAACAGGAGGGAGAAGAGGACAGTTTAGAGAGGGTTAGTCACGGTGACTGGTAAACCAATTATAAAGGCAGACACCATGTTTGATACAGTTTTTGCACAGTGATTTTAAGTTTATGTAAACTTTTCTTTGTTTGTTTGTTTTGTTTCTGGGAATAAAATGAATGTAAGGAACAAACCATTGCAACACATGAAGTAGTGGTTGAGGAAAGGGCATTTCATGCTTACAGTGAAGCTTGCAATGCTTGCAAAGTTCAGAAAGGCATCCTACTTGACTGGCTAGATCCATATTTTAGCAAGCAAATATTTGTCAGAGCAAGATGTGGGTTTGTATAATAAATTTACAAACACAATGCTGCATTCACAGTTACATTGTACCAAACAATATGTTTATGAATTTGGTAAGGGTACAGCCAATATAGGTTTCCACATTGGTCTGCTAGTCAAATTCAATACAAACAGATGGATGCCATCTTTGCTCTCATTAGTATTTCTTGTTTCTTTATGGACCATTTAGGAGCATTTCAAGCATCCTTGTTACACACAGACATACCAAATAGCTTGGTGTCAAGTTTAGACAAAAAGTGAATAAGGTTGTGCTCGCTTGTTGCATTATATTCTTAATTCAAATGTAAAAGTGAAAGGCGTTTTGTTTGTTTTTTCTTCTTGTGTGTCTTAGAGAGTTGTTTGTCTCAGTGAAGAGCACCACTCTGTTCTTCTCTGTCAGCCTGACAACTCTTCCAGCAGAGCAAACCCTGTGACAGTCAGCCAGCAATAGCCTACTCTTTTACTCCAACCGCCTGTGCTGCCCAGGAAAATAGACCATCATTACAGCAGTTGCTATATACTAGCTGGTTAAAGTAGCACTGCTGCCAGCTCAAAAAATAAATATGTGGACAAATCAGTGCCAAAAAGAAGTGGAGGAGAGCAGTTTGTACAAGTCTAAAAACTACTGTTGTGCATGCACAGTATTAAGTATTTCTCAGGTAGGAAACAAAAGCAAATGCTTCCCTGAAGACAAACAAACCTTTAATTTCGTTAATGTGAAGATTTTTTTAAATTTCTTTGTCAAAAAAGTAAACAAAATTTTTAGGTTATGAAGTTTGGGTTGGACAAGACACTTGAAGAAGTTACCATGGACTGGATTAGAAATAATACATTTTACCCCATTTTTTGACATTTCATGGACAATATTAATTAATCAAGAGGACAAGGCCCATATTATTAAGAAAAACTATGGCTGGTTGCAGCCATTTACTAATTAGGGTGCTCTGGATTTACAGCCTACTACACAAAGCAAAGCTCTGGTGCACCATAGGGATAAGCACCATGGACAACTCTTTAATCACGGCATGTGTAGTTTTATATAAGGCTCGGGCGGCATCTCGACATTAGGGTAAACCAGGGTATTGAGAAATCCCTAAGGTATATATATTTTTTAAAAATATAGACACATATATGCAGGCACTTCTCTTTCCACAAAACTCACTGAATGTGGTGCACAGCGCACACCACCAGTCTCTACTGGAACAGAGCTGAGCTTAAAGACACCGCAACACTTCGTGGTGCAGGGAGAAGTTACAAGACTGTAAACAGACTGTGGCCAGCAATGGCAGAGATCAATGGGAATGACAGCATGTTTTTTTTACATCTAACTTGGTAAATTAAGCATTTACGTCCAACAAATTGGACCTAATGATTTTTGGAAGAGTGGATTTACTAACAAGATTATGAGCAAGAGTAACCAATAAGGTTTGGGTGCGCTTTATTTAGTTTATCTCGAGTTTAATGAAGTGTCTTTTATGATAAACTGCGTCAAGTCTTTAATGACCGAGGGAAAGTTGAATTCAAATGTGCACAGTTGTATTTATCTTTTTTATAAGAAAAATAGGTGTGAGAATTACTTTTCCAAACATCTTGTGGGTTTCTATTGTGTATTCATTTGTCTGAAAAGCTAAAAGTGAAAAATTAAATATTACATACCGCCCAAGCCTATTTTATATCACTGTAACTGTATATATCACACTATAGTAATTGCTCTGTCAATTCAGTTAAGAAGTTTAAAATATCTATACTATGCTTCATCACAATGAATTAATTTCTCCTTTCTTATTTAGAACCTCAGTACTAACAAAATTCAAGTGCCTGACATGTGACAACACTTGGGTTAAAATTTAAAAACTCTAAACAGTAAAACTACAATTCTTTCAAAATGGAATCTTTGAGGCTCCAGAGAACAATAATTTCAGGTGTTACAGGTTTCTGTATTTACAATTTGCAAGATCGCATGAGGACTAAACCCTGATATACTACATAGCCTGCCCAGGATTGCTCCCGTGGTAAAAACGGCATTGCCAGATCTCTACCAGTGGATATATTGCTACAGTTGCACAATATATAACATCATATCACCCAACACTCTTGCACCACATATTATCAATGACTAACAATACCTTGTTTCGGGGATAAAGTTAAAAACGGTCCTTTATATAATTCTGGTGGAAAATTCAAGTTTTGTGCAACCAGTGATTAAGCAAAAAAAGGGAAAAATGCACAACAATATGTCATCTGGTATTTTTTTCTCATCTGTTTTTATTCATTTACTCTGGCTTCTCTTTAACTTTCATCTCCCTGTATATTCCTGAATGTGTCATGTGGACAACATACAATCAAAAAAATCTGAGAGGAGGCCATCTCTGCATCTCAACTAGTAATTATAATCAGTGTTGCACTATCTGCACCCGCAGTAAACAGCAATCAAATTGACACTAGCAAAACACACTATGGTCCCACACAGACCACATCAGTACACCCACTCACGCACACACACACAAAGAAGACGCTGCACAGCAGTGTTTGCTGATCGCAGCAGGGGAGCAAAGGAGTACTTTCAGGGCTGGAGCCCGAGGCTGGCTCTTTGTTATGTCAGTTTTGGTAGCTATTACACAAAAAAGGGGTGATTCTTATAACTAACTCTGCTACACTTATTGCATTTAGTGATGGCTGAACAACAGGTCCAGATGATGAATATACTGCATCTTTACGTTTCACATTCTCTGGCTACAAACTCAAGTAGTGAGCGGAGAAAATGCTTTTTTGATTGTACACTGAATGATGAGAGGTGGATAGAAAAACAAACAGAAGCATTTCCAGAGTAACAGGGTGCAATTAAGTAATATACAGCACAGCCAGAAAAAGAAGCTGGGAAAATGCGAGTTGAGTGTCGCATGAATAGGATTAAGAGTGAAACACAGAGGCTGAAAAATGACCCTGCGGTTGTTATAGAAACAGCAGAACAACGAAAAGTGGAAGATGGAAGAATTAAGAAGCAAACGAAAGAAGGAAACAATGAGTAAGCAACTGCATAAATCAATGGCATTAAAGAAGACAGGGAGAGAGGGAACATTGGAAAGAAAAACGTAAGCGGACATCAAAAGAAGACACAAGAGCAAAATTAACCAGCCACATCTTACAAAAAATAAAGCAATACACTTGACTCTGGGGTTCAACCAATGTATTTGTTGATGATCACTCTCTCCCTCTCACTCTCTCTCTGTATCTCCCCCTCTCTCTGTCTCCCTGCCTCCCTCCCTCCCTCCCTCCCTGTGGTCGTAACAGATTCAGAATTAATTGGCAAAAGGACAATGCAGCTTTGGGGAAGAAGGGACGGCATTACCCAGATAATAAATCACTGGGCTAATATACGGAGCACTATGCCAAAATGCATCACACACACACACACACACTCCTTTCTCACTAATAACGATCATCAGTGGATTAGTGGCTAATAAAGGACCATAGGGAGATACAGCTTGGTGCTACTGCTATCCCTCACACTAATGCATCTCACTGGATCTAATGATATGCTGCAATCCCTAGAAAAAGTGGGACCTGCAATTACTAATAATGCTACCGAAGGCTTTCCCGTGCCCACTGACCTCATTTGCTCC
Source organism: Plectropomus leopardus (assembly GCF_026936395.1). Taxonomy (NCBI): domain Eukaryota; kingdom Metazoa; phylum Chordata; class Actinopteri; order Perciformes; family Serranidae; genus Plectropomus; species Plectropomus leopardus. Next base: position 38,908,159 of record NC_142176.1, on the reverse strand, counting down.
AATAGGTTGCAAGTCCACCCATTGCTACATGTTAATTCTCTCACAGCGCTTTCTTGTTATCTCATTCTCAGAGCACATACAGTATGTAATAACCATATGCACAAACACCCCTAATTAATAATGTAGGTTGTTTTTTTCTACTTTATGTTAATTGTGTTATGATTACAACAAGAAATTTAACTATGGTCATGGTTGGATTAAAGCTGTACTTTTTTTTTATTGCAAAGCCTTGCAAACATTTTATGCTGTGCCTGCCTTTGGAAGCCAATTAAAAAAAAAACTTGTTGTCGGCAGCATACGTTTCTGCAAACGACTGTTATGTTACATTTGTACATTTTATGTCAAGTTTTGTAAGATGACACACACGATTTGAAATTGACACCAGCCAAGAACCACAATCTGGTAGATTTTCTGTTTTGCGAGTAAATCTCAGAAAGCTATCTCTAACAGGGTCAGGTAATTATTCTGAATAGCCATGTAATAACAGCAACTATTCTCCAGAATCTCTGCTGCATTTTATTTCATTCAGGGGCACACTGCTCTGCTGCTCCTAAACTGCTCCTGGGCCGTCTGTGTCACACATCTAAATGGTGCAACTAAACCTGACTGTCTCGAGCGCTACGAGTTTCACTGTATGGGACATCAGCTTATTCACACACTATCCCTTGCCACCAGTCTGCTGGAAGCTAGTGTTGTGCCCAAACTCATCAAGGGAATAAAATAAAAACATGGAGGTCCCATAGTTTGAACCAAGATGGAAACTCTTTATTCCCTGTGCAAAAAATTGAAGTTTAACAGTATACACTCCACTCCATTCACATATTGATTATTGAATCATTGAAGTATTATTATTGAATGATTATTGAAATACTCAATTGGTGTTGGTATCATTTTAAAGGTACTGGTATAATAATGTTTTAAATAATACACAGTTCCAATAGTCGGAGAGTCAAAAAGTTAATTTTGGATACTGGTGACATAGTATGTGGGCTGACTTTTACACTGAGAGCTGGAAGAGATGATGGTTGGCGTGTCACCAGATGCCTGCCACGCTGCAGACCACGGTTCACGACCAACAAACAACAAAACACTTTCCTGCAGAATTATACTCAAAAAATAAGGGTAGTTTTTTTAGCAACATGTTACTTCTTGGGGATAATGCCATAAAAAGCAGGATTTTTTTTAACCAAGACAAAGACATTAGGTTTGGTAAGTGTGTTATCATGTGTGACAAAGAAAATGACCCTAGGCTCAGATTAGTGATCTGACTTAATGACTTAAATTATTATTATTTAAATAGCTACAGATTCAATTTCTGTTAACTGGCTTATCAACAAATCATTTGTGCTCTTTTTGCAAGACCTGCAAAAGGACTTTGAGGTGAGAGGAAATGTAGTGATAGAGGTGGATGATTATTATAAAACTGTCTGATCTTATTATCCCCTTCAGCAAAGCAAAAGACACTCAAACTAAAGTGACTTCTTTGGGTCAAGAAATAATGAGGTTTATAGAAAATGGGGTCTTACTTTTAAGATAAATTGGCATACTCAATACTACTGCAATCTCAAAGAGGCTATCATTCATCATGACCTTGGACTCATCCAAGGTATCACTATTAATGATGTGTTTACAACTGAAAGCTAAATGCAGCACAAAAGCAAGAGCTACAGTTAGTCTATTAGTCTTGAAAAACAAGTGTGGATATGGTATTAATACAGTTGGTGCTGGAAATGGCAAGAACTTGTATCTGTTGCCAGTTAATTTCTCCATAAATCAACAAATCAGTTTACCTATAATTGGATTGACTGCTCTATGATCCATCTTATGAAATAGATATATTTTACTGTTTGTAGCCTTTATGGAGCACTGTCTGTTCAAAGAAGGTTAGAACCAGGTCAGCTCCTTGACTATTCTTCTTCTAAATTAAAAACAAAACAGCTCTTCATACATAAGCAGTTAGAGGAATACATATTAAGAGGCACTTTAATAAATCCATTACTTTTACAAGTAGACATTAACAATAATAATAATAATAATAATAATAATAGATAGGACTTATCTAGACACACACAGACACTTTACATGGAATTGAAAATATATACCATCCTTGTTGGGTGATACTGAAGAGGTTACAAAGAGATAGATAGAAAGACATAAAGAGATTTAACTTCTGTTTCTGAAAATTCCCAACATACTTGGGATATTGTTATATAGTGAACCTGCTAGTTGAATGACTATTAGTTTTTTATTTGATGTCAATGCACTTTTATTCATCTTGGCTTGTTGCCATCAAACTTATCATTTCATCCTCACCTTCATATCTGTGAGGTCTATAAAATAACCTCCAACAGTTCAGATTCTAACTCTAATTATCACCACAGGAGGTTATATGCAAGGCTAACTTTGAGTAAGCCTTCAACTCTGTTGCTAACTACAGACAGAAAGGGCCTCATTATTCAACTTTATTATTGCGGGTTTGCTGATCAACTTATATGTGTCCTACACAGACAAAAATCTTAGCTTTTCTGTCAGGAAGTTTTCTCTCACCTCTGGGCAACTTCTTTCACTCAATCTTCAATGACTATGTATTTTTGCTTTCCTGTGACTGATCTTTCTGGAAATCTGAGGTGTGAAATACATTCACTACAGTTCTAAAATTTTTGTCTTCAATGAGTCAAAGGTAACTTTCCAACTGTGTAGCCCATTCTTGCCTGCCATACCTAACATCAAGTGAAAGATTCAAATAGAAGCCTAAAGCCAAAAACTGTTTTGAATCCAACTTCAGGCTATGGTATAACCCTAATGTTAGGCAAGATCTCCCAAACTGACTGCATACCCAAGGTCATTCTGACACAGATCCTTCCAAATATAAATATCCCTAAGCTTTTTGGGGAACCTCAGACTCTAGTGTAGGAGTACTTTCCTGTTGTTGTTGAAAACAACTGTCAACACTATAGCAAGTGGGAGGGATGGATTTACAGGGCTTTAAATGTGATTCTCTCACTCAGTGGACTAAATCACATGCACTCACACATCTCCTCCCATTTCTCAGGCTTTGATCAGTTTCTAATATAGTGAATGCAAGCTGCGACAGACCTTGCAGTCTACAGCTGTTTGATCTGACAGACAGCAAACTGTCTACCCTGCTGTGTCTCGCCCAATCATGTGGACTGTCTCTTTCACAGCAACTGAGCTGTGACACAAAACCATCAGAACAGTGCGAAATCAGTTATTACACCCATTATATCTTAAAACTTCCAGTTCAGGCTCTATTCAGGCTTTCATGAAGGTGGAAAACATGTCATATGGGCTTACTGAGCCTGATAAAGTTGTACATAACGAAGCACAGGCCCAGTTTGTGTTTTTCCAACCAAACTGTAGCACAGTTTTTATTTCTATGGCATCATTGTCCTCTCCCTCAAAACAAAGCTTGAAAATAAGAATAACACTTTTCAAACTTACACTGAGGTTTGTGAGGACTCATCACGATAGATGAACAGCAGCTGCCTTCTCGATATCTCACAATAAATACATAGTTTGCTTTATATAATTGAAGCGAGGCAAGTCAGATTATATTTGTTTTTTTTATTTGGCCTATTCTTAAAAAAATATGCCGTTGACATAATTTCATTAAAATAAACATTTCTCAGTTGTGTGTGCGTGTGTGCCTGTGTGTGCCCATGTGTGTGCATATGTGTGTGTGTGTGTGTGTGTGTGTGTTGGGGTTGGCAGAAGGGTGGCAACTTGGAGTTAGTCATCAGGCTCACCCTCGATGTCCATTTTTATTCACTACAAGGACAGACTGCTGTTTTTATTCATTTATTTTTTAATATGTCTTTTTTCATTGCTTGGGTATTTCTGGAACAATAAATCTGCCTAAATTAGAGTCAAAGTGTAAAAGGGTTACCAAGCACAAACAGAGGTTAAAAAATGGCCCATTTTATTCAAGGGCAGAATTGGTTACCTATAACAAAATATAAAAAGTAACTTTTTTTTTTTATCGCCAACTTTTTGGACAATTTATCATAGGTTAATGCCATTTGTTTAAAATTTGAAGAAGCTTTTTGTTTTTTGTACTCTTTGAGTATCTAAGGTTACATTTCTGAACTAAACAGCTGTCAAAACTTCATTCTTTAGAACCATGTGATGCAGCCATTTCAGTTAAGCTATTTTGTTTTTTTATTTCCTCAGAAAGCCAGAAAGGTGTCATTTTTTACTTAACACCTGCAGCTAATTCTCAAGCAGTACAGTATTGTTTTCCAAAGCTGATCCACAGTATGGGATCCTAGCCAATCTAGGCAGGTTTTGATGGATCAGTATTAGCTACATTATTCCCAATCCATTTCCTTCTCTTTTTGTTTGCTTTATGAGGCTCAGCAGTCCAGCTACAACAGATCAGACTGGATAAAGCATTTGGAGGAGGATTGAGTATAAAACTTTATTTTAATTAGTCCCATATAACTCAAAAGGGGCAAGGGATACTTTGGCAGAGAACTGCATAAACGGACTATAAGTACATTTAACTGCCTTTGAAAACGACTACACAGTTTATACATACTGTTTACTGAAAGCATGGATTATTATTTTTTTGACACTTTAAAAATCTGTCCCCTTTTGTCAGCACTTCTTTTCACAATAAGTAAACCTGTCAGCGGGAAGATAAATGGTATGATGACTGTTTAGATTGTTTAGGATGGTGAGTAAATGTAACTTTGATGGCCCCGTTGCGGTCAGGTAAAATTATTTTACTTGTGTTAGGCTGGTGTAAAAAAATTGTGTCACATTTGACTCAACAGCCACGTCCAAGTGGAACATAATGAGACTGAGGCAGACCACAAATGCAAGAGTAGTGACCTCATTCTGCTTGGTGGAAATAATGCACTTCTAAAACAGTTTATCAAGAGCTAACAAAGCCAAAATAAAAAGAAGCAGAGAGTGAAGCTGCACCACAATCAGTAGGACAACTGATATTGCTTTGTCTATATTTTTTGGTTCACCTACGGCTTCAAATCCAAATGTTGCCATTTTGGCACAGCGTAGTTTTCTTTGAGACTAATTTTATAATGTCTCCTTTCATCGCCCAAAAAAAATATGAACAAACACAGCATGTGGCAAGCGCATCCTTCCTCCTCTTACCTATAGTGCAATTTGATCTCCTTCATATTGCCAACTTTGGCTCACCAGTAAATTGTGCACACCCTGTCAGACACTAGTGGCACCATTAGTCCATTTCTAAACACGTTATTATGTTAATCTGGTTGTCCTATTGCTTATTACTAATGCAGTATATGTTGGATTATGTGCCCTGAAGCCATCAGCACAGGTTGCCACAATGCTTCATAATGACAAATCCAAGTTTAGGCAGTTTGCATAAAATCAAACCAGTTTACACTGGTACAGCAGACCAGACTAACAGATGCAGAAATCAGCCTGACTCTAATTTTAACACAGTGAGGATGGCTTCAGATTGTCTTTTGTTTACATCAAGACATGACTTTGTTAATTACATTTCATAAAGCAATACAAATGTGTATTATCAGTGGATTGGTCAATATGACACTTCTATACTCTAGAGATTCTGCTATCCCATTTAATTCCTCTGCAGCCCGCTGTGGCCAAAGTTTTAAAAAATAATTAGCAGACTGCTTAATGCCAGCATTGGATTAAAACGATTTTTGGATATGAAGTATGTCAATTTTATTTTGGTATTTATGGATTTACAGGGTTAGCCAAAAAACAAATTTCAATCCTGTTATTCCTGGTTATTATCTACCCATAAAATCACACATAAATTTGCAGAAAATGTACTGTTATACAATATATACTGGTATGGCAATATATAATTACATATAGAGGATCTGAATCGTGTCCAATGAAATAGGTTACAAAATTCTATAAAGATAAACTGTTAACTTGCCATATTGGTACAGCGTTAACTGTTAACTCATAGAGATAAGTTTGGAGATTTTTTTGGTTATAAATGTACTAATCTTCTCAGCATATGCATCGCAACATTTTTACAGTGCAGGATATTACATTTACAATATCCATTGATCAAAGTCTGGCTGCAGACTTTCTGGACTAAATCCCAAATATACACTGACCCTAGAAACACGATGTGGGATCAAAACTAAAATTCCATGTATGCACAAAAGCAAAAATATGCATTCCTATGTGTAAGTAGTTTAAGTTTATTTTAAGTTTATTTAATGTAGAGAAGAAGAATTTAAGAATAAGATAAAACCATAAAAACAATATATCAGTTTATTCACCACTGCTCTATGATGCTGCTAAAATAAAACTCAGAAAAAATGACTGACATAATGTGCAATATTTTTACAAATGTGTCTTATAATATAGAGTCCCAGCAGGTGTAAGATTCTATTATTTCCAGTGGTTTAGTGTTTAAAAAATCACCTTAACAAAAGCCACAATATCAAATATCAAATAATATCAAATAATCAAATACTACAGTACTTGTAGAATCAAAATGAATTTCGAAAAAGCACTCATATCGTTGTAGCACTAATGTGTACCTGCAAATAAGTGTGTATGGTAAAGGGCTGTACCTGACTCAGACTTATGCCAGTTGAATCGGATTTGGCTGTTTAATATGAATATTCGATGATTTGTTTTGTTATAATAATAATAATTATAATAATAATAATAGTTTACAAAAAGATTTAACGGGGCTCCGCAGGAAATTCTGTGTGACAGTGGCATCCTCGTAATATAATAAACAAGCTAAAGGTGCTAACAATGGATCATAAATGTGCAGCAACATCTTTTGCCAACACTGCACATCAACAAAAGCCAGAGATTGAGTCTCATTAACTTGCTGTGAGCTGTAAATTCACCGCTCCTTCATCTTACGGTGTGGTCTCTCGCATTCACTCCATGGCAAACTCTGGTGACCAAATGTCTCCAGAAGTACAATGCACAGAAAAAAAAGACTGCTTGACTTGAAGCAGTCTCAGTCGACTGAGGGTCTCCAACTGATGATTCAAGCCTTCGACTTTCAAGAGGCAGCACTAGTATAGTATCATATCTATGCATCATTGGATTTGACTATAATCTCTGTGAGAAAATCGCTTTGCCTAGGAGTGCAGTATGAAGCCAATTACAAAAAACATGGCACCAATTCACTGAAAAGTACACATCTTCAGCACATTATTACACAGTACATCAAGGAAACCACAGCAAAGTGTCACCACAAACAGGACATAGACACAATCAGACTAGATGGACAAATAAGTATCCAACTGCTTCTATCATTTCAAGAACACAGTTATGAGTCATATGATTCCTTCAGTAAAGTGCAAAGGGACAGCGCCAGCCAGATGGGCTTTTTCAAGTTGATGTTAGTGCTACACAGTATGAGTCAACTTTACAGAGAGCAAAGAAGATAGCAACAGGGCAAGGAACTCAGTCTTTTTTTCTGTTGGAGCTGATGTTCTTGATGAACCCTTTTTGTGTGTGCATGCTTGTATGTAAATACAATTTCAGTCATTACACAGCATGTTTCTACACAAGTAAGTGAGCATGTGTTTGTGAACCAAACACTGGGATGGAGCTTGAGGATGACGGATATGAAAGCACTCAGTTAACAGCTGATGAATCAAACACATGTCCCTCCTTCTCTTCCTCTGCTCTCCTCCAGTGACCCCAATCAGCATCTTTCTAACACTCTGCAACCTCATTTTTTCAATCTCTCTTTCCCCCTCCTGCTCTACATTGCACTGACAGTACTGAAGTTAAAATACAGAACTCCTCATTTTAATGCCCCCCCCCACCCCACACCCCCTTCTCTTACTCTCATCTCTGTTTCTCATTTAGCATTAACATGCAGCACAAACTATTCCAGTCTTTCAGCCACTGAAGAAGAGTTTTATTATATCTGACAACACCTGCATTGTGAGTGTGTGCGTGTGTGTGTGTGCGTGCATGTGTGTGTACAGTTGTGTGTCCTCGATACACACTCACATATTTGAAAAAGGAAGAAATGGAGTGCGACAAGAAAAGTGACAAGGAAGAAAAAGAAAGAAAGAAATAGAATAGGGAAGAAAAAGAAAGACCAACAGAGAGAGAGACAGAGATAGAGAGAAAGGGAGAAAGGGAGAAAGAGAAAGAGAGAGAGAGAGAGAGAGAGAGTACAGCAAAGAAGGCCAGTTTTAAATGTCTAATTAAATGTCCTCTGTGAGGATTACAAAGGCTATTTGGCCCTCACTGGTAACTGTTCCATCCATAATCTGTTTAAATGGAAAGCTGCCGCCGTCTTTGTGACTTTTTCACATTTTTACACGGAAAAGCCAATTAAATCCAAGGGATGAGAGAGAGAGAAAGAAAATCAAGCTTTAGTTCTTACACTAATTGCAAATGATACAAATGGTTAGCCAATAGTTTCACTGCTTATTCTTCCAGCACAGCTACTCATAATTGAAAATCTTCACACTGCCAATATTGTGCTCAAACAAATACACACACAAGTTGGCATGCACATTTATAGCAACACAACACAGTCACAGAAGTGCAAGAGCTAATTCAAAAAGCGATGTTAAGGCTGGCCAACATCAATTGAAATCAATATCACAATTAATTGTCGCATTTACATCAGTAACAACGAATGAACTCAGCATTTTAGTTGCTGCCATCAGGCCGCAGACTCTAAGTCTTGAAGGCTAAGAAGAGCAATTACAAAACAATCCTTTATCCCATCAGCTGCAACCATTCTCAATAACAGCCTGTTTCAACAGGCCCCCTCTCCTCCACCCACAACCAGCACCAACACTTACTTTATATGAAGGATATTTATATATTTATTGTTAAATATTGCTGAGTATTACACATTGTTTTCATGTTTTAATAGAGTAACATGCCAGTAATAAAACAATAGACTTTTATGACTGCCACTTGGTCACTTAAAATTATTGGATGCATAATTGCTGTATATCTGTATATTGTCTTGTATGGTATGTGTTGTCACGCCAGGGCCGAGGACAAATTCCAATGTTATGCTAATCTAATGGACAATAATGTAGATGAATGAACTACACTCGTCTTTAGGCCTAATGCACTACTTTTTTTTCAGCATGGCACATCCCTGAGAGTCACTATTGGGTCTTTATTGACATGAGTGAAAGCAGCAATGATCAAGTGAGTTCATTAACCAACAACAAGAGACTATGGACACAGGATATTTTCTTAGCCAGACAGCTGACAGTAAGAATATGGTGGGAGGAGGATTTTTTTCCCCTTTTTTATTGATTATTTCAACACAGGTTTGATGTTCTACTAAACTGTGATAATTTTTGGTCATAAGTCATAAGTAGTAGTAGTAATATCATTATTTAGAATTCATTTATCGTCATTTTTTTAAAAAAAAGAAGAAGAAAAAAGTATAATCAAATAACGCAGTTGATTACAGATTCAAAATAGCTGTGTCAATTTTCCGTTGATTGCACAGGCCCAGCATTAGCTTAACAAAGCCAATAATTGGTCAATCCCTTCATGAGATTACTCTACTTACCATCTGGATCTAGGACTATTTTACCAACTGTGATACCAGCTATTGTTTACAACCGCCGCTGTGTTGCTCCAGTTAGAAGGCATTAATCTCGATACCCCAGGTGACGCAAACCTCACAGCACAATAGGAAGACAATGTGTCCCTATTTAACAATCTACTAATTACTGAATCCTTTAATTAACTAAGAACTGTCTAATTTAGGTCAATGTGTGTGTGTGTGTGTGTGTGTGTGTGTGTGTGTGTGTGAGAGTGAGTTCAATTTACAGTTCAACTGAGGTAATCTCTATGATCTCCAACTTTACCAAGTCCTATTAAGGTGTGCTGGGGATTACAGCCTTCTGTCTCCTGTCTCTCTTACACTTTGCATGACCATTCAGGGCATAGCAAAGATTAAAATGAAAGCCAGTGCAGCATTTATTAAGCTAAAGTTTAAAAAGCAGCAGCTGTTCGCACAGTGCCAAATGCTCAGAGGGAGGTTGGCTGATGCAGTTGCCGTGGTCTAAAACAGAGAGCAAAAGCCACATATTATCTCAGTCATTATGCTAACAGCATAATGTCAACTGATGGGGAAAATCTTAAACCCATTTTTTTAGTCCAAACTAGAGTTTTCTTCTTTGTTTAAATGGTTCCCGAACACAGATTTTTGTTGCCTTAACTCAAACACATTTTTCAAATTGTAGAAAAGGTCCCACACCAACACATTTCGGCAAACAAAACTTTTGCCATTCAATGCCACTGAACCAACAATAAGAAAAAAAAAATTACTCCTGTGAGTTAAAAACCACACTGCAACTTTATCACCATGAGCCTGATATGAGAGAAAACTCCTTGGCACCTCAGCCACAATAAAATGTTGGCATTGTATCTTTCTGCTAGGGATGCACTGATCCGATAACAAGATCTGATATCGATCCCGTTTTTTTACAAAATAGCTGGATCTGGTATCGGTTGATTAGGCAGTTCCATTGGGCCGGTCCAGCAGTGAGTGTGTGCACGTGACAAATTCATGCATCCACTCTGTCTGTGTGAGCAGTGCTGGTCAGACTTGTTTCAGCTGCTTGTCAGCCGCAGTAAATCTAGAGAAACAGTGGCTTGCCGATTTTTTCCGCATGCTGCGCGCAGTCGTCAGAGGAATAGTGCAAATGGTGTTTTGACGATTACACTGACTCTATGCAACTTTTTCCTGCAGGTCAAAAGTCTTTCTCTGTCACAGAGATGAGGAAATACAGAGATGTCCATTTTACTCAAACTCCCCTGCTTCCGTTTCAATATATAAGTCAAAAGCTTACACGACTTCGTACTTGAGTGGAATATGTGGTTATAAATGTGAAAACACAGTACACATAGCTGCAGGCAGCCCTGAAAAAGTGTTGCAGCCACAAAAGGTCGATGTGAACACCACAAGCATTTGTTTATTCTCAGGTTCAGCTGCTATATTTTATCTGAATTCCTGTTTGCACTAAATATTTAAAAATAAGTTTGACTACCGTTTCTTTGTTTGATCACGTTATTTTAGCACTGTATTTATTCTCAGTTTCAATTGCTATATTCTATTTATTCTAAATCATTTTAAGAAATTTGATTCCTTTTTATTTTGAATTTGAATGCTGTTCGAAGTTGCTGCTGGTGCACAACTGTTGTCATTTTAATAACACGTTTATAAGTAACAATTCAGCACACTTATATCTATGTGCTAATTTTTTACATTTGTTACATTTTTGAGTATTGTTTAAGTCAAGCCTGATGCCTTTAGTCTCTTCCACATGGTGAGGTATACAGTTTATTAATTCAACAATGGTATTGGATCGCTATCGGGTATCGACTGATACGCAAAGCCAAGGTATCGGTATCGTGACTGGAAAAATCAGATCGGTGCATCCCTAGTCTCTGCAGACAATGAGTTACATTTGTATGTTTTAAATGTATGACAATTTAGATTACATGTATATGAGCCGATTTGGTAATCCAGAAGAGGAAGGGATGGTGGATGGCATGACACCGAGGCAAGAGGGCTGCCAAGCACCAGTCAGCAGCACACCACTGTTACCAGATTTTCTGACAATAGTACAGGGCATTTTTCAAAAATTGGGGACATTTTAAGCACTGTTTGTAACAATAAAAGCAAGTGTTTTTGTTTTTTTTTCTTCCCAAAAGTTAATCAAATTCCCAGCTGTGTTTGTAGTGACAAAAGTGGACAATTCTTAACGAGAGTTTGGGACGTTTCTAGCTGTGTTTGTAGCAACCAGCAATTTTTAAAGCAAAAATGCAAAACATTCTTTAATCACGGTTTTATATTTGTGAAAGTTTGCTGCTTTTCTTTCACTAATGTGATAGTTAACTGACTAACTTTCGCACTATTGGTGAGATAAAACAATGGATTTAGAAGGTTGCACTGGGCTTCAGGAAATAGTGAAAGCCAGACTTTTGTCACTTTTTTCTGACATTTCACAGGCCAAAAGATTAATTGATTAATTGATGGGAAAATCAGAGATTATTAGATTATGGCCATAAATAGTTACACACAGACATTCTTTTAAATATATTTAACTTGCTTAAACATATCTGCTAACTTTAGGTTCAATGTGTGCTGAGCAGCAGTATTATATAGAAAAACCTAAGAAAAACACTAAAAATCTAACATATTGGTGATTCTCAGTCATTTCAGGTCATTTCAAGAAGCCCCTCAAATGAGCAATGAAACATCTTCAAGAAACTCAAGTAAGTCCTGTTGTATTAAGAACTAAAATCATAACAACAATACTGCAAACAACCCAATAAACAGATAGTCCATAGCACTCAAGATCAAGATGAAAAAATAATAGCATGCCTTGTTTTTTTTTTTATTTCATGTGATATAAAGCAGGCCTATGTCATGTCATCTTTGTTTTTAATGTCTGAATTTCATCTTTTACTCTTACACACCAAAATGCAAGATAAAAAAAAAAAACAAAAACATTTACTGAATGACTGAATCATGTCAGAATCTCAGCTGCTCTCATCACCTTAATCTATTTTATCCCTTAAAGATACACAATAAAGTCAGTGCAATCAGTTTTCATGTCCGCGAACGACATTATTTATATACCAAGTCCTATTTGATCACACAAGGCTTTAATAGCCTAGCCCTGTAGAAGAGCTTCAATTACAGACAAAACATGTCCGCAGCTCCCCATCACTCCCCACAAATCTGCTTCCCTCTCATCACATCAGTAAATCAACCATTTCATTAAACAGAGCTTAAGTGAAGACACTCACAGACCTGTTTTTGATAAATGCATAATGGTGGTGAAGGAAAACACGTGTCCATAACAATCCGACTGCCTCATTTCATCTTGAATTATTATGATGACAATGAGGAATTACAGTGTCTAAATTTGTATTACCATTTGTGTCATCCCAGAGAGACTGGGTCTAAAATGCTCTTTCAATATAAGCTCACCAACAACTTTGGTCACACTATGTTCTCTAAAACATTGTTGATTTAGTAAGTAAAAATACTTCTATATCTGAGGATGCATGTTTGAGTAGTTTGTTTTGTTTGTCTTTACCTGCCAATTTCCCTACCTAATAAAAATACTTAGCACTCAATTGGTACCAATATGACAAAATTTGGAGAACAGCAGAACACTCGACTAGCTTTTGAACAAAAAAACATTAGCCTTAGGTAAAGTTCGGCTATTAAAAAAAAAACACTGAAACAAAACAGGTGTGGCAGCATGTTAACCAGCTAATGTTACAGTCAGGAGCATGACAAAGTATTGCCAGGACACACAACAGCTGACTGGTGCAGAAAGCTAACTCAGATACATGCACTCACCTTAACATTATCGTTAGCCGGTGGAGCCTCCTTGCTAGCTAGCTCCCTCCTTGCTCACGATGAAAAGACTAATAAAAACTAATAAATAATTCCAGTTTCTTGAGTTTGAAATTATATTCGTCCAGGTGTTGCTATATAACACTACTCTTAACTGTTGAAACATCACTTTTTTTGCTTGAAATACTGCAAAAAATGTCTTGGTCACTCAACAGGACAGTTGTTCTTCCACTTGCTCAACACCCTACTAAGCACAGGACACGCGCTGGTCCTTTATGGTGTGAGTTCAATTTCTGCATGCCTGCCCACCAGGGTGCTTAACCCTTTGAAACCTAGGCTTGGCTTCTTAGAAAAAAATAAAAATAAAAACATGTTCAGTTGTCAATGCACGATTTAAGAAGAAATATATAATTATGATATATTTAATTAATTATGAAGCTATCTTCATGTAATGAAACATGTACCATGGACTATTATGCATCTTGTTGCAAAGGTGTCATATAATCCCATGAGGGATGGGCCACTACGTGGCATGACACTAAAAAAAAGCACGCATTCATTCATTCATTCATTCATACACAGTAGTTCTCAGGACATTTTGTTCTAGCTTTTTTAAAAATAAATTTCAAAATGTACTAATTTCTTGCAATTTGCCATTTCTTGGCAATTTGCTCATTTCCTTTTTGCCGTGTTTTTTAAAGAAATTAAGAAATTGCACCAATTTTCTCAGGGTTCAAAGGTTAAAATACTTGTGAAAAACATCTGAATACAGCATAAGAGCAGTTATGTTGATCCAGTTTCCATATATATATATATATATATATATATATATATATATATATATATATATATAAGAAATACCCGCTTAGCAACACAGGGAGATCATGTTGTTTTGTTGTCATGTTGTTTTTTCAATATTCATATTCTTAGCTAAATAGGTAGCCTACCTAATAGCCTGCTGTAATGTAATATGCTTAATTTGTTAGCTGTCAGTGGAGAACAAATGAGAAAAATCACCTAGTTTTTGAGTTCTAAAGTAGGCTATGAAAGATTTCGCTTGGGGTTAAAATCCTCAAATTACCAAACAGTGTTCTGAGGAGCCAGGAACTTATGAGATAAGAATTTATAGCTTTCTATTTCTGTTAAGTTGTGACTTTTTTTCAAGGTCTTTAAAGCATATTTGCTTGCTGTGTTGCTTGGTTTGTTTTAGGGCTACAACTAGTGATTTTTTTTTTATATATTAATTTATCTTTTGACTGTGTTCTTGTCTGATCACTCATTTATTTGGTGTATAAAATATCAGAAAATAGTGAAAAAAATGCTTGTTGTAGTTCTCATAAGCCAAGGAGATATTTTAAAGTGTTTTAACTTCACTAACACCCAAAGATCTTCAGTTAACGGCCATACAATGTTCTTTATGTGAAGGAAAAACAAAAAAAAATATCACACTAGAGGAGCTGGAGCCAGCAGAAGTTTATCATTTTAGCCTGACAAAATTTAAAAACTAATACCAGATTACAATACTTATTTTTTCATTGATTGATTAATTACATTACTGTTGCAGATGTAGTTTGTCTGATGACAATTTCGTATTTTTCAGTAACTTATTAATTAAATTACTGTTTCAGATATAGTTTGTCTTATGACAATTTCATTTTTTTTTTAAATACAAAAAGTGGAAATCATGATGTTTAACTGCTCCTTTACATTGACTGACATTCTTAGATTAGCAACAGAAAACATCAGATATGCAGTTGTAGAGTTTTGTCTTTTGTCGCTTAGACTTTAGAGATAGAAATGGTGAATAGGGAGGAAAAGCCAGATATTCTTTCCACAGTCTCTCTCTTTCTAACTGGTTCTCCTGTCAAGTTTTCTCTGCTGTAGTAGAAAATGGGTGTTAATTGTTTCATCTCTCATCTGCACTGTGTTCCAGCAGTTGCAGAAGCCTAGTATAGGGTGAGGGTCCCTCAGATAATAAGAGATAAAACCATGATGGATCTGGCAATCTGATTGTTTGGGCTCACTGGGAATGGCAGTTGCAAACCAGTATGCTCTACGAAAATATGTACTCTGGTCCAAAACCTTAAGGCTGGCTTAGTTCATCTGGGAGAAAAATAAATGCAATGAGAGTGCAAAGGAAAGGAAAACCAACAATGAAAGAGAAAGCAGGCAGGAGAGCAAGTGAGTAAAAGATAAGAAACTGGGCAAATGATGTGGGTTGATGTGCATATGCATAGTGAAGCTGCCATTCGACTGCCTTTTCCATTAAACTAGGCACTTAAAATGAACAGTGATACATTATTTTTTGCTAGTTTTTAGGGTATAAAAAAATCAAATGTTGGACCATGTGTTCACTAGAGTGAAGTACGACACAAATAGATGGCTATTGTCATTAAATGAGGCAGGTGGGGGAGGTGGCTTCAAGTCAAATGCTACAACCCCCCCCTTCACTTTTCCGCAGCACCATAATGCCAACAAACAGCACAGCATGAAAGCGGCTAAACGGATTATTAAGCGGCTTATTAACGAGCAGGCGTGAGAGGATTAGCCGTGTTGCTTTGAAGTCAATCTGAGGAAAGAGAAATTGACTTGGAACGCACCACCTCTCTTTTCTCTCATTCACTTTTTTCTCTCCGCTTTCTACCCCTTTTTCTATTTTTGAGTTAATGAAAGTGGAGGGGAGAAAAAATCTCAGCAGACTTAGATGAGCGTGAGCAGTATAGAGAAACCAGCTCACCCACTCTGGAAATCATATATTAATCTATATCCAGCATTACTTTAGCACATTTTTCTACCTCTATTCAACTTCTGTTAATCATGCTACCTCTGTCAGAAGGCAAGAGTATTCAAATCATCAAACTATCCTTGAAAATGACATCCTCCTCATTCATTGATGAGGACCATTCAGATGTTCAACACATTAAGTCAAGCGTCAAAACTTAAAGAATGTATAAGGATACTGGGTCAAAAGAAAAGCGCATTAATTTGGAATGTCTCTTGATATAAACATTTATATCACTAATAATTGCTGATGTTAAGAGCTTCATTTTCCTTCACCTTTGAGCTTGAGAGTTGATTCACCCTGAAGAAAGCATGTATGCTAACAAAAATGGTGCTGAAGGTCCAAAAGCAGTTTTTAAAGGTGTTATACAGCTCCTTTGTCAAATAATGCTTTATAGAACCATCAGAGGTGCCGTAGTGCTGTATTGTTTTTAAATGGCTGAGTATAGAGGATCTTCACTTATACCAGATATTATCATGTACAAGTCAATATGCTTTTAAATGACACTTTTACTTAACATATGAATGGTTATTAATCATTTCATACAAAATATTGGCTAAAAGATTCAGGATCCTGTAGTAAATTCTTAATGAGAAAAACTATATTTCAAACCTGGAACATTTTTCATGCACACAGGGGGCAAGGAGGTTGAGAGACACTCCTTAACAGAGTAACAAATACACCCACTTTTGGATTAAGGGCCTCCTTTCCGGAGTGTGAAAAAAGTCTGAAAAATGGGCAGGGATGGGAGGGGGCGAAGATACACCCAGTCACCTAATTGTACCGTCTGTCAATCCACAGCACCTCCCTGCTCCACACACACACAAAGTAGTCAGTTGGTGAGAGGGCTTAACAACACATGGCCTAAAAAGTGGTAATTAAAGCAGGCTCCTTCTACCACGAACAGCTCATAGCAAAATTCTATTGCAATAGCAGGTTTCAGCCCAGCCCAGATGGCAGTCGCTATTTATATTTATATTATGACAAAATATGTAGAATTTTCATACTTTGCACTCAAATGTCAAAAGTTGGACCTGAATCAACACTTCTACACATATATACATATAGATAGATACGTACATATATGCAGAACATTGAATAGTGTTTATAGTTTGCTCAGGGACTATTTGGTTGGCAAAAGTAGTTAAGATGAAAAGTTTTAGTGGTTGAACTTCATTTGGTTCATACTATGTCCTCGTTTTGCTTCCTCTCCCCTCTTTTTCTGATTGAAAAGCCTTCCACACACACACCACACACACACACACACGCACACACACACACACACACACCACATACTTAATATAATAAGAGATTCTAAGCCCAAAATTATTCATTTTAAAAATTGTTGTCGTTGTTACTGTTACTGTTTGGCTTTTTTTCTTGTTTTTTGTCTAGTTTCACCGTTTGTCTTGTGCTGTGTCTGTTCATTAGTTTTTATATTGGTTACTTGTACAGTTTGTATTCATGTTGCTTATTTGTATAAATAGATTGCTAAAACTATGAGCCACTGCTTTATCACTGACCGTGTTCTGTGGGTTATGGGAAGTAAAAAGGATGCTGTTTTTGGAAGATGGTGATGCTGATTTCCCTAAAGGAGATTTTTCACTGCTGTGTTCACTTGAAATGAAATCCCATTCACCTCATTTATGTTGTGGTGGAGTGGGAAATCTTAAAAACTGGTCTCTCAAAATCCAAACAAATAAAACCAAATCTGTCTCCTTTAAGCCCCCACTGGGTGCATGCAATCTTTGACTTCAGACAGGGACGCTACGATCACACACACTGGAAAATATTGCTGCAGCTGGTCTGAAGTCTTGATGACATTTGATGTCTTCAGTCTTAAAAGTGTCCAATCTAGTTTGCAAGTTGGGTCCAGTCCAATTAGTGCAAAAACTGACCCAGAACAAATAATTCCTTTCTATCTTGTTATCCAAACTGTCAGCAGGAACCAAACCCTCACTGAATCACCCCTGTAATACTGTATGATTAAAAAGAAGCCACATTATTCAATTTTTAGACAGATATGAACTTCCTTTTGGTTTCCATCATCACCAAAATTCAAAATGATTCTAATTACAGCGGCAAAAGACAGTAGGAGTTAAGAACACCCATCCCTATGCCTCTGAGAACCAGTTAAGTCGCAGTTACAGTTTATATCCATGTCTGTGGCCCTTGGCAGCAGAGAGGATCTATATTAGCATAGATCCAAGGTAAACACCCAAGACCAGTGTCACTAAATTAGTCTCTAACCAAATTTCTCCCCTTCTGTACCTGAGTTATGACATTGAGTAATGAACAAAAGTGTTTTTTTTGCACAATTACAATTCTGTTATAATTAGTGTACAAATTCTTTAGCTATGGTCAAAAACATGTTTTGTGAGGTAACAGTGGCCTTGACAGTTGACTTTTGACCACCAAAATCTAATAAGTTCATGGTTGAGTCCAAGTGGATGTTTGTGTCAAATTAGAAGAAATTCCCTCAAAGTGCTCTTGAGATATCACTTTCACAAAAATGAGTGGAATGCGTAGTCACAGCGAACATGGACCACAAATATCTAATCAGTTCATCCTTGAGTCTACTTGTATATTTGTACCACATTTGAAGAAAATCCTTGAAAATGTTCTTGAGATATAGCTACACCAAAAAGGGACAAATGCAAGGTCACAGTTACCTTGACTTTAACCACCAAAATGGTTAAAGACGTTTGTGCAAAATTTGACAAATTCGCCTTGGAGTATTCTTGAGATATCGCATTCACCAAAATGAGACAAACAAGGTTACAGTGACCTTGATCTATAACCTATGACCACAGAAATCATACAGCTTCATTGATAAGTAAAAGTGGACGTTTGTGCCAAATTTTAAGAAAATCCCGAAAGGCACTATTGAGATAACGCATTCACTAGAATAAGATAGATGAGGTCATAGTGACCTTGACCTTTGACCCTTGACCACAAAAATCATATCAGTTGATTGTTAAGTCGAAGTGGACATTTGTGCCTAATTTGAAGGTATTCTTCAGGTATCATGTTAAACAGAATATGTGCAGGTAACCCACAACCATAATGCCTCCAGCCTCTGCCATCTATCAACAGCAGGGAGGCAAAAAAAAGACATGGGAGGCAAGAAGCTTGACTTTTGTTCAGGTTTCAGATCACCATCCTCCAGCTGAAGTGACCATACCAGACACCAGCATTTTATCTGCACAAATAAGGTCACTCAACAGCGTCTCAATGAGTGGGAGTGAAATGTGTATACTCTGTCGCCAGGAGTCTTCCCAAGAGCTGCTTTAAGAAAGCACTCTGACACATTTGGAGCACTTACATAGTTTCTTTGCCCATAGTGTAGCATCCGATATGTGAAGTCACACTATATAACAGGTAACTCATTATCTCATTTTTTTTTTTCTGTTTAGGGTGAAGGTATACGTGAACGTAATCCTCCCTAAGCACTATGGTGTTTTGTGTTGTTTTTTTTACAGCATATCCTTGTCACTAATTAGTGTCATATTTGTTATTTATTTTATTTTTACAAAGCACTGTTCACTTTACCCCAACACTGACGCTAATCAGCACTCTGATATGTTCCGGCAACAACTTCCAGTGTTTGTAGGTCACCCTAATCACCTCCCACTATGAGGCTTTGGGGCCCTGTGTTGACCATATCTGTCTGAGGGGAGCACATCACCCGGGAAGCAAAGGTATACAAGGTTAGCAGGGTCACTGCATTGCCAGCCCACATTTCACTGAACTTAAAAATAACTCACGGCATATAGAAAACATCTCAGCCAGCCACACACAAACCTGCTGTCTACAGACAAATACTGGGAACACTTGAGAACACTTTACTGAAATTGGCCCTCATTAATCATCAGTGCAAAATAATTTATTATAATTCAAGCAAGACATATAACACACAAATGAGAATATTTTACCAGGAACCTGCATAGTTAATAAATTACATTGAAATAAATGTAAATGTTTCATGTTTGTTTATGTATGTCATACATCTGTGCTTAATGACTTGATAATCTGCAGTGCAGATTACTATACACAGAATGTTATGTACTTGAAATAGCACAAAAAGAGCAAAACACTGTTTTTGAATACCAGTAAATATCTGACCCCTACCATTCAAATGCACATAAAATATTTATTGGTTTCAGCCAATAAAAATCCTGCTTGAAGTTTGACATTGGCCAAGATTCTGTTAAACCGATAAATGCTATTTGACACAAGCCAGCATGGCACACAGACAGCCAGAGATGTGAGTTAAAAAAATATTTCCATCTTTTCAAGGCTCTAAAAAATATTTTCTGACACAACTTTGTATGTGGTCCTGATTATGGACAGATTGGGCACAGATATGCACATAAGAGCAAGACAGAGCCTCTGTGGTTGTTTAATGTCCATTTAAAATAATTTTAAATGGACTCATCTTTTTTAGTCCCACTGTGGTCATGTTTTCTCTCCTTGTAGTTGTTTTGCCCATTTTTGTAGTTTATTTGTGTTTCCAAGCAGTTCTTTTGCATTTCTTTGTACTCTTTTTTTGTGTCTTTGTGGTCATTTTAAGTCTCTGTGGATGGTACTTATAAATTTCAGTGAAATTTTGAAAGGGCCTGTCCCCGGTAGGCCCTTTCAATAATCCAAAATAATCCAAATTGCCTTAAATTAGACAGGGTTTAATCCAAGAAAAAGTGATTTATCTGCACCAATAATGATTCAGCAATACAGAACACACACACATACACACAAACACTAACACACACTCTTAAATTTAAGATATTTTATGTATGTATGTATGTATGTATGTATGTATGTTTAAATATATATATATGTATATATATATATTTAAATATATATATATATATATATATATATATATATATATATATTTGTGTGTGTGTGTGTATATACATATCCAATTGAAATGCCTGAATATGCTAATATGCTTCAAAATTATTCATTGCTCTTTAAAAGGGCATACTTGCATTATTATTCTGTTATTATATTATCATTGTATCAATGGCATAAAATGGAAAAAATGACAAAAAATTTGTTCATTGCAATTAAATCTGCGACAATATATCATCCACAAAAGAGTTATTGTGACAGGCCTACATACACAGTTGATTTTGATTATTTAAGTCATTATTATTCAGTCAAATGGTCCATTTTATTGTGCATTACAAAATATAATAAAGGCGTGACATGAAAAAGTTGATTTTGTCTCATTTCTACATGGTAGAAAGATAAAACTGGAAAAATGAGACATATTCAGATCAGTGGGGTTTTTTTTAACCATGTTATAGAGGCTCTATATTTAATTAACCCACTAGTATCATAAGCGCTTCAGACACTAAGCAACTTCTCTCAGTATATGCATGGCTGAGGCTGAAACCCAATATATCAATAAGGTCTCAGTTTTCAGGGCCCGAAGAAGGTGAATCTTTGTTTACACTCATTAGTCACTATTGATTTAACATGGACCCATGTGAACTAATGGCTTGGAGTATGATTTCATTGTTCAGTGAGCAAATGTAACACAGAGGCGCATCTAAAAAGCCTTTGCGCTGCACTGCATTCTCTGAAATGTTCAGTCTGCTGCTGACGGAGATTAAAGCGCCCGACTATTGTGTCAACCTGGCACATCTGAAAGTGGATAACCGAGACTCAAGTCCACTTCAGCTTAGCTCACCCTGCTGTGATCCAAGATTAGCCACCTTGCAGAGTTAAGACTATTTTAGAATTTAACCCACTTAACCCTAGGCTAACCAGCAGAGGAAGAAGGGGGTTTATTTATTAACCTTAAGCCACCCAAGAAAGAATGTGCCGTGAATTTACAATGCGACTGGTGCTGACATGATAAAGCCCCCTCAAAATATAGTATCTTTTTTTTTTTTTTTACTGATGCTGACTCCGGTCTCCACCGTACTATGATCCAACTCCTGCCTCCAGCTTTGACAACCTCACCAAGGCTCAAGGGATCTATGTCTCCCTTCCCACAGTCTCCGGTGAGAATAGATATGCCATGTCATTGCATCAGCATCACTCAAATCACAAGTTTTTATTATTATTTTTAACATCATCTACATCCATGTCAGTGGGTCTATCTGCCTTTCCATCTGTATGGTTTGGAGCGATATCATGTTTGTGTCTCACTCATCTGCGTAGAGTGATGCGAAATGGCAAGTCGTCAGAGCGACAATCCGCTGTGGGCGAGGAGTGTCTGTCATTACAGAGGAAGCCAGTTGTTCAATGTGTGTGTGTGTGTGTGTGTGTGTGTGTGTGTGTGTGTGTGTGTCTGCGCATCCCACCGTGTTGCCAGGCCAGAAAATGCTTGTGTGTGCGAGTGTGTAAATTCAAGTACATGTAAGGACAACAGGATTTAGTTTTACCCAATAAAGCTCATGTGCAAACTCTAAACACTGGCACAGCTGATGCCCTCCAACACAGTCAGACACACAGAGCAAAGTGGACCCACGCAGCTGCTGCATCTTCTAAATTGTTCCTCCACATGTATGATTGCTACAATGAAACACACACTTGGATAAAAGGCAAGCAATTTATTCAAAGAATAGAATAAAATTGTTCCAAAAATGTATATAATTTGCATAAAATGCAGTCAAATTGGTGCAGGTTATGTTATCAAACTGTGATAAGTTATAGCCAATAGTAAAGTCACAGTTAAATTGTCATTATTTAGCTGTGTTGCATAAGTCAATGCGCGGAAAGACAGAAATAAAGAAAGAAAGGGAAAGAAAGAAAACATTGTATTTTTCATAAGAAAAACTAATTATGTAAACTTATATTAATTTGGTAACATTATTTTAAATTTGTCATTATGATAACTACCCATAAATATAGTTTTTCCCTATGATTTTCTTTTTCCCTAGACATTACCCCCTAGCCCCAATTTTCTAATCTACTAGTTTCTTGCTTTGTGAAACAATTCTTACCATGTTTTCCCATTGCCTTTTTCCCATGTTTTTTTTTTTTTCAAGAAATTGCACCAATTTGCTCTGGGTTTAAAGGTTTAATACTTGCAGAAGGTGTCTGGAATCAGCACAAGAAAAATGACCTCGTACCCAGTCTCCAACGATTGAAGAGGTCAGTGTACAGCTGAAGACACAGCAAGATTACTGGAGCAAGCTGGCCCAACAGCATGGTGTGTGTGTACGAGACGTTACGGGGGGACAAGTAGAGCGACCACGAAAAGCGAGTTAACCAGGGTAATGGTAAAACCTGCAACATCTGTTGTTGTTGGAAACTAAAGCATTCAGTTCATGTTGTGACCTGTTAGCATCTAGTACTGTACAGCTATAAGGTTCTGTGGAAATAAAATCCCCTAAACCTGAGTAGAAATAATGTTAGCAGAGGTACCTGTGTAGCAACAATGATACATTCTGATACAGTAAATGTGTAGTTCGTGCATCCTGTAGGTGCAGCAGCGGCCTTTGTTGATGTGTTTATCCTTGTGCTGTACAGAAAGTAAGAGGATTTATGTGTTGCCAGTTGTGGTGGCAGGGCTCATTCTGTGGTTAATAAATATCTCCAGAAAGATGATTTTAATTTGTCGGGAATGTTAAAATGAAAAGATAAATGTGTTGTATTGGTGCATATAATGCAGAATAATAAAAGATAACTGAAGTTCAAGTTCAACAAGTAGCAAGTTATTTTAACAAGTAAAATGTATTTACTGGCACTAACCTTGATAACTTTTGCATGCATTTTCTGTCCACACTCACACACAAATATTGCAGTATAACCCAGTATCACCACATACTACAAGCACTCAGATGACACTGCCATTGTAGGGCTGCTCAGTGACAATAACTCCATTACATTACTGCCTATCAACTTTCTGTTTCATTTCAACCGCCCCACCCCCCCACCCCCGGACAGGTTCCCACCTCTATCCATAACAAAACAGTTGAACAGGCTACCCATTTTAAAAACCTCAGACTCACCATAGACAATAAACTAACATTTGACCAACACATCACTGATATCCACAAACAGTCCCAGCAAAGACTCCATGTCATCTGCAAGCTCCGTACTCTCTGCTGACCCACGCCTTCTGTCACTCCTATACAACAGCATCATTCAACCCATTCTGCTGTACTGTTCTCCCTGTTTTTACAACAGGATCTCCATCACCAACAAGAACAAACTTACAAAAATCACACACAACGCATCCAAAATCATCAACCACCCCATTGCAGACCTTTCAGAACTCAACCACAGAGCTGTCATACGCCTTGCACGGACAATAACCAAGTTCTTGGATCACCCCCTCACCCAACACTTCATACTGCTGCCATCAGGCCGCAGGTACAGAACTTTGAGGCGGATTGCTGCATTTAATAAGTTGTGACCTTGTGGCAGTCCTCGTGTGTGATAATGTATGGATATATTGCTTGGGAAGAGGTGAATTATGGTGTTTGAGCATTGTATGATTTATGTTATATGTTACATGTGACAGATTGTGGAAACAAATTTCCCTATGGGACAATAAAGGCTATCTGTCCATCTATCTATCTATCTATCTATCTATCTATCTATCTATCTACCTGCCTATACACTAACAGGCTAACACCTCACACATGTTACATGTCTATTACCTGGCAATGACACAATTAGTGATGGGTGAAAATGACTTGGAGTGAAAACAAAGACTTTTCTCACTGGCCCGTCTGCTGTTATTAACAAAGAGTAGCAACTGAAGTGAATGAACGAGCCAGGGCCAATTAATTGGGCTCAAGTAGAGACCTCCGCCAGCCTCAGCCAGTGGTGCATTCATGTGCTGCTAGGATGGTCATTCTTTTGACTTCGGTGTGTTCAGAGGGTTTAAGTTGTAATATGGACATGGACACCACAAAGAAGATGTGATAACGCAGAGCAATGGATCAGATGAGTCATGATATGAACTACTTTTTTCACAGGAATGCAGCACAAGGCTAGACACAATCTAAAAAACATGATCTCATGCACAATACAATCACTTCTAAGTTTCCACATAATGTGCTGACTTGTATGACTCTAGACTCTTTGCCAGTTCTTCAGAAGAACACATTTGGAAATAAAATAAAAAAAAAAAAAAAATTGGTACTGATGAGCTTACTTCTAATCTCTGCTTGAGGATCGTGGCTCAGGGTTACATTAGCTGTGACTCACATAACAGACCCCAATGTCTGATCAAACTGTTGGCAACAGTTGTTTTGTGGCAGTCTAGGTGCAGGGTTTCGACCAAGCCCCCAGGAAGCACTTTGAAGCAATTTTTTTGTAGTGGCCAAATCATGGAATTACAACTCCTGAGTCTGTGACACGATGACATTGTAGGGCTGCCCCTTGAAAGTAGGAGATTTGAATCATCAGACAGAGACCCTGTAGTAGACTAAGAAGTGGAGCAGTCGATTTTTTGTTTTTTGTCATTGTTGTTGTTTACCAGGCCGTGTGCTGTGCAGTGTACTTCTGGGGTCAACTTTGCTGCAAAGTGCTCTTGGTCGTCACGCTTATCTTGGTAGGGGCTGCAGTGGATGCAATTCAGTGGATGCAATTCAGCAGACGTGATGCAGCAGCACAGAGGAGTAACTCTGCACTGTTAAGCCAGAGCTCCGAGTTAACATTATTTTCTCTTTTGTCCTCAGAAGTGCTGAATCTACAGCTCACAGCAGCTTAATATGACACAGTCTCTAGCTTATGTTTGATTTCTAGTGTTAGCAAAAAATGTTGTTGAACACTGCGGATCTGTTAGCTTGTGTACTATATTACATGAATGCTGCTGTAACACTGAAGGTCCTGCTAAGCTGATTCAAACTTTAAAACTTTTAATTAGAAAAAAAGCCCTGAATCATCTAATATTTGTATTTAACTTAACTTTTGCACTTGTCCTGCACGAGTGTCACAACCCCCCCCAAAAAATTACTCGTTTAACTAGCAGAATTTGATTTATTTGGTCCTACAAAAGTTGGGAATTCTAGAACTGCACAATTACATCATTTTATCTTCATTCAAATCAGTGGAGCATTAAACTGTAAATAGCCACTTGGCCAGCAGAAGTCTCTGGCACTTGCTCTATGGGCCCAATAATGCGGAAGCAGCACCTATCATCTGGATAATTTCAGACCCAAAGAGAGAGCTTCTTTAGCTTCATACACCACTGAGTAACTTTCATAGGCATGAATTGGGGTTGTGCCTTCAATGCTGTATCAAGGATTCGTAATACATCCAGGGTTTTTACAAAGAAAGGATTTCTGGAATGAATAAAACTTAATATTCTGGTTCCACTGCATCAGTTTGTTCCTTTTTTCAACCTGTCAAATGTGATTCAGACAATGTTAAAAGAAAAAAATCGAAAAATTAGTTGAGTACTCTTTAAGGCTTCCTGCATGCGCCTGACTGACTATAAATGTCGCTGTCCATGGTGCTGAAAAAGGTGTTGATTTTATTTTAACTGTCTGTACACCATGATGCAGATAAAAAATACATAAAATACGAAACATAAATGACACAAGCAATCCAATGGAAGCATTTAATCTGCTTAGAGTCATCATATTAAGAACAGTGCATCATAAAAACACGGCCTAATGTTCAGTCATCACAGTCTTCAAGCACTGAATTTTAGATGACACATATTACTTGGTGGAAGTAGGTATAAACAAAAAAAAAAAAAAAAACTGAGTGTGCTCTGAGTGATGTCGCTGTTTTGAGACAGACATTAAGCACAGACATTAAGCCCTTAAGCACAAATTGAGAATTCGCCTCAAATCACTTAGTGACAGGTCTTATTAGCTTCTGCAATAGCAGGAACATCGACAATTCATGCAGGTGTTTTCACTCTGTCAGGGACTCAGCGTTCTCATATCAGATCTCTATCAGCAACCAGAAATTCTCTGTCAAAGAAGACAAATAACCGACTACAGACAGACAGAGGACAATATGGAAACAGATAATCAATAAAAATAGCATTTAGGCTACACAGGGGGACAAATGTGTATCTTGTTTACTAGATTCAAGGCCACACTGACAAATAATGATAAAAAGAAATATAGTTTGACATCAGCAAAAGAAAAAGAAAAAAGTCTAGTAGCCCACACTTCTTTCCATCAAAGAGCTCTGCAGTGATCACTGTGACGGATATGTTGCACATCATTTCTATCTGGGCGATGACACTCTTACATGACAGAGAGGAGGAAGAGGAGAGTGAGGAGGAGGAGGAGGAGGATGGTAACAGAAATTGGCAGATGTAAATCTGCTGACAGATACATAACACTGAGCCAGTTGAGGACAGAGCAATAATATTTTTTAAGGAAAAAAACAGAGCCAAAAAGAGCCACTTCCACCAAAAATGTGATGGTCTATTGAAGCCATCACAAGCACTCTTGTATCAGAGAGACAAAGTTAGAAACAGAAAGCAAAAAATGCCGACCACTTTCAGCACAGTGGCCTTTGTCACCTAGATCCTGCACTTAGATCCTGCAGGATCTAGGTGCAGGATCACAGCGCAATGACGGAGGCCACTGTGCTGAAACATGTTGGCATTTTTTTCCTTTCTTTCTTTCATTTCCTAACTTTGTGTCTTTGATACAAGAGTGCCTGTGACCACTTCAAAAGACCACTCCACTGCATTTTAGGTATGCTGTTTTTTTTGTTGTTGTTTTTTTTCCAAGTATTTAAAACACCACAGAGCACCTTGTTTTACCGTAACAACTTGACATTCACTGAACACGCCAGTCTCCATTCAATATTTTTTAAGGATTTAAATAAATTGAATTGCTCCTCCGGTGGTTTTCCTCTTTAAACGCAGTTAATGTAATTATTTGGACTTTAGCCAATGCAGAATTTTACATGTACATACTTTCACTTTTTGTGGGTCAAATTGTGCGTGGTATTCTCGGCCTGATGCATTTATGGAACTATCGCGAGGGCCGAAGTTCAAGCATTTCGAGAAGCACACTTTATTTTTCTTTTGTCCTTGGAAAAGAACAAGTAATACAAACTCTTCTGATCAACTTGAGAAACCGACTGATTGCCACACAGGTGACAACAAACACCAGCATTGATTTCCCCTCCACCAAATTAATGATGGAAGAAAGAACTGGTGTGAAAACGGCAGTTCACCTCCTGTGGCTTGTAATCTGCTCTCACTCATCTCTCTAACTGCAACCTTCTCTCTCTTTCTCTTTCTTTACTCTCCTTTCAGTGGCTCTCTGTGCAGATGACTAATGCTGCAGCTTTGCAATAGGTTAAAGGCTGGGTTTGTGTTTCACTGCATGCCTGCCTTTTTACTTTTATCATATATCTTGAAGATCAGTTTAACCCTTTTAAACCTGGTTGGTCATCACTTTTCTTGTGATGTGTTGAGACACCTTTCACAGGTATTTAAACCTTCGGACATAGAGCTAATTGGTGAAATGTCTCTCAGAAACGTGGGAAAAAGACAATGATGAACTTCACATGAAGTGTGCACAAACTGCAAGAAATTATGAAATTTAGAAAATTCTTTTAAATAAAGCAAAAAAAAGATCAAATTACATAAAAACATTTTTATTATTTTATTATTTATTGACCATTTTGAAGCAGTTTTCCAGTTCATCCCCTTAATTAATTAAATAGTTAATTTATTTAAATTTTCTGGGTTTTTTTTTTTGTGTTGTTTTTTGTTTGTTGTTGTTGGGGTTTTTTGGGGATGGAGGGGGTTTATTTTCATGTAATTCACTTGTTTTTTTCTTTCAAATTTCTTGCTAAATTCTGGGTCATTTCTCCTTTACTTGCTCATGGCCTTTTCCCCATGAATTTGAAAGAAATTAAGTAGGTTTGCCCTGGTTTCAAAGGGTTTTAAGGATTTAAGGCACTCACATTTTCAAAGAGCTGTTTGAGGGTTTAATACTTGATTCCAAGGTTAAGGTAGGGCTGGGCAATATAGTATTAACAGCGATATAGTATATTGTAATGCATCAAGAGTCAACCATACAATGTTGTCACAATATTAATATCAAGATATTTGGTTAAACATATTGAGATCTTTGATTGTCTCCATATTGCAAAGCCCTCTGTAAAGATAAACATTTGGTCTAGATGAACAACAGCAGCTCCACCAGAACAAGAGCATTCTTCCAACCGTCTTGATCAAGGCTTCATCATTAACCAACTGCTATATGTTACTCGATTTAGAACTGGTTTTTAGCAGCAAAATGAGTTATCACTCTTGATTTGTATCAAAGTTAGAAATTCCAAGATCGTGAAAACGTTAAACCACACTAAGGTAGGTTTTGTAATAGGTTAAAAATCTGTAACCACATATTGCTATTGTAAACAACAGCAATTACTGTCAATGATACTATCATGATGATGAATTCGCAACAAAGATTAGGGACATTGTTTGACTTGAGTTCAACATTTGTAAAAGATACTTTGAGGAAGTGTTGATATTATTTGCTGCTCATGAGCAGGCCCCCAGAAAAGCTGCTTAGCCTTGCAGCTATTTTTTCCTAATGGCCGCATTATTGCAGCAAAAAAAAAAAAAAAAATCCCCTGCGGCCAAGAAAGCATTTTCCCCAAATAGCTATCATTATAAAAAAAGACACAGGACACCTCAAACTGCAAACAAGGTAAATTGTGAGTCTTTCTGTTATGAATTTTTGGATCCATGGTGATTTTATATTAGTGGTACTTTTCTCATGCTGAGAAAAGTGATTTAAAATCTCAAAAGTCTATGAGCTGAGCGGGAACTCACAGGCAGGCCAGTGGGAAAAACGATATTGTGCAAATTCAGCAGGCCGCATATTGCAGAAGTAAACCAGGAAGCTAGAAAACTTTTTCAGCATATGTACCAGAGGAGCAACTCCATTGGAATGAGTAGGTGCCATATTGGGGTCCAGATTCTGGACAATATTGTGGATCTAAGGTTATCAGGCTGTTGTGAGCCCACAGTATCACCTCTACCAGAACAGATTTTATTGACTTGAGGGATTACTGTTTTGCATTTACTATAATATTTGACACCTTGAGATTTTAATAAATGTGTCATGTAGATGAACAACACGTTCTCAACCCAAGTTGTCACATATTGCTGCTTAGTGGTGGACTTCTGCATCTACATATTACACTCTTAATATGTATCCTTCTGCATCTGCTCTTTATGCTCTGGAATGCCGCTAACGTGATGTCAGCAAATGCACATGATGGGATTACGTTGCACGTGGTAATGTTTAGGCAACAAAAACACATGCTGGCACGGATGGTTAGGATCAGGGGAAGGTGGCACATGGTAAGGTATTGAAAAAATCCCTATCACATTCAGATGGGAAGCGATCACCAGACTACTGCATGGACACATCCACCGCCCCCCCGCCCGTCCTATAGACGCCCTTGTGCTTCTTATATTATGTCGTTACCGACAGTGTTTCAACGACATGTTCTCAAGTGATGTGGTAGATGTTGTCTGGCCTTCTGGCCATCTTTTGGCGTATTATAATAACAACGCAACAGGTTCTGTCTGGCCACGTTATCACCTGAGGCTGTCAAGTGGTGTTTCATGCAGACGCCAAAGGTGCCAACAGAACCAATTAACTGATCTGCAAGGCCAGTAATGTTTAGGGGGTGGAGCTAGACTCTAGTGTCAGAGAGCAGGATGCTGTCAAAGATATGTATCATCTTGGACCATGTCTCTCACTCACTCCATGATGCGCTGGTCAGTCTCAGGAGCACATTCGGTGTCAGACTGAGATGCTGCAGAGCCAGAGGAAGTCATTCCTTCCTGTAGCCATCAAACTTTACAACTTTTCTGACACTCTGAGTCAACTGGCACTCGGACTTAATACACACATCTACAATTAAAATTCCATTATCACTTTTTTATACTTAAAATGTGCAACAGGGTTTTAAAGGTGCAATTTATATATATATATATCACTGTCTTAACTGCAATTTATGGTTGCAATATTTCAACCACAGCATTCCTCTGTGCAATTACACAAATTTGCAATATTTATTTCCAACTCTTAAATGTAGGCTAAATTTAACTTATGACACATTTTGTATATATTATATATATTCTTATTATTATTCTTACTTATGTATATTGCTGTTGTTTATTGTAGCATTGCACACATATTTATATTTTACATTTTACATTTTAGTATTTTTCTACATTGCACTGAAGCATAAGGCACAGTTTATATTTTACACAAAAAGTGGGGCTAATTTCTATGAGTGAATTTCTTTACATTTATATTTTTACACACTTTACATACATAGCATATTATACAGACTTTTATTTTTTTAATACTTATATACTAGTGCTAATTGTTTACTATAACTGTATTTGTATTTTATACTTATATTTTTATAAACTTGTGCTGGCATTTATTTGTACTTGCTATCATTCTCTATGCTGGCATCAGAGCGACTGTAATGAACCACAGTGTCTTCCCAGTGATAAAAGTATTTCTGATTTTGCCGTTGCGATCTTATGCCAAAAGCATGTGTTTTACAAGTCTGTAATGAGAACAGGCTGACATGAACTTAAATCAAACATTTTTTTATTTATTCCACTATAAATCATGACAGCACATCTAATTATTTTTGTATCACCCTGGTTATCTTGAAAAATATACATCTATATTTAAAATTGACAAGAGACGCTGAGATGCAGATAAATGGGAGATGAACTATATGGGATAGAAGAGGTTAAGGTAGGGTAAAGTTGAACAACACTTATGTGGATCTGCTCACCAAAACTGGGAAGGCAGACCAATGTTTGTCCATCAAGCTCCTCATTCATCACAATAAAAGGACAGTAGAATATTAGTGATTGTGACTGTACTGCAAGGATTCGGCCAGGTATGCAGTCATGATCCTTAAGGTCAAGGTTTAAAGATAATTAATGTGCAATGAAAACCAAGGTCCTCACAAGTGTAGAGATACAAATGTGTGTGTATGTGTGTGTGCATAGACCAATAGTCCCTTGGCGCCATGGTACAGGAAAGCAGGAATGCAAGAAATAAAAACAAAAAAAAACAATGTTAATATATATATATTATATATAAAAACTATGGAGTCAGCTTTTCAGAGAATCAGTTATAGACGTACAAGGACTCTCTCCAGTAGTTTTAAGCAACATTGAAGAGATAATGATATATATGAAGTTCCAAAAGTACAGAGTGTAAATACTGTTTCTGAAATTGAGGATAAAGCCAATATGACAAAAACGATGTGCACTGTCATAACTTTAAATGACAGAAGCAGTGCAAAGTGCAAACACACACAAATCAGCACATAGTACACGCTCGCACACACACACATACGCACACACACACACACACACACACACTGAGTCCCTCACTGGAGTCCCCCAGGAAATGGCCATCACTGTCAATTAGGATCACTCTGCACAGTGGCCGACGTACTTCACTACAGAAAACCATCTCTTGCTTTCTCTTTCTCTGTCACTCTCACACACACAAAGAACAAAAAAAAGGTAGAATAAAATGAGACACACATATTATGAATAGCAAAAACCTCATGGGATGCTGAGTCACTGAGAGCCCATTACAGTTCCACTGAGACTGAAGATGGTTTACAGGCACTTTAGGCTCTGGGAGCGCAGACAGATACACGTGCGCGCACACGCACACACACGCATGCACACGTACACGCACTCACACACACACACACGTGCACGCATGCTTACTTTAAACAAAAACATGACATCATGCACACACAAACTCCATCATCCAATCTACCCAAGGAAATGTGCAGCATCTCTGTTTGGATAGTGCAGTGCAAGACACTGGAGGCACTTTAATATATTTTAAATTCAATTGTGACAATAGTACAGCCCTGTCAGCTCTGGACACTGGAAATAAAGATCGGGTTAGATACTCGTACGTTAAAGCTGCACTGAAGCAAGACTTTGTGTAATGATACGCCCCTCATGTAGGTCTAAATGGCCACAGCAGCCTGCAACACATAACCAATATGCAATAACTCTACGTATACTAACAGATATGTGGTGTCTGATAGCTCCATCAAAGCAGGACTGAATGTAGATGTGTTGTCTCTCTCCTTCTTGGGCAATTGTTTGAACAGCAGGTTGGTTCGGGTGTCCCATATGCAGTTTACTGACACTTCCTCTCCCACTGACACCCCTTACTGGATCTCTACAACACTGTCTCAAGAATAGTGTGGGATAAACTGTGAAATATTACATAGATGATAGTAATGTGAGTTCACTGGGAAGAAAAAAAAATCTGGCATGGAGCACATAAAAAAAAGTTTGAGCTTCCCCTTTTCAAACTGGTTTTCTGTAGCGTGAGTGGTTCAACAAAACTTTAAAAAACTTTTTTAAAGAAGTACTTGTTTTTCTCTTCTCTAAGTCACTTTTACAGTCTGTGGAGATCCGTTTAAAATGTTTAGCCATGCAACATTTAAAACTTCTTTATCCTCTCAGTGCACATAAAGTCTAAAAAAAGCTATTTCAAAAAGCCATTGCAGTGAAAAATTACATTGTGCCCAGGTAACCAACAACAATAAAACTGGGCAAAGTGTTTCGATATCAAAACAAGTCTCAGATGGTGAAGTATTGCTCACCTCGGCCTGATTTTCATACCATTCTGGCAACATTGGTGCTGAATTAATCACCAAGTAAAGTCAGACCAAGAGACTAGAATGAGACATTTTATCTAGCCTAGCTTTCTCAACAGTAAAAATCTCTCAAACTACATCACGCTTCTCCTCTGTGCAGTGTGTTCGCTCACAACCATTACTGCAGTTTTGCATGAACAGACATTTTGTAACAACCTGTTTTTCATTCTATTTTCTGTTCCATATGATGAAGACTTAGCACTAATACAGTCAGTTGTAATACTTACTATAATATGTCATGGTGATGTTTTTGACGCATTACTTAACATATTGATCACATTGACAAAATGGGGTTCCCGTCATGTTGTATCAGTAGAACTGTAAAATAATGAACTGCAAAATAATGTGCGGGTTATATGTCTGGGATCTGGACATGTAGCTATATACAGTAAATATTGATATTTTAGGATTTTGGTGAGTCAGTTCTCTAAAATGATGGATGTGCAATATGTATATTTAACCTTCAGTTTACTAAGACTTAGAATTAATTGTGTTTAACTGTACATATTAACTTTCATAACTGTACACAGGTGGTTCTCAACCTTTTTTGTGTCTAGGATCCCTAAACTGATACACATTAGGTTCACAGACCAGGGATCTCCACCTGAAAAGTTTTGGCTGTTAGTTATGATTAAGACCAGAATTAATTTTCAACTCGACCTGCAACAAGCGCAATGATGAAAGCAAAAAATAGTCTTTTGAATTTTTTTTTTTTTGTCACCCCACAGCCAGTTACAGCCATATCATATTGTGAGGAGATACTAGTGGAGGAAGTGAAACTGTGACTCTCTCACATAGCGTTGACTTCTAGAGTGGATTAAATAGTGAAAATAAACTATTTCCCAATTTTCCAGGGAAGTTAACTTTGTACAACTGAGCCCAGAATAATTTCCCAGAGAGACAATAAAGTATATCACATCGTACGATATTGTACAACATCATATCATTTTGTATTGTATTGTATAATATTGCATCGTAACGTATCATATTGCATCACATCACATTGTACCGTACCGTGTAGCATCGCATCATATGTTATTACAGTGATCTTTAGAAGGATCTATATAATCTTTTGCACTTTGTATTGTCATGATGCATTTTATATTTTTACATATTTATGATCCGAACAACTGAGCCTGGAAGACAATAAAGATGGAGACAATAAAATATATCACTTTGTACAATATTATGCCAAAATGAACTATATCACATCTTTTCATATCGCATCAGATCATATTGTTTTGTATCGTATCATACCATACCATACCGTACCAGGTCCCATCGTATAGCTTTGTCTCATATTGTATCATACCGTACCGCACCGTACCGTACCGTACCGCATCGTATCGCATGGCATCGCATGGCATCGCATCGCATCGTATCCTATTGCATCGCATTGTATCACATCGCATCGTATCGTATCATATCGTATTGTATCGTATCGCATCGTATCGTATCATATCGTATTGTATCGTATCGCATCGTAATTGTATTGCATCATATAGTATCGCACTTTACTTATCATTTACTAGCAATGATCTTTATAATGATCTATTACAACCTTTTGCACTTTGTACTGTTACGATGTATTTTAGACTTTGACATGTTGACAGTTAAGTTGAATTTCATTTTATATCCAATGTAAAAAAATTATCTGTTCATTTTCGGGCTATTAGCCTTCCAACTTCGAAAAGTTCAAAAAGTCACACAACTAGTCAAATCGGAGGAAACTGACAATGAAATACAAAATATGAAAGCAGACTGTCAGGCAAATGGGCAGAACAACATTTATGCCATTTCTACTTGGGAACAAAAAACAGGCACCCCAACACACACACACACATACATACAGTAGATAAACATAGCCACAAACCACATCATTGTTCTGCCTTCTTCACACTCCGTGAGGCTTTCTTTCCCCTGACACTTCTCTCTCTCTCTCTTTCTCTCTCTCCCTCTCTCTCGCTCTCTCTCTCTCTCTCTCTCTCTCTCTCTCTCTCTCTCTCTAGCATTCTCTCTCTCTTGTCACCTCCCTTTTTCATCTGTCTATCGCCCACCCACTGTGCATGGGCAAACACACACACACACACACACACGCACACACACACACACACACACACACACACACACACAGACACACACACATCAACACCTCCGTGTCTGCACTTCTTTCTCGAAGAGAATGGCATAGAGTAAACACACAAAACACCATGTCTGTTTGTGTGTGTGCGTGCGTGTGTGTGTGTGTTCTTGCAAGTAAGTAAACATGCAGTGAACACTTCGAAATCATGACAGCAAAACAAGGAATGAGAGAAAGAGAATGAAAAATTGAGTCTTTGAAGGAAACTAAAAATGTTTGAGTGTATCAATGGGATGCATCACATTCCCTGCACTGTAACTAACACAGACAGAGACACAGACACACACACACACACACACAGGTGTACACTGAGCTCAAATCAAATGTCCAGATGATGTCTATCTGTTTTAAAAGTTTTCATTTTGTAATTATTATTATTATTTTGTATTTTGTTTCTACTCAGGTCATCCTTGAGCCCAAGTAGTCATTTGTGCCAATTTAAGGAAATTCCCTTCATGCGTTCCTGAAATGCAATATTCTCCAACATTAGATGGGTGCAGGACTTCGATATTGCCCCCCATTTCTAACATTGGAAGCACGTTTGGAAGGGATCTCCAGTGTAAACAAAAGGATCAGAAAAGCAAAACCTGTTTCACAGTGTATGTGACTATTGTTTTATGACTCCATAGAAAAATAAAGGTTATAGGTGCAATTATGGAAGAAACTGAATAAGAAACTAAAGTTGACTTTTAGTCAAAAATGGCATGCCGGCATCACTCTCTCATATCAAGGTCACAAAAGAGGTTTTGCAATGCCATGACAGCATCATGCTGCTTCCTTCTTATGTATGCATATGTAAACATATGCATACATAGGGTATGCTATATATATATATCTATATATATATATTTATATTGTAACCAAAAATCAGTGCCATACTAACATCACTCAACAACCATGTTACATGACTCTAGTAACCCAAAGCATTATGTTTTTTTCTAAGAGTATAACAACTTTAACCAAATGTTTCTATGAGTTTGACCAGGACACAGCTGTGTGTCACATACAGACATCAAAGGATGCATCTCATAGTGACTCAAAAGGATGCCTTTAGTATCACTATCACACATTGGGGGTGGGGGTTAGTAAGCGTCAGTATTGAACAACCTGCGATGAAAAAGAATTGTGACAGAAAGTATGTTTTTGTCTGTGCACTTAGGTGGGTAAGTGAGTGGGGCTCAGCTGGAAAAAGGTGATGTCATGGACTTAAGTGCACCAATCAGGATTTCACAATATTTGAATCAAAGTTTGATTACAGTTGATGGGTTTGCTCATATTGCCTAGAGATAATCAATCACATCTAATCGAATCAAACCCACACAGTACCAATAATTAGCTGAGTGTTAGGAGGGTTAATTATGAATAATTAATGTCGAACAATGCAATCTTTAAACTCTTCTTAAGTCATGGATAATGTTAAAGAGAATTGTGTATGAAACCATAGAGAAGTCAGGAGCTTTCAGGTAATCAACTCTGAAACTGACTGCCAAAAAGAGGCAAGATCTAGTCTCATTTTCTTTTTTGTATGTTAAAAGCCATGCTGCTGCACTTTTTGTACCACACTATTTTTGGCTCAAGCCTCAACACAATGAAATAAATGTAAATGTGACGATTTAAAATTACCTCAAGACAGGAAAGACCTGATTTTTGAGATGCTCCACAGTTGGAGGAAACTGCATCTGCATCGCATCCCCCTCCTTTCCTCTCGCTAACCTCCAGCATCTGCTGGCTACCCCGACCATAGATCCCAACACCCCAAGCCACACTCCCATTTTCGTACCATTGACCCAGATAAGTGTGAGTGAACACTATTGTTTAGAACAGCAGCCCGGGTAATTTCACCATTAGTCTCAATCAAAGACAACCAGCCTTTGGACCTCAGGCAAGTGTGTGCATGTGTGTGCGCGCCGCTGGACGTACTAGTGTCTAAGATAGAGTAATAAGACACCCCCGCCATCATCCCGGGGCCGCAGAGCTGTAGGAAAAAAAAAGATGAAAAGAAAATGAAGGGAGAAATAGACACAGAAAGCAAAGGGAGGAAGGAAGGAAAGAAAGGTGGAGGGGAAGAAAGCAAAGCCAGGGGATAGAGCAGAAAGATAGAGAGTTAAAAACAAACAGGGAAGAAGCATACATAAAAAAGTACAGATGCATGAGTAGAAAGGGAATGGGGGCAAAAATGTGAAATGGAGCACCTTAAAACCATTATGTTTACACACTGGTGTCGGGCTACACTCTCACACACACACCACTCAGAATAGCTGCTGGGCATTTGGCATCTTAGTGTTGCAGGATTGTGTATCTCCCACTTCTCAAACCATTGCACCATGCAGCCTTAATCTGTTATAGGCCCCTGCTTATAACCACAAGCATAAACGCACACAACATTTCCCTCTGGCTAAGTAGTATGTAGGTGCCATGGGAAATTCTGATGGATTGCGTGCAGCAAACACACACACACATACACACACACACACACACACACACACACACACACACACACTAACAAACAATCAGGCAAGCAGTGAACAGGGATGGACGAAGCTTATGCGACCTTCGGGGGTTTAGCCGCTCCTTGGTTGTATTGCAGCTTTTAGGAGCCCAGGGATTTGATTTAATAAAGGGATTTGTGAGCTGGGAATGGGAGCAGGGTGGGAGGAAGGAGGGAAGAAATGAAGAAGGAGGAGGTGGCAAAACAAATGGCACAGGGGAGGGAGGATGAGCGAGGATGATGATGATTGCGGTTATAATATTGATGAATGATGATGGTGCTGCTGGTGCTGATAGTGATCGCTATGTTGACTGGAATAATGATGAAGATGATTATAATGAAAACAGCAGCAATGATGATGACACTACTGCTGCTAAACGATGATTTCGCCAGTGGTTGTGATGGTATTAAGGATGCTAAAAACTCGCCCCTTTCACACACACATTCCACAATACTGCTGTAGAGAAGATGCTACAAACTTTGCTCTGAGTGCATAAAACCGTCATGTGTGTGATTTTAGATATCATGCTGGTGTTCTGGAAGTTAAAAAGTGTGGGTGCTTTCATACATAGTCATTCCAAGCACCAGAGCACACTTTGGCTTAAACTGGACCACTCATAAACTTAGAGCACTGTTAAAATATACTATTATACTACACTCTTGGAGTAGCAGAGCATCCTCTGGCACAAACTAGACTATTCCTAATTCCGGAGCACTGTTGAAACATAACATTTTGTTATTCAGAGCAACATACTTTTGGAATGGCAGAGTACATTCTGACACAGACTGAACTACTTCTATGTTCGGAGCACTGTGTAAAAATATTATTTGGTTATACAGAGCAACACCCTCTTGGAGAGGAAGAGCACACTTGCACAAACTGGACCATTTCTCAATTCAGAGCACTATTTTAATATGCCATTCAATTTTTTTTTTTTTTTGTAAGGGCACCACCACTCTTAAGAGCAGCAGTGAGTACTCTTGGCACTCTGTTTGAGAAGATGGAGCAGCAGACCGCCAAGCACAGTCAAAGTTAATTTTAAGTGTCCATAAATCTGTATAGAAAAAAAGTGAAAGTGATACTTAACTGTTCAAAGATTCATATACAAACAGAGCATTTTAATTCTTTAAAAACACTCTCATTTTAGTGTAGAATGTCAGATTGGATTAACAAATGCATTCCGTGTGGGTGCACGCAAGATGCCTTCATATTCCGTGTTCGTACCTTTTAATACAGAACGGCACAGCATTCCTACCTCGAACAAGGTGTGTAAAAGGGGCTATTAATTGCAGTTCTTCCAATAATGACAACTGCAATGATGATGACAATAATGATGAGAGGGATGGGATGAAGATGAAGGCAGAGGATTCAAGGTCTGCGGTAAATAGAAACTAAAATTTCCACAAACACATAGACTATCTCATCCTTTCTACCTGAGAATAATACTAATTAATTTTGCTTATCTTTCTTGTATCGTTTAGCATGAAGCTTGAGCTTTAACACTACACATTAAAATGACTGAATAATATTTAACATAAGCATCGCAATGGGGAAATCATCCATTTTTACCACGCAAAATCCCTGGAAAGTAGACTTAATGGTAGACAGACAGGGTGTTTTTAGGACACTATCAGTGGGAGGTTCAGACAGCATGTCATTTCATCTTCTCGAGCAATCATTGTTCTTTGCTCGGCAACAGGGAAGTCCCATCAGCCCGTGAGCCGGTAGACAAGAACAAATTGGATTCTAATCCCCCAAAATTACTGACACACTCCCACACACACACTCTCTCTGAGTCCCTTTCAAATACAAAAAGGATCACAGGTTTTAAAAAGCAAAACAGGTCTACTTGAATTCATAAGCGGTGCTTTACTTGTATATGTATACTGAAAGTACATCTATAACAGGACAATACCGCAAATACCCTTTGTAACAAGGCATAGCTTCTTTTATGCCAGTTTTGTTTGATTAGATTCCAAAGTAAACCAACTTGTTTCAGTCATTTCTTTCACATCAATAAGGCAAATAGTTTTATTTGGAGTTTCTACTAGAACATGTTAACATGCTTCAATGGTCAACCCACACACACACACACACACACACACACACACACACACACATGCAGGCGCATATGAAGAGCCACACGCACATGCACACACACACACACACACACACGCACACATACTTTTTCCTCATACTGTCAGTGCTGAATAACCTGGATCCATCCCCCCTCTGAAATGCTCCGTTTCAGTTTCTGTCTCATTAAACTCCCATCCCAGAAAAAGTCCAGTCTGCTTGATGAGCATTTATGGGTCTTCTGAACCCCGGTATTTCTACATCGGCATTGAAGCAGGGTGGATGAAAGTAATGGGGTACTTTCTACCTTGAAAATAATAAAATATTCTACACCAAAATCCTCACATACAGCAAACTGGAGGAAATCACTATGTTTTTATATATATTATAATTATATGGTTTACTTTTTTTTTTATTTTGTAAGTACTTCTTTCAAGTAATTTCTTTGTTGTTGTTTTTTAAACTTTTTTCTTTTCTTTTTTTTCTTCCAATTTTCCATCAATTTTCTTGTACTCTTGTTCTTTTTCAAATTTTTAGGCCATTTCTTCTTAATTTGCTAATTGCCCTCCTCCCATGGTTTTGAAAGAAATATAGCTAATGCTCAGGTGTCAAAAGGTTTACAACCAAGATTACATTTTTCCCAGATTAATTTAATCTTAATTAATTAACTTTATTTAGCAGTGTTGGGTACATAACATTAGCACTTGTAATAGTATGCCTGGTGTGGATGATTATATACAGATGTTAGATGTTGTCTCAGATGTAGAAAAAATTTGAATTACAGTATTTGGAACGGTATGAAACCTGAAGTTTTTGCACATAGGGATTATTTGACCACGTTTATTGTAAAATAGGGCTGGGGTGACGTGTCGATGTAATCAATTACGTGAATACATCGATTCACACTGTTCAGCACAGCACGCCTCATGAGAGCTTGAGCAGCGCCAAACCTGTTGTTTTTTTGTTTCGGCGCTCATATTATCAGCGATTGTCAGGTGCGTCTGAGCTGCGTGTAAGCTGCAGCACATCTATAGAAATGGTGGCTCACTGTTTTTTTTACGCGACACTTGTGTTTGTTGACTATATCACTTTATACTACAGTTTAAAGTCTCTCTCTGTCACAGAAATCAGCAAATACAAAGATTGCTTGTTTACCTCAACTTCCTTGCTTCCCTTTCAACACAAAAGCTATCTGACTGTGTCTTTGTGGACAGAATGCCATCAGCTGCTGATACAATGCATTTTATTTTGAAACATTTACAGGATGGGGTTGTCAGCTGTGCAGGAGCTTGTATAACTTCACAAATGAGTGGAATATGCACTTAAGGTTGAGGTTTGTTACTGTATAAAAGAGTAACTGTTCTCTTACTTCTTCTAAAAGTGATTTGAATTTTACATTGTTTTATTTATTTTGCTGTTGGCCTGCTAAATGTATATTGCACTACATTCCTTTTACTTGAGTGGAACAAGCTCTCGCATTAATTTTATTTTGGAGAGACTTTATATCAGACTGTAAAACACAGATTACCAGTTAAGACTGGGCTATTTTTTGTTGGGGAATAATGCCCTGCAGTGTATGACAAGTTTTAAAATGTTATTTTTTGGTAAATTCGTTGTTATATTAATCAAGTAATAAAAAAAATAATAGTTAGATCAATAAAAAAATAATCAATAGATTAATTGATAAAAAAAAATAATCATTAGGTGCAGCCCTATTATAAACATTAAGTGACAGCTGCCAAGGCTGACAAAAAGCCAATGCAGAGGTGCCAAAAAATGCAATTCCTCTAGTGGCCACTTGAGGCTCCAAAACAGGGTCACTTCCCATAGATTTGCATGATAAAGAGCCCAACTTTACAGCAGAAAAAAAAAACAACATGTTTACAGCCTGGTACAAAAATGGCTCTATGATCTATAGCTAGTTTCATTCATGATAACTGTATGGTGAATTATTCTATAACTCACCAGTTTACATCGGCCCAAAGTTACAAATTTTTAAGGCTGGGGCTGCTTGAGATGCAGGCTGTCTGCAAGGCATTGCTACAGCCTATGAGTCACATCTATCCCCTTGTTCCTCCACAGCTCTACCCTCTCACCCAAATA
The DNA here is from genome assembly GCF_026936395.1 of Plectropomus leopardus. Lineage (NCBI taxonomy): Eukaryota > Metazoa > Chordata > Actinopteri > Perciformes > Serranidae > Plectropomus > Plectropomus leopardus. The sequence continues at coordinate 38,865,581 of NC_142176.1, read as the reverse complement.
TGGTCATTTCAGGCTCCAAAAGAAGTAGCTGTGTCTATTACTGCTACAGATTATGATGAGCATCCAACACTGTATCATTATGACAAAAAAATAAGGAAAGCACAAAAGGTCCCCTTAACTATTCAACATGCCAGGGATCAATTTTCTGTGTGACTCATTTTTTTTTTTTTAATGTAAATCCATTTGGTATTAGTGAAGTTTTCACAGACAACTGCCTCCCCAGGGTTTAAAACACATTGCTGATTATTCCAAAGGTCCCTTACTTTTAAAATCATTTCTCGTATGTATTAATTTGCTTTCCTTCTTTTACCTAAACTTTTCTCCTCCATAACATCAATGAGGAATATATTTTGACACTCTGGGATCAAAGAAAATGAAGCAGGGGCTGTCACTTTAATAGTTAACATTAATTCCTAAACATCTGTCGTAGAGTGACCACTAGCACTAATTGTACAAGTACGTGTAAAAATGTACAGTCAATTCTACATCTTAACATTTGGTCAAAGCAAGACCATGCAAGACAAAAAAACAAAAAACAAAAAAGCAATTCCCTCTTGGCAGAGTGGAGTTAGTTACAGCTGAGTAACTGACATTACGAAATCTTTTTTGCTGACTTTTTGTAACTTTTGCTCCTGTGCTGACCCATTTCAGTGGGTTTTCTCACAAGAGTAACATTACTGTACTGCACCAAGTTTTTTATTTGCTGCTTGTGGTTTCATTTCAGTTGCTTTCAGTTCAACACTGACGTTCTTGGAATGTCAATACCGCGATGTCAACACAAGCCCATGGTGGGATGACGCTGCATGTGGTTACGTCTAGGCAAAAAAAACACATAGAGACCACCATTGAGACATCAAACAAATGAATGGTTAGGATTAGGCAAAAGAGGCACATAGTACGCTGTAGAGAAAACCCATCACATTCAGAGGGAGGGGACCACAGACTCCTGCATGAAAGGTCAGGGTTTGTTGAACTCCTCCTGCCCTCTATAGGGGCCTTCATGCTCCTTATAATACATGCGTTCTCAACTGACACTGCCTGTCCGCGTATCATGCTGCCACGGCAGATGTTGACTGGTCATCCAGCAGCATATAAAAATATCATGAACAGTTCTGTCTGGCTGCATTCTCAGCTAACATCACCCAGTGGCATATCATACTGATGCAAAAGGTGGCTTTTGGTGTCAGGATCTTAGGACAAAAGCACTAACAAAGTTGCGGTATTTGACAATTTCGGAATGAGAAAAAGCTGCTCAGTCATGTTGCCTAATGATAATGATGTTTTTAAAGTAGCTGACTCATGGAAAGGATGGAAAGTACATGTGCCACTATCCTGTTATGGAGAATTTTGACCTAAACGACCACTGTTGAACAAAAGTTTGAGGAGTGCTTTCAGGATCAAGGGTCACTAACTGTCATTCTACAACACATGGGTGAACATAGAAATGCAAGTTGTGGTCCTGTTATGTTACACAAGAAAAAGATGTATGTCCAAAACAAAATATTTTTTTTTCTGATAGAGTAGAATAGAAAAGGAGATGATGAGTTTTATAGCCTGAGGAAAGAAGCTGCTCTGTGGTCTGGTGGTACGGCAGTATTGCTTGCCAGACGGCAGCAGGGTAAACAGGCTGTATCTGGGTGGGAATTGTCTTTAATATCCTTTGGGCTCTGTGCAGGCACTTTGCCCCACTGGTATCACTGATGCTCAATAGATGGGTACCAATGATGTTCTGGGCAGTCTTATTTGGCCGCAGCAGAGCATTACTCTTAAAACCATGCCAATTTGTAATGTTTCCAGTCAGGATGCTTTCAATTGCTCCTCTACAAAAAAAAAAAAAAAAGCTTTCCTTAGTTTTTTTTAAATACTGCTGTTTCTTACTGGGTGATGTTTGACCATGTTAGGTTTTCTGTGGTCCTGATTCCCAGGAACCTAATACTGATCATTTGCTCTCCCTTAGCTCCTTTAATGTAGAGAGGGGTGCATGTCTTTGATCAGCTCATTGGTTTTGCTGATGTTGAGCTGTAGGTTGTCTTCTGCGAAGATTCCTGACTTTCTCTCAATATGAATTGACATTGTTGTTTGAAATCTGGCTGATGATGTTTGTGTCATCTAAAACTCCAGCTCCCTCCATGTCAGAGATTGGAGTCATGGGTGTGCAGAGTGAACAGGAGGAGGCTGAGCACACAGCCCTGGGGGGCTCTGATGTTCACTAGAGTGGAGGAAGTGTGACCGCCATCAGAACTGCCTGGGGTCTGTTTGTAAGGAAGTCAAATATCCAGTTGCTGAGTGTGGTACTCAAGCCCAGAGTGCTAAGTTTGCCAATCAGTTTCATGGGGAAGATTGTACTGAATGCTGAACTGGAATCAACAAACAACATTCAGGTGTTGTTATTTTCAAGATGTGTGAGGGCTGAGTGAAGGACAGTGGAAATGGCATCCTCTATGAATCTGTTGGCTCTGAATGCACTGAATGAACTGCTTAGGGCCCAAACTGGCTGGGATGCTGTTTGTGTTTTTTTTTTGTAGTCATTTATACTAGACACTGTGGACTTTTTAAGTTCAGGGATGAGGGTGGCTGTCTGCAAGCAGGTAAGAACACTCTCCTGTGATAGTAATATGTTAAAATGTCAGTTATCCTATGAGGAAGATACAGTTAGTCTACTTGATCATTGGTCTTGCGTTAGACCAAATGTATTCAGCCATCCAGCCTTCATCAGTGCGTACAAAGGGGAATGCAATCACTAATTACTATGACTTCACTCTGAGTGGTCTCACACAGAGCCTAAAAGTCAATCAATGAGAATGTTTACATGCACAAAATAGTCCAGTTTTTCTCTTATTTTGAAAAAGACAATATTCCCACTAAGCTGTTTACATGACTAATGAACACAAATATTCCACTAACACTCCTGTTTACATTCAGTCATGCATATTCCAATTGATGTGCCCTAACAATTCAAAATATGGAAAAGTAGAACTGGAGCCACTTATAATTTTACTTTGCATCAAAATAGGATAAAAAAAAAAAATCCTACTAGGGAGGACTTGTTGGACTCCCTTCACCTTCTTGTGAAGGTCAGTGCTGTGATATTTGCACATTTCCAAAAACCTATGCTCACATCTCTCATAAAGTTCAAAAGCATGAGTGTTTCTCCTTCTGACAAGAAATGTGGGATTTTCTTTTGCATGCATCTCTACCCCACAGCTTTGCAAAATGTTGACGAGTTGGTTTGTGCACGACATATCCATGACAACACACAGAGCCGACCATAAACAGATAAGAGGGAGTATGTTGCAAACTAGGGAAAACAAACAAATAAACAAACAAAAAAAACAAACAAACAACTGAGACACATATTCCGCATTGGCTGTATACAAGTCCAAAATGTTCCTAAAACCAGAACAATGGCCAAATTCTGAATATTTACATGGATTATGTTGTTTACATGACCTGCATCAAATTCAGAATATTGTCATAGTCTGAATAATGGGGAAATATTGGTATGCATGTAACCGTAGCCACTGCTGAACACAGAAACTATACATTTTTGCCTGACGCCTATTAACTCAGACATTGAAAAACCGAATTACAAAAGCACCATTGTAATCACTGTGGACCAGAGGTTTCTCGCTGTTCATTAAACAGACCAATCGTTGTCGAAAATATGTGAGATCAAGCAAGAGAACATTTTATCATCCAAAAGATTCATCATTTGTATTCAAACCACATGTAATATTCAACACAACATAGTTATGAATATTTTTCACTTTATTCCTTGCAAACATAATACTGCGGTGACCTACAAAAAAAACTTTTAATAAAAATCACCACAGAAAAAAAGATTAGTTTTGGGTGGAATAAATACATGGTCTGGACTTTACAATGCTACCAGGTTTACAGAAAAAGGATTAAGCTATTTTCCTCATTCATGCAGAAAGATGAGGGTTTTTAGGTGACAAATCCAATAACAGTGCCATTGTAAAAGCAATTTTCCATAATTACCACCTCTGCGGTCGAGTCACACTTTTTAAATTCCAATACATTTTAGATCCTCAGTTTTGTGTCATTGTAATACTACAAGTGTTGTCATGTCCGCCTGCCTACTTGTGTGTTTTTATCTTTTGAGTGTTTGACCTATTGTGTTTGTTGCATTGACAGTATAGAAGATAAGATTATATGGGTAGTGTTGTTGCTGATATGATCTGATTATGTACCCCTTTCCTGCATATGAGTCACTGAATTTGTCATTTTTCACCATATTGCTGCATGAGGTTCATGATCTACATCATGAATAATGCATGCCTCAGGATTAAGTGTGTGTGAATCCTCCTTTACCAAGTGATCTCCCTGACTTCTTGACCTGATGTATGTAAACAAAGGAGGATGCTGGAAAATGTTCTTCTATATTCTGTCAGATGATGGAACAATCCAATGCTTCATGACTACAACCTTGATAGCTGAACTGAATGAATTGTAGGTTAAAACAGTAAAGTCTTTTTGTTTTGGTTTTCTTGAGAGACATCTTTTTTCTTTCCATTTTGTTCACAGTTTTAGTATCTGAGTGAAGGGATGACTCTAAATAACCCCTTTCTCTGAACTTAAGCAGCATTTTCTTCCTTTGTGAGGTGAATTCATCTTCTGTACTGCTAATGTGTTATAGCCAGACTCACAGGTATACTTCTTTTCAGGGACAACAAATGGTGACTCTAATGGCAATAGATTGTGTTCGTCTGTGTCTTTTTTCAAATGGTTTTGCTTATTCCTTTTCCATCTTCGACTAAATTAATATCCAGAAAATGTACAGATTTAAAGCTCATTTCCATAAAGAAATAGATTTATTCAGCTCACAAATTTCAAAAGGAAAAAAAAAACTTTAAAGTTCCTCTTCATTGCCTGACAACATCATTAACACCAATCCATCCATTTTTATCTGCTTATTTGGGCCTGGGTCGTAGGCCGAGCAAAGTACTCCAGACATCCCTCTCCCCAGCAACACTTTCCAGCTCCACCTGGGGGACCCTGAGGTGTTCCCAGGCCAGATGAAATATATAATCCCTCTAGCATGTTCTAGGATCTACTCCCTGGCCTCCTACCAGTTGGACTTGCCCAGAACACCTTTAACATAGACATAGATGGACCTGTTAATCAAAAGCTTTGCCGTGTGGCTTTGCTTTCTTGTCACCACAACAGTCCGAAGGATTGCTGCTGATGCTGCACCAAATCGCCTACCCATCTCATTCCTCCATTTTAACTTCAATCATGAACAAAATCCTGAGATACTTAAACTCTTTCCCCTGGAGCAGCAATTCTCTCCCAACACAGAGAGGGCAATCCACCAAGAACCATGACCTCAGACTTGGAGGTGCTGAATCTCATCCTAAATGCTTCACACTCACCTTCAAACAACCCATGCATGCTGGAGGTCACGATTCGTTGAAGCCAACAGAACCACATCATCCGCAAAAACCAGGACCCCGTCCTCCTGCGCCTTGAGATCCTCTCCATGAATATCAGAAACATAACTGGTGACAAGGGACAACCTTAGCAGAGGTCAACACCCTCTGAGTGTAAGGGCATAGCTCCCAGTTTGGTCAGAAATCATAAAAATATCATTTATAAATCTGGAGAAATGCTTGATAATCTGACTGGTTATTATTGTGAATGATGTCTTCCTCAAACTTGCCCATTAACAAGCACACACATGCACAAGCAGAAGGGGAACCCATTGCTACCTGAACAGTTTTAGATAGTAATCATTCACAAATAAACCACAAAAAACAGTTACGACATCAACTAGCTAGTTGGCACATGACCTTAATACACAGACAGGGATGTTATCAGGCCAAGTAGTTTCACTCATATTCACTCTCATCAGGGTTTTTCTCACATCCACTGTGGATACAAACAGCAGCCTGTCCTCTGAGGGTGGTGCATACTTAACAGCTGACTCTTTGTTGAGGAGATTAAAGTGAGTATAAACGGTGTTAAGCTCATCTTGCATTGTGGCCTAACACACGATGGGGCACTCCTGCTTTTGCAGCTACTGACATTCTGGATCGCCTTCATGTACTGTGTTGTTTAAAACCTGAGCTTTGTGAGCACATTATGAACCACTTACACAAGATGAAGCTCCAGTGATCCTGCACAGGTGAGGGTAATTAGTTAATTGACTCCATTCATCAGTCATAGCACAACATGTCAATGAAACAGTGGCAATTAGATGAAACCAATAATTAAGTAAAGCAATCACAAAACTCGTCCTTTAATAACATGCATTGACTATCTATGAAATACAATCCATGTGTGAAATATTAAATCAAGAAGATGGTCACGAACCTTGGTTAGAGTGTTTTTAGACTACACATCCAATAGGCTTCACATTATTTAAATACTGCACACAGGTGGTTTAAATGAGCTTTGTCTTTTCCTGACATAGACATGCTTATTTGCCTTTGTTCCTTTTTGCCCCAGATTGTTGCAATGTACTGTTTGTATAATTCAGTAAATCTACAGCGGCTCGGCTCGGAATGGTGCAACTAAAATTTTGAAAAGGATCAGCTGTCACCCCAACAACTGTCTACCTACAATGGTTGCCAGTTAAGTTAAAAAATTATTTAAGATTATTTTTTAAACTTTTGAGGCTCAACAAGGTTTGGCCCCAAGTTACCTTACTGAGCTACAGAACCTTAAATCCCCAAGCCTATCTTTGCTAGTTGTCCCTGGGTCAAGGCTGGTGAGCAAAGGTCCATCAGGGTCCGTAGCCTCTGGAATGATCTATATACAGGTATCTCTCTCTCTCTCTCTCTCTCTCTCTCTCTCTCTATATATATATATATATATATATATATATATATATATATATATATACATATATATATATAAATGCAAAGCTTATTTTCTTATCATAGTTCTTATCATGGTTTTTGTCACAGTAACTATATTATTATTAGTGGTTGCAGTTTCACAAATGTGGTAAACATTGTGAAATTGTTGCAGTCAGACCAAAACTATGTGGTTGGGTTTAGAAAAAAGATTATGGTTTAACGTAGCATAGTGTAACGTAGCATAACGTAAAGTAAGGTAACGTACCGTATCTTAGTATACTGTACCGTACTGAAACCGTACTGAATCTTGATGCATCTTAATGTAATATAACTGAATGTGATAAAACATAATGTCACGTAATTAAACATTACATGTCTGAAAAATGACTAACTAATGTTTTTAATTAACCAAATGTTTACTTTTCCTCTCACACGTGACATAAAAACTGGTCTCCTGGATAAAAGTCCTTTGTCTTGCCATGTGGGGACTACATTTATTACATTGCCTGGTTTTGGTTTTTTTTTGTTTGTTTTTTTTGTTGTTTTTTTTTTTTTTGCTCCTGTAGTAACTTTCATGGCCACTAGAGGCTGCCATCTAACAATAAACATACATTTGAATCAGAAATATTGTTTGCACATGTCATCTACGTGGACATATTAGAGCAGTCTCGATAGATGTAATGCAGTCTGTACAGACCCACACATATCGAAAGACATCTTATCAGGCATAATAATTAAAAACAACTTTGTTAGTGGTCAAGGGCTGAGCAAGGCCTTTAATATGCCATGCAGATTTGATTTGATAATCCAGTCACTAGAATTACTCTTAAACATCATCAACATGTGGTTAAATGATATTTCTGCATTTTAAAAAAAAAATGCTTTTAAATGTTCTTCAAATATAAAACTTATTTTTTCTTGCCCTGGTCAACAATTTGTGGTTTGTGAAATGTAGTTTTTTTTCTCTCTCCTCTTGATAAGAGTGCTCTCAACCACTTGTAAAATTTTCTCTTTTCTCTTTACCTTAGAGAAGAGCAAAAATAAGAAAACACAGATGAATCCCAAAAATCAGTGGGCACTAAAAAAATCAGAACAAATACGAGCAAAAATAAGAGAAAACTTGCTTTGGATAAGTTAAGGTTCCACATTAGTATAAGGAAAAAATGTCTTCCTATACGGAGGCATATATATTTTAACAAAAACACAGAAATTACCATAGCAAGTAGACAGGGCATGCATGTGCAAATATGCTTACATGTGAGTGTGTGAGAAATGATCCAAGACTGTGCACCTTCTACATCCAGAGAGGGGGGAGGAGGTTGCTGGTGTAATTGCATTTGTGACACAGAGGAAGACAAGCTGACTGGTTGCTTGTTACAAAGTTGGAATGAGCTGGAAGAAACTGCAGATGGAACTGTCTCTCACATGTGTTTGTGTCTGTGTGTGCAGGGCTCTGCTGGAATTTGCCCATGACCATTTAGAATGATCCCGAAGGCTCTGCTCTCCTCTCCGCTTCTTTCCTCTCTTTTTGTCTCCCCTGTTCCTGTACAGTCCTCCCCTCTCTCCTTGTTGACTTTCTTCTCATCTCCTCTCCTTCTCTCTCTCCTCTCTTCTTCTCCTTTTGCTTCTTGTCTCCTCCCCTCTCCTCTTGTCTCCTCTCCTCTCTTCTGTACTCTCCCCTCGTCTCGTCTCCTGTCCTGGTCTTTCCTCTCTCTCTCTTCTTTACTCCTCTCTTCTCCTCCCCTCTCTTCACTCCTTGTCTCCTCTCCTCCTTTCTCCTCCCTTCTTCTCTTCTCAAATGTTATCTCCTCCCCTCTTCTTGTCTCCTGTTTGCCTCTTTCCTTTCTTTTTGTCTCCTCTGTCTTTATCTTCTCACTTCGTGTCTCTCCTTTTCCTTCATCCATCCATCTATCCATCTTTGGAGAAAAACATTTCACAAACATATTAAAATGCTTTTGATGCTGCTCTCCCTGATTTGTGGAGACACAAGGACTGTGGCTTTGCTTTTCATATCTTTCCAGCCAAACACTGAGCTTACCAAGAATCGTACAAAAGGCCTGTTTACTTTCTGTGACCAAAACAAAAGATGAGTATTTTCTATGGTTGCCTGGTCCATGCTTTAATGATTTGTTTTGTGTATGCTGTGAATATTTTTCCGTTGACCTTTCGTTGAATTTGTTTTAAGTTTCACGTAATTCATTTTAATGGTCAGGCAGTGAAAAGTGTATGAGCGCATAGGGTTACACAATAGAAACTCAATTATTACAGCACACTGAAAGAGGGCACCCACTGAGAAGGTTTTTGTTTTGCTCCAGTAAAGTGAATAGACTTTCAGCATCTCCTGTACTGCACTTTGTACTGTAGGTGAAGTCTAATTGATGCAACACACCATCCTGATTTCTCACTGCAGTTTCTCCTCCCACCTCTCAGCTCCATTCTCTCCTTATCCCCTCCGACATGTGTCCTGTGGCCAGCAAACCTCCTGCCTAAGCTCTACCTCTTTCTGGTCAGCACTTTTCTCCTCTGATGTTCTTCTGTCTCTAAATGGTGTATTTTTTCTTTCATTACGTGCTCTTTGTTACCCATTCACAGGCCATTTCCCTTCTGATGCTCTGCATTGGAAAGGAGAGAAAATAGTGTTACTATTCAATAGAGGAAATTTAATGAAAGCTTTGTGCCATGGCAAGTGCTGCGGTACAATAATTCATCAGTGTATCCACGAAAACGAAGTGACTCACAACAGAGATTTTTTCTTCACTGTTATTCATTTTTTTAATTAAACAGTGACCGAACAACTCTTTGTTCTGTAAACATCTAACATATAGTGCAATGTTTGTTTCTCACGACTGGTTTACTTAAGCAATATTACACTTGAGGGTGTGCTTTAATGTCATCTGAGCACAACAGTGACGTGGTTAGGAGGTCTGCAAGTGTCACTGAAGTGCTCAAATGATGTTAAAGCACACCCTCGAGTCTAATATTGCGATTATACGACTATTACCAACAAAATAAAAATGTGCAATTAAAATGTATTTATGTTTTGGGGCAGTTAGTCTCAAAATTAAAACATTTTTTCCAAGGAAATACACCATGTCTGGCTAATTATTGGAAAGCAATCACCCACACCAGTTGAATAGTAATGAAACCTAGTTTACTGTTTCAGTAAGTAGGCCGACCCTAAGCAACAGCCTGTAAACATGTTTTCTTGTCCCTGTTGAGTCCTCAGCCAACTTGTGCTAATGCTTTCTAGAAATTGTGGGGTTTCCCAAACTAAATAAATACACCAGATATAAACAAATGCTTAGCTTGCTCAGTCTTATTACGACTAAGATATCTGCTAACAAAAAAGATTTTTCCACGTACAGATTTGATTACTCCATCCACAAACTTAACCTGTATTTTTAAGCTAGTGTCAAGGCACAGCTGATGGAGGATGCCAAACCTTTCCAATTTCTCAAGAGCGAGGTAAAGTCCAAAAGTCAAAATAAATGAAATAGACAGGTGCTCATCATTTCCTAAATTCACAACATGTTATCTCACGGAATGCTCTGCTTCAATCCACATTTGATGGTGTTTAGTCTTTCAAAAACGTTTTTACTGTGGTTCCAGTAACTTGGCCTATATTTCCCATCATGTCTCATGCTGGACTGAGTAGGTTTTACTGTTTTATGTTTCAAAATGCAAATGTCACTTTTTGTCAGTGTTTATAATGTGTCAGAACACGGTGGTTTGTGTTGGTTTTTGTCATCTTTGTGTTAGTTTATAGTTTCCACTATTATTACATTTGGCTGTTTCTTTTCATTATTTGAGCCGTAATTCACTGATGCTGTGGGAAATTCTTAGACACCAAGTTATCAATGCATTATGATACCACCCTAAAATGCTCCTTGCCACCCAACTGATGGAGTATTATTTTCAGTCATGAGGAAGTACTGTCATGCAGATTTGAGCACATTCTAGATGTCTTTTTGACCAATCAGATTGCTTGGTCAGAAATATCTGTATAATATTTGCTATTAGCTCAAATTTGCACACAACCTTCCATTCTGAGAAACTCACTCTGCAATCTACAGTCCATCTTTTTATTGTTGTTGGGTTCAAAATTAAATAAAACAAAAACTTTGCTTGTCTTTCACTTGTTTAACCCTTTAAAACCTAGTTCAACATCAGTATTAGCATGCCGGGTTTAGACACCTCTAAACTCCTTTGAAACCTGAGCAAATGGGTTTGATTTCTTTCAAAAACATTGGGAAAAAAAGACAATGACCAACTTGGCAAGAAATATCCCACGACAACACTGTTGTTTAGTTGCTCATTACATTCTCCCCATGTTTTTGAAAGAATCAAATCCAGGCTTCAGATGGTTAACTTACAGCTGTGTTAATCTTCACATTAACTTATTTCAGGCATAAATTTGCACGGAGCTGGAGTGTGCTTCTGGCATCACCGGGTACAGTCATATGTATCTGAATTCATAACAATATTTTGGGTAGTTTAACTTTTTCAAACTGACAATTCAGTGTCATCCTGCTAACAAAGTACTCCTTCTTAACTAAGTATGCCTTCTTGTTCTGTTTTTTTTAAAAAAAAAGAAAATAATAATTAATAAGAATAAAAATAATAAATTCTAATTCAAAGCAGAAAATAATAAACCAGAGGTCATATGGAGAAAACAATCAACCCTCACCTAAATCTAATCATTTGAGTGAATCAAAAAACGAAACAAAAACAAAACAAAACAAAACAAAAAACAATTGTGAAGATTCTGAACAAGCCCTCACACAGCACAGTACAGCAAACACTGTCAGTGTGCACATCAAATAAAGAGCAGCAAGAACTTAAATATGTGCACAGTGATTCATGGCAACGATGTGGACAGAAGCTTTGCACAGCTGAGTGTGGTCTTAAGGTCAGAAAATATGTTCACATCATATCGTTTTTCTGTCACATCACACTGAAAGCTACACCAGATGGCTTAGAATAGATATCTGTATCTCCTCTCTGTTCTATTCGATTCTATTCATTAACCAGTGTCAAATTGGCGCAGTGCAAACACAGAATGATTCATTCACTTCCTTTGAAGTGCATGTGCACGTGCATGTGTGTGTGAGTGTGTGTGTGTGTGTGTGTGTGTGTGTGTGTGTGTGTGTGTGTGTGTGTGTGTGTGTGTGTGTGTGTGTGTGTGTGTGTGTGTGTGTGTTGTCCGCACATCTGTTATCCTGTCAACATATTACACCCGGGTTATACTTCTCACATACACACAAACATGGAAACCTGAACACCATCGCACACAATAATAACAAGTTGCACATCTGCACTCTGATCATGTCCCCGCCAGGCAGGCGTACAATCAAAATTTAACGAGACTGATCCATCACACAACCGCTGATGCACACACACACACACACACACACACACACGTAGCACACAGATAATCTAGCTCCATAGCTCATCGGCCGACTTGTTTTTTTAATAGATAAACCTTGTGTGGTGTACTTTCATGTGCATTCACATTTCATATGCTTTCTTTGACAAGACAGGCGAGAAATATGTTCAGAGATTTAAAAAGCATTCCCTGCTCTAACACCTAAAATTATACAAGATAACATTTTTGTACTTACTCAACATACAGTATGGCACCCTTCCTACTGGTATTTTGGGTTTAACCCTTTGAAATCTTGGCGAATTGGCTTGATTTTTCTTCAAAAACATTGGAAGAAGGCAAAGAGCAACTTCCAAAAAAAGAAAAAAAAACAGAAACTAAAAAAACAAATTATAAAAAGTACACAGCAATTACTTGAAAATTAGCCCGTCTCTTTGAGCTAATTTTCTTTTTTTTTCTCATCGCTTTGTGTCTCTTTATGGTCATTTTAAGTCTTCCTTGTTGGAACATGTTAATTTGACATTTGAAATTTTTAAAGTTGAGGAATAAAATATACCGATTATGATTCTGAAAAGGGTGATTCTGCATGAGCACGTTTACATTCATTTCGATGAACATGCTTTTTCACTTGTGTGTCGAGTGAGTTTCTGAAGGCAGTATTTGTCTTTCTTTCTTTTCGTTGGTATTGCTTCTTTTATTTAAGTAACGGCTTGTGGGTATGTAAACGTAGATGGATGGTGCTCGGGCAATCATATCCCAAACTTTGCTGTCAACATGAACTATAATGTCTTGCTTCTATAGCATGCAGAAACTCACACTGGTGCACACACAGTGGTGCCAGTGAGAAACTCATGAAAGGCATGACATTTGTATGAATTTATCATTGTTAAAACAAACTAAATAAATAAATATAATGTTGGCTAGATAATCTATGAACACACAAACCAGCATTTTGGCAGGAGCAAGCGTCTTGCTATTCCCACTTGTAAAGAGCTTTGTACTAGCCAACTTAATTTGCACCATTGGATTTCAGAGCTGAGTTTTCATACAACCAGTCTGAAATATTGATCACTGCAGTGAAAAAAGATAAAAAATAATTTAAGTCTCCTTGAGATTCACATTCCTTAAACTCATGCCGTCTTTGTAATTTTACATTGAAGCCAAAGTCATCCTGTTAAGGAATAGATACATACCATAGCTTTAATAGAACAGGCTAAATAAACATTAAGGCATAATTGTAAAGGACTACTGATGTCAATTAGCAGTCCTGCTAACTCTGGCATACTTCCATTGATATTTATGCTAATGTCCACTAGTATGCTGTGTCACATTTAAATAAACATTAAATTAAATTAAATGAGTTTTCACCACTTTTGATTTGCTCATTACAAGATGTGGCAGCGCTTGCAGAAAAATACATAGGAGTCCGACCTTCCTCAGGTAAAGGCGGTTTAACCTTTTAAAACTTGAGCACACTGGCTTGATTTCTATAAACTAAAAGAAATGATGAAATTATGATATTAATGAAATTATTATAATTCTGTTGCATAGTTTTAAATGTGTAATTATGATAATTTTCTTTAATTATGAAAGTTTTCCTTATTTTGTTTCTCTCTAAATCTACAAATATCTTGTAATTTGTAGATTCTCTTTTCAAATTGCCCAATGCCTTTTCCAGCATGTTTTTGAAACCACTGAAATATGCTTAGGATTCAAAGGTTAAAATACTCGTGAAAAGTACCTGAAAGCAGCACAAGAAAAGTGATGTCACTCCAGGTTTCAAAGGTTTAATACACTAAATACAACATCTTGAAATATAGAAATTCTGTTTTTCTTCAATCTAAAGCATTTCCGAAATCAAGCAGCAAACACCAATACAATGCAAGCACAACAACAAAAAAGGTCACTGCTATCAGTATCCAATATACTGTATATCCAATACCAGAGCAGCACAAACATAGTGTGACCTCTCTCGTAAAGTCTACTTTGTCCATCTACTGCAGTGGCTAAGCATCTGCAATGCAGTGTGATTGGTGCTGAGACAGATCTGCAGCTGTAACCTTCTCATCGAGCTTTGAAACTGAATATTCAAACTTTACTTTAAGAAACAGTCATTACTGGCAGGCACTAAAACACTTTGGCTCTAGACTTCATTGTTAGACATTTACAGGTAATTAAGAGCCCTACAGCCAATCAGACATTAATATTCATTCAAAAACAGTGTTATAATTATCAAGCTTCACTATTGCTTAGAGGCCAATTACTCACACAAGGGTCCTTTGTGCCAAAGCATACACACACGCACACACACACATACACACACACACACACACATACACACACACACACACAAAAAGATGTGCTGTACATGCAACATGTGCACGACATCCAAGGAGAGTGAAGTAATAATGAGTTTAGATAAGTTTTACTTAAAAGCTGTAATATGTGATCTACTGTATTTCTGCAGAATAAAAAGATATTGTTTTGTGTCATTTCTGACATGACAATGGCTCTAGGGCTGGAGCATTTAATAGATCTTAGTTTGCCTGATTTTCTTACTGCTGAAAAGATAAGACTGTTTCTGGTCAAGCTTCACTCTTTGCCTATTTTAAAAGAAGTATATACGAAGATGTATTGTGTTTCTTTTTTGATGATCTCTGAACTTTTTGGAGGGCAAATAATTGGAGAAACTTGGCTTTGATTGTGAATAATAACATTTTTTGAAGCAGTACATAATGTGCCTTTTGTATCACCCCAGAATCCAATCTGAAATGGAAATGGAAGAAAGCTTAAAAATAAACTTGACAGTGCTAGGTCCCCCCTTGTCAAAATTAACTACAAAAATTGTGAAAGAAAAAGAAGTGTTTAAATGTTCCAGTGAATGGGAATGGCATTACAGCTCAGAGGATGGGCCTATCATTTCAACTTCATCAAGGCCAGTATTTTTCACATAGATGGAGAAAGATAAAGAAACTGAACTAAAATCTGCTTATGAGAAGGAGAAATAAACTTCTCTATGGGCTAATGAAAGACATTCCCTTGGGTTGCTGATGGTTAAAATAAGTTATTTATTATACAAGGAGAACCTTGATAGTTTTGAATGGCCTCAGATGTTCCAAAGACTGTAAACATAAAGATTTGAAAGTTTCTTTGTGACAGAATGAGAGCAGTGATGAAAAGGATTTACACATTGGACCCCAATTAAACAACTAAAATCTTTCAGAGGGCAGAGCACTAAAGGGAGGACTACAAAGCAACATGTTTTCTCAATACGTTTTCAGTGCTTTGTTGGCCTATGTTTTATACAGTACATAGGTTTTTATGATTGCTGCACAAGCCACCCACTCAACACAGAACTGCACATTACTGCAAGTCACTGATGTGAAGCACTTGTACATTGTAAGTTTAAACTTTACTTTTCTTAATGTTTCGACAACAGTGTGGTGAATGTGTGGTCGTGTTCAGGCACAAAAAACGCTTAGATCATGTTTTGACTCACATAACCACTTTTTTTTTTCCGCACAATCACAGCTTTAAATGCTGTCAGTAGGCAGGTTTCCGTTAATCCTCAAATTGCATGAATTTAAATTACAAATACAAAATACGCCTAATGAAAACCCGCCAATTTAAAAAAAAAAAACTTCCGTAAAATATTTTTACACTTGCTACACTCGTATTTCAGGTGATTCGATAAAGCTATATTTCAAAAAACTGCAATGAAAACAATTTTTTCGCTTTTCTAGATCATATGATCACGATGTGCAACACCAGGTGGCCGTAATGCGACTTTATGGATGCCAACCACCATTAAACGCAAAAAAGAAGAAGAAAAAGAAGAAGAAGAAAAAGAGGTACAAAAAAGAATGTCACATGACATTCTACAAAACATGGCGCGCTATGTGTGGACGCTGGAAGAGGCCGACATCTTCTTAACTCTTATACGGATTGTCATGGTTCCTGCATTCTCCTCCTCCCCCTCACTGCCAGTGTTTTTCCACTCACCTCACTCTGACCTGCTCTACCTGCCAGCCACGCCCACTGCTGCAGCCTGCTCTCCCTCAGCTGCAGCTCATCTCCAATCAGTCCGGTATTTAAGACACTCCAACACGTTCACTCACTGCCAGATTGTTCCTCTGCATTATGCACGACTCTCCAGCGTTTTCCTGCCAGATTTCCCGTTGCCGACCCAGCCTGTTCCCGACCAGCTCTCTGTGCCTGCCTCCCCGTGTACCTACCTGCCTTCTGTCCCCGACCACGTGCTCTGCTCCGGCGTTCCGGAAATCTGACGGCTCCACTGGCAAAGACCTCACCGCTCGACCACGACGATCCTCCTGCCTGCTCCTTGACGGTACCGTTGTTCCTTCGGACTGTTTTCCCGGCTACGGATCTTCTGCCTGTCCCCGACCAAGATTCAGTGCAATCCCCGACAACATTCCCACACGTGTTGTCGGCTCATCGAGCTACGGGGTTTCCTGCTCTCCGGCCACAGTAGGTTCAAGCTTCGTGTCTTCGCTTCGTGGGATTCCCAGAGACATTGTTTGGGCTAACCGCCTGAAGAACGAACTGAATATCTGTGGGCTGTTTTTCGTTTGTGTTGGTTTCAATAAAAGTCATTACCAACTATCTCTGAGTTTTGGCGTACTGCATCTGGGTTCTAACCAAGCCTGTTTCAGTACAATCTGGCCAAACATGGACCCAGCAGACTCCAACACTCTACAGTCTCGTCTAGCCCGCGTTGAGGGAATGCTCCAGCAGCACGAGGCACAGCTCTCTTCCAACGCGGCGGAGGCTCGTCATTCTGCTTCGGCGTTGGAGCGAGCATTAACCCTGCTGGTGAGCCAAGTTCAACAGATGGCAACCACGTTAACACAGCATGCCGTTCCTGGTTCAAGTCCTGTCCAGCCGGCTCCCAGCCCGGCGTCATCCCCCAGTTCCGCTCCTGAACCCCGGGTTGGGGCACCCGAACGTTACGCTGGGGATCCAGAGAGCTGCAATCCGTTCTTAACCAACTGCTCCATCCTGTTTGCTCTGCAGCCGCACACGTTCGCCACCGAGGGAGCCAAAGTGGCCTTCGCTATTAATCATCTCACTGGCCGAGCACGACTATGGGGAACAGCAGAGTGGGAGAGAGGTACACTAGCCTGTGTCTCGTTTCAAGCCTTCGCAGATGAGCTATGGAAGGTGTTTGGTCCCGTGCCTTTGGGTCCTGATGCCACCGGGGGGCTACTGAATCAGCGACAAGGAAGTCGGACAGTCGCCGACTTTGCTATTGATTTCAGAACTCAAGCTCGACAGAGTGACTGGAATTCGGCAGCCCAGTGTGACGCCTTTCTTAATGGGCTAGCACCGTATATCAAAGATGAATTGGTTTCGTTTGACCTCCCTCATTCGCTCGACGGTCTCATTGAACTGACCACGAGACTGGACAGGCAGATTCAGGCGAGGAGGAGGGAGCAGCGCCTGGAGGGAGGTCCTCACCGGCTTCCTGGTCACCAGTGGGGTTCTCCACCCACCACAGCGCTTCCAGCGGACCCGATCCAGGGAGGGACGGAGCCCATGCAGGTGGGTCGCACCAGGCTGACATCAGAGGAGCGTGAGAGACGGCGTCGGGGACGGCTCTGTCTCTACTGTGGACAAGCTGGACACTTCGTCTCCTGTTGTCCAGTAAAAGGGCAGGCTCAGCAGTTGAGAGGGGCATCCTGCTGAGCCGTTCCCAGAACTCTGTCCCCAGTCTTCGTCCCCTGTTCCATGTGCAGTTTCTGTTGGGTGAGAAATCTCACACCCTTGCCACATTCATAGACTCTGGGGCTGACGTGAATTTGATTGACGAGGAACTCGCTCGTCAGCTGGGATTAAAGCAGGTCCCACTACCACGCCCCGTCCCAGCCAACACTCTGGATGGTCATCTCCTGGGAACCGTGACTCATCAGACCAATCCCGTCTCCATGCTCCTGTCCGGCGAACACCACGAGACCATCCAGTTCCATATCCTGAGGTCCCCAGAACTGCCTTTGATCCTCGGATACCCCTGGCTCCATCGTCACAATCCTCATATAGACTGGTCCACCGGCTCGATTGTGGCATGGAGTCCCTCGTGCCAACAGATCTGTCTCCAACGGCCAAAACCACCCAGGGCGATCACCCACTCCTGTGCCACCCCAGATCTCTCAGGGGTGCCCACAGAGTACCACGACTACAGGGAGGTATTTAACAAGGCCAGGGCCACCTCTCTGCCGCCCCACCGTTCCTATGACTGCGCCATTGATCTTCTTCCCAGAGCTGCCCCTCCTAAGGGTCGTCTCTACTCTCTTTCCGCACCTGAAAGAGAGGCCATGGACACCTACATAAGAGACTCTTTGGCTAGCGGTATCATCCGGCCGTCCTCATCTCCTGCCGGGGCCGGTTTCTTCTTTGTGGGAAAGAAAGATGGTTCTCTTTGGCCCTGCATTGACTATAGGGGGTTGAACGAGATCACTGTGAAGAATCGTTACCCCCTCCCTCATAGCTTCAGCATTTGAATTACTACAAGGGGCAACCATCTTCACAAAACTCGATCTTCGCAACGCTTACCACCTGGTCCGCATCCGAGAGGGGGATGAGTGGAAGACGGCCTTCAACACTCCCACGGGACACTATGAGTATTTGGTGATGCCGTTCGGGCTCACCAATGCTCCTGCAGTCTTTCAGTCCCTAATTAACGACGTTCTCAGAGACTATCTCAACAAGTTTGTTTTCGTGTATCTGGACAATATTCTGATTTTTTCCCGGTCCAGACAAGAACACATCCATCATGTTCAGACTGTTCTGCAGCTTCTCCTCAAGAACTCCGTTTGTGAAGGCGGAGAAATGTGACTTCCACGCATCTTCTGTTTCCTTCCTTGGTTACATCATCGGCCACAATCGGATGGAGATGGACCCTGCAAAGGTCTCCGCCGTGACCTCATGGCCTGTTCCAGATTCCCGCAAACAGTTGCAACGATTCCTGGGGTTTGCCAACTTCTACAGAAGATTTATTCGTGGGTACAGCACGGTGGCAGCCCCCCTCACAGCACTTACCTCATCCAAGGTTCGATTCCGCTGGTCTCCTGAAGCTGACGACGCCTTTCAACACCTCAAGGGGCGCTTTAGTTCTGCTCCCATTCTCCTCATCCCCGACCCTGAAGGACAGTTCGTGGTGGAGGTCGACGCCTCGGATGTGGGGGTGGGAGCTGTCCTCTCCCAACGCTCGGCTGAAGATGGGAAGCTGCATCCGTGCGCTTTCTTCTCCCGACGACTGTCGCCAGCAGAGCGCAACTACGACATCGGCAACCGCAAGCTACTGGCGGTCAAGTTGGCGCTGGAGGAATGGCGACATTGACTGGAGGGCACCAGAGTACCCTTCCTCGTATGGACCGACCACAAGAATCTAGAGTACATCCGAACTGCCAAACGACTCAATTCTCGCCAGGCTCGTTGGGCCCTATTCTTCGCTCGCTTCTCATTCACCCTCTCATATCGGCCAGGTTCCCGTAACATCAAGCCCGACGCTCTGTCCCACCAGTTCCTGGAGGAGGAAGAGGCCTCACCCCTCCCTGACAGCATTCTTCCTGCCTCTCGACTCCTGGCATCCCTCACCTGGGAGGTTGAAGAACGCATCATGTCGGCATTGGAGCAACAGCTGGGTCCCAGTTCCTGTCCCCAGAACCGCCTGTTCGTTCCTGAAAAGTTCAGATCAGAGGTGTTACAGTGGGCCCACTCTTCTTGTCTTACCTGTCATCCTGGGATCACTCGTACCAGGGAGGTCCTGCAACGACGGTTCTGGTGGCCCACATTGGTCAACGACACGAAAGACTTTGTGAACTCCTGTCCTGTCTGCAACCAATGTAAGACCCCTACCCAAGCTCCCTTCAGCCAAGGAGACCGCAGGGTTGCTACTGGAGCATGTGATCCGGTTGCAAGGCATCCCTTCTGATGTGGTCTCCGATCGGGGTCCCCAGTTCACCTCAGCGTTCTGGAGAGAGTTCTGCCGGCTCCTGGGGGCGTCCACCAGCCTGTCCTCGGGGTATCACCCTCAATCCAATGGGCAGACAGAACGGATGAACCAGGAGATGGAGACAGCGTTGCGTTGCATGGCCTCTACTCACCCTGCCTCCTGATCATCGCAGCTCCTGTGGGTGGAATTCGCCCATAACACCCTCCAGAGTTCCGTCACTGGGCTCTCCCCCTTCCAGTGTGCTTATGGTTACCAGCCTCCTCTGTTTCCCGCTCAAGAGAGGGAGACGGCCTACCCTTCGGTGGAGCATTTCATCCGTCGCTGTCGCCAAACCTGGACCCGAGCCAGATCCACGCTGTTACGGGCTGCGGGTCACTACACCTCGGTGGCTAATCGTCGCCGCTCCCAGGCCCCCTCCTACCGGGTGGGCCAGAGGGTCTGGCTGTGTACCAGAGATCTTCCGCTGAGGGTGGACTCCCGAAAGCTGGCTCCGAAGTTCATCGGTCCATTCCCCGTCGAGAAGGTCATCAACCCAGTGGCGGTTCGTCTGAAGCTGCCTCGTACCATGAGAATCCACCCCACGTTCCACGTCTCCAGGGTCAAACCGGTCCGGGAGAGCCCCCTGCAGCCGGCCTCTCAGCCGCCTCCTCCTCCTCGACTCATCGAGGGGGCACTGGCTTACACGGTACGTCGGCTCCTTCGTTCCAGGCGCCGCGGCAGGGGTCTCCAATACCTTGTTGACTGGGAGGGGTACGGTCCGGAGAAGCGGTCCTGGGTTCCGGCTCGGCAGATCCTGGACAGCCAGCTCATTGAGGAGTTCCACCATCTCCATCCGGATCAGCCGTCCCGTGCAGCTCCCGGTCGTGGGTCCTCCGTCTCTGCCCGTCCTCCGTCTCCTGTTCCTGGACCTTCTGGGTTGGGGTCCTTCCCGATGGGTTCCGCGTCGCCGCTGGGGGTTGGTCCTCCTTCTGATGACGACGGCGACGACGTTGGTTCTGACGGCTCCAAGGAGTTCTGACCCTCCTCCGGGCCCCCTCCGCCCGCCCGGCTTCTGTGACCCTGGTTTGGGACGTCATGGGCCGTCCCTTGGGGGGGGGGGTTCTGTCATGGTTCCTTCATTCTCCTCCTCCCCCTCACTACCAGTGTTTTTCCACTCACCTCACTCTGACCTGCTCTACCTGCCAGCCACGCCCACTGCTGCAGCCTGCTCTCCCTCAGCTGCAGCTCATCTCCAATCAGTCCGGTATTTAAGACACTCCAACACGTTCACTCACTGCCAGATTGTTCCTCTGCATTATGCACGACTCTCCAGCGTTTTCCTGCCAGATTTCCAGTTGCCGACCCAGCCTGTTCCCGACCAGCTCTCTGTGCCTACCTCCCCGTGTACCTACCTGCCTTCTGTCCCCGACCACGTGCTTCGCTCTGGCGTTCCGGAAATCTGACGGCTCCACTGGCAAAGACCTCACCGCTCGACCACGACGATCCTCCTGCCTGCTCCTCGACGGTACCGTTGTTCCTTCGGACTGTTTTCGGATCTTCTGCCTGTCCCCAACCAAGATTCAGCGCAATCCCCGACAACATTCCCACACGTGTTGTCGGCTCGTCGAGCTACGGGGTTTCCTGCTCTCCAGCCACAGTAGGTTCAAGCTTCGTGTCTTCGCTTCGTGGGATTCCCAGAGACATTGTTTGGGCTAACCGCCTGAAGAATGAACTGAATATCTGTGGGCTGTTTTTCGTTTGTGTTGGTTTTAATAAAAGTCATTACCAACTATCTCTGAGTTTTGGCGTACTGCATCTGGGATCTAACCAAGCCCGTTTCACGGATAACAATTCACGCAAGAAATTACGGTGATATTAGATTGGCGTTATTGAGTGGCTACAATAGAAATCTGCTAACCTGCTAATGTTTTCAACATCCACCGCCGTGCTTCTTGGAATGTTACTGTGAGTGGAAAGTCGCATAACATCGCAAGAGAAGTTGCATAACATCACTCAATGGAAACACAGCAATTTAAAAATATATATATATCTATATATTTTTATTTAACTTCTGCACAAACTTTGGTGGATGATTGCTGATTGAAATGCCACCAATGTCGCAAATGTTTCACGGAAAACACCTGCTTTAGGGGGCACAAATGCTGCCAGCTTTGCTGCCAACGTCTAAATAAAAAGCACCCGCTTTTATTGGTACAATCGTTGCTGGAAATACTGCAGATGCCTCTCTAAAAAAACACCCACTTTTGTTGGGCCTACATGTATTCTACATGTATACATTACTGTAGCAAAAAGGGCATGTTTGCAAAAAGAAACAATACCAACATTTTCGTTTTGTGACTGGGCTGACATAGCACATATAAAGAAATGCTGTCAATGCTCATGACTGCTGTACTATTACAGTGATATGCTGTGTCTTCAGACATTTAATGTTAACACACTTACTTATAGTACAGATTACTTTGGTAAGGCCGATTTACCTAATCTTACTTTCCCTGCACTGATATACACAACATCAAAGGAACCTAGTATAAAAATCAAATGCTATGCTGAAGTGCCACAGAAGTTGTGACGTCAGGCTGAAGAACATGACTTGCTCACTTTCCATGCCTGGCACAACAGACTACCTCAAAAGGTAGCAGCTGTAGAGAGTATGGAGCAGTAGAACTCCCTTATTAAAACATACCATCAAAAAATCTAGATCCTTTGGGGTGTTGAGGTGGTGCATGCAGTGTACTCACATCCACCCCTGAGAGTTGTGTGCATGTCATTACCCTGTGCTGCTCCTGTCTGTCCTCTATTCAATTGGTGCAATAAAGGCAAAAAATGTCCTGCAAACACCAGAAATCATAGTTCTGCTTAGTAACAACAGTTCTACAAGCACGGCTTGAGACCGCTGACTGGGCTCTATAGTGTTGGCATTTCATTGTTTTTATGGATTCACTCACTGCATAATTTAGGAATACAGGATTTCAAGTTTCTTTTTCTCTGTATACTGATTTCAATACCTCAGCTCAGGGTTTCTGCCAATACAGATATCAATATTTTCTTTTCTCCACATTTAATATCTATAGACCACAGAGCGTGGGACACACAAAGAAAAAAATAAAGTAAGGTACCATGAGGCCGGGAAATACTGTGGTGTCAAAAGCTGACTAAAAGGTCAGCATCAGTCACAAAAAACATTTGTACTGCACATGCTCAATCAGTTAGACATAGCCCAATCAAATTCAAAAATGCCGTTAGCCCCTTGAAACCTGAGCAAAGAACTTGGGAAGAAGTTTCAAGTTAAAAGTACCAAGAAACTTATCTGAAGTTTAGCACAAAAAAATAAAAAACAAAATAAAAAAGGTAAAAAACAACAACAACAACAACAACAACAGAAAAATAAATGAATTTATAGACAAAACATTTAATAATTATTATGATAATTATAAGTATATATATAGTTTTCTGGACAGTTTTGCAGTTTTTATTACAATTTGTAGGGCATTTCTTGTCAAGTTGCTCAATGCCTTTTCAGTCATGTGTTCAAGGGGGGAAAAATCAATTTGCTGAGGTTTGAAAGATTAAAATGCATGTGACAGGTTCCTGAACGCAGTTAAAAAAACAAAACCAAAAAAGTGATGTCTTTCCAGGTTTCAGAGGGTTAAAAGGCTGCCCTTACCCGCCATCTGTATCTTGTCATCAGCATTGAGCTGTACCGCTCATACTGAAGCATGTTGAAAAGGGCAAACAACAGCATGCTTTTTCTGCATGAACTCGCCCACACCCTTAATGCAAAAGGTCATACATAGTTAGAACTCAAAACTATGATCCTAACCTTTCCTCCAATAAACACACAGCTTTGGTAGACAAAGAACTTGGCTTTCCTCTCAGCTGAGGGGAACGCAGCAATGTAACCATGATTGACAACAGCTTAATGCTTTGGCAGCATGATCTCATTCCTGGTAATATTTTACTGCTTGAGCATAAGCCCCGGTATTACTAAAATGTCACAGGGGGCATCCTTTTGCATGTGTTTTTTTTTTTTATACAGAAGGGATCGGCATTAAGAGGGGTTGTGTGGTTAGGTTTCAGCGACAAAATTCCTTGGTTATGGTTAGGGAAAGGTTGCAGATGTTGTTAAAAAAAAGATGGCTTTGATTGTCACAAACGCCGCACTGTTTGTTGGTCTCGAACACCATTCTTCTACTTCAGTCCAGTGTTTGTTGGACCCACCTCACTTCCTGCCCACTTTAAACGAACTTTCATGTCAGTTACACTACATTCGTCGCTCTAAGTGTAGAATCATGATGTTGACAGGTTCACATTGGTTTAGAGCCTAGTGCATCTCACACAGATGCTAAACTATGCCCCATTGTTCAAGATCTTTTTTGGACGCCCAGGGAGTGCAACACGTTCTCATCCCAAGTCATCACATATTGCCACTTTGCAGTGGACTTCTATGTCTACATCATAGACTGTAAATAAAGATGGATAATGCGCCCCCACTTATCCCCACTATGCTGAAGTGGGGTTAAAATATCCCAGATACAAGACTTTCTATCTTGCAAAGGTGATGTCATTGGGAGCCCTGCATTTGTGCAGTAGAGATTTCCGCGGTGGGGAGTTCCCGTCCAAACACATGTCCGACCAATCGCGTGCAGCTGCATTAAATGCGAGAGCGTGGATTGGCTGTAATGGCCGTCAAACACCACGGACCCCCCCCCCACCCCACCCCACCCCCTTTTTTTTTTTTTTATAATTTAATAACTCAATAAAACCGAAAGCTGATCATGAAAAAAAAAAAACACTTGAACAAACACCAGAGTGCTGAGAACTACCTTCAGTGACAGAACCTATCTTTGGGAAACATTTATTTATTGTGTACTGTCAGTTTTTAGTTCAGCCTATTACCATTCAATAACATGGAGGGGACCTGTACTGCAGTCAGACACCAGGGGGCAATCGAGACTGAACAACCTCACTTTGGGGGAGCTGTCATGTCATTCATCTTTCCATACAGTCTATGGTCTACATATTATGCTCTGTTATCCTTCTACTATCCTTCTACTACTCCTTCTGCTATTGATGTTTCAGGAAACCAATACATATTGGCATGGATGGTTAAGTTTAGGCAAAATAGGCACATGGTATGGTGTCCGGGGAAAAAAAACCCAAAAAACATTCAGACAGGGAGCAAACACCAAACTCCTGCATGAAAGTCCAGGGTTTGTTTGATCCATCCACCACATCCCCCGCCTGCACAATAGAGACCTTCAGTGTTTCAACCTAAAGGTTGTAATTTAGCATCAGCCAAATTCTGGTAAAATTTGTGAGGGGCAGCTCAATTTGCTTTTCTTACCAGCCAAAAAAAAAAAAAAATACAAACAAATAAAAAACAAACAAACAATGGTAGTCAACTGAGTGGCTCGCAGATTTTAGAATCCACCAGCCACAGTGGCAGGTGGATAAAAGTTAATATCCAACCGTGGTGAAAACGCTGCAGCAGCCTGCATCTGCTACATCTTCAATGTACCCGCAAGTTTAAGAGGCATCATACTAGTAGGGATGAAGTACTTCTGCATAACACAGAAAGCAGCTCCCTTGGAGGGGTCAAAAAGCACACAACCAGACGCTGCAAGAGGCTAAGCTGATTTCCACACCATAAAAAAGACAGTAAGAGAGTTAATTTCTTGATAAGTTGCTGCAAAGGAGGCGTTTCCATAATCAGAAAAAAACAGTCCTATTCACTCCTGGCCCTTTTAACAGGTGTAGCACTGCTCTATAGGCAGATGGCTGCAGTGCTCCTTCTGCCCCACAGCAAGAGATCATCTCAAATACAGCGGCCTGTCCCTAAGGGGGCTTGTCCAAGCTGGACATTGCATTATGACCACAAATTGGGCAAGCTGTTCTGAGGATCATCTGGATTCCATTTTTTTCATTAATCCGCAGCCCCCCAGCCACTGGGGACTGGATGCTTCGCAGGTGATGCTTGTGATTTCTCATCTGCATTTTCAGCCTGGAAAAAATCTTTTTAGCATGTACTTTATGCATGCAACCATGGCAACCAATGGTGCACTCTGTGGACCATGATCTATTCTCTGGTCTGGAACTTGATATGGAGGTCACCCAGATAAAGGTGGACTCCATGTAACTGTGCATATTTCCAAAATGAACAGTCACATATTTGAAGGGTTAGTCATTTACAGAGGGAAAAAAAACATGAAATGGCAAAAGGTCAGCTGGTGAAAATTTGATAATTTCACAAAGGTTGTAACAAACATTAGCTCTGCAGTGAATCCAACTGTGGAGGTGACATGAACCAAAAACATGTCACCAAATATTCATAATGTAATGGATCAAGCTTTCATTACACAACCGAGGACAGACATTCCAATGTGATTCATTAGACAAATGACAGAGTGTTCTCACACACACAGTCAGTGAAGGTACGGCGCCTGTTTAGTGATGATGATAACGACTTAGCCAATTCATTATGACACTCATAAAAGGTTTTTCTTTTTTAATTACAGCGTCATGCTGATGACTCTATGACATTTAAAAAGCCTCTAATTATTCTGCACAATGGAGGGACCATTAGAGGGGCAAAACCAAAAGCAATTTCAACATTTTAACACGGCCTTGTGGTGCCATTCACAGTTTGGCTCGCAGCAACAGATAAGAGAAAATGAGGGGAAGGTTTTTCAATAACTCCAGCACATCATCAAAAGCAGATCATCATCAAAGTTCATAGATTTCCAAAAGTAAATTTTGGATTAAATCAAAACTGACATTCAACAATGGTTTATTAAAACCAAAACCATGATTTTTCCCTAATCTGAACCTCTTATTGTAACTGCAACGCACTTTTTTTTAAAGCTAAATCACAATGTTTCCCTAACTTAGACCAAATGCTTATTTTACCCCAAACCGTAATCCTCTCCTAAATCCAGCCAATTTTTTTTTTGTCCAAAAACCCAACCAAATCTTAACCTTTCAATAGTTGCCGCTGTCAAATCATGAAAACTGATTGATTTCTCAACGCTGATTTGTAACTATTTCGGAATGCAAAGGCAAATGTTCCCGTAGATCAGAACAACTTTTTATGTGTCTTTCTTGTACTTTTTTCTCTTGCATTCATAATAATTCCAAAAAAGAATACACAGCCACCGGCAGTGTGTTTTTCTGGATAGGAATGAGTCATACAAAATTAACTAATAATCCAACTGACAAACACAGGCACAAAAAAAGAGGCAGCTGAACAGGTTTGATCTCAATTTTGCTGAGCGTCACTGCTTTGTAGTGCAAAACAGCAAACATCAACATGAATGAGTTGAAATTACCACATGAATGTAGGCTTCGGGACCTAATCATACAAATGTATCTTTGTGCAGAGCTTTTAGCAATTAAGAGAGGTAATGCTGTTTGCAGTCCATGGTAGATAGATAAAGTTAATGGTCACAGCGCTGTATCGCAGAGGAAATCAGGACTGTGGGAGAACGATCAAAAAGGTGCCAGCTGCTCCGGCCATGGAGAGCTGTTGGTGCAAAAACTCTGATCTCAGCTGCTGTGCAGAATAAAGCTTTTTTTTTCCCAATGATTACACTCTGTACTGTACTGTAATGCAAGGTGTTTAACAAGCTGTGCTACATACGTGGTGAAAACTGCAGCGCTTTCTATCTAGAAAGCACCTGAGAAACAATTTGTACTTGTTGGCAGATGTATTGTGAAGGATAATGAGTGTTCAGACGTCACTTGCTGTCTGAGGCTTTTTGACAACAACATGCGGAATGCCTTCTCTTCTTCTGTGGCTCTTGTCTGTTTGGTAGAATCGGATAAAAAGACATGGCACTGCAGACACCTACACCATGTAAACAAATGATTCTCAAGGACAGAAATATGAATTCTCTCCATGAAAAACAGCTTATTGAGTCATCAAAAAAAACTAAAAAGCAAATTGATTATCCTAACGTGGTTATGGCATGTCTCTATCAAAGACTCCCATTATTATCTCTTCAAATGACAATTTTAAAAGTGCAGCACACTCCAGACAAGATGAGTGTGCTTAAAATAAAAAAAGACCTAAATTAAGAAAATGGAAATTGAATGAGATGACTAGGTCTTGTTGAGAGAAGATAATTTAAAAATGCAGGCAAAAACAGTGGATAAAGAGATCATTTAATTAGATCTTGCTTCAAACACACACACACACACACATTAGTTAGAAATTGCAGCGAGAGACCAACAAGTCAACGTCTGTAATAATCTGAGAGCTATTTTATCATTTTATCTCGCCTCTCTGTTGCTTATCATATTTTATCGAGCTCTTTTTTTCGAGAGACACTGGGCAATAGCTTTGGCAGTGTATTTAGAGGAAGAGGATATCACACATTCAGGTCCATAATATACACACACACACGCACACACACGCACGCGTGCACGCACGCACGCACGCACGCACGCACGCACACACACACACACACACACACACACACACACCACCTACACTTCAGAGAGCATGAGGGAATATGGAAATGCAACTGATGTGACTGGTTGGAGGAAGAAAGTGTAAAAATAAAAATGGATTAAAAAAAAAAGACAAAAAACAGGGCCAGTGAAAATGACTTGCCTTGGAGAATCGAGCTTCAGTGAGATCCACAGTCGAGTCTGTCTCCTCTGATTGCTCTTCACACGAGATATCTCATGGCAGAAGGAAAGCAATCCGTGAGAAGAGGCCAGCGTCACAAAGCGGCAAGAGACTCGGTGCAATCAGACAATAGATGCAAAATGCTGTGGGACCAACTGAATGCACTTCAAACAACACCCGAGAGGGAAAAAAAGGAAGAAGGAAAAATGCAACTCAACCGACGGCAGCTGGGGCTCTTAAGCAATGTAGCATCTCACCCCCCCTAAAAAAGGAGCATGGCACTTTGATGTTCAGAGGCAACTCTTCTCTTAATACACTGCTCTACTAGCGGCTGATATTATTGGAGAAGACAGATAAAAGGTCTGGAGGGATTTTGACAGGTAGACAAGTGCTGTTTAACAAGGCAATCTACAGGGCAAACGGTTCGATGTTCCCTGACCGCATTGACTCTTCATCCCTCTGCGACAAAAAGGCTTTGAACTCCTCTTTCTCTCGCACGCACACACACACACACACACGCACACACACAGAACCATGGATTTATCCCCTCGTACGAGGCCATTAAGTGTCTGAACTGGCTGTGTCTGGGAGGCTGGATCAAGGACTGTATTTTTATTTTTATTTTTTCTCTCTAAACCGTGAAAAAGAGCTATGTTGCAGCTGCTACAAGTGAAACTTCTATTTACGCTCGCAAGATACTTCCCCAAAAGATACTTACTAAGCACCGCAGGGTCAGCTCAAGGTCAATGTGAAAAGCTTATAATGGCATCAACAGAGGCAGTATGAGCACAGATTTATCTGCTTGTGGTAGCTGGTGAGGATGGCAGGCATGGAAGTGATAGCACATTCAGTTCCACTGAAGATGAATGAAGATTACAGAAAGTAGCATCACTGTAACAACATAAATGTACTATACAATGGTTTTGCATCAAAGGCTTTGCTGTGTAACATTTGAAGGAGTTACTTTTCACACTACCCTGCTTTTACACAACTGAATAACTGCATGCTTTTAGTTATTTCATTTTTTTTTCTGTTGGCTTGTTTCTTTCAAAAACATGGGGAGAAGGCAGTCAGTAACTAAAACAAGAAAAGTCCCCAAAAATGCATAAAAAACTAGTAAAACATAATAGAAAATCACCTGAAAATGTGTTCAATTAAATATTAAAATCAAACAAACAAAACAAAACAAAAAAAACAAGACAAAGAAAGTAAAACAAATAAACAAAAAAATTACTGGGAAAGAGTGTGTATAGATTTTAATAATTCTGCATAATCTGTATAATTCGATTATTTTAAACATAGTTTTTTCCTACCCCCCATGTATTTCTCTCGAGCTTTTATTAAAGTTATTTTCTAAAGCTATTCATTTCTTGCAGTTTTGCAACATTTTCCACCAAGTTGCTCATTGACTTTCCCCACATGTTTGAAAGAAATCCCACCAGTTTGCTCAAGGCTCAAAGGTTTAAATACTTGTGAAAGGCATCTGAAAGCAACACAAGAAAAGTGATGTCACTCAAAGTTTTATAGGGTTACTGCCTGCTCCCCCTGTTGAAGAAACAATTGACCAGTGAGGACTCATTAATCAGCTGGATTGAATGGGGCAGAGTTCCCACAGTTATGGAATTAGAAAAAAAAAAAAGTTTTGGAAAAATGATGGAATTTTTTGTGTGTAATGAAATTGTTGTAGGAAACTTTTGTGGATAACTCTGCGTAATGTCACAAAACGACACATTTATTTTCTGTAGCTGTCCATGTGACTTTTATGTGTCAGAGTGTAATGTTTTGTTTGCCATCACGTATGATTCTTCTTTTTTCACTCTGCATTCTGTCTCTCCCTTCATGTATGCCAGCTAGCTGAAAAACACCTGGCAAATGGGAAAATCAAAAATATATATATTAGTGGTTCTTGAAAAGTCATGGAAAAGTTTTGAAACTGTATCCATCTCATTATCTCAGCTCATTATCTTAATACATTCATGCAAAATATTGCAATAAGTGACAGTGAGATCAACACAGCTGCACAGGTGGTTTAGAAACCAGAATCACAGCTTTGTGGTTGTATGCCTCCTCGTACCAGTCAAGTTGCAGTCAAATTTTACATCCATGTCCATGACAACATGGATGCTTCACACACATCTTCCCCACAGCAGCACAGATGACCTTTACTGTCAGCATAGTTTCAAGATGGACACCCAATATTAGAGTCACTGACTCAGTATCTGACCAAATGTCACTCCTTATGTTTGTGAGGCATGACGTTAAGTAATGGCCAGAAAAGTGTTTTTGCAGAACATTATGATGTTACCACTTTATCATTTCATCCTATGAGACATGGGTGTAACGTTTTGTCTCAGTTAGCCTGTTACTTCAAGGGTTTAGGCCAAAAACATTTTTGTGAGGTTGCGGTGACCTTGAACTTTGACCTTGGACAGCCAATTTCAAATCAGTTCATTTACCAGTCCAAGTGCATTTATGCCAAATTTGAAGATATTCCTTCATGGTGTACTTAAGATACTACTTTTATGAGAATGTGTTGGATGCAAGGTCACAGTGTACTTTGACCTGTAACCTCCACATCCTAATCAGTTCATCTGCGACTCAAAGTGGATTTTTCTGCCAAATTTGACGAAATTCCCTTATGAAGTTTTTGAGATAACAAATCAACAAGAATGAGACAGATGAAAGGTCACAGTGACCTTGACCTTTGACCATCAGATTCTTAGCAGTTTATCTTTGAGTGCAGGTAAATGTTTTTGCCAAAATTTGGAAAAAAACCTTCAGATGTTCTTAAGATATCATGTTCACAAGAATGAGACAGAAGGGGTCCCAGTGAGCATAACCTATGACCACCAACATCTGATCAGTTTGTTGTTGAGCCAAGTGGATTTATTTTTTTTATTTTTTTCCAAATTTGAATGAATTCCCTCAAGGAGCTCTTAAGATAATCATGTTCATGAGAATGGGATGGATGGATGGATGGATGGATGGATGGATGAATGGATGGATGGATGGATGGATGGATGGATGGATGGATGGATGGATGGAAAGATAACCCAAAACATGAAACAACTCTCAAATAATGTGCAGAAACTGCTGCTATGGTCGACAAAAAATTACTAATATGTCACCAAAACCAGAACCACGATGCAGACTGATAAGAGAAAGAGGGAAGGAAATGAGAATGCAATCTGTTATCATTCCATTGTTTTTCAGGGCCAGCACCGATTATTAGTACTTAATGTGACCAATAACAGATATCTGGAACTGTTGCATTTACAAAGAGCACTGATTGTGACAACAGCAACAAAGCTTTTTCTGCCATCACTGAACTTGTCTCATCTGTTTTAACTGCTTCTCCAGCCCTGATAAAGCCTCCATATTTTACAAACCAAACACATACAAAGAGTTTATAAAATATGATGGAATGTAATAAATTAAACTATCCAGGTCCTGCTCTCTTCTAACCAACAGTGACTACCTCTACAGCCCTGGTAAAGCCTGCAGCAAGCCCCACTGATCCAGCCTGCACTCTGCGCCTCTGCCAGCAAATGGGAGAAAGCTGGAGGTCAGCAGGGTCCATGCTCACTGCGCACAGCCAGGGGCCCTCTGTAGGCTTTCCTTCTGTGTCCACATACTCCAGGATGTGAAGCTGTGGACATCATGCCCCGGCTCTCTGAACATGTGTTCGCTATGACTGCATGAGCAACGCTTCTAGATCATCCATTGATCCATTCTCATCAACCTTCTTATTACCAGCCTCTCCGTGGCAGAATTTGATGCTGAGAGCAGCTGACGCAGTATAAGGAGTGAGAAACTCAGCATAGGGTGTGTGGTGATGGATGGGTCAAACAAACACAGACCTACACCCAGGAGACCTATGTCTGGTGTGAAAGCAAAAGCCAACATTGTTTTAACGTAGCATCACTTAACACTTAAAAAATACTTATTTTAAGCCAAACGCCTGTTGTTTTGAAACCCAATCAAGTAGTTTTATGCCTAAACCTTAGTGAGACTGTCTGAGAATGTTAATCATGTGTTATAACATTCATTCGGGAGAAAGCTGTGTGTGACATGCAGACCCTAAAAGATGCCTTTTGACAACCTGGGAAAGCATTTGGTAGAGCACATTTTGAGTCTATATCTTTTGAGTCTATGTCTTAATGAAAAATGTGTTGAATTCAACTTAACCTGATTAGGCTATCTCTACCATGTGGTTTAGGAATGTTATGCACAAAAAGTCCACTTCATGTCGCCGTGTCTTTAAATTATCTGCCTTTTCAGCTCGCCTCCCACAGGATGTTAGTAACAAAAATAGTCAAACTAGACATGAGGGCTCAGAGTGGTGGGATTTACAAAGATGGGCATTTTTACTTAACATATTATAGTTTCAGAGGTCTTATCATACAGATTTATAATACTTCATACAAAAAATAAAAGTATTATAGAGTCATATAACTTTTTAATAACATGCTCCACCAAACAGTTGATTGGGCCTTCTATGCTTTAGTGATAAAAGTGAAGCTAGTGAAATTAAGATGGACTATTTACAAAGATATAAATGAACTTCTGATCCTTCACTGTTGCTAATTGATACATTTAATGTTTTTCATTATATATGTGCTCAAACAATTTCATAAGTATTATTTTCTTACTGTCTAAAACCATGTTTTACTAAATAGTTGAATTATCCTTTTATGGTAAAAGTAGTGATGCTGAGATAATAAAGTTGAATTTTAAGAAATAAAAAAGCATGAATATTGAATTTTGGTAATGCCATATATTGAATTTAAGTCAATTTTATATTAGGTGAAATACATTTTCAGTATGACTTTTTTTTCACCATTTGTGAGAAATTTTCAAGGTAATGTTTTTGTAAATATACATTGAAATAATACTTGTACTGGTAGTACTACTAATTAGATGGTCACAAACTGAGATGTGTTGGTATAATATTACAAGCAATATAACAGTAAATAATTTGTGATTTTTTCTTTCAACCATTTGGTAGAGGCCTATATTTAAAAAACTATGGGCTCTGTTAAAAATTAATGATAATAATAATAATAATAATAATAATAATAATAATAGACCCAAGGACTTAAAAAATGCAAATAAAAAGTAAAGACCCCATTGCCTTTTTTCTTGGTGAGTACAAAGGGATACAAAACAATGTGACAAGGAGCGCATGATATTGATATGCAGATGAGATGTTAAAGTTTCTTAGAAATATAATTCTGTCTGGATTTATTAGCTTCTGAAAAGTGCATTTCAACCAAAATGGACCTCCATAAGATAAATAAAATATCTTTAAAGTCTGCTTTCTCTGTTTCCTCAGAGGTCAGATGTAAATGCTGCACATTTATATATCAAAGATCACTGAACTCGAAGCAAAAGCAATGTGTGAATTTACTTTGTCTCTGCGAGAAAATCCACTAATCACTGAGATTCCTTTGAAATATTGATTCTGGCACAAAAAGTTGTTGTTAAAAAGGCTGGTGTGCCCGAGCCCTTATACTAAAAAGCAGCTCATCATCTGTCTATTCCAAAGTTATGAAAAATACAAAATACATCCCTCTCTCTGCAGCGGAGGATTATTTTCCCTGTAAAGACTTATCAGACTCAGAGTGCAGCAAATGTAAAAGCTCTCATGAACTAGCTGCAGGCTGAATTATTATTGTGCTGTAGCAGCTGCTTACACACCATAGCAAAACAGACCAGGAACATTTCACAAATTGTGACTTTAAGGAGAAAAAAAAAAAGAAGGCAGATGCAATTGCATTTTCTTCTTCAAAGTCTGAGGCCTGCAGAGGCATTTGTTGGTCCTGTAAGAGCCTTTTTAGAGTGTGATTGTCATGACGTGAAAACGTGCGAGTGGGCGTTCTCACAAATGTATGTTGTCCAGACCTCACCATCCGTGGTGAGAATTTCATGCTTCGTGCTCATAGCCGTGTGGTGCACATGTGCACGTGCACCCATGCATAAGTATGTTCATGCCTCCGAACGATCATCCGCATCTCCCCGGCCGTTGCGGTGATGAATGACTGCGAGGCAGCCATTAACGAGTGCGCTTGACACAGAGAGGTCACGCTGTAAAGTAGACCCCAACGTGGCGTGGCTACGCCATCAGTCACGGTCGGCGGGTCAGACGGAAAGCAAGTGGGACACGCTTGGGCCTCAAACAGATAAACGACTCCAGCGCACCATGGAGGCAGTCATTGTTCTGCTCTGGACCATTGCTTTCCTCCCTCCCTGAATAGCTGGGTGTGGGGAGGGATGGACTATTATCTGTGGGTGGCAGTGAAAATAGACACTTACAGCATGTGCACACACAAGGAGAGCATGTGTATGTGTGTGAGCATGTATGTGCACTGTCTTTTTCTTGTGACAAGCTGGAGAATAAGCCGTCAAAATAAATTGGAATGACTGGCAACTCATTTCCCACAGAGAGAAAGGGGGGGGGGTGCAGAAGACAAGACAGGAATGAAAGATGAAGGGGAGGTGAGGAGAGAGAGGAGACAAGAAGGTGTGAGAGAAAAGAGGCGAGGCAGGAAGACATGGGGAGCAGAGTGAAGATGTAGGAGAAAATAAGAGGGAAAGGAGAGAAGTGGAAAGACAGCAGAGCAGTGACTACCTCTGAAAGGTCAGTGTCTCCTCTCTTCATTTGTCTCTCTGATTGAACTTGCCAATTAGCCACAGAGCTGCTGCATTCTGCACAGTGGATGGGAAACAACCTAATCAGGGCTTGGGAGAAGATAGAGACAGACCGAAGGGAAAGACATTTCAACAGGGTATAGTTAGAAAGTACCATTCATTCACATTACTGCGATTGCACTTAATTTCAGTTATTCAGCCATGTTTGCCTGACAGTCATTCATATTGGAATAGAGATGGATTTGATTGAGACCAGTTGGGAAATTAAGTGCACAATAGGCAAAAGAGAAATCATGGAAAGAAATGAAAAAAAAAAACAGATGGAGAGATAGAGATAGAGAGAGTTAGGCACCCCAGGTCGTTCAAACACTGACAGGAAGACAGACAGCAGATCGATGATGAGAGGATATAGTCGGCCGACGCAAATTGGCATGAGGAAGGAGGAAGGAAATGAGGAGGGACATGACAGAGCAGAATGTAAAACAGACAGACAAAAAGCTCCGGGTCTGACTGATGTGGAAGAACATTTCTGGAAGGGAATCACAGGTAGCTAATATTGTGTATGCACACCAACTGCATTAAAACGTAAAAGTTTTGATTCCCGTCAGGATTTGTAAGCTTCCAAAGAAGTGTTTTGTTCAACATAGGGCTCTCCAACTCTCCAGTGAAAGACTAATACAGTCCTTTCAAGGTTGACAGCTCCTTAAAGAACAATTTCAGCCTTTAAAATGCGAGCTATTAACAGCAGCTACTTTCTACTCAGGTTTTTAATTGTGTTTTTGTCTTTTCTCAAGCACATCTAACACATCAGCCTTAGTTTTTACAAGAGTTCAGGCCAATGTTCAACAAGCGTGCAGGGAGAAATTTATTGTATAAGAGCAAGAGAGTACTTTATCTCCCAGCAGCAGCCAATAACACAGAATGCAATGCAGCCAAGAGACTGAAAAGGCCTTCAGTTAGGAGGCGGGTGTCTAACTTGATCTGGACTGGAGAAACTCTTCATCTCTGGCTCTTCGTATCACTGAAGAAGATGAGGCATGCTGAGGTAAAGTGGCTAGTCTGAAAAGTGAAATGCAACATGGCATTACTCCAGAAAATATCTGTAACTGTTACTGTCTTTATTTTTTAGCAAAGCTAGCAATGTGGCTTCAGCAAGGTCAGTGTTGCTTAGTGTTGATGGTCCATCACTCACAGCTACTGGATCAACCTAATCGCCAGAATTTTATGTTAATATGTTATTTTGTAGCCAATATGTTAAAACTTTAAATTTCTTTACATTTTAACAATGCTGTGTTCATGATTAGGCAGAAAAAAAGCACCTGGTCATGTTCAGGAAAAGATGCCAAGGAGGATGCCGTGGTTTGATGCCACATTGCAGCTGATATGCAGCAACATCTCACTTAAAAACAATCGCCTTTGGTGGCATATTGCCGCTGAAAACAAAGCAATGTCTCACTAAAAATCAACTGGTTCTGATGACACAATTATTGCTGTAAATGCAGCAATGTCTTGCCAAAAAACACATTTTTTTGATGCCACATTTGCCACTCAAAAAAGCATCGATGTATTGCAAAAAGAAAGCCTTTGGTGGCACAATCACAGTCATAAATGCAGTGATGTCTTGCCAAAAATCAGTTGTTTTTGGTGGCAAAAATGGCACTGGAAACGCAGCGATGACTCGCTGAAAAACACCCAGTTTTGTTGTTGGTCTCAAAAAACTTTGCGCCAAGGTGTCACGGCATCCACTGTCCCCTCAGCCTCCAAATGATAAAGTCAGCTCATACACATGTCATGAGAACTGTGTCACTTTAGAAATGTTGATATGATATGTATGAAATGTATAAATAGGATTTACATTTACATTTTTTTTAGGCTGAATGACTAAACCATCATGAAATTTCAGCCAGACAATGTTTCCCAGAGGATGTTTTCCACTGACTGTGGTGATCCTCTGATTTTTCTTCCAACATGACATTGATGTTTTTGACAACTAGGATTGCCATTAAAAGCTGGTACTGATATTTAACTTCTTTAGAGGATGAATACTAATGACAATGGCGTTTGATGAGGTCATAATTTTTTAGGAAGCATTACCAACTTGTTTTATACTTCCACCTACTAGATTGGACTGGCACAAAAAGCATTAATTTTGCCATGAAATGTGGTATAGATATTCATGTCACTATCATGAAAACATCAGCACATTAGCATTGGAATCGTAAATGCATTTAGCCCAAATCCTCCTATGCCTCAGTACAGTCTAACAGTGTGGCTATAGACTTCTGCTGTCTTGTTGAAATACAATATATCATTGTATCTATAAAGCCAATCTAGTTACTTAGCTCAGTCAAGGATTGGCCCCCTTCATATTAAATGTTCATAAGAAAACACTTCTATTCAATTTTTTGGATCAAATATAATAACACTCTGGTGCATTCCGGTACATTCATTCAACTGTGAGAAAAGTAAGAAAGAAAAAAAGCCAGTGAAAAATTAAATTGTGGAAACAACAAGGATTGAGATATGATGAGAAGAAAAAGGGGGTCTGAAAAAAAAAGATGAAGAGCACAAAGAATAGGGACCAAAGAAAAAAAAAGGCAAGATGAATAATTGGATAAAGTTGAAAAATCTCTCAGTCACAATTCGCCGTCTCTCTCATATTCTGTTATCCAATCTCTTAACTGCATCATCACGAGCTGGATCTGAGACAGAGATCAAGGGCGCTAGACGTAAAAGAGAGAGAGAGAGAGAGAGAAGAGAGAGAGAGAGGACAGAGAGAGAGAGAGGAGAGAGAGAGAGAGAAAGAGTAAAGTTGAAGCAGAAAATAGGATTCACCAAGTCATCTGTTCCCTTCTTTCATTAAACCATCCATCCTCCACCCATTTCCCACTTCTCTGTCATTGGATAGTGTGTAACATACAAACACACACACACATATGCGCACACACAGTCATTGATGGGCTCTAAGCATTGCTGTGATCTCTCAGTCAGTGATATCGATCTACCCCAACTGGCAGCCTCTCTTTCTCTCGCTCCGACACACACACACACACACACACGCACACACACACACTGATAGGAAGATGGTGATGACAGTGACAGAACAGTCTCATCTGTGGCTGCTGTGGAGAACAACTGGCTGGCAGATACTTTGGTGACATATGTTTGTGTGTGTCTGCATGCGTGACCGCATCTCTGTGTGTCTGTGTGTCTGCGTGTGTGTGTGTGTGTGTGTGTGTGCATTCGTGCAAGGTTAGTAACAGCTCGGTATTCTGCGTGCAAGCAGCTTCACGGGTGATGTCTGCCCCTACATTGAGTTGATATCCAAACACAGACAATAAAACACATTTCTTTTTAATCTTTTCAATTTTCCTCTGCCTGTACATGAATGTATTACAGCAATTAAAAGCGTGGCCCCTTCTCCCTCGCACTGCGTCTCTTCCTCTACATTGAACATGACTGTACAGCAGTAATTAAGAGTGTGTTGTGTTACACACCACTGCTAATCCTGCAGAGCCAACTCAATCCACTGTGTTAGCAGATTACTGCTCACGGCATGGGCTCTTGTTATCGTACTTACGTGTGCGCGCGCGCGCACACACACACACACACACACACACACACACACACACACACACACACACACACACACACACACACACACACATGCCACAGACACCAGAAATTACACACACAATGAATTGTTTATGTGCTAAAGTGGGACTGCATCTTCTATGACACCTTCAGTCTGCAGTTACATTACCCTGACTATGCAATTTAGGATGACAAGTGTTCCCTAAATCTTTTTGAGTATGTTCATTGTGCGTGTTGTATGCCTGAGTTTGCAGGCTTGTTTGTGTGGAGCCGGCAGTGCTGCTTTAAAGGGGCCTCTGGGTTTACAAGGGTCCATGTTTTCACTCATTCACATCAAAGGCCTCACATATATGTTTGATGTGACCTTCAGAATGTCCTCGCAAGAGCACATCAGTACATTTTCAATGACAATATATGTTTATGTATATGCAGCAAAGGCCTTAAGTAGATAAATAAAGTGCGCTTGTTCATCTGGAGCAAAGGAAGGAATAAGGTGGTTGTTACGATGGCACGGTGTCTGGTGATGTTGACACAAATTGTGCAGAGAGAGAGAGGGATGGGGTTGTCTGGAGGTTATATCAATATATCAGACTTTAACACGTTTCCTTCTGACAGTCAACCGTTACAAAACAAGTATATTTTGATCC
This sequence comes from Plectropomus leopardus, assembly GCF_026936395.1. Classification (NCBI taxonomy): domain Eukaryota; kingdom Metazoa; phylum Chordata; class Actinopteri; order Perciformes; family Serranidae; genus Plectropomus; species Plectropomus leopardus. The sequence continues at coordinate 38,825,881 of NC_142176.1, read as the reverse complement.
GACATCACATTAAAGGAATACTTCACCCACCAAATTAAAATTTGTGTATCATATACTCACCCCATGTTACAATAAATTTGTGAAGAAAATCTTGTTTTCCTCACGTCTCCATGGTGAACAAACAATACAAAAAAATAAACCAGAGGAAAGTCTTTATGAATTGAGGTCATAGGGGTCCACGTTTATCAACAGCAAAAAAATCCTTTTGAAAACTATCCAGTCGTATGCTCAGTCCCTCCCAAACAGACAGCCCTTTCCAACTGGGTGTCATGCTTCTGTGTCAGGTCATGTTTTTGTTATTTCTTTATTTTGTCCATTGCCTCTTAGTTTTATTTTGTTCAACTCTGTCTCATGTCATTTCAAATCCCTGCTGTGTGTTCCCCTAATGCATTTCACCTGTGTCTGATTGTTACACATGGACCCCTACGCCTTCAATTCATCATGAATTTTCACAATTTTTGAAATCTTTGTTTATTAGGGGCATGCAAGAAAAACAAGATTTTCCTTACAAATGAAACATAACACAGGGTGATTAATTTATAGGTTTAGGTAAAAAATAACTTAGTCAGCTTTAGGGAAAGACTGTGCAGATTTTGTGGCTCTATAGCAATACAGTACAAAATGTGATTAATTCATAATTCCCATGGCTGCTGGGGAGTAACAGGGGGCTTGTCAACAAAACCTAAACATAATTTTGTTTTGGGGCATTTGGTAAATCTTGATCTTTTTGCTTTCATATTTTCTCAAAGCAAGCTATCAAAAAAACCCAAATTGGTATCACATTTGATAATGATATTCAGGTAGTGTATTGACATAAAAAAAGAAATACAAATGATACAGAGTCCTAGTTTTGACACATTTTAACACTTTTTTTTTGGTCATGACTCTGGATTGTCATTTGAATCCATTATAAGTACCGAAATCCAAGCTAACAAAAGCAGGCCCACTCTGAAAAGCAGCAAGCTCCTTTCAAAGCCTACAGATGGTGAGTATTTAATACCCTATATAATTCCTTTAAGGTCATATTGTACAGCTGAAAACTCATAAGTCAGTATTCATAAGGCTCCCAACTTGCAAAAGTACATTACTGTGGATCACCTCTGAGTAACCTTCAGTGCATTGTCCATATATCCTTTATGACACCACCTATACTCCTGCCTGGTGTAATACAGGTGATGTGTTAACATCTGTGAGTGTATGTACTGTATATCAGTGCTAAACCTGGGAGGGAACTATAGTATAAACCTATTTTTCTCTGGTGCTGTTTTGTTCACATGAAAAGGAGAAAAACAGATCTAAAAATAAAAGCTCTGCATTGCTGAAGCAGTTTGAGCATAGTTATTCCCTCTGTTGAGTTAAAGAAATGTCAATACATTTGAAAAAAAGTAACTTCAGAGTTCACTTTATGTTCAAGCAGCGCATCTCAAGTGAAGGAGCTGTGGAAACAGACTCCGGCTCTGGAAAATTCACGGCAGGATTTCTAATACTCTGGGGTGGAGGGCTGACCCATAAAAGTCCTGCACCGGGGCCTGTTGTAACTGGCAGCCCCCGGCCACCTTCAGCTGTAGTGAACCTTTAGAAAAGTGACTATACAGATCTGCTTCTGGTGATATTGTCTGACTTGAAATCCCATTGACTTCTACATAACAACCTTGTTATAAGCTTATAATGTAGGCTTTGAGAGTGTTTCATGAGACCCTCAAGTCATAGCATTGAGCTATAGACCAGCTTGCAGTGCTTCAAACGAGGCTGTAAAAAATCCTTAGAGCTGGAGCTGTAAGTGTGGAAGTGACACTGAACTACCACTTTCTGAGTTCTTTACTTAGTTAAGGAGCATGTTGCCTTGCTGTCTGCTTTTTACATGAAGATGACCATGTATGAACTGACATTTAAAGGAACAGTTGACCTCAAAATAAAAAATAAAAAATGTTCTTCTTATCTGTAGTGCTATTTTTTTTAATTTAATCTAAGTATTTGAGATATTCAGCTCGTTTTTCATGCTCATACTAAAGACGTCAAAAACCACCACTTTTGTGGTGCTTTTGACGCAAGATCCTAACACCTAAAACCATCTGTTGCGTCCACACGATATGCCGCTGGGTGAATCAGCTGACAACGTTGCCGGACAAAACCAGTCGTGGTTTTATTATACACTGCTGACAGCCGGATGGTCAGCCTAATACAGGGATGGGTGATGTGACTTGAGAGTGTGGCTGGATGGAGCCTGACGCGTGCCCATGATACCCCACAGAATGGTGCCAGGTTGTAACACTGCCGGTAATGACCTCTAGGGTAGACAGCAGGGCCTGTGGATGGGTCCAACAAACCGCTGACTTCTATGCGAGAGACTAGTATTTGCTTTCCATCTGCATGTGATGTTTTCTTCTACAACTTACCATGTGCCTCTTTTGCCTTATCCTGAGCATCTATGCCAGCATGTTGCCATGTGGTTCTGTTGCCTAAACATAACCACATGCAGCCTTATCCCACCGTGTGGCTTGTGTTGACATCATGGTAGTGGTATCCCAGAATATCAAGAGCAGACACAGAGGCATACCTAGAGCATAATATTTAGACACGGAAGGTGTAAACCTCCTTGGTTGAGCTGTAATGTTAGTTAGCTCAGTAATGATTGGTGAGATAGCAGTAGATACACACTTCCTTCTGCGTGGTGATATAGTTGGCGGGTGCAGTTTTGGTAGAAAGAAAATAGTTCCTACATGAAACTGCTCACAACAGGGTCTGTGGATTATCTTAACTGAGTCATGATTTCTAGAAAGAAATATTGCTGTTGAGCTTTTAAAACTCAAGCTGATAACTCTACAACACCCAGCAAATGACACTAAAATAATCTAGATGATAAATAAAACTTGGAGGTGAACTATTTAAGTTTGATTAAGTCCAAATAGAAAATACAACAAGCTATCTTTTTGTGCTGCGGTGTTGTATGTTGCCATATCAACACTAAAAACTAAATGATCCAAACAGGCATGCTTTATTGTAGGTAATTTCATACCCAGTGTACTTGAACTACATATAAAAACAAAGAGGAAAACATTTTTTGAGGGTTATTTCATCGCTACTGCCAGACATTGACAATTCTGCAAAACACCAAATTAAATTCAGCGCCAGTGTTTTTATAATTCCCCTGTGGTGAGTAAAAGTATTTAGCTTTAGTTAAGGAAAAAGTAAATCAAATTAAATCAAATCAAAACTTTATTTATAGAGCACTTTTCATACATTTAATGTGGCACAGAGTGCTTCACAAGTTAAAAATACAAATATAAAACAACATCTAAACATCAGGTTAACGGTTTGTGACACAAAGTAAACTCCTGCATGAAAGTCAGACAGGCTGAACTCTCTTTCCCGAGCGTAACACCTCCTGCATTGACACTCAGCGCTGGCACTGGATCTAAATCGTGAGGTGTGTAATCATCCAAAATGAGCACAAATCCTCAGATGCTGGGTGTTTAAATGGCTGGTTAATGAGTTACCTCCTTTCCTTCTCTTTTCACTCCTTTTCACTTTAACTTTTCTTCATGGCAATGTGCCAGTTCTTTGGTGAAGAAATAGCGCTCTCTCAGTGTATGAAACACTTCAGTGATTTTAAACGAAGAGCCACACAGGATTAGTAGCGGAGCACGGGCAAAGATTAGCTGCAAAAGAAATTGCAGTGAGTTCAGGAGCTGACATCTCCACAATCACTTTTTTTCTGGATGGAAATTACACTACGGCCATGTGTATTCAGTTACAATGAAAAAAGGTTCCCACTTGAGGAATTTTCACTGCCGTCAAATAGCACTAAGCTCATAGCACAAGTCCTTTTAAATGCTTTGATGATCCAGTACCTTATTTCAGGCCAATGTCTGGCACCCCAAGTTTCTGATCAGTGAGGCAAAAGGCAGCTGTCGCGTTTTTGTTACATGAACCTGCATGCGACACAAGTTCTGCAAACACTGACACCAATATTACACTGTGCTGCTCAGCCGCTACTGATAGGACCCTTTCCTGTGACTACCCGCCCATTTAGGTGAAGTCGAGTTCACACTTCCAAGATACCATAACAGGTGCTGACAAGAAAAATAGAACCTGTGAGTATATAAAGCTAAAAGCAGATCACAAAGTGCTACAGAAACTGAGAAAAGATAAATGTCTATTGCTTCAGAACTTCATGGCAAAGTATTTCATCTATTTATCCTGCTCCTACTTGGGGTCGACCGATATTGGTTTTTCAGGGCCAATACCAATTATTAGTAGTTAATGAGACCCATAACCACTATTTGGAACCAATATGCATTTACAATAAAAATGAAAATCTTTCATCTTTTGTCAATATTAAGAATTTGGAATAACTCCAACACAAAGCCAGGTGAAAATTTAAATTAAAATGAATAAATAAAAATAGCTCCCTGAGGTTTTACAAAATGAAAGTTTCTCCTATGCTGACACTTCCTTTGCACTTTTTCATTCATTAATTTTATCAGCGACCATTAAAATAAAATAACGATACAGATAATCGGCAAAATGCCAAATATGGTACCCAATAATCAGCTAGGTCCATAATCTGTCGACCCCTAGCCCCTACTCTCCTTTAATATTAACAACCTGTGAAAGTCTCATTGTTGTATGGAGGAGATGTAATCCTTGAGAGCATTATATAGGTGAAACAAACAATTTAATTAATGATCCACATGCTTATTGTGACTGAAAAGACAAACTTCCAACTCCCTCCTGAACCATTTACTCAGGTACTTTCTCTCTTTGTCCTTTCTTGCATTCTCCCCGTCACCACAGTAATAATGTGCGACCACTACAGCTCCGACCTTTGTATCTCCTGTATTGCTCGCTTGTATTGCGGCTATTGAGGCAGTCAGCTAAAATGTAAATGGACAGTTCTCTTGCAGATGCGGCTATTACAGAGGTCTAATTTAACTGATTTGCCGTCGCACTCTGCCCCCGGGTGGAGCGGTTACAAGCTGATGGATGATCTGACAAACAACGTGGTACATGATCACAGTTCCGATCTGTGTTGGTGGCTACTGTGGCGGATAGAAAGAGGATGCGCACTTGTGGGATTTTAAAGTGTGTGTGTGTGTGTGTGTGTGTGTGTGTGTGCGTGTGTCTGAGAGAGAGAGAGAAGAGAGAAAGAGTGTGAGAGACAGAAAGAGTGGCTTCCAACTGTCTTTAATCAGATGAACTGCGTTCCTCTGGTTCAGACAGGAAATCAATCACAGTGAAGCACACCAATCACTACTCCTGTTTGGATGAGCCACGTCATGTATAGAATGTGTGTGTGTAGTTTTTTAAAAAATCATGTCTAAATAAGTCTCTATTTTACAGTCTCTCCAGGATTTCACGGCCTGTTTTTGTGATTGTTGCAGCCTGAAATGCCTGAATTCATGGCAGCTTTTCGAAAAAACTGTGATGCAAGTTGCAATATTTTTAGGCCCCTCCTTTTATTTTGCAATGAAAATGACAGGGCAAGTGAAAATTGCTAAAATCGTTGTAATGTTGTCTCAGATTCTGAGCTCAATGTTATGAGTGTTAACCCTTTGAAACCTGCAGCAATATCACTCTTTTGTGTTGTTTGTAGACACATTTCAAATTGTGTTCAAACCTTTGAGCAAATTGGTTTGATTTCAAAAACGGGGAAAAAAAGGAAATGAGTAATTCAGTAAGAAATGTTCCAGAAATTGCAAGACATACATTGATTTAGAAAGTAATTTTTTCAAAAGATGGGAAATGTAACAATATGATATAACAAAATTATGTAATTTTTTAAGAACTTTGGCAGGTCATTTCCTTTTTTTTAAACATTCTATTTAGTCCCCCCCCCCCCAATTCAAAATCAGGTCATTTTCTTTTACTTTTCCATTTTGTTATACTAACTTATACTTTTGGGACATTTCTTTTGCTCACCTAATTTCCATGTTTTAGAAAGAAATCAAGCCCATTTGCACAAGCTTCAGTGGTGCTTCCAATGAAATTAGAATCTATATGTGACAGTAGGGGGGTGGATGGGAGGGGGGCTGACAGCGTGCTGCTGAAGGACTGTGTCAGTGAGCTGCTGTCCTCCTGCTCTCTCAGCCCAGCCCGAGTTAACACAACAGCAGCAGCGAACACCAGACACCGTGCCATTAAACCCAAAAATGTCACACCAACAGCAAAACGGTTTGACTCATTAAACCAGTTGATAAACACTGGGTCATGTTAGCCATGTGATGCTAACAGTTATCTCTGACAGAGTGTGTGTGTGTGTGTGTGTGACTGTGCCACAGACACAGTAGTGCTGCCATCATAAACACAGAGAAAATACACAGCATGTTGCTCTACAATGACATGACATTTCTACTTATTTATATATATTTTTTGAGATTCAATTTTTTTTATTAATTTTGTCTTTTATACACAAATACAAATTATATAGATATAAAAGGATCCACAGTCAGAAAAAAAACAAAAAAAAACCAATATCAAACCACATTAGACAAGATAAAGTAGAAGCAACTGCAAAAAAGAGAAAAAAACAAAACATCCACCCCAGCACTATGATCTCTTCACATTTAATATTACATAGTTAAATTTGTGATAAAATGCAGTGATTGGGAAAAAATGCAAGGTTGTGCTGAATTCACTGGGATTGGCTGAATTATTTTGGCTGAATTTGTGGGATTGCAACACCACAAATAATTTTGTGCATATGTGTGTGTTTGCACTAGACTGTTGGCATGTGTGACTGCCACGACAACTCTTTTTTTTTTTTTTTACATGTGTTTGTATGTGTGTATTAAAGCAGTGGTGTATGGAAGGGGGGTGGAAGACATATTCAGACACTGTCTATTGATCTGTTTGACAGTCTCCTCATGTCTTTAACACGCTGCTGGATTGCACAATCACTCACATTGATAGCATTAGCCAGAGAGAGAGAGAGAGAGAGAGAGAGAGAGAGAGAGAGAGAGAAGAGAGAGAGAGTGAAATGAGTCTCCCTTGGAAAAAACAGTGACACTGAAAGAATAAGTGAAGAAAGGGTGAATAAAGTAGGCATATATCACCAACAGTGGTAAAATGTAATAGGGTGAAAAGAGCAGGGAGGGGAAAGGATTGGGATGAGAAAAAAAGGAATGTGAGAGAAAAAAACAGCAGGTGTGGACGTCGTGAGAGATAGATAGCAGTAAGGGATGAAAGAGGGCATGTGAAACCACAGGGAGAGAAGAGAAGAAAGGGGAAATATAGGAAGAAAATAGATTTGGTGCATGAGGTGTGGAAAACAAATCAGACAGGACGCTTGTGTGCCGTTTGATGGTCTCCGAGTGCGCAGTTGGAAGTGTGTATGTGGCCGTGACAAGTGCAAACACACACAGACACAAGATGGAAAGCAAACACTTCATCATGTTTTACATCGTGGGGAAAAAAAAGAAGGAAATATGTATGTGTATCCATGAGAAAAAAATCGAGATCTAGAGGAAGAGGAGCAAAAAGGAGCTCTCCTGTGTGCTCAGCATATTAGAGGAGGTGCTGCGGGGCAGTGCTCAGAGAGGGGGAGGTCTGACAATACACAGGCGTGCACACTCGTTTGATCCGTGTGCTGACCCTCACACTCACAATTACACACAGACACACGCAGACATTAATTGATCCCGCTGCAGCAAAAGCAGGCAGAAAGGCTCAACATGAGGAAGGTGCCCTGTGGCCTCTACCCACACACAAATAAATAGGCTTCTCATATTACAACAATGTACGCTTCAATTAGAAAGCAGCCGGCGATATGACTTAAGCATGGCACACGACCTTCACTGAGGAGTGGGAGGCATGGAAGAAAGAGGTTATCAACATCTTAACATCTAATTTATTTTAATAATGTGTTCTTTTTGCCATTAACCCTTCTGAGTGAGCGCTGAAGGATTTGGTATATACTCCCAAAATCTTTCTATAAGCAGTGAAGTTTATCACATGGTCTTTAGTAAGTCTTTAATCCTATAAAACCTGGATCGACATCAGTTTTCTTGTGCGTCACATGCTTTTTGCAAGTATTTAAACCTTTAAAACATGATTTCTTTTAAAAATGTGGAGAAAGTCCACAAGTTGGCATGAAATGTCCTGCAAAAAAATGATTAGAAGGTGACAGGAAAATGACCTAAAATTTAGCTTAAAATACTTAAAAATGATCAAATGACTTGGGGAGAAAAAAATAAATCAATTTATATTTATTACTTTATTTTGGTAGTTTTTTTTTTCAGGTAAATTGGTTTGTTTTTGTTCTCTCACCTTTCTCTCCTTTTTATTTTTTGCTAATTCAGGTAATTTTCTTGCAACTTATTATTTATTTATTTTATTTTTTTTTTACAAATTTCTCTCTAATTTTGGGGACATTTCTTGTTATGTTGCTCATTGCAGTCTTTCCACGTTTTTAAAAGAAATCAGGCGCATTTGCTCAGATTTCACAGGGTTAAAACCTGCTCATGTAAAAAACACCCACCAAGGTGATGCAACTGCCAAAGTCCCTTGGCTCATTTTCACGCCCAGTTGGTTTAAAGTAGTTATTTTGAGCCCTAGAGCCATTTTCTCCTTAGCTGAATTTGTTTGGACAAATGAGAGTCCAGGATACACAGCAAGGCTCAGTGAAGAAGCTGGTCAGACTCAGGGTGTTTTCCAAGCAACCTTGGAGCAATTAGTTTGCAGTGCAATGAGAATATATGAACCAAATATTGACACTAAAAGCGATGATCTGCCCCCTCTGATACTGACTCAATTCGATTACCACCGAAGAACGTGTTTGCAGAGAATTCTGCCTAGCAGTCGCACTTTTCCTAATTTGGATCAGAGTAAGTGGATGATAGATTTGTAAATGTTCTTGTTTTTGAGAAAATCTCTCACAAAGGTATTTATTTCAACAGCTGTGTCAAACCTGTTCTCATTCCTAGGTCGTCAAAAACTGACGCCTAGTCATGCCCCTCTGTGTGAAGGCGATGCACGGAGCCACCCTTGAGGTCCTCTATGTGACGCAAGGCTGAAACAGGTTGTATCACGTGGTTAATGTGTGAAACGGTTTAGACAACAAAACTGTTTTGACTTAGGAAAAAGGATCATGTTTTGAGGTGAAATAAGTAAGTTTGTTAGGTAACATAACATGATACATACATAACATAACATGACAACCTCCATGAGAGAAAAAAGCCAGACAGCGGTCCTACTGAGTCTTAAACATAAAAATGAGAACATCCAGCGCCAGCAGAAGGATGTAAAGAAAAAGAAGAACCACAGTAAACCCACTCAACCACTGAGAATCCCAAACAAGCAGGAGAAGAAGAACCAGATTAAAGTCTTGTTTTGTTTGACCCATCCAGCCTGTGAGGACTTTCTCGCTCTTTATTCTACCTCAGTTGCTCTCGGCGTCACGTTTTGCTACAGGTATTTTTTTTTTTTTTTTTAAACCCTTTGTTCACCATTTAGTGTATACATATAACCAAATACAAAGTCAACAAAGTGGTGATGTGGGTTTATGTCCGAGTTAGCTGGAGACCTGTTGCATTCCATAAAGATGCTGTAGGTTGCCCTCAGTGTGGATATCACATGCCAAGGGGTGTGAAAAAGCTTTGGGAATGAGAACAGGCTGGCTGCTTCATCTACCACAAAACATCACACCTCAGGTAATGTCACACAAGAACATATTAGCGGCAGATTTGAAAAAATACTGCTTTTTGATTAATTGACTTTCTCAACGTTTTCGTATCATGCACACAAAGTGCCCAATGGTCATGACTTTATGAGACGAAAAAAGTGCAATTGCACTGGTCACATATTGCATTCTGTTTCATTTCAAAATTCCAAATTTTACGGCTTGGTCTTAAAAAAAAGTATTCAGCCTTCTCTCCCAATCTTGACAAATACAATCTGCAACAGAATGTTTTTTTTTTTCTATCTGAAGCATGATTCAATTTATCATAGTTATCCAGTCAAAATAAATCAATCAAGAATTTATGTTATTTTACCCAAAAGCTCATCACTTATGTCCTGTTAAACAGGACAATGTAATAAAAAAAAATGGACCTCATTCTCAGTTTCACCCAGCTCACACAACAAACAAACTCTGTCCTCTGAAGTAGCATTAAAGCTGCCGTGTAACTGTGCACACAGGGTTCTTTGTCTTTTTTTTTAAATTATATGTCACATAAACTTTTAGATTGTAGCTGCTCGTTATGAAGCAATAAGTCAATGATATTTGTTTATAGCATATATCAACAGAGCATTTGTCTCTATAACTGTTAAACTTCCGCTCTGTATCTCCTAGATACCACAAAGTTACCAGTTCTGGAAAGGGAATGACACATTGTTCAAATAAAATAAAGATTTCAAACTCATCAGCCCATGCAGGGAAATATGTAATCACTCAAAGAAATCTATGTGTAATATGGGGAGCGAGCTTTTCTGGCAAGATTTCAGCAAACAATTGAGGACAAAACTGTCCACAGCCCATACTATTTTTGTAGCAATGACAGATGCTGCCAAGTAGTGAAGGCAGAAATATGAAATTATGGCAAATGTAAAGCAGTTGGAGTGCAAAACAGTGGATTATTTTTTGTTTGTTAACATATACATACACATGCATTTGGCTAAGGGCTACTACATATTATTGAATCAATTTAAAGAATAAATTAGTGATTTTTTTGGTTCAAATAATGATGCAAAAGGCAGCATTATCTATGTGTTTTTCCAACTGTTACTTAATCAGTTCTCATTCCCCATTGATTTATTTTCTTATTTTCACTGCCAATCCTGGCAAATGCTGCTTGTTCATTGGGAATTGAACCGCTAAGACTATGCTGGTAAGATATGACAAACTAATCCGTTATCACAATAATGGCAGCACCTTGATAGCAACATGAGGCAGTCATTCATTTTCACTTGTTTAATTTCCTTTTGATTGTTGTGTTCTGAGTCAATATTCCCCATATCAAGGCTTTATCTTGCAATTACCAACAGTAAGGCAAATCAATGCCATATTTTATCTTGGTGACTCAACTATCAAGGTTAGTTTCTATACAACAAGATTTTTATTTCTTTTTTTATTTCAAGTTATTCAGAATCACAATTTAGAGCTGAGCAGCTGAGGTGGCCAGGAGCATTTCATTCAATCTGACAAATACTTCCACTGTGAAAAACAAATTACTCAACTCTCAAAAAAGTCGACTTTCATACAGTAATGCCCCCATTCACCTCTGAATTTCATTCCCCACTTTAGGTATAAGCATTCATTAATCCATAAACCATGACAGGCTGTGATATATTGAAATTAATCTTCCAGTTTCTCGAATCACTGAGGTATTATATAGGCCCTCTGTCTGTAAACAAAAGAATAAAGCCGGCCTAGATTGGTTCTAACCCGATGCCCATTTTACTTGCTTTTATTGGCTGCAAGCCGTATTCATGAATGCCAACCTGCTATTTTCTGCTCTGCATGTTTGTTGAAGAGCTAAAACATGTAATAACTGCTAACACAGTAATCACATAGTTTCTTCTGTTGAGGCACTGAGCATTAGGGATGCTCTTTATTTCATGCTTAAAACTTTCAGTTGATGCAAAGACAGGCTTTGTAAAAATGAGTTTAAATGGCACATGGGATATACAGAAGCAGGAGGAAAAATCAGGTGAAAAAAATAGAAAAAAATGGATGAAAAAGACAAAACAAAAGCTTGGGGGAGCTACATGATAATATGGATTTGGTATTAATAGTTGCTGGCACTCTAATATCTGTCTCACTGCTTTACTTTACTGGCATTTAAATCATATGATGAAGGTCAGCGTGAACCAAACACTGCAGTTTGAACTATGTACTAATGTTGAAATATGCTGATTATAAAATGGTAACATGTCTGATGAGACTGGTGTTAAAATATATAAACGGTAGGTTGTAACTCAAAAGCACATGCCTGGCATTAAAGGAGCGGACGTAAACTTGTAAAACGGTCAAATTTCCATTAAAATTATGCTAAAAATCTAATTTATTGCTGAGAAACCAAAATTGATCTTGGCACAAAATGTTGATGTCAATTACAATGAATAATTCATAATGATTTTTTTTTCCTGGAAGACGTAAATATGCAAATGGACTAACACAATTACACTAAGGACCAGAATCACAGGTATTTCTGTCCAGCTTGTCTGTCTTCCCAGGAAATAAATGAATAATCAAGTCATTAATATCAAAATTTTGCACAATTGTCTGTTGTTGGTTGGTTGGATGGATGAAAGACGGATGGACAGATGGATGGGGTGTATGGGTAGGTAGGTAAGTACGTAGATAGATAGATAGATAGATAGATAGATAGATAGATAGATAGATAGATAGATAGATAGATAGATAGATATCTATAATGGCATGATGTTAATACTTCATCTCTCCTGCACGTTTCACTTTGTGTTTTAATTTTTTTTATTTTATTTTAATCTATATAAAGTAGACATACCACACACACGCACACACAAAACAAAATGTTCTTGCGCTTATTTATGCATCAATTTTTTTATCCAATGGATTGATGTTGATTTGAGTATCATTACTGATTTTTCTTTCTTGTTTATTCCATGCCAATAAAGCAAACTGAATTGAATACACAGATAGATGGATAGATGGATAGATAGATAGATAGATAGATAGATAGATAGATACAAATGTCCAGATAAGTTGGATCAGACATTAAACAGGCATTAACCTGCCAGATTTCTAATACAAAGTCAGTGTAGTGACTGAGCCTGCGTGTGGTCAGAGTGAGTGAGTCTAACTGGAGATTTGGGAACTTCTGTCAGAAATGGCCAAAGCCAAAATCATCACACAGATTTGAGGAATAGCAAGACTCTGTTGTTTCCTGTGTTCTGCAAACTCTACCGTGATCCCACCACTTACCTAAACTAAACGGACTACTTCCAGCAGGTGCAGGTTTTATTTCTAACATGGTAAATGAAGGATTCTTTTGGAGTTAGCACCGCACACCTATACTGTCATATACCGAACACCCCTGTGGAATTTCAGGAAGGTATGAAAAATTAGATACTGCCTCAGCCTAGTAAGAATATTATTCAATGCGTGACACTCTCGGAGGGCAGAGAGTACTCTGGGCACAGACAGAGCAGAATGGCAGACACAGTGAAAGCTGTTCATTAAATTATATAGAATGCTCTATTTCTTTGAACAGCAGTGCACTCATTTTAGTGTTATCCATTGTTCTTCCAACCTACTATAGAAACCGGCTGTATTACTATGGAAAGTGTGCATCCTGCAGACCAGCGCTGGATCTAAAAGTTTGCTTTCACTTGCCTCTGCAACAGCTGCTCCTCTAATCTATTGATCTGATCTGACCACAAACTGGTCCACTGGTCAATTCTCCACCTTGTGACTCAAACTCCATAGAGCTCTACTGAAGAAAAAGAAAATGGCAAAATCCTCTGAATTGGAAGAGGGGATATGAGATGATTACAAAGGGACATGCGCACACACACACACACACACACACACACACACACACACACACACACACACACACACACAAATGCCCTCCTCATCAGCTACTGCCACACATACATCTGTGGGGAACACTGAGGTGGGAATGCTTCTGACGCAGACAATCTCCGGAAACTCATATGAGTTGATATGAGAAAACAGCAATAGCTAGATAGATAGACAGATACTATACATGCTAGTGCAAGTTGTTTTTCCAGTGCTAGCAGCAGGTGTGAGGGCTCTGCTGTTTTCCAGCTCTTGGTGTTTGTGAGCTGCCATTGGATGCCTGCTACAGTGATGGTCACTGCCTCCTGTTCTGCGAGCCTGCAGTCATCTGCTTTCAGGTCCGTTAAGCACAGACCACTGGTGTTATGTGATGACTCTTTCTCACACCTTTCCCATCACTGATCAGTTACAACTTTTGGTGGTTTGCCTCTTGGTTTGATGCTGCACTACAGTAGCCCGTGAACCAGTGAATCTGCAAGCTCATATTTCATTTTCTGAGGCAGATGTGTCTGGTCCCACTCACATTCAGACAGATTTCCAGCCAGCCTCAGATCCACCAGGCCAGTGACAGCCATGTATCTAATATGGCATGGGTTTGATCCAATGAATGACAACTTATGAAGTCTTTGCGCCTTACACAAAATATATGTCATTTTTGGCTTGCATGACCTTGCACTGGGGACACTATAGCACACATTAACCTTCCTGATGAAAAAAAAATAATAATAATAATAAGCTTGAAAAGCTTAAGATGCTTAAGCTGGTTTACCAGCTTGTTTGACCAGTTAAGGGTATGTTTTTGCATAATTTCTGATGGTTTAGCTGCTTGTGATGGTCATGCTAGCTGGTTTATCCATTGAAGATCCTGTAAAATTGAAACTAAATCAATCTCCTCAAGTATGGATAAATTAGATAACAGTTTAATGGGGGTATTAAAAGCAAAGGGCATTAATCAGTTAAGTCTACTGTCATGGGATGGGATAGATTTTTTTTTATATTATGAAAACAATGAACTGGCAAATGACCATCAAAGGCCCCTTTGGCATGTCCAGCTTGATAGGCTGGCTACATCAGCCTGACAGGCTATTGGCCCACCGAGCTAAACCATCGAAGATCAGCAAGAACTGAGTCAGACCCATCAAAAACCATCTTCGACCAGCTAAAACGAACTAAAAAAAAGCAACCAGCATTAGATGTTTTTTTAGCTGGGTTTTCCAGCAGGTCTGGCTTAGTAAAGAGGAATACTGTTGAGGCATTGTCTAATTAAAACAACCTAGATGGCTGCAGCTGGTGTGGAACTCTGTGCCAGAGTACTATTTTCAAATTCTGATGACAAAAAGCAAACGCTCATTCACAGACCATTGTCTCTGCACACTGTTGTGTCTTTATATTTGACCATCACTCAGTGCTATGTCACGTTTTGCTGATCTGATTGGTTGAAAGTCTATCCAGTTGCGTCCAAAGGCGTTTTGATCTATTGTTTTTGATAACGCCCCTTGGAAATCCAAAATGAGCTGAGTGGATACACACTAAATTGCATTTGCAATTTGGTCTGGCAAAGCCAAGTTAACACTACAGCTGGTTCCTGGGAGAACAAGAGGGAAGTGTAAGAATTACACATGGACTGTTGGACATAATTAAACTAGCTGTAATAAAATTAAAGCTGTGTGACATTGGCGTATGCTAAACATGAAGCTACAGCCAGTTGCTGATTAGCTTAACTTAACATATAGACTGGGGAACAGACGGGGGATCAGCTAGCTGGCTACTCAGTTTACTTATCTGTTTTTGTAAAGACTGAAACACACAAGATATGGTAGGTAGGCAGATTTCATTAACCTTGCACAGCGACAGGCTAACTGTTTTCCCATGTTTCCAGTCTTTATGCTAAGCTAAGCTAAGCTAAACTAACTTTTTTCTGGCTGAAGGTCCATCTGTTACAGATGGGCATGACATTGGTATCAATCTTCCCATCCTTCTCTCTGTAGGAAACTGAATAACCAAATATATAAAATGTCAAATTATTCCTTTAACCAGATTCCAACATTTCATTTCATTAAAGGAAAACTAAACCAGTTGAAAAACAATATATTTGTGCTGCTGATTGATTCAGGTTCAAATCTTGACACTTGAGTGCAAAAAGTATTAAAATTTCACATACTGTGTTATAAATATGCATAGCGACTGTCCTCTAGAGGTTGAAACTTGGGTATTGCAATTGAATTTTGCTATTGGCTGATCCTGGTAGCAGAAGCCTGCTTTCATCACTGACTGAACCCCCTGTCATCATTCTGTTGCCACCCCAATTGACTCTTAGTATGTGTGCGGGGGCAGGGAGGTGCTGTGGATCAAGAGGCGGCATGATTGGGAGACAGGACATGTCCTAGTCCCCCTCCCAACCATGCCTCCTTTTGAGTCTTTTTTTCACATTTCAGGGAAGGGGCACTCAAGCCAAAAGTGGGGGGTTTAGTTACTCTTTAAAGGCAGTAAAACTTATACATGCATTTTTAGACAACGTTCTTTCTCTACGCCTTGATATTTTATCCCAGTAATTCATTATTTAGAATTTAACATTCACAATTCACAATATGATCAAGGCTCTTTGGTGCACTGCTCAAGCTGTTGTTCATTTCATCTCTTTTACTGTAGTTGAGCGGTTCAACCCACCATATGTCCCTTTTAACTTTTCTTCAACTAAACCTGTGCCCTTAGAACAGAATTTATCCCTTTGGCCTCTGCTTCTCATGTCTGGCTGCCAGAGCTGTAAGCCTTTGTGCAGCTGCCTCCAGGGCTTTGGTTATGGACAACGCATTGTACGTCTTTACCAGCCAGGTCCTGTCCTTCATCACTGCATCACTCTGTAGTTAAGCCAGTGTACTAACCTGTTCACCTGCTGTCTTCATATTGGGTCCCAGTTTTAGTTTCAAAGACACTATGGCTTTGGCTATAGCTTGACTTTCTACGCCTCAAACAATCGGGCTGCAATGAAAAAAAACTTTGAAAAATATACAATTGATGCATCAGTGCAATGACTGCTTACTTTGTGCATAATGTTACTGACGGAACAGATTTTTTAAATGTTCTCTGAAACAAGCATATCTTAAAATGGAAATTTGTGTTCTGTGCCTAAAATGTGTGAGGAATCCATCCCCACATGTGCATGGCAGATAAATAGACGTAGTTCTCTGACACTCATATAAAGCAAAGGAAGGAAACATTGTCAAGTGCCAGGTAAGGATACCTGTAACATTTGCCTGCAGCTCTGATGACACAGGTTCTATTCGAGATTTATGATATGTTGTATTCCGTTACTTGTTCCTGGCATGGCAATGCATCAGAAAGACTGATATATCTGAACAACTATCAGATGGATTGCCATAGAAATGTAGAGAAATATTCTTGGTCACAAGGGTATAAATAACCTACTGACTCTGGTGATTCCTTGACTTCTACTCTAGCACCAACAGTTGGTCAAAACTTACATTTTTGTTTAATATCTTTGCATCTGCATGATGGATTGGTAATCTTTTTGGTACAGACAATAAAGTTCCCCTGAATTGATCATCATAACTCTGGTGTTCCATTAAACCTTTCAGCAGGTCAAAATTTTACTGTGTCCAGTACTTTGGGTTGAGATCAAATGCTAAAAACTAATGACATTGCAATCAGCTTACAGCTATGCCTGGTGTTTAGTGATAATTAGCAAACATTAGCATGCTGATGTTGGCATTTAGGTCAAAACACTGTTGTGCCTCAGTACAGTCCTACAAATTCACTGATGTAACTAATTCTTAGTCTAATTAATAGGCTACCAAAACCTTAGCCCAAACTTCAGCCAAAGAAGTCTGACTGGAGGCCATTTCAAATGTTTGCTACGATAATAGCAAATGTGGGTGGAGGACTTCAACTTGACACAGCTCATGTCAACAACAATTTTCAAAAAACGTGAAGAGATCTCTGTTGTAAAATAGCATGAAAACCTAAACGTATGTTCAATGTAAGTGCTACCCACAGATAGGATATTCTAGTCTGACACTTAATCTAGTCGTTTTTTGTAAGCATTACAGAAGTATAGATTATGCACTTTAAATTTAAAAAAAGCAAATATTTACATCGCAATTGGAAAAAAAATGCAAGGTGTTCAAGAGGCAAAATCCAAGTGAAACACAACTGTAACAAATGTATTTTTCTGGCAGGAACACTTCTCATACACCTCGATTCTTTAGGTGACAGGTGAGCTTTTTAAACTCCAAAAGGTTTCTTTTGTCAGTGAGTAGAGGAAGGTCCTTAACATTAAAAGCAGTAATTTTAAGAGGTGATTTCTGAAAGGTGAGAAATTGAAATGGCTACCGACATGCCTAGTTGCTCATATCTGACATTAAACAATGAAAAGCTCTGAAAGTTCAGCATTGATGGATTGCAGGTCACTGCTGAATCAGGGCACAAGCCTGTCTCTAACCATTTTCAGTCTCAGACAATGTTGGCAGTCTATCCTGGTTTCTGCACTGCATTTGGGCCTGGATGCAAATCTGCCAAACTGGTCCGTGTCACGAAACATTTAGAAAGCACTGTTCTTACAGAACAGATGAGGATAAGCTCTAAGTGTTTCTGGTAGTGACAGATGGGGGAAGGAGTGAAAAGTCTATTGAATTTACTTCCATCATGTTTATCTTTTGTAAAGCCAGTCCAAGGGAGAAAGATGATAGCTTAACACGACTTTAAGACCCCCTCCAGTGAAAATCAAGTTTTTATCCTTGTTAACATGTCCATATCAATTTATTTTATTTTTTTTAGGCTACAAGACATATCAAGAAGTCTGCGGTGGCTGAGAATCTGACCTTGGAACTGTAGTGTAGCAATTAGAGTCTCAAGAACATGGATTCTGACTTACAGGTTTCATTACATAACAAACCAATGGAGCTGAGCCCATTACATTATGGTGAAACAAAAAGGCATCAGAGGGGATAACTTTCACAATAACTCATCGGATCTGGGGATCAGGAGCAAAGTTTATCTAACATTAAATGGACTTGCACTTGCAAGTGCCTTTCTAGTCATTCGACTGCTCAAAGCACTTTCACACTTCTTGTCATTCACCCAGTCACACACACATTCACATATTGGTGACTGTGGCAACTGTGCAAGGTGTCCCCTGACACTCAGTTTTGAAACCTTCAAACACACTCGCATACTGATGGCACAGACGCCAGGATCAACTTGGGATTCAGAATCTTGCCCAAGGGTACTTTGACATGTGGACAGAAGGACTCCACCACGGACCTTCCAATCAGTGGATGACCCGTTATACACCTGAGCCACAGCCACCACATTTGCAACACATTAATAGTTGTTTGAAAATGTAGTCAAGCCAAAGGCTCATGTTATCCATTACGATTTACAAGCAGAGGGTTATGTGTTTGATGAGCAGAGTAAAGGTGAGCATAGACACTCGAGCTGCAGGTGAGCGGCTGAGGGGAGGGGTTAATTTGCATATTCATAGGTCTGTGCATACAAAATGAGACAAAGGCGTAGAGTTACATCTAAGGCATTCTAGGCTTGAAGAGATTTTTTTATTGAAAAAAAAACAACAAAAAACTGATAAATATTTATTTTTGATGCAGAGAGATGAGTTTAAATCAATGCAAGGAGAGGAACTAAGAAAAATAACACCACACATGTCAAAAGACTACTCACTTTTTCTGTGTGTTTTTCTGCGTGTATATGTTTTCTTAACTTCATTTTTATACTTTAACTCCCTTTAATGTTTGAGCTTCAACTGATGCTTTAAGTTCATTCAACTGTTCAGCACATGCACTTGAAATACATCTCACCTCTTTCCAGCCTTTCCATTTCAACTATTCAATTACTTTCTGTCATTCTGTTTTCACTCCTATTTCAACCCAATTCAGTGCTTCAACCTGAGGAACAGCATTTCATTTAATGCCTCCAAATTCAGCTTTTACTATCATAGAAGACATTTAAAAATCTCTGAAGGTTAAACATGTTAAGCACATTAAAAATGTTTCACATGCTTTGTTTCTATTGCAATTTTTCTGAAACAAGCATGCATTGGTTTTCTTTTGATAATCTAGCTGTTATTATGCTCTTCATCCAACATGCTGCATTTAACACTTTTAACTACCCCCTTCATCCGAACAAACTCTGTACGACTGAGCTGTTGAGCTGTCTCATTTTGGGGTACCAAAGAGGGAGTAACAGTGTTTTCCATTCCTCTCTGTGCTCACAGCAGATCATACAGTAACGCTCTAGCAGCCATTGAACCACAGAACTATGCCAGTGAAAGCCAGCAATTCCACAGCACATTTGACAGTATCTGAGGCTGAGAATTGAGATTTCAACGAACTGCAGTTGGCAAAGTGTTGGTGAAAGATTTGGAGTCTTCAACCATTAGAGGTGCAGAACAATAACTTTCTGTCGAAGCAAAACAAAAAAACAATCCGAAATGCCTCTGGAAGCTAAATAATTGCAGTGATGGCAGTGCACAGTAACAATTCGATGTTTCCTCATGAACAATTTACATAAAAGACTCAAAGGCAATGGAAAAAAACAACATCAAGCATCATTGGGCACTGTAGAGCGTAATGGGGAACAGAGAGCAAGCAGTTAATGAAAGTGTGCTGTGACATGCAGAAACCACTGGATGAGCTGATCTTTGTGTGCTGACTGTGTGTATCTGTGACTGTGGGTTATGTGGTATTTTTTGTAAGACACCAAAAAGAAGTGCAATGAAATGAGCCAAAAAAAAAAAAATTCAAGTGTCTTTACGTTGCCTTTGTGTGGGTTAATGCAGTTACACATCCATGTGGACTCATTGTGTATGCATACATGTGTATGCATAGGAGGCCAAAAAATTGCTATTTATGCTTTTTGAGGGAAAAAATGGATGCAGACTCCGTTTCATCTCGATAAACCAAAGATAAGTAACATTAAGCTGCTAACAGGCTTCCCTCACTGCCATCTGTCTGGATATGGAATGGTAATTTGGCAACCGAGATATCACAATAAGCACAATGTTGTATTTTGTGGATGAATTTACAGTATGTGTGTGTTTGCAAGTGTGTATTGGTGTGTTTGTGTGTGCTAGAGATGTCAAATAATTGGATGCCAAAGCATTTCATGTGCATTTTCATGACTGTGAAGCTTAAAAGCACAGTTCATTTTGATCACCGTCTTAACACACTTTTTGTTAGTATGTGACGATGTGTATGTATGTGTGCGGTTGTTAGCGGCAGAAATCTGTGTGAGATCAGCCAACAGTTGTCTTGATTAAAGCCAGCTGTTTCTCTTCATTAACTAAAATCCCAAACAAGCTAGAACACACACATGCACAGGCGATCTGCACACATCCATGCACAGTCTTTTGAACAAAGAACGGGCACGTAATCCTGAAATTCTTTTTTTTTTTTTTTGGTTCTGTTATATTTCTATCGAGAAAATGACAGATCTTAATTGCAAAAAAACAAATCATGTTCACGCTAAGGCACTGAAACGCTAGTGATTTGTTTTGAATCATATCCATAAACCACAAATGTTTATAAGTAATTTAGGTATGTTATGAGAAAGCTTGTATTAGAAACTTTAAATTGCGTTTGATTTGAACAGTGTGTTGCTTTAAAATTAGCACAGAATTAGCATGGTGAGTAAAAAAATATGACAGCAGATGTCGGGACATATACAAAAAAAAAAAAAGAAGAAATTCCTATGTATAATCAGCTAAATTGAGGAAATTAACTGTATTGTAAATATTATACCTAAAACAATTTGAAGGGAGGCAAGCTCTGTCTTTAATGACACAAAGATGCAGCTCTGCTACAATGCGAAGGCAGATTCTCTTTCACATATAAATGTATGAGCGCATCTTTACACTTGGCATGAGAGGAACAGGAAATAATTAGAGAGGACAAAAGAAAAGAAAAAGAATTGAACCTTTCACCACACTGATGTTGGCAAAGCGGCGACTGATGCTGCAGTCTGCTGGCTCA
This sequence comes from Plectropomus leopardus, assembly GCF_026936395.1. Classification (NCBI taxonomy): domain Eukaryota; kingdom Metazoa; phylum Chordata; class Actinopteri; order Perciformes; family Serranidae; genus Plectropomus; species Plectropomus leopardus. Next base: position 38,804,374 of record NC_142176.1, on the reverse strand, counting down.
AACTGGATTTCAAAAATACACTTCACATAACTCGCAGAGGATTTGTAAATGATGCGTTTCACATCTCTGACTAAAGTTAAGAAGTGTCAAACGGCTGAGTATAAATACTGCAGCAATTTGGAACAATCTGAAGAGGCTGTGCTTATAGAAAAATGATGACAACAATGAAGTCATGTTTGAAACAAATGGAATGAGTTTAATCTCAGTCAAGTGGCAGATATTTCTTTTAAGTCTCTAACAAGCAACGTTTTTGATATCAACACAAAATCAAACGTCTCCCCCTTGATGTAAAAGATGCACTGATACTGCTGATCCCACTGAGAATCAACACCCCGGTTACTTTGTGCAGCTTTGGGTTTGTTATTTTGGTTTATCAATGTGCAACGGTTCACATAGCAATAGAGCATGTTCTACAACCGTACCAATGAAAATCAGTGGCAAAGAAATTCAAGCATGGTAATATCCAGCGCTAGTCAAACATGTACTGGGGGTTTCAGGAGTTGGCATCAAATCAGACATAAAATGCATGAGAAAAATTGGACTAACATCCCACATGTGCCAAGAGTCCAGTGGAGTGCCTTTTGCTTTCATCTTGGTATTATATATTTAAAAAAGTACACTCAAGCTAGATCATGATACAAACTTTTATTTCTCTACTCTTTAAAATAATGTAGGTCTCCTGTCACAAAGGCTGCCAGAACATGTGATCAGTTTTTGCCGCAGAAGTGCATTATGATCATTATTTTAAGTGACATTATTATTTTATTGTCTATTTGATGCAGTGCTGGCTAGATAAGATAGTTTTTAGATAGAAAGATAGCTGGTTAACAGAAACATAGCAAGAGGACAAGATATGTTAAGAACTAAGTAGGGAAAGAAAAATTGGTGTTCTCAAAAAGTGAAAGCTCTGAAAAGGGACTTGTGTGTGACTGACCACATGAATCATTTAACTAATTATTGCAAATTAATAATTTCATTAATCATCATGCCAACGGGAGTAACTGCAGTCAAGGAACGGTGTCAGACCGGCTGTGTTAGAGTGGAGGAAGAACCTTTGGGGGAAATTAATGGAGCACTCACTTGGTGCTCCTCTAAGTGTTGGCACATTATTAAACGACTTGTGAAAATGAAGCGTTTGGGATATAAGAGGCTAGATGTGCACAGAGAGGCACAGGTTTATGATAGGAAAATAAAAAGCAGGGAATTGTGCTCTTGTTTGAAATGCAGAGCAGCTGTGCAGTAAAGGGAAATCCTAGTGGAAACAGTGGAGAAGAAAAACCTAGGAGATATTTATGCATGCGCAAAGGCAAGCTTGTTTTTGTTCCTTACTGTAGGAGGATGCGGCATTAGCACTTATTCATTTCCTCCTCGTCTTAACCATAACCACTTCATGCAGAACTCCAACCCTAAACATTTGTATGAGGATGCTCTATACTTACAAGAGTCTTATGTTAGTTTACCTGTGCTCTTTCAGGTTACACCCTGGGGATTTATACCGCCTCCGAAAGACCAACTATTTACTATGTAATGGTGTACCTTGTAGGGGTGTTCTGGCCCAAATTGGGTGTGAGTGGCGCTGCAAAATATTATTATTTCTTCATTATCAATTGATCAGCACGTTATTTCCTAAATTAATTATTTTGTTAATAAAATATCAGAAAACAGTGAAACATCTCCTTTGTCATTCCCAGAGCTCAAGGCAACATCTTAAATGATCATTTTCATCCCAACAGTCCCAAAATCCAAAACTATGCAGATTATTGTTACGTATAACACAGAAAAAATATTTACATTAAGGGACTTTGTCCGCATAGCGTTTTTTTTGTGTGTGTGTGTGTGTGTGTGTGTGTGTGTGTGTGACCGTCATCATCTTTTTAAAATTGTTCCCAATGACAAGAGAGATGTGGCCACATGAGCATTGACATCATTGTGTCTCTCACAAAATTAGAATATAAGGGCACATTTTTTGTATTTGTTTTTTAATTTGTGTGTGTGAGCATCCCTTGTCATCATTCTGTGTCCCTTCTCTAAATTCCGACTAAAAACATTATTTTAGGGCATTTTGGCCTTTAATAAAATGACAGCTGCAGACGGACAGGAAAGGAGGAAGAAAGAGAGAGAGAGGAAGACACGCAGCAAAGAGCAACTAGTAGGAATCGAAACCCATACTGCTGCAAAGGACTCAGCCTTCATAGGTCTCCACCAGGTGAGCTAGAGGTTTCCCCAAATTTGGATGTTTTTGCAAGCCGTAAACATAGCATGGGCAGAACTTCTCATGAGCTCTTTTTTTACCCTGCAGCAATTTGAGAAGTTTGAGTTACAGGGGGGATAATTGATCTGTCAATCTGGTCAGATCAGATCGATGGATGAAAGGAGGAGTTGTGGTAAAAAGCAGACTTTTAGACCCACTGCACCTGACGTTCTGCTGCTCCAACTGTGCCCAGAGTACGCTCTGCACTCCCAGAGTGTGGTGCCTCAAATAACTGAACAGTATATATATATATTCCATTAGTGCTCCTAATGAACGCTGGGATAAAGCGCTCCCCAGCAACCTGCCACAGCTTTTCATCCAGAGAGAAAGTGCAATGTGAACACATGTCCTAAGGAACATGAAAACATCAAGTTTTTGGATTTTTTTTCGTTGATCGACTAATCAATAAATCGACTTCTCAGTGCAGCTCCAGATGTGAGTACTCACAATGTTTTTTATAACCACACACACAAAACTGTAACACTGCTGAAGTTCAGCAGCACTTGTGGAGTGGGCAACTGATGCAGACAAGAAAAAAGGGTTATCTTAGATTCTGATATGTTGTGCTTCCAGCCTCACAAACACACACACACACACACACACACACACACACACACGTCTGTCCCTTGAAGGATCAGGTCAGAAGCTCTCTCTCTCTCTGTGTGTTAAACTGTGCCTCCACTCAAACTAAATCCCTAGAGTGAGAGTGAAAATGAGAGTGAGAAAGTAAGAGAGCAAGAAGGAGAGAGGGAGAGGAAGCGAGACAGAGAGACAGACAGAGAGAATGAGATGGGATTACAGGGATAATGCGAGCAGATGGAGGGAGGTCGAGGCTCCAGCAGGACTCTCCACTCCAAACGGATTAAAAGACTTCAACAGAGCTACCGACAACCCAACGGATGCTGCGTTCCTCGCGCTCGAGACACCGAGCTGAGCAGGGCTGGCCCCCCCTCCGCGCCGCCCGCTGCTAAACCCGGAAATGAGAACCTGCCGCCTTTCAGTGTGACGCAGTTAACAGTTAGGTCATGGAAATTAATTTCAATCTACTGCCTCTCTCTGACTTTCCTATCAAACTCATAAAAGGTTGGGCTTTTTTAAAAACCCATCGGTTTAGGTAACATTTACGCCGATCCCCATCTTTAAACTTTTCATTAGCATTGCATCCTTTCAAAGCAAAACACATCAGATCTACAAGCACCTAAGACGCACGGAAGATTCAATCATGCAAGCCAGCAATGGTCACAAAGGGATTTGGCCACATTACAAACAATATGTCACGTCTCTAATCCTCAAATGCATTAAGCCACTTTACATTTAATGTATAACTCATCCTATTATATCTGCTTGGATTTAACTGGATTACATATTAAAGTGCACTTTCTATGCACCAACTTTCCTTTTATAAAAATACTGATCCTGTCACTGCCTCTCATACATAGTATTTGCATCTTTCTCTTCTCATCAAAACTGACAATAAAACCTTGTTTTGTTTTGTTCCTCCTCTACCAATATCCTGACTATTTATTTCTGACAAGAATGTTATTTTTTTTGAGCTGTCTCCTGTGTTTGATTCCTGTTAATTTGTAAGAAAAAAAAATATAATAACGCAGTCTGTCAAAATAGAACTAAAAAACTAGTTAAACTTTTGACAGGGAAAAAACATCATCGAATGACGCATTCCATCGGCTGGTGAAATATGTTCTACTTGCTTGAAATTGAAGGAAAAAAAAGTTTGGAGACCTGCCTATAAAAAGGCATCTTGCCCATAAGTCCCAAACTGAGTGCCTCCTTAAAATCAAACAGGCGCTCAACATCTTCTGGTGCTCTATGAAGGAACTCTCGGAGGATGCTGTAATACTGCAACAGCAAAGTGTCACATTCGACACTGAAAACTTAATAGTTTTTCCATCAATATTAGTGTGTTTAACAAATAACAACATTGTTACTGGAAGAAGTGTTAATTAGCATCATGTTCCAGAAGCAGGCTCAGCTTCTTTGCTGCATCAGGACAGTTCACGTAAACCAATAGGTCACATTGATTAGGTCACTCTCCCAGTCAAATGCTGTTAACTGGTCTTAATGGCACAAGCTGCAGCTACAATTGTTCTTCCAATTAAGTTATACAGACAGACGGATAGATAGAACATTGTGCAAACTCATTCAGTGGTTTATACACTCCATATTTTATTCTCCAGTGCTCGGTGTCACAGTCAGTTAGCCCACTGCTTCATCCCTCCACATATGCATTTATTAATGTGAATGTGGCTGCATGTTAACTGGCTCTCTGTCTATCTGCTACCCGCTTCATCCGCAGGTGATAATTAACCTGTTGGTACGGTGGCCATAACGCACCGTGCGTCTACACTGACATCCCAGCATCTGTTGCTGCTGGCAGCAGCAGCGGCGGCGGCAGACACATTTGCACTGCCCTAATTTATCCAAGCACATGAATCATCATCAACACTGATGAATGTCACTCAGTTTAACCTCTATTGTAAACACCGGGCGCTCTGACACTGCTTAGCCTGATCATTCCTGGACTGGAGGATCGGGCCTGGTAAGGGCGTGGATGTGAGGCCGTCTGGGAATGCTGATGCTGTAAACTGAGGTAGAGAGGTACCTCGGCGGGTTGCTCTCACTTACCACAGCCATAGGATTTTTAGTTAGAAACCCACCACAGCTACCTTTTGGTTTCCTTATACCTCCAATACACAGCCCACATGACCTTACACCCTGATGTCAGCATGCCACACACACTGGCTGTCCTGTGACCCTAAATAAACAGTAAAATCTAAAAAATGTATTTTACAAGAAATATAATTAATAATAATAATAATAATAATAATAAATACAATATCAATAAATAAAATGAAAAATCTACAAAACGTATTGCCTTGGAAAATTTTGAGTTCTAAAATTGAGTTTGATGAAATTGAGTTCTATTTACTTAATTTTGTGAAGTTGTTGCAACTTAAAAATGGCTGTTGAAATACGTCAATCTTTCTTAATTTTAGCAACTTCTGAAAACCAAATTCACTGTGCCGCATATTTCTAATCCACTGGTTGCAAATTAGTCATACTAGTCATACTCTTAATCATATTAATAAAGCAGAACTTGCAGATCTCCTAACTTCATCATGGGCGAATCCTCTTTGTGATGATCAAGTTAAGTCAGACTAACTTGATTTACTTAAGTTGCCAACACTTAGAAAGAACAAGGTAACATCACTTGTCATTTTTAGGTTGCAAAGATTTCATATTAAGTAAATGCAGCTATATTTTAAGTAAACTTAATGCTTAGATAAAAAGTAGCCTAAACATAAATTAAGATTTTAAGTTTTCTGTACTTTCCCTTTTAAGGCAATTGGTTTCCAAGATTATTTTAAGTAGGATCAACTTTTCAGATTTTACAGTGTGGTTAGTAAAGTTTCAAATACAGTCCATGTAGGACAAATTTCACCAAAGGGATTAATCAAGTATAACATCGACACCTTTTATTTCTTTTATTTTTTATTTCCAAATACTTTTATTTTTTATGTCCAAATATATACTGTATCTGGTCCAGTGGATTCCAATCTCGAGTCCACGGACCCTGGGAAATAATTTAAGGGAAGTAAATTCGCTTTGCATAATGTGACAAAATCACCAGCACTAACGTGAAACAAGTTAAAGCTCTATGTAAAGCCACCCTCCCTCTCCGTGCGTATTTACGCACAGAATACAATTTGACAAATTCAACGACGGGATGCAAAGATTTGACCATGTTCATATATCGCTCAGCGGGCCTCAAAGTGAAAACACACGATACAAGAAATGTGTGCACAAACCGTCACGTTGAGTACTGTCTCTCACTTTCTCTCTCTCTCTCACTCACGCTCTACCACACACACACACCGGGTTGCGCGCTCTCTCTCTCCCGCGTGTGTTAGGTCTCTCGCTCACCTCTTTTATCCTGAACTTTGACGGTGATCTCCACCAGAGGCTCGGTCTCTCGGTCCAGTCTCCGTGATATGACTATATCCCCGCTGTCCCGGCTCACACTGACCGGTGAGCTCTCCACGTCGGGCTCCACCAGCTCAAACGCCGGTGACTGAAACCTCACCGGGTTCAGGTTCATCACCACTGAACCGATCCCCGCATCCTCGGACACGTTGATGAAAACGGGGCTGTCTGATTCCAGAACTGACCTGGACCTTCGCGGGGGGGCTTTGATTTGCGATTTCCGTTTTACCGTTTGGTGGTTCAGCGAGGGCGCCGCGGGCCACTGCCGTGGGTTGATCTCAACGACAAAGCTCTGGCTCGTGCGAGGCGGCCACCCGCGGTCCCTGGCAAACACTTTAAACTTAATCGGTTCATCCAGACCGAGGATGGAGTCCACCAGGAGAATGTCTCCGGTTTTAGGCACCGCGTAGAAACTCCCGTTTTTGGGTAAGGCGAAGTAGATAAGCTCCGCGTTTTTCCCGCTGTCATCGTCCCGCGCGGTGACCGTGTAGATCGCCGTGCGGAGCGCAGTGGCATCATCCAGGCTCAGCTTTACATCGGCACCTGGGAAGGTGGGCTGATGGTCGTTGGTGTCCAGGACGTCCACCTTGATGTTCGCCACCTCGGCGACAACCGGAGACTCCTCTTCTACTTCCCGGCAGAGTCCCGCACATTGCCCGCAACACAAACCAAGATTCAGCGCGTATTCAGCCCGCTCTTCCCTGTCCAGAACTCCAGAAGTCTTCAATAAAATATGTCCTCGTTTGTGGTGCGCAAAGACGCGGAAATTCTCGCTGCCGTCTCCCAGGAGTTTAAAGTGCGCTGCTAATTCCCCGGTGCCGCACAGCCTCTGCGAGTTGAGCCGCTTTAACGGGACGCTCAGCCCGTTGACCCGGGAGCCCGGGGACGAGTTCTCAAACACATGCCCGTGAAAGAAAGGTACCTGCTCCACGGTCCCGTTCCCCTGTGCGCACGAAACCAAAAAAGGCAGAAACGCGACCCAAATCATGACTGGATATCTCATTGGCTCCACTGCACTAAAGCGCTCGTGCCACGCCGAAATCCATGGATGCACTCGTTCCTTGGGGGTATTTCTCCTCTTTCTCTTTATGATCCGAAACTTCCATCAAATTGGAACACAGATTTCTGTCGGCGCCATGCTTCATTTCGACGCAGGAGAACTTTATCTCTGTGCGTTGGTGCTGTGCGTCCTCCTCTCCTGCTCTACACTGTCTGCTGCCTCACCAGCAGCGCTGTCTGTCTGTGCGCGTCCCAGGAAAAAAAAAAAAAGCTTCTTACAGCTCGAGTGCGCGCTTACCTCCATTCCCTTTCCTCGCTCTATTTTTTTCGTGCGTTGTTTCCGAGCGACCTCGCACAAGAGATTGCTCTTAATCTTGCGTTTGAGTTGCTGCAAACTGTGCGCGGAGACACACCGGCTCGCTTTATAGATGAATCACATCCCTTATAATAAGAAAATCAGTTTTCTTTGCCAGTGAAATGCGCTGGTGAGACGTGGTTCATCACGGGGGCACCATACGGAACCGACTGTTTTTACGCATGCATTGCCAAAGCATCCAGCGCAGTGCATCTGTAACAGACTGATGCAGCGGTGACTGACTCTTCTCTTGGAAATGAACTTCTCAGCAAAGAAGCTGCGAGTCGAATAAACTCGTGCGCGCGCACAAACACCCACACTGCCACCGCCGACAGCGTGTCCGTGTGTGTGTGTGTGTGTGTGCGCGCGCGCGCGTCTGTTTGTGTGTGTCGGGGATCCTCAGGGAAACAACCCTACCTCCCTTCTCCCAGTGATCAATGTCCAGTCTTGCACGTCCAGATCCATCACTCCTCTTTCCAATAACACGTCAGTCCATTGGATTAAAATAATGTAAAAATCGATCATTTTAAAACACCTCCAGGGGGGCAAAGAGAAAATAAAGGCTTACAGCTACAGGCAAGGACTCCAGAGCTGTCTTTGTGTCACAGAGAAGTGCCCTATTTGAACATGTTCATCACCCACTGTTTTTGTTATGGAGCTTTTGGTCTCCAGGGGACTGTGAGGTCTGTGTGGGTCTGTGTTGCGGGCAGATCTCCAGCAAAATGAAGAACAGTCTTGAATTTAATAAAACAGATATTCTCTCTCATAGGCTGTATCAGCTTTCACTTTCATATCTCTCCCCACATGTAGACAGAATTCAATACCACATAGAGGAAGGTTCAGAATCTGTCCAGAGTGTCCCTGCTAATAAATCCGAGACTGTCTGTGGAACTGAAGCATGCCGTACGGCCATTAGCCCATCCAAAGCACCAGTCTTCAATGTGCTTTTTGTGCTGTTTGAACTCCTACTCACTAAAACAGTGCAACCTGTGCAGTTTTAAAAGCTTAAAATCAGCAGTCCTTGGATAACACAAGTTCCGGGCTTTACATCCAAACTCTGCTCATACATTCAGTCAAAGTTTGCTTTTGTGTGGGACTGAATTTCCATCGGTGTTTAGCATAACATTTAAAATCCGGATGTGAAGGTGAACTCACTCTGCAGTGTTTCAAAAGTGAATGATTTGGATGTCAAGGGATACACACAATTTAGAAATCATAGACAGTTTATCAAAAAAAAAAAAAAAATGTGCCATGGGGAATGATTTGAAGATTGAGCCATGACCTTGATTTACATTTCATCATTATAACACACACCAGGCAGCCAAAACATTAAAACCACTGACAGGTGATGTGAATAACATTGCTCATCTCATAACAATGCAACATTCTGCTGGGAAACCTTTGGTCCTGGCTTTCATTCGGATGCCACCTGACATGCTCCACCTACCAGACCCATCTCTAGACGGCTTTGAATGGGGGAGCAGTTGGACATTCTGGTGGGTAATATGTCCCAATACGTAATATGATGTTATTCCTTAGGCACGCATGCTGGACTGTTTCATGTTTTTGACCAAAGTTTTTTTGATAAACAAGCTAATTTTTGTCCTTTGATGCATTATGGTGGCGATACTCTATACTCTATACTATACGATACTAATTTATAGCCCACAGGCTAAATCTGGCCCCCCATAGGGTGCCGGGTTGCCTCGCAACCATTTTATAATTCTCAATAAAAACAAAGTGATTCACACTAGGAACTGTTTTTGTACTTTAAGTAAACATAAGGTGCCGAGTACATAAAACAGCATCAGAATAAAGCTTGTTTGTGAAAAAAAGGTCCAAGCTCAGCCCCTATTGTCCTAAAATCGTAAAAAAAACATCCTAAAATCTGAGAAACGTGCTAAAATCCTAGAAATGTCCTAAATACCTAGAATTGTCCTAAAATCTGAGAAATGTCCTAAAATCCTAGAAATGTTCTAAAATTCCAGAAATGTCCTAAAATACAAGAAACGTCCTAAAATCTGAAAAATGTGTTAAAATCCTAGAAATGTCCTAAAATACAAGAAATGTCCTATATCCTAGAAATGTCCTAAAATCCTGAAAATATCCTAAAGTCCTAGAAACATGTAATGACAAGTTGGGTATCCTTGCTTTAGTGACAATAACTGCTCAAAGTGAGACTTTTCTAGGCTAAAGACACCTATGTTTGGTGTTAATTGGGCTGGTATTGCATTTGGAAAGGCAATGACCCCCCCCCCATGCCCATGCCTAGAACTGGCCTCGCCACCCAAAAACTGCGACAGACCAAGTGCCCCTCTTATGGCAACAGCACTCCCTGATGGCAGTGACCCCCTGGCAAGACTGTACACCATGACACGCCGTTAAAAACTGCTCAGCAATGGTTTAAGGAACGTGACAAAGAGCATAAGGTATTGACCTGGCCTGTAAATGAACCAGAACCCAATCTGATCAAGTATCCATGGGCCATGCTGGTAAACCCCCCTTGCAGTCCACAGGATTAAAAGGATCCGCCTCCGATGCCCTGGTGCCAGGCACCACAGGACGCCCCCCCCAGAGGTGCTCATGCCTTGACAGGTTAGAGCCAAGTCCAATCCAAGGAGCCCCCACTGTGGATCAGGACTCACAGATACTCAATCAGATTGAGATCTGGGGGATTTTGAGGTCAGGTTGACACACTGGGCTCTTTGTCATGTCCCTTGGCTCATTCCTGAGCAGTTTTTGCAGCGTGCACTTTCCTGCTGGGGGGCCACTGCCATCAAGGAGTGCCATGAGTTGCCATGAGTGGGGGTGCCTGGCCTGCATCAGTGTTTGGGTGGCTGGACTGTGTCAGGTGGCATCCACATGAATACCAGGACACAAAGTTTCTCAGCACTACGTTGCATTGTAACAAGATGATCAATGTTTTTTTTCGGTGCATACCTCAGGCATGATCCAATACACCTGTTCAAAAGAAATGACTGAAAACAAGTGAGTGCTGCATAAGCAGCTTGTGGCCTTGGCTACACTTGATGTTTTTTCCCCACTTGAAGCACATCTAATCCACCAGTGAGCTGGAGTAATTTCCTTTGTTTAAAGCAGCTTTACCTGCTCAAAGAGATAAGTAACCACACAGTAATCATATCAACACTAATTATTATTTATCTTAGCCCACAGGCACATTTTTTTCCTCCTTGTTTAAAAATACTTGACAATTTTAGATTTATGAATAATAATTAAACCACATTGTAATCACACCATGTAGACCCAGGAAAACAATTTAAATTAAGATTTTTTTTTCTGTCAAGAAAGTTAGCACCTTCATGGATTTGTTATGATGTAATGCCCGATAAAACATTATGCCTCACAGTGGGAAAAAAAGATAGGTCAGTTGAGTATTATAAAATCTGCAGTGGAGGAAATTTACTAATTCACTCAAGCAGTATTTACAAAAATACAACTTTGCACAACTGGGAGCTACTTCTATTTACTTGAGTCTATTCTTCTGCAACTGTAGTTACTCCCTCTCATTTCAGGACTGACACACAAACCACATAATCAATTAATAAAGTGCAATACATTACTATTGATTAACCCTTTAAGACCTGAGGAAACTGGCTTGATTTCTTTCAGAAACTTCGGAGGAAATGACAAGAAAAAAAATCCTCACTGAAAAAGGTTAAGGTAAAAACAAACAAAAAACAACAGCAATAAAAATAAGTAAATACTTAATTGAATCAAATAATATAGATAAAATAGTTAATAATAATAATATATTTTTTCCTGCATTTCTTTTATTATACGCTATGTTCTTATAATCTCTCTCTCTCTCTTACTCTCGGGACATCTCTTGCAAAGTTGCTTATTGCCCTTATAGTTATGTTTCCAAAATAAAACACATCAATTTGCTTAGGTTTCAAAGGTTTGAATGCATGTGAAAGGTGTCTGAATGCAGAAAACTGATGTTGTTACAGGTTTCACATGGTTTAACAAGTCAAAAGTGCATGAAGCTGTTTTATTGTCTAAAGCTGCTCTGAATGAATGATATCTCCAGAAGCTTCACCAGAAGCTTTTACTTTTGTTCGTCTGACAGCAGCAAAAAAAGATGTTAGCATTTCGTTGGCAGCCTCCTCATTCTCTGTCCCAGAAACGCTGGCTACAATCTTTATTGGATATAACATATATGGAGATGTTAGTGACGCGAATGCATAATACCAAGCAATCAACCATCTGTGCCTGGGCTTCCTTTACAGACAGTAAAAATTTTCTGTGTACACCCACCAGACTCTATATAATTATTATTAATTTATCTAATTATTTTTTTCTGTCTTTTTTATTTTTTATTTCTTAAGAAATAACTCCAATTTGCTTCAGAGGTTTACATTCTTGCGAAAAGCATCTGAATGCAGCACATGAAAAGTGATGTCGCTTCAGGTTTCAAATGGTTCAACATTTTATTCCTAAACTTCTGTATTTTACTTGGGTAATGAATTCAATGTTATGATGTGATTTAAACCCATTACTTTAAGTTGTATTTAGCATTTTACAGTATGGTATTGCAACTTTAAATTCTGACTTATCGATAGTTCTCTTTTAATTCAAATTTTAGTGCTCATGAATTATAATTTGTCCCCCTGTGTCTCCGTCTACATCTTTGTGTTTTCATTGCTTACTGTCTTGGTCTCCCTTGAAAAAGAGATTCTTAATCTCAATGGAACCAATCTGGTCAAATTAATTAATTAATTAATTAATTAAAGGAATACTTCATCCACAAAATCACCTTTCTTAAATCAATTAGTCGTGCCATGTGTGGCGAGAGGGGGGTGATGAGGTTTAAGAGTTTTTGGTCAGATGATACACCAAACCGACAACGCCACCTGGGGAGTTTCACCCCAGGAAATAGGTTTCATGCAAATTCACCGTTAAGGCACGCAGTTCGTTTCACTCAAGGCAGGAGACACGTTTCTGTACAAACAAGCATGCTCTTTATTTTAACAGTCAATTTAAAACGCTAAAACACCACTCACACAGGGACAAATCAGGGGGGACTAATTTAAAGCTGAGGCTTACCGGGGTGCGTGGGCTACCGACTGATGCGGAGGATCCCCAATCAAACATATAAACACTCAAACACACACGTGACGGTCACACACAACACACACTCTGTGAGGATACCCAAAACCCAAGGGAGCACGGCACACAAGAAAGGGGGGGAAACCCCGCCACCAGGTCACCACCACCACCACCGGACCTCAGCAACTAAAGGGAAAACAAAAGGAAATTAGTGGGGTCGCAACAAAATTCAACAAACAAATATCCAAAAATTATACAAATCAGAAACTAAACAACACAAACTACCAACCACAAACGAAAGAAATAAAGACAAATACTGAAAGAATAACCCTCTGCCCAACCAAAATGTCAAAACCCAAGAAATTAACAAATTAGGCCAGCAGGCAGAGAAACTAAGTAAGTAATGAGAACAAAACAAAGAAATAAACAAATGTGGGGAGGGAGCTAACCTCGCTATTAAATCACTGCATTAAAATTGTTAAAATGATGGAGATTAAAACCTTGGCGCAAACAGAGAAAACAAAAGAAAAGAAAACAGAAACAAAGCAACACAGAAAACAAAATAAAACAGAGACAAAGCAGCAGCGGTCCCCCGTAGCTGGCGGCTATATGTTGCTTTAGTTCAAGCCGCAAACCCGGTCCGCCGGTGCTGACGTCACTCACGCACTAGCGGCAGACGTCACTCACGCACCATCGGCAGACGTCACTCACGCACCATTAGCTGAGGGATAGGGATCTGAGGACCCGATAAATTTATCATCACTAAGTTTACATGTGCATAAGAAAGGCAAGGAATGCAGGAAGCTACCTACCAGTTAGCAGATCGACCACTATGACACACGCACACCAAAAGAAGAGAGAGAGGGTACCGCGCAGCTACCAGCGTCCATCTACAATCAGGCTAAAGTTAGCCGCGGTAATGACCAGTAACCGTGTAACAGGCAGAGAGGGAGACACTCACCACAGCAGGCCATTCAGGTGACACACACACGAGCCTGGGAAGCACCAAGTCGGCCACTCTGCAGCACAACACACAATCATTAGCTCCATGCTACGTGAAAAGCAGCAGGTGAGCAGACAAGCCGCGTTACCTGTCCGAAGCAAAACGTCCGGTGCGGAAATGACGTCACCCGTCAGGAACAGCGAAAGAGAGAGCTGGCAGGGAGGGATCACCCCTCTTATGGGTGAGGGCGCCTCCGGTGGTTGGCTGTGCCATTGCCAATTAGGCATGACAACTCACAGCTGTCTGTGCTGCCACACATGTAATGTTGAATTCATGAACAAACTTTTTCTTTCCTTGAATATCTTCACATAAAATAGCAAATATATGTATTGAGTGACTGATTGGGAACAATGTTTAACAACAGAAAAAAATAAAAATAAAATAAAATAAAAAACGTTACAAACTCTCGCAAGACTTGCAGCTAAATCTGAGTTAGCAAACAACTAGGTAAATGAGACATGCATCCAGTCGAAATTCAGTACTTCACAAACATATGTAATTTCACCAAAAAACCTTGGTATTGTTGTCTGACCTTGAAGAAGGCATATTGTAAATGTTTCATTTACAATATTTTAGTTCAGTTTAAGGGTTTAAGCAAAAATGCATGTGTTTTGGAAGTACTGAGCATACGCCTGGATAAATAAGATCTTCTTTTTTTTTAGGCGTAATTCTCCTTATTTTAAACTTATTTACCCTTATTTTTGACTTTTAGATTATACCGTGTGACCATTTGTAAACAGATGTTTCGATGCAGTTTTGCTTTTGATAAACTTAGACCTTAATCAATCAATAAATCAATATGTTTGCCGTTTTCTGGGGAAGCATACAAGGGAAACAAGGTTTTCTTTACAAATTCAAGGTAACGCAGCATGAAAAATGGTGAATGGTGAAGTATTCCTTTAAATAATATATACGTCTTCTCACATTGCAAGTATTACAGAATTACTTCCTGTACTAGTTATCTCTCAGCAGACAATTATATAAAATAGAGGTTACATAAGTGGGGTTGTTCGACTGGATTTGAATCTCATTGACTCATTAATTTTGACAGTAAAATTATTTAATTAATTTGTCATGAATAGAAGAAAAGGAATTGACTCTTAAAGAATATGATTTTTTGACTTGATGTACCCTGGACCTTTATGAGATCCTACCTGCATAATACATTTTGTGCAAGAGCTTTGTGTTGTACTTTTATCACACAGTGTTCTATTTCATTAAAAAGTGCAGTACAGTTTGCAATGTATTGTGGTATTCTGTATCGATTTGTTTTTTTGTCCTTGTCAAAAATTTAATTCTATTAATAGATAAACAAGTGATATTTCTCTGCAATATAATGTATGTGTCATATGAAGCGCATCGTCATAAACAAATTTTCAAAGCAAAAACATGCAGAGGAGGAAAAGAGAGCGACAGACAGAGATAGATTTGGTCAGCTGTTAAGCTTGACTGTGGAGTAATATTCCCCACTGTGGCAGTGACAACGGCTCAGTGAGCACCAGACTGAATCATCTCTTCCTCTCATCTCTTTGTGTCTATGTGTGCATCTTTGTGGGATTTAAAATAAAAACTCAATATGTATAAAGCATCCTCCCCGTAACTGTTTGCTTATTCATATTGCAGTCATGAGCCTGTCAGTATTACAGACAGCTTTTCAGCTGATCACGTCTCTGGAAAAGTCACATATTCTAGTCCGCAAGCCAATGGCCATTTGAAGACACGAGTACTGAAATCATATGACAAACAACACTGTCACACACTTGCTATTAAACTGGACTTTTTCAAGCATTCTCTGGGCTGAAATGCCATTGGGCAAAATAATATGATTGCAGTGCCACTTTACTTCAGCACAGTCAAGGAGGTTTGGCAGGGAGAGCAATGTTCAGAGGGTCAAAACACTTGTGGGTTTAAGTGCTTGTAACTCAGTCCACCTGGCAGAATAATGTCTCTCAAATAACAGCAGCACAAAAGAAAACCCAAGGGACAGTGAATGTATTTCAAAACCCACTATTTTTACTATCTGAAGTGTGTAAAAGATTCCATGTCCAGGTGTTTTTCTGATTCATTACGTTTACATGATAAAAAATAATTCTGTTAGTGTGACTCAAACTGGACTTTTAACATACATGTAAATATGTTAGTCTGACTGAAATTGTACAAAGCCAATTTTTTTTGAAGTCGGACTAACACACCTAGATAATGCAGTTAGGGGTTGATACTCTTTCATGTACACACCTCAATCGAACCTTAACTGGCTTAGGTGTTCTGTGCTCCCCACACTGGGCTTTGGCACCTGGAAGTCAAACAGCATAAATTCGCAGAAAGCCAGCAAAAAAAAAAAAGAAGAATGAAAAAAAAACGGAAGACAGACAAAGGTGAAGAGTAAAATGTAGAATACTTAAGATATATAGATTTCCGAAAAGTTATCCATGTTTTCACTGTTCGACATGCAACCTGTTTGCCACTTGCTAATTTGTTTGGTATGTGACGTAATGGGTCACCTGCACGAAGGTCCCATAGCAACTAGCTGAAAGGGGGCATACCTCCAACTACCATGGAGGAGTCAGATATACTCTGTCAATAAATCACTGCTCCCCCGTTGCTACAATACTGGGACAAGGACAGTAGTCCAATTAAATGGCCTAATCAAGGTATAGCTGTAGCTCCACTTAACTGTGCATGTAGACATACTGATTGTCAACAAATCTATTGGAAAGACCTGAACTAACAATTTGTTTCTACCCAGTCTGTGGTCCCCAGTCCACTGGTTCCCACAGAACAAATAAGTCTTTAAAACCAAGCGCAATAGTGTTGGGGACTATTTAGTTAGCAGTGGATTAATATACATTTGTTGCTCCAGTGAGAATTTTGGGGCGATAGGAAGTAGAAATTACTCATATCAAGCACAGTGCTTGTGTTCATGATAATAGAGGAACATAATAGCCAGTGCGATTGGCTGATTAGACAATGGATCAGCTGCAGAGGGGAATAAGTTATATCAGGCTTTAGAAATGCTTAATGCTCTTAATATTTGAATCAGTTGTCAGGATGAATATGTCTCTAGAAGTGTTATTTGCAAAAATGTGGGACACTAAAATTCCCAGGACAACGAGAATTATGATAATTTCAGTTCTTTCATATTTATGTGGTATCAGGTGACAAAAATATAACTAATTAAAGTAAGACTGATCATACTGTAGACTTATTGTGTCATATGTGCTGTCATGTGCAATCTATCAGACTGCATCATATGTCAGTGTTGGATGTCACTGAGTGGACCAAATCACATTTCTTTTTTATTTGAAAAGCTAGATATCAGCGTATTTCTCAGTAAGAGGTGAGAAAATTTATATTTTGTATTCAGAGTTGGCTGCAGTGACATTCAGTCAATGGTATTGTAACCCTATCATGAGAAAAAAAAAGGTGGCATTGTACATTTCTGCAAATACAGATACTGTACATTCAGACATTATTGTTCAGCAATTTAGTAATGTGGTTAATGTGTAGTTAGCTTTAGGCACAATATATATATATATATATATATATATATATATATATATATATATATATATATAAAAATATGGAACAGTAGACACTTGGTGAAAATATAATATATGCGCCTGGCTTCACTTCGAGCCACATGATATAAATGTTCTCATCCACACGTCGTTCTCATTCCAAATTGTAAAATGCTGCCATTTTGACAGTGCTTTTGGCATAAGCTCAAGACGGCAAAAGCCACGGTTTACTTTCGAAGAAATGTCACAGGTTAGTTACAGGTGAGGATGCAGGCAGAAAGAACCGTTTGTGGTGATACTTCATACTGGCGGACGACTTCTGCCGCATTACTTGAGAGTGTGGCTAGACATAACACGTTGTTTCTGCATAAAATGTTGTAGGACAACGTCAAGTTGAAGTTAACAACTTTGGAATGGGGACTGGCTGGCTGTCCAGGGACATTCCATACAGAAAATATGTGTGAGCCTTTAGCTTGGTTTGGGTTTTGTGGTTGGTTTAAAGCAGCTACCTTTTGTTGGCTTGCTAACATTAACCGCAGCTGCCAGCATGCAGGAATCACCTGGGTTAGCTGGCATAAAACACAAGCATTTTAATTCTACAGTACACATACTTAATACACAAGGAGAGTAATGCACCCAATTGTTGTTTACTAATGGGTAGTAAGTGAAGCAAAGCCATTTCTTCTTAAATGAGTTACAAGCAGTTAGTAATTTATCACAGTTTGACCAACTTGCCCGTCAAGAACTTAATTATATTTGATCTGGTTCAATTAGGTTCCTTTGTATCTCAGCAGCAACTTTGAGAAAACATTTAAAGTTATTCAAAAGAACATCCAGATGTAGCATCATATCATCATTGTTTCCCCCCTTCTAATCATGAATGTGGCATACCAATACTGTCATATTAAGATCCCTTGGCTGCCCTTGTCATAAAGTTTGGCCGCCTCCGACAGTGAGCAGCAAAGTGAGAATGGCTGGCACTGAACCTGTCATCTTCCATTCATTATCATGACAACTGACAGACTGCGCTGAGGATCATTCAAATCCATGCAGACCCACTAAATCTCAATAAAGTGGAACGTCAATCTGGCTCTGGCTCTACCAAGCAGTTTTCACGTTTGGGGTTTGTCCCCCTAGAACAAGAACAAGCTGTTAGATTGACACAACACACACTCCCCTAACTGCTATTGATTATTCTGCCCACCCATTTTAACAACCTACCCAGTCCTAATTCTCTTTCTATCTTTGTTTGTCCCCCTCTCGCACTGTCTTTCTCATTGCAAAACCAAATTTCAATTAATGGATTATCAGCTGTGGAACACTGTTGATCCCCCGAATCAGGCTCTTTCACAAATGAAGTATCAGCTTGGAGCCCGTTGAAGATGCACACACGCGGGAACAGATATAGCATTGCTGGAGTTTATAAAGTACTTGGCAGAGAAAAAGGAGGAAGGTGTGAGTTCATTATCCAGACCTACAATTTCTCTCTCTCCCACCTGCAACAGGCTAGCCATCAGGGGAAATATCTTGATAGGACGATAAAGAAAACAGAGGCAGGGAATATGCTCAGTAGTCCATTGGAGAGGCGCCAATTGGACTTCGCTGAAAACACAATCTGGAGATCCACTGGGCTGTAAATTGGCTGGGTATAATGTCAGTGTGTTTGCTTGTGTATGTTAGCTTGTGGGTGTGTCAGATAGTGAAGAGGAACACTCGGGAACACTAGCCTGGAGCTTTAAGTCTGCTAACCAAGCAAACAAACAAACACATAGTTCTGAATTCATATCTTGTTTGTCATGTTTACACATGAGGTTTACGCACTGTTTGTTGGAAATGTTGAATCTTTATAATGTTACTGCACACAGTAACATTTTTTCTCATGTAGGGGATTTGTTCGATTTCAAGAGCAATTGAAAAAGAAATGATCCAAAAAATTAGCAAGAAATTAGTGAGAAGTAGAAGAAAATCAATAGGGGGAAAAAAAAGTGAAAAGAAAAATAAATAAAATTAAATAAAAAAACACAAAATGATCTTACAAAATACTTTACATTTATAAGAATTTTGTAACCTACTTTCCAATATATAATTATGAAAATGATATAATATAATAATTATATATAGGTTTTCCCTAGCTTTCTTCTTTTTTTTTTCCCCCAAACATTTTTTCCTAACTGTTTTCTAATTTCTTCTAATGTCTTGACAATTCTAACCAAGGTGCTCATTGTCCTATTTTTCATGTTTTTGCCCCCCCCCCCAGAAATCACACCAGTTTGATCAGGGTGCAAAGTTTTACATACTTGTGAAAGGTGTTTGAAAAAAAACACAAGATGAGTGATATCGTTCCAGGTTTCAAAGTGGTAAAACTGAAAACAGTTCTTAAAACTGCAATTTAAAACTGGAGTCAAATGCCTTTTATGTGTACACACACACTTGGCCAATAATATCTGATTCTAAAATTGCTATCATCATTGAATAGTTGCTCATCGCCTTTTTCCTTAAGTGTGTGTTGGGGAAGCTTCTTGGTAGCATGGAAACACTGGTATGAAAATTCTGCAAGCTCTCTGTGCACATATTTGAATGCGGCTCCAACGCCAGGAGCTACTGGGTACAGGCTGAAACAAGGCTAAAAACATGGTGCCAGTAATTTTTCAAAACAACTTGGCATGTTGGGGCTTCAGGATACTTGGATTACTTTGGAAGAGGAGCATGGAGACATTTCGTGGTTTAATTATGTATCTTTTTAATGCTTGAATCCTGGACACCATTTGCTTCAATTGTTTGGGAGATGGGTGCAAAGTTTTTACCCTGTGAAACTACTGCAGTGTTTTGTGGACTTAAAAACATCATCCAACTTTCCATTGGCATGAAGCTGAGCAGATAATAACCTAATTTTCTTTTTTAGGTGAACTGTTCCTTAAAGAGAAATATATCTATTGAGTGCACGAAAAACATCCTAGATCTTTGTAACGGTTTGATGTTGCGGGAACCAGGTCGGTATGACAGGGTGAATGTGAACCATGCGAAGAACAAAGCCCACTGGGCTTGACGGGAGTTGAGTCTCTTGGCTGAGCGGATGTACTCGAGGTTCTTATGATCCGTCCAGACGAGGAAGGGGGTCTTGGTACCCTCTAGCCAATGTCTCCATTCCTCCAACGCCAACTTCACCGCCAACAGTTCCCGGTTGCCGATGTCATAGTTCCTCTCCGCCGGGGACAATCGTCGGGAGAAGAAAGCACAGGGATGAAGCTTCTGGTCCTCAGCAGACCGTTGAGAAAGGACAGCCCCCACGCCCACATCGGAAGCATCCACCTCCACCACGAACTGTCTCTTGGGGTCCGGGATCAGGAGAATGGGAGCCGAACTGAAACGTCTCTTGAAGAGCTGGAACGCTTCCTCCGCGGCCGGGGACCAACGGAAGGGGATCTTGCAGGAGGTGAGAGCAGTGAGAGGTGCCGCCACCGCACTGTAGCCTCGGATGAACCGCCTGTAGAAGTTAGCGAACCCCAGGAATCGTTGCAGCTGTTTGCAGGAATCAGGAACTGGCCAGGAGGTAACCGCTGAGACCTTGGCAGGGTCCATCTCCATGCAATTATGGCCAATGATATAGCCCAAGAAGGGGACAGAGGAGGCGTGGAACTCGCATTTCTCTGCCTTAACGAAGAGGGAGTTCTTTAACAGGCGTTGCAGGACTGTCTGGACGTGATGTATGTGTTCTTGCTTCGAGCGGGAGAAGATTAAGATGTCATCCAGGTACACGAATACGTATTTGTTAAGCAAGTCTCTGAGCACGTCATTGATGAGAGCCTGGAAAACGGCCGGGGCATTGGTGAGCCCGAAAGGCATCACCAGGTATTCGTAATGTCCCGTGGGAGTATTAAACGCCGTCTTCCATTCGTCCCCCTCACGGATCCGAACCAGGTGATAGGCGTTGCGGAGATCCAGGTTGGTGTAGATGGTGGACCCCTGGAGCAGTTCGAAGGCGGAAGCGATGAGGGGTAGAGGATAGCGGTTCTTTATAGTGATGTCGTTCAAACCCCGGTAGTCGATGCACGGCCTCAGGGAGCCATCTTTCTTGCCCACGAAGAAGAACCCTGCACCGGCGGGAGACGAGGAGGGCCGAATGATGCCGGAGGCCAAGACGTCCCCGATGTATGTGTCCATCGCCTCTCTCTCCGGTGCCGACAAGGAGTACAGGCGGCCCTTGGGAGGAACAGAGCCGGGAAGGAGGTCGATGGCGCAGTCGTAGGGCCGATGCGGAGGCAGTGACGTGGCCCTCGTCTTATTGAACACCTCCCGGAAATCATGGTACTCAGGGGGTACCTTAGAGAGGTCTGGAGTGGAACAGGAACTGGCAGGCGGCACGGGCGTGACGGTCTGTCGAAGGCAGATCTGGCAACAGGAGGGGCTCCAACCCAAAATGGACCCCGTGGACCAATCGATGTGGGGGTTGTGACGGCGAAGCCAGGGATAACCGAGGATCAGGGGAAGACTTGGAGATCTCAGAACGTGAAACCTGATTGTCTCGAGGTGCGTGCCAGACAGGAGCATTGAGATGGGTGTAGTCTGGTGAGTCACTCTCCACAGGAGATGGCCATCCAGAGCGCTGGCCGGTATGGGGCGGGGAAGAGGATCCAACTCAATCTCCAGCTGCCGGGCGAGTTCCTCATCAATGAGATTGACGTCGGCTCCGGAGTCAATAAAAGTAGCGAGGGTGTGAGATCCCTCCGCCAGCTGTAGCTGGACGTGAAACAGGGGCCGTTGATCAGGAGCAGAGTTTGAGTTCAGAGATCGGCTCAGCAGGATGCCCCTGTCTACTGCTGAGCCCTCCCTTTTGCCGGGCACCGAGAGACAAAATGGCCGGCCTGGCTACAGTAGAGACAGAGATTTCCCCGACGTCGTCTCTCCCGTTCTTCTGGCGTCAGACCGGTGCGACCCACCTGCATGGGCTCCGCTCCCGAGGGGTTCTCTGACAGGGGACCAGGGGTAGCGGGTGTCCCATGCTGGCGGATGGAGACCCGATGATTAGCTCCCTCCAGGCGTTGCTCTCTCCTTCTGGCCTGGATCCGTCTGTCCAACCTCGTAGTCAGTTCAATGAGCCCATCCAAAGAACCAGGGAGGTCGAACGAGACCAACTCGTCTTTAATGTACGGAGCCAGCCCGTTGAGGAAAGCGTCACACTGGGCCGCCATGTTCCAGTCGCTCAACTGGGCTTTGGTCCTAAAGTCAATGGCAAAATCTGCTACTGTTCGGTTCCCCTGTCTGACTCAGGAGGCTTCCGGTGGCGTCGGGTCCCGCTAGGACTGGTCCGAAAACCTTTCATAGCTCCTCCGCGAAGGCCTGGAAGGAGGCGCAGGCTGGCGTGCCTCTCTCCCACTCCGCCGTTCCCCACAAGCGTGCCCTGCCGGTGAGGTGGTTAATGGCAAAGGCAACTCTGGCTCCCTCTGTGGCGAAGGTATGTGGCTGCAGGGCAAACAGGATTGAGCAGTTTGTTAGAAACGGGCTGCAGCCCTCAGGATCCCCGGCATATCGTTCAGGAGCCCCTACCCGGGGTTCGGATACAGATCTAGGAGTTAGCGCCTGAGGTGGAGCAGGCGAGGCGGGAGCTGGAGCAGGAGGGGTGTGATGAGTCAGCGTGGTAGCCATCTGTTGTACTTGGGTGGCTAATAGGGTTAGCGCTCGTTCCAGCGCTGACACCGATTGGCGAGCTTCAGCCGCGTTGGAGGTGAGCTGAGCCTCGTGTTGCTGCAACATTCCCTCCACGCAGGCAAGACAGGACTGGAGAGCAGTGTTCTCTGCTGGGTCCATGTTTGGCCAGATCGTACTGTAACGGGTGTGGTGTGGACCCAGATGCAGTACACCGGTAAACAGGACTAGTTGGCAATGACGTTTATTTAAACCAACACAGATAATGCACGAAGGGAGGTGAAGCAGTACTGACAAATGTTCGTTCTTCGAGCGGAACGCCCAAACAAAGTCCCTGGAGAATGGACGATGGGAAGAGACGAAGCTTACTGCACTCGACGCCAGTGAGGATGAAATCCCGTTGTCCGACGAATCGGCGACACGTGTGGAGGTGCCGTCGAGGAGAGAGCGGAAGAGTGGTCGGGGACAGGCGGAGGTTTCGTAGCCAGCGGAGCAGTCCGTGAATGCAGCAGTACCGATGGGGATCAGGCAGAAGAATCGTCGGGGCCAGGCGGAGGAGTCGTTACCGGCAGAGCAGATCAGGAACGCCGAAGCAGAACACGTGGTCGGGGACAGAAGGCAGGTAGGTTTCCCAGGGAGCAGGCGAAGAGAGCAGGTCGGGGACAGGCAGGGTCGGCTTTGTGAGATCAGGCAGGTAAACGCTGGAAGGTCTTGCATAATGCGAAAGAACGATCTGGTGACGAGTGTGTGTGCTGAAGAGGCTTATATGCTGAACTGATTGCTGATGAGCTGCAGCTGAGAGGTGAGTGAGTCGGGGTGGCAGAGGAGGTGGGCATGGCTAGCAGGTAGAGAGGGTGAGTGGAAAAGTACTGGCAGAGTGGCAGGAGGTGGATGAGAGGCAGGAACCGTGACAATCTTTAGCTTAATCCCTTAAAAAATGGGAGCAAAAACAAAAGTGGTGCATTTAATTTATTTTTTTTTAGTTTATATATAATTTATGAATTCTCACATGGTCACACTTGTTGACAGGACAGGGTAATTTAACTCACAGTCTTTTATAGTCTGGTATTGTATTCAAAATTATTCCAGCAACTTCTGGAATGTCACTGAACAAAATATTGACAGCTCTTGGCATTTTTGGGCCCTACCAGTGAGGTGGATACAAAAATACTGTCGCCTGGGTAACAGTTGTACCTTTGCATCAACCCGCTCAAGCCAGCACACTGGACAGGACACTCCAGCTTCACTTCATGGAACTGACACTGACACTGCAACTGCTCAAATCGTGAAGAATATCAGAGGTCACGTACTCCGTGTCACTACACCAACCTTCTCTTTTAAGTTTTTTTTTTCTTTTTTTTCACTTTTTATAAGATAGCAATGGCAGGAAAATAAGGAGAAAGGGTAGGTGGCATGCAACAAAGGTCCCTGGCTGGATACAAACCAGGGCCCACATTTATCAGCAGATAAATAATAATTGAGTTATTGCACATATTTAATATGCCACCTGAGAATCAGATTTGTTGCATGATTGGTGTCAAAACCTACAAAAGTAATCTGTGACAAGTACTAGAAATTTAGTGCCATGCCTCATCTTGTGTTATTGGGAGATTTGGCAAACCATGCACTCTGCAGGGGGTATGTTTTCAAACAGCATGCTGAGACTTTTGGTAAGAGCACAGTGCCACTTTCCAAAACAGTTAGAGTTAGGACCTATGTCAGAACAAGTAACAAACGCACACAAACGCATCCCTGTGCACATCCAACTCTTGTCCAACTTGGGATGTTTGGCCATCGGCACACTCAAGCGCAAGGTTGGATAAATAACCGGCATTTCACAGCCATCAATGAGCAGGATCATTTAAGAGCAGAAATCCACCAAGAATGAGTGCTGATGCCTGGTATGAATTAAACATAGCGACTGTTGTTTTATCAGATTCCACACTGCAGATGATAAATGAGACGTTTACGTCACAGCATTACACCTGGTTGTCTCTCTTGGAAAACATGAGGATGTAAAAAACCTTGACACGCCACCTTATATCACCACTTCCTTTGACTAATGCAAGCCACAAGTTGTCATAGAGACATTCAGGCTGCAACCATCCTTTCCCCTATTCACAGGCCAGCAGGTCTACCTGAACCACAGGTCTTGACTACATGCTGACTGTAGGAATAGCATATAGGTATTGCAGAATGCCTATCCTGGTGTTGGTTTGAGTATAATTTGCACACTTTTTCAATGATTAATTTTATCAGCAATACTTAAAACCAAATGGCAATGCAGATAATCAGCAAAATGCCAAATATCGGCCCCGATAATCGCCCACGCCGATTAATATTTCTGCTGATGGGTGCTCAAAACAGTGTTTTTTTAAAAAAAAAACATTAAGGTCATGAATTGTATGTTATGTATTCATGTATATGTATAACTGCACCAACATAATAAAACTTAATGAGGTGACTGCAAATGAACAATAACAACTCTTAATAGCAAAATATAACTTTGATACAGCCAGCCGTCACTGGGAGCAGGCTACACAAACACACACACACACACACACACACACACACACACACAAAAGGAGTGAAGCAGCAGCTACTAAATATTCTCTCAGGAGAAGTTTAACTGGCAATATAACTTATACATCAGCAGGAAAAACAAAACAGGGCTGGAGAGGTCAGGAGGCCACATGAGCACGACTCTACATGCAACAAACAGCTCTGTCCATGCTCCTGAAATTTTAGCAACCCTATTCATAACATCTCTCTTGGCCTGACACAGGCAAAATAGTTATCAATCAATTCATCACGAACCATACGCAATGAAATGCATTGACACATAATACTCAATGCTACCAGAACTGTTTAGTAAAAAGGCTCACATGAACACAAATCATAGGCAGAGTGCACAAACAACACAGACACCTCCATGGCTGTGAGACACAGCTGCCACAATACAGTCATAACAAATGCAACATATCACTGCAGGCTTCAAGAGGACCGTTAACAAGCCAAACAAGTTAGAAAAGGCTACCTAAGCCGGTACACACGCATGCAGTAAAATACAATCCATTAACCAACAACATGTAGACCCACACAGCAGAGAAATAAAGTGGATTTGTTATTCACTCACCAAAGCTGAAGGGGCACTGCTGGAGGCACTGGGGGTGCCTCCAGTGGACGAAGTGGACGTCACACCTGCGGAAACAGTAACATCACTCATTATTGTGTTGATCACAAGTCTTTTTAAAACATGCAGTCACAATGCGCTTCACAAACACATGTACACACACTTAAAATAAATGAGTGAATGAGTTATTTTATAAAGTTTCAATAAATTACAGTATGGGACACAGTAAAATGAGGGACAAACAGCACCAAAACAAACAAAGAAAAAAACATGTGGAGTCGCTCTCTAGGAAGGCTTGCCTGTGATGGTGGGTTTTTAGTGGACGCTTAAAACAGTCAAAGGAGTCAGCAAATATGATGGACTGGGAAAGATTGTTCCAGAGGGTCAGGGCTAATGCAGCAAATGCATGATCACCTTTGTTTTTGTAGTTGGAGTTGGTGATGGATAAGAGGCCAAGATTTGAGGATCAGAGTGGTAGAGAAGTAAGGAACAAGGAGGTCGTGCAGTGTCTTGTATGTAATCAACAGGATCTTGTAGTTTAAAGTTCATACATAGTTGGCAGGTAATCTTATATTACTTTCAATGGCACACATTGGTGCAGGGTCTTCATCAGTGCCTATGCATTTCACTCAAGGGCGTGTCAAGGTAGTGGCCTAGTCACCCCTTGTGCCATTTATGTGGTGTCACTCCCTTGTGTTGTGATTGGTATGTCTATTGATCTTTTAAACAGAACTGTAAGCAGAAATATAAGACTGCAATTTTAGTTATTAAAGCAGGGTAGTGGTGACAAAAAATGGTAAATGAAAGCTATGCCAACATGCATGCCTTCAGCAGCGCTTATACTTAATGGCACCTATGCATACGTCAGTCTGAACGTCAGTCTAAAAAAGTCTGAACATGTCTGAAGCAGAGCGAGCAAAAAACGTCTGGATGCACACTTCAAGTTTAATAATGTTGCTAGCATGATCTAAAAGCTATAAACATCACCGCTGAACTTATAGAAGGCAGGATCCACTTGACTGTTACTGATGTCTCCCATCAAAGGCAGTAAAGCTGGTAGAGGAAAAATGTGAGCTGCTCAATACAAACCTCATGCAGCATCCAACCTCCAGTGGAGCTGGACAGGCCTACAGATATTCTTTTTTATATATTGCTGTACATTAGTGTGCTGTATGTTCGAATGAATCATTTTGTGAGAAAAGCAAAGGACTTAAGGGCAGTCAGTCAGAAAACTCCACCCA
The DNA here is from genome assembly GCF_026936395.1 of Plectropomus leopardus. NCBI lineage: Eukaryota > Metazoa > Chordata > Actinopteri > Perciformes > Serranidae > Plectropomus > Plectropomus leopardus. Next base: position 38,777,159 of record NC_142176.1, on the reverse strand, counting down.
ACTGAAACCGATGGCTCCTCTAAAGAGCGCACATTTACAAGTAAACCAATCATCATTACAGCGTCGAGCAGTTATATGACATGACTCACCTGTGCTGAGCTCTCCATCAGGCTGCTGCTTCTGTGCTCTCATGCAAGTCCTAATGCTTTATTCAGCCACTTTCTTCCAAGCTTCCCCTGAATGTTCTGTTTTTATGCACCACGCAGGGATTATGCACTCCTGGTCCAAGTCTAATGGAAGTGCAGCCATAAAAGCAGATCCAGCCATCACTATTGCTATGTTTTCACCATCAATAAACCTTTTAATATGAATGTATAAGTATGTGCATATAGCTGTTGCTTCCATGTGTCATGGGCTACATCTTCATGTTTTTTAAATGCTGAAAACATAGTAGTCATCATAACAGAGCACCTAATGGAGCATAAGAAGGCCTTTAGAGCATCAACCTGGAAAGCTATAAAAATGAACTGTATTGCCTGTCAATTTCAGCAGGCAGGACGTGGAAACTCAACGCTCTCCAAACTGCTCTGACTACTAATGGAGCCTCATAATTCCAAACTCTCTGTCCGCTTGCTTCGGAGAATAGAGCAGAAACTCAGTGGATACAATTCTGTTTTTACTTCCTTTTAATAATGCATGAAAGCGAATAGATTCATTTTCCCTCTCTGTTCAATATTTAAGTGCACAAGGCTAGCGCTGATCCTCAGTGAATCTGTGCCGCACTGAGCACCTCAGTAGGTGTCCCAATATCCCACTCTTGCTTCTCTGACACCATCTGAGACAGAGGAGTAATACTGTATGGACTCCCCGAGTAAAAGCGTACTGGGCCAGTGGATCATATCCACAAGCCGGCGCTTTTCAGGATCAGCCAGCAGGGGTATTAAACAGACATGGTTATCTACACTGTAAAAAATGACTGTAAAATTAAAATTATCAGGGAAGTGCTGCAAATCATGACATCATAAAACTAAATAGAAAAACAATGAAGCAGTGTACAGTTTTATATTTTATAATATTTTGTAAAGCACTGAACCGAGCAAAACAGTTCAATTTAAAGTAAGCCTGGGTCCTACATTTCCCACAATGTACACGGACACACACACAAACATCATCATGAATTACGATCTCTGTGACCGGTAAACTGAAGCTGACGTATTTAAGTGGTGGAGTGGCACTTTAAAGCAATTAAAAATTAATTTCAGTGGTTATAGACAAATTGTCACAGATTGTCATTATCAGACTCCTCTCCTTTAAAAGGGAGATTTTTTATATTACAGAAGAAAAACATGTTAGAGAGACATAATGACATTTCTTTGTAGAATTTACAGATTTCTGTATTTTTTTTAACTTAAAGTGTATTACATATTACAAATTCATTTTTTATGCTTTACAGAGAAATATGCAGTTTAAAAATTACAATGGATTTTAAAACATCTAAGTGTTACATTTGAATCATCTTTAAAACTTGAGCTTTCCTATTGATGTTCACTCTAAAAAATTAATAATAAAGTGTTATTGGCATAAATATTAAGACATTGACAAAAAAAAGTCATTTTACCTGTCAATAACAGCTATTTGAAATTGAAAGATAAATAATTATGATTTTCTAATGTGTAGATTTTCAAATATTTATTTATATGTCCACCTAATGTGGCTGGTTACGGAATTGCAGAAAATGTATTTTTGTCTTCCAAATGGACAGTGTAAATTTTAAAGTTTTCTGCTATTTGTAAGAAATTGAGAATTATGATAAGAGTAAATGAACACTGATTATATGTTCTCACTAGAATTTGAAACCTTTTTTTTGATGGATTAAACTTATAGTCTCTTTGGGGAAATTGGGAGGATAGTGTTTCAGTATAGGAGTGAAATAATAGCAAGTTGTTAATGAATAGAATAATAAAAAAAACATGAAAATGTGCTTATTAAAATCCTTTCATGGACAATTTGAAATGTTAATGCTTTGTGGTCGCTTAAGTCCCTTAATGATAATATGTATTGATGGCTGTTGCTACAACAACCCAGCCTCCAACCGCAGATGACAGAGAGGAAACGTGTGTAGAGAAGAGGTGATGTGAAGCGGGCTTAATGCAAGCTTAACTCAACACTAAGACTGAGTCAGGTAGGTCATATTCATGTTTAAACCTTAAAACAAAGTGACATCAGTGTTCTTGTGTTACTTTTAGATGCCTTTCACAAGTATTTCAGCCATTGAGCATGGAGAAATTGGTGTAATTTCTTTTGAAAACATCGGGGGGAAAAGGCAATGAGCAGCTTGGTCAGAAATGTTCCACAAATTGCAAGAAATTAGTAGATTTAGAGGATTATTATAAAAAAAAGAAGCCAGGGAAAATAAAATGAAAAAAAGCTAGAGAAAGCCAATTTGCTCAGGTTCCAAAGGGTAAATCCATAAAATGAAAACAATCACATGAACAAACAAACAAACAAACAAACAAACAAACAAACACACAACAACTTTGTGGCTGCTTGTGGGGATTTGCAAGTGAGAATATTTACAGGATGCTGTGGATATACCCCTCATACAGTAGCAACATGTATGCTTTCCATAACAGCCTATGAGTGTTGTAAGACAACTTTAGCTCCTGAGAATTTCACTTCCATTTAAAGCTGATGGACTTAAAAGTGCCAGATTTTAAAAAAGAATTATGAAAACTGGGGCAGCAAAGATCAAGACAAATATATCTACCTGATATACTAATAACCAATAAATGCCTCTGCTGGTGGATGATGTAATGCGAACTCCATTTGACACAATGGCAGCCGGCTGGTAACAAATGATCTTGTATCCAACGGAGTGGACGTCTGCACTGGTTAGATGGTTATCACAGTTAATTTACACAAATTACCCACATGGTTTTGTTACAGAACTGGTTGAAAATCAGTGAAGTATCCCTTTGATACACTTTCACCATATATTGATGCAGAAAAGGTACACATTGGTGTATAAAAAAATCAATGGAATGTAGTAAATTAAGTGTTTGATGCTAAAAACGTTCTAGCAGAGGACCCTCAGACCCTCTGCTGCATACGTGTCTATACCAATGTGGGAACAAAAGCTATGCCATGGGCTGGGAGATAAGTCAAGCCCCCGAACCTGGATCTTACATTTCCCACAATGCACACAGACACACACACAAATATCATCATAAATTAAGATCTTTGTGACCGGTAAACTGGAGTTGACATGTTAAATTGGTGGAGTGGCACTTTAAAGCAATTAAAAACTAATTTCAGTGGTTATAGACAAATTGTCACAGATTGTCATTAACAGACGCTTCTCCTTTGAATGAGAGCTTTTCATATTACAGAAGAAAAACATATTAGAGGGACAGATTGCAACTACTTTTCACTGTTATCAAATGCTTTTTTAAAAGTCTATATTCACTGTAACTCTTTTGTTATTTCTCTATTCAGAATTTTGGATTTCATGTAAATGTTTTTTACTAGTTATGACAAAATAATTTACCTTTTTTTTTTTTTTTTTTTTTGAATTTCAATTTCCAGTAATGCTCACACTTATTGAAGGGCAACAGAACTTGTTTGCCTCAGTGTGCCTCTACATCCCTATTTTTTTTTTCATGATGACATTTTATTTATTGATTTATTGTTTATATTTGTCTATTTTTCTGCTTAACAGTGTTGACTCATTTTATTCTATTATGTTTGGAACTTTGGGCTATACAATAACATGCCACTCTCTCTACCACTAGTAGTTATTATGTTAATCACTGTTCATGTATTTAGTGCTCACTCTAAATATTTTTCTATCTCTACATTCTCACTCAGAATTAAAGCCCCATGTGAATGAGATGTTGGACCTTCTGAGACTACACGTTTGGAAAGCAGCTCTACAGGGTTAAGGTAGGGTCAGTCTAATAGTGTCATATTTTATTTTTCATTTTAGATTTGCTGAGCATGGCTGCTTTCAGGAGTGTTTTTGAAGTAGGGTGGGTTTTAGGTAGTCAATCTAACCTATCCTAAGACTGTGAAGGGTAAATAACATTCTGAAAATGATCCCTTGCAATATTTCAGGTTATTATATTTGGCAATATCTTTCAACCCTTTGAAAGTTGTGAAAGGGTTGAAAGATGTCCCAAATTGTCTTTGGACAAGTTTCAAAAACATGAGAAGCCTTAGAAGAATCTTAGAAGAAATGACCCAGTAATTATCAAGAATATAGCAAACATTTCATGAAAATTAGCCAAAAAGAAAAACAACAAAAATCCCCAACCAAACAAACAAGCAAATGATGAAGTAAAAAAAAAAACTAAAAAGACAGCTTAAAAAATTTAAATATTCAGTAAAAATAATTTTAGATATATAATAAAGATTATTAAGCAAGCAGTTATGTTTCTCTTGCTTTAAAAAAATATAAATAAAAAAATTATATCTAATTTCTTGCCAAGTTTCCAAGGGTTAAGGCTACATGAGTTGGAAGAAGGTGACCATTTCATTGTGTGCTATGAGTAAACAGCTTTTTATTAAATAATTGGACTGCCATGATTTGGATTCTTCACCTGACCTCCTGGCCTTACTTTGGTGGTCAATCTTAAAATGATTTAGTGCAACAGAAAACCAGTTTAAGTCTGGTGGGGCTCTTTGCTGCACCTCTCGCTCGTTTCCTGTCACCTCTATACGATCGCTATTAGATAAAGGTTTAAAAAAAAGCCCCAAAAACCCAGCCGGCCCAATCACACATGGCAAGAATGGCTAAAAATGGCAATGTCGAGCGCACAGAAAATAAACAGAAAATGCTGTTTATTCAACATATGATGTAGTTACTTGGTAGTATTCTCACAGTATTAGAAGTACTTTTTAAAGTGTTATGTTATTGTAATTTCATTTTTGCCTTCATTATCTTTAAATATTTGAAATGCATTCATTAAGATTTAGTCATATTTGCATGCAACAGACTGCAGCTGCTGCCAAAAGCAGTTTGTTTAAACTGTCAGTGTGATTGCTTTTACAGATAATTCCTCATAATAATCTTGTTTGCGTAACAAGTCACTTAGTTGTGGAATTACCAAGATAATTTGTTTATGACCTGCTGCTATCAATACTGACTAAACCAATTATGGATGGAACTCTGGTTGATCAGATTACATTGAAATTACAACATGACTTTTAAATTTTAAATTGCAATGCACGATTTGACAGACAAATTGCTAGGCTGAAAATGATGTACGTCGTGAGCTGGTAATTGTGGATGAGGATACAGGCCATCCTGAGGACATTCAGTAATGAAGAGAGTCAACTTATAATTATTTTAAGACTTTTCAACTGGACTGTGTACATATTCCCCATGGATGTCACCATCTCTCACCCGATGGTTTGCACTGCATCCTGGGAGAGTAACTCAAGCCAAAAGGCCTAGGCAGTACAGAGTCATAGATTTTTTTGAGGTCACTCTGCAGCTGCCTGGTGTTGGTTGCATGTGATTTCATCAAAGTAGACACAATGGATCATTGTTGGGTGAAGCACTTCAGAGCAGAGGTAATTCCTCCTTGTTTTTCACATTTTTCACAGTTTTGGAGTGCCTGGATTTTCTTCTTGTTTATCCTGTTGGTTCCCGTTTTCCAAGTTTTTGACCTACGTTTGATCATAGCCTACAGAGCAACCAGTCATCTCTCTATTTTCTCATACTGCTTTTCCATCTCACTTTCACATTTCTGGTGTGTTGTCCACTGAAACTCACAGCAATGGCAAATATGACACATCATAATTTGACTGCTACCAGCAAGGTTACACTAAATGCCAAGTAACTAAGTTAACCTGAGGCATATGTGAGGGGTCTGAGTTTGACGCATTATCCAACAGGGTTGTGCATGAATGCTCTAAAAGAGCAGTTTAATTAAACATGCTCATATCATGAGTGAAGTGATCACTCGAGACAGTTGATGCTCGATTTACAAGGATATACTCCACATGACATGCCAACATAACCAGCCCGTTCTCATTATAAGCATGTAAAATAGCACTGCTTTATCAGTGCTTTTGGCGTAAGAGCGCAATACCAAAGGGCCCCTTTCTTTTATTCATGAACCAAGGGCTGGACGACGTCAGCTGAGAACGTGGATAATTATTTTACGCCGGCGGACAGTCACAAAGAACCTGGTGCGTCTGCACAATGCATACACAGGAGGTAACTTGACAGATAAAACCTGTTGCATGTGCATGAAACGCATCAGGACAGTGTCAGGTTGAAATGCTGCCAGTAACAGCATAACATAAGGAGCCCAGAGGGTGCCTGTAGGGCGGGATTGAAGGTAGAACAAACCTAGACTTTGATGCGGGAGTCCCGTGTTTGCTTCTCCTTTGAATGTGATGGGTTTTTTTCTACACCTTACCATGTGCCTCTTTCCCCTTATTCTAAGCATCACATCCCAGCGTTGGTTGCCATGTGCTTTTGTGTCCTAAACATAACCATCTGCAGTATCATTCCAACATGTGCTTGTGTTCAAATCAATCAAATCAAATCTTTATTTGTATGGCACTTTTCATACAAAGAGTAACACAAAGTGCCTCACAGAGATTAAAAACAATAACAGAAATGAAAAACATCAATGAAAATCAAGAAAAATACAGACAGCCTGACCCTCCCACCCCCACCTAGACGTACGCAACAACACACACACAATCATGTAGATATTCCCACACATATTCGCAAAGGCACCCGAACATCCACCCTTACCACCCACACACACGCACACATACACCAACACACACCAATTGTTACTAAAGAGACATGGCTAGGCACTGAGACCTGAGGCGAGGGAGAAGCTACCTTTGGGGGCCAACCTCACTGAGAGAGGTCACGGTCCAGCACCGCCGGGGCGCCGCCACAGAGACCATCCCAACCCGGGCGGACAGGAGTGCCCGCACCAAGATGCCGAGCCCTCTAGCCACCCGGGCCGAAACAGTCCACGGTACAGCACCCCCAATGGTGGACCAGAGACCACTCCCAGTCCGGTAGGCCCCGATGAGGAAACACTGGAGCTAAAAACTAACACAATAAAATAAGGTAAAGAACATAAAACCTAAGAACGTAAGGGACTGAAACAGTAAAATAAGACAAAGAATACAAGTGCACAGTAAAATAGATTAAAGGTTATAACCGCTAATAATTAGATAGATAAATAAATGGGAGACTAAAACAGTGGGATAAGATAAAATAAAAAAGGAGAATAAATAAATAAATAGTTAGTTAGTTAGTTAAAAGCCTGATTGAAAAGATGGGTCTTGAGCCTCTTTTTAAAAACCTCAACACTGTCTGTGATCCTGAGGTTCTCCGGGAGGCTGTTCCACAGACGGGGGCCATAGTAACTGAAAGCCGCCTCCCCATTTCTTTTAGAGCTAACTTGTGGTATGGTTAAAAGGCCAGTGCCGGAGGACCTCAGGGTCCGCGAGGGTTGATAAGGTAAAAGCAGCTCAGTTAGGTAAGAAGGCCCAAGACCTTTGAGACACTTAAAAACAAGTAAAAGAACCTTAAAATGTGTTGATCAGCAACATCCCAGAACATGAAGACCAGAAGCAGAGGGATACCTTAAATGAGACATTTAGATGTGGAAATCCACTGACAAAGCTGCAACATGCAACGACTTAGAATGAGAACGTGTTGACATAACGTACAACACAACACTGGAGGGCAAATCTTCTAAAAGTATTCCTGAATCCAGTTCATGTGGATATCTAAAGGGGTTTCATGAAAAATCCGAAAGTTAAATCTTCTAAAGGAAAAAAAAAACTAATATTTTCACGTAAATTGTGCCTGCCGGGTCTTAAAAAAACGTGAGCAAATCAAGTCAGCAACATCGGGAACAAATTAAAAATTAGACATTTGAAGCATCCAAACAGTCTTGAGAAATATCTGCATGTGAATAATGATCACAAGATTTAAGTTTAATTTAAAAAAAATGGAAGATGAAGATGAATGTAAATTATTTCATTTTGGGGGACCTGGTTTATTATTTGAGCTCTAGACTGTGAATATAAACTACTTCATTTTGGTGTGAACTGAACTTTCAGCTAACTGTTGACACACCACTGATAGTGTATGACATGAAAGCAGTTGGAAGTAAAAGTATGGCAATGGGAGGCAGAAGATTTAAATTTTGGGCAACTATGCTTAAGAGGCAACAGTTTAACACACGTCCTGAGGGGATTTTAATCAATGGAAGACAAATGCTCTCATACAGCCTAAAATTATTTGTGGATGACAAACACTTGTAATAATCACAGTTTGGTGCAGACTGCAAAACCTATCATTAGAACCATTGTGCTAATAACTTTGGGACAATAGTTGGGGCTTTTTGGATACACATGTGTGTTTGATATGACCCACTGTGTATTGGCTGACTTGTTGAATGGTTTGCTGGTTGGACGAGACGGGTTATGTGACTGGCAGAGATGATAATGAGCTTTGGCCAAACCCTGTGATTTATATTCCACATCCTCCTGACCATTTCACACATGGTGTGCCATGTTAGTACACCAATACAAGTGAAAATAAGAAATGTACTTGAACACATGCTTATTTAGTTTGCAGCCATGACCGAGCACTCCTCTTTACGTGTCTTTAAAATAGAATCTGTAGAGTGTGAATGACTTGAATGACTGAGCTTGGTGAGGTCAGTGAGCATTGCTGTTGCAGAGCTATAGACCCATTCACATTCTACAGCAAGAGCAGAGCTGATGCACACCGAGTTAACGCCGACTGTTTATACAAAGAGCATTACCGACTATTATCAAAAATAAATCTTGCTCAGGAGACAACTGTAATGGGACTGAATATTGACCGCATACAATATAAACTCATGTAAAAACACTATTTTGGGTCTCAGAAAATACTCTGAATTGAGTTTATATCCCAGCATGAACTTTGGTTCTATGTTCTTAGAATGTTAAAATGCAAAGTTCCAGTAATGTTTTCACCCGCAAGTTTTCTTTTAGTTCCCAGAACATTCTTTAGAAAGGTAGTGTAACATTCTCTAAAAACATCCTAAAAATGCTTGGTGATAACCCTCTAAAAATGTTTTTTTTCTAATGTTATGCCCTCAGATTCTTAAAATGTTTTAATGTTCACAGAATGTTATTTTAGAGTTAGGCTACTGTGCTTTCAAATACAAATACAAATACAAATGATTTGTGGAACCCCAGCTAGCAATATTAGGTTCTTAAATGTTCTATGAATCGTACAATGCAACCAATGCAATGTTTTAGTGACGTTTCTAGCTGCAAATTTTCTTAGTTCCCAGAACACTCTTGTTAATGTTGTCTTATTGTTCATAGTACATTTTCATTTAAAAAAAAAGAAAAAAAAAAAGCTCTGTAATCTCAGTTGTTTGCTCAATTGTTACAACTTGTAGGTAATTTTAGCCAATGTTGTGGGAACGTTCCCTGCTAGCTAGGATGTCAGGCTGTAAATGTTACTGATTAGTATTAAAGGCCATTAAGAATCAGTGAAGCCAGTGTGCAAAATAGAAGGGGGCTCAAAGCATTAATTCACACCTCGGACGTCAAGATGTCAAAACCCTTCTTAATATTTATCATCATCATTAATAATTTGAATTTACACGTGTTGGCATTGCCAGAGACGATGTTATTGTTTTTGTTTGTTTGTCGTTTGTCTAACAGGTTTGTGTTTTACACATGCAATTGTAAACTTTCTTGTATATGTTAAATCAAAAAGTGAAAAGAGGATTTGATGTCTTTTTTTTCATAGAACTTTATTTTTAAGTCAAATGTATTTGGACTTATTTATCCAACAGAGAATCAAACATTTGGAGATTTGCTACTCAAGGGGAGTTACCAGTTACATTCCAGTGTTGTATCATAACATTTAAATAATGAATTGAGGCATTCAGCCTGAGACAGCTGTTCTCAGTTTTGCACATGGTTTTAGTGAGGTGTGTGTGTGTATGTGTGTATCTGTGTCATCAAGCAAATCTGCACAGGAGAACACACAAGTAAATGTACAGATTGCCCTCAAAATTTTAATATGTTACTGCATTTTTATTTATTTATCTGTCAAATTTTTAACATTTATTTAGTTCCTTGTAGTGTGTCCCTACAGTTTTTGCATGTGCTGCCCAGAAGCTTTACAGGTGCAGTGGCTGCAGGACTCTAGCCCAGCTTTGAGTCTTACCCAACCAGCAGAGGTTAACATGGAAGCTTAGATTGACAAACTGTGCTTTATGTGTCTTTCTGCCTCTGCTGTTGACATTCCAGGATTCCACTATTGATGCCGGGATGTCAACAAAAGCACATGTTAAGATTACGCAACAAAAGCATTTGGTTATGATTAGGCAACAAAAGCACATGTTAAGATTACGCAACAAAAGCATTTGGTTATGATTAGGCAACAAAAGCACATGACAGCCAACGGTGGGAAGTCAATAAATGCACATGCTGGTGTGGATGGTTAGGATTAGGCAAAAGAGGCACATGGTAATGTGTAGAAAGAAAACATCACATTCAGACTGGAAGCCAAGAGCAGACTCCTGCATGAAGGCTGATGTTTGGTCAACCTCTCCTGCCTGCTCTATGGGGACCTTCATGCTCCTTATATCACATTGTTACCAGCAGCATTTCAACATGACGCCATCAAGCAGTGTATCATAAGGATGTGGCAGGTGCCGTTTTGCTGTCCGCCGGCTACATAACACCGTGGACGATTCTGTCCAGACGTGTTCTCAGGTCACACCGTCCAGCAGCAGATCATGCAGACATTAAAGTTGGCTTTTGGCATCTGGATCTTACGCTAAAAGTACAGTAAAAGTGGCAGTAATAGGAAATCTCGAAATGAGAACAGAATTGTAAAAGTTGTTCAGTCTCACCTATGATTCACACACATGCACACACACAAGTTAGCAGCACCAGCAAACAGAAAAAAGGCAGTGATCTTGGGAAATGGACTCATGGCTCTGCTTCAACTGAGAGCCAAACGACAGTCCACCAAAATTTCTGATATAAGAAATTCATCCAAACCTACACTGGCTGTTAGGGAGTGTTTGATCAGACCATGATTTATAATCTCTTCCTCCTGTACACCGCAGGGCAAACAGTGCACCATGAGGCTAAAATTTGGTCAGATTCAAAAAATGACATGTGGCTGAAAAATCGGGTCAGAAAAGGGTTCAGATCGTACAGTGTATGTCCATCTTAAATATTCAAAGTCAAATCTAACACAGTCTGGCACATTTCTAAATATGCTGAAAAATGTAAATTAAGAAAAATGTCCACAGTTATCCTACAATGTGCCAAAAGTTCTTAATATATTCAGACAACTAATGCCTCTCATTAAATATATCTTGTTGTGATTTGAGGTCAATAGGGCCTCAGGATTGGTTTTCAAGCAGGTCAGAAAGATGCTCTGCTTAACAAATTCAAATCCTTGCATTCTCTCAAGGACAACCTCATCACAGTCCTTGAAACTTTTTGCATTTCTGTCTTTTTCGCTATATTTCCCCCGAAGATCACAAAGCATTACCGCTGATTCGGGGGAGATATTTGGGCCAGTGGGCTCCCATGTCGTTTCTCTGGGACCATCACCATCGTCATCATCATCATCATCATTGCTGTGATGGGACTGTTGTTCTGCCTAAGTGACTCCATTTGGCCAATTAGCCCATCGCCAGGAAGTGCTCCTCTATTATTTTTCTCTCCTCCGCTTGATGAAACAATGTCAGGCAGAGGCATTTGTTAGCTGATTATACTACCGTGACATTCAACCGCATGACTCTGTTTAGAGCGACAAAATCTCATAAAACATGTAGCGGAATGAGAGTCGACAGTTGGTGATAGATTGAGGGAGAGTGAGGGGGGAAAGACAGCGAGAGGACTCAGTGCGTTCGCCCTTGGCTCCATGCGGCAGATTTTACAATAACAATTAGAGTGTGTGAGATATAAAAGCTAATGATCAGGTCTGTCATATTTGCATATGCAAAGAGCAGTGGGCTGATTGCTTGCACGAAACGGCACTTAGAGAGCGTAATTAGAGAAGTCTGGCGGTGGTGATGTCGACAGCCAGAACAGTGGAGAGATTCCCTCTTAATGAGGCTTGTCACGGTACGCTCTGCCTCAAGTCTCTGCGCCGTGACACTCACTCACACACACACACACACACACACACACACACACACACACACACACACACACGTTTACACAGATACACACACAAACACACACTTTAACCCCTGTCTACAGTCTGTAACCCAGTTTAGAACACATTTCTACTTTACTTACTCATGAAAGTCTACAGCTCCACAAACACTCACAGAAACACACACTTTCAGCCCTGTCCCCAGAATAGAATGCTGGCATTGTACATTTCTGCAAACCTCGGATATGTTACACTTGTACATTACACACTTATTATATCAGCATTTCCAAAGTTAGGTAAGTTAGATGACATGTATAGGAGCTGAGTTTCTCATCAGATGTTGGAGGGCATAGTTGATGACCTGACACCTCGGAGAGATGGCTGCCAAGACGCAGAAAGCAATAGACCACTGTTTCAACAAATGACAAGAACAGTTATTTAAAAGACACACTGGCGTATTTCCAGCAATGTTTGTCACTACAAAAACTGGTATTTAATGACATATTGCAACATTCCCAGCCATGTTTGTCGCTGCAAAAACTGGTACTATTTATGACATATTGCAGCCTTCCCAGCCATGTTTGTATTTAACTACATGTTAGGACTTTCCAGCAATGTTTGTTGCAACAAGAGCGGGTCTTTTTTAACACCACCTGAAGACATCTCTAGCCAAGTTTGTTGTGATGAAAAGTGGGTATTTTCTAACAACACATTAGGGCATTTTCAGCCAAGTTTGTTGCGACAAAGGCGGGTATCTTTTGACAACATGTAGGGATATTTCCAGCTATGCTTATTGCAACCAAAGTGGGTCTTTTTTTTAACACATCAGGACATTTCCAGCCATGTGTGTTGCAACAAAAGTGGGTATTTTTAATGACACATCAGAACAGTTTTAGCTATGTTTGTTGCGACAAAAGCAGGTATTTTTTAACAACACATTAAGATATTTCCAGCCATGTCTGTTGCAATAAAAGTGGGTATTTTTTTTAACAATATGTAAGGACATTCCCAGCCATGTGTGTTGCAATAAAAGCGTTTTTTTTTTTTTTCTAACAACATATAAGGGCATTTACAGCCATGTTTGTTGTGACAAAAGGGGGTATTTTTTAACACTGCAAGACATTTCAAGGCATGTTTGTTGCAGTAAAAGCTGATATTTTTTAACAACACATCAGAACATTTTAAGGTATGTTGTTGCAATAAAAGCTGATATTTATTTACAACATGACAGGACATTTCCAGACATGTTGGTTGAAACAAGAGCGGGTATTTTTTTTTTTTACGACATGTCGGCATGTTTCCAGACATATTTATTGCAGAGAAAAGCATCATGTTTGTTTAAGCCAAAACGTGATGTCGTCCAAACCTGAACCAAGTTATATTTGTGCCTAGTAAGCCACTGCATTGTCATATCATAAAATTAAAAAAACTAAAATGAAAAGAAATGTAAACATTCAACATATCAGCTACATATGAAATGTACAAATTAAACTTGGTGGTTTGTAGAGATGTTCAATTCCAACAATTACTCTGGAGATTGGATTGACACTTTAAATCAAATCAGGCACACAGGCAAAACAAACTCATACAGCTGTGTTAGGATATTCAGTCTAATTACAGGACATGCTGATATGGAACAGAGATTCTTCAAACGTCTTCCTCTTTCTCTTGCTGAAAGGAAATGATGATTTTTTTTTTGTTTATGTACAAAAATATTTTCTTTGCCTGGCTTTCTGTGGGCACTCCAATGTCTAAAAAATGTCTTTGCCGATTATTTCTTTTGTCTCGTCATCCATGCTGGCCGTCGCTACTTCCACTGTTTATTCCAAACAAACCACAGACTAAAAACCTGTCAATTCCTCAGTGGTGGAGAGTTTTTTACTGGCTACCAGGCACTTTGAGCCAGACTCATAAAGCTCTGTGGATATTCATGGATTAATAACTGTATTCACAAAAGCAGAAGTACACATTTAGAAACTCCTACATTCCAAGTGTGCTTTTTTATACTTCTCAGTCATTGTTAAATTTTGTGAACATGTCCCAGAATAGCTCCCACCCTCATAGCTGTCATTTATGGATGTCCACACACATCATTTTTATCTGGTTTTGGCATAAACTGGGCTTTTTCTGTCCTTGGTCCCTGCAGCACTGCCAACCAAAGCTACTTTGTCAGTATGCACAGTCATTACAGTACCTTACATGTATATGCCTGACCAGCAACCTCAACCTCTTGTGGTCTTATGAATAAGGACTGAAGCCTGTCCAACCATTACCAGACAAGAAATTCAATATCATTTTCGTTTCACATCTACTGAATTACATTCAACGATCAGTGGCAACATTTAATAAAAAAATTATCTTCCTACAATATCTGTGCAGTGCAACATCATCATGGTTATGGTTTGGAAAAGATCAAGCTTGCAGCAAATTGACTATGGTAAAGGAGGACACATAGGCAGCAAAAGTTAACCCTTTAGACTCTGGACACACATCAGTTTTGTTGTGCCAAGTTAATTGATTTGATTTATTTTGTAAGGAGAGAAAGGGAAAAATAAACATGGGAAAAAATGCAAAGAGCAACTTAGCAAACTGTCCCAAAAATGAAAGTAAATGTAAAAACACACAAATTAAATAAAATAAAAATAATATAATAAATACATAATAAAATAATAAATACATAAAAGAAAATGATTTGAACAATGGCTGTGGGTAAAAAAAAAAAAAGGAAAAAATGTACAGAAAACTATATTTATAAATATTAATATTATATACTGAAAATTATGTTCATGGAAAAACAAATGTTTTTTTTTGCACTTTCTTGAGAAAAGTTTCTTGTCTCCTCTTGTTTTTTACTTTTCTGTTTTTGCCTATTGTTAGGGAATTTTCTTGAAACTTTTTAATAATTTCTGGCAAATTTTGGGGCCATTTTCTGTTAAATTGCCCATTGCCTTCTTTCCATTTTTGCAAAATACATCAAGTCGATTCGAAGTTTCAAAGGGTTAAGGAAACATCATATGCATGGGTAAAAATTTATTTGTGAAAAGATATGGAGAGACTGTGGTCACGGTTTGAGGTAAACCATTTCTGACTGTTAGTAGGTAATGGAATGGAAACAGCAGTCTTCCATTTGTTTATAAAATCCAGTGTGACCACACTGGCTGTAAATGTACATTGTAAAATATTACATGTGTAGGATGTGAAATATGCAATTTTGTTCTTTTTATTCACCAACCAAAAGGCTGTTCTTTTCTTACTCTTTTCCTATGCACCATTTCAAGTGAATTTTTGGCTCATTCAAGAAAAACATAAAGCTATAAAGTCACGATTATTACTATCAGTCCTATATCATAAGCCCCTGCCCATGCATCTCTCTCTCACGCGTACATCTTTGCTGGGAGAAGCTACCACATGACAAAGGGACGGGAAAGAGTGAGGGGAGGAACCACAGAAAACACATCTTAATGGATATTTTCCTTTCCTCTGAAACATCATCTGAAGCAGTCCTGTAACAACTTTTTTTTTAATGGCATGAGGTTAACAGGTTAGAACCGCGCTCTCAATTGACGCCAACCATTCACATTTCATGCTGCCACGGCAGGTGCTGTCCAGCTGTCAGCTGCCATATAATAACACCGTGACCAGTTGTGTCCATGGGCATTCTCATCTGACGCCATCCAGCCGTGTATCATCCACATGATACACGGCTGATTGGTGGCTTTTGGTGTAAGGCTCTTACGCTGATTTATTTATTTATTTATTTATTTATCATTTTTTAAAATGTATTTATTTATTTTTCCTCTAAATTAATTAATTTTCTCTCCTGTCTGCCTAACCTTCTTTCTGTCCTTCTTATCTTCATTTTGTTAAATAATCTCTATGTTATTGTCTCCTCTTTTTTCTGCTCTCTCCCATGGATATCTTCGTAAGATAAGCCTTCAACCTACAGACATGCACACGCGCACGCACACACACACACAAACATAATCACTTACATACAAACTAAGCTTTCTGTCAAATGTTACCTTGTTCCCCCACTTGTCTTGATCCATTCTGTCTGTTTTCACATTGGTCACTTGTGTTGAACTACTGGTTTGTCACTTGTTTTGTATTGTATATTTCCAAGTTATTCATAAAATAAAGGGGGGAGGAAAGGATCAAAACCACTGCAAAAGTGCTGACACTGTGAAATATTTGTAAATGAGTGAGAGCATAAATAACAGTCAGAACAAAACTTTAGCTATTTACCTTCAAAAATCCACATAAATCTAACCTTTTACAAAACACAGAAATATCTCCTCCTAAGCAAAGAAACCAACCTGGTACTCTAGAAGTCTAATCCTCCAGGGGGCATATTCTTGCCACAAGATCAATTTCTCTCTACCTTTACCTTTATCAATCTGTCTCTCCCACCCTTTGCACTCCGCCTTTCTCTTAATCCATCTCTCTCTTCTACCTTCCCATTTATTTTGCTTTCACTCAATCTATCTCTCTCTGTCTTTTTTACAACCATTTATCTCTCCTTTCTTTCCTCCATCTATCTCTCCCCCTCCTCCCTATCTCTGTTTCTGCGGGTATTAAAATGCCTCATTTAGATCCATTTGAGCTCCTACACCGCCGCTTTCATTGCCTCGGTCAAAACTAGAGAGCATCTCATCAGCTTTGTGAAGATGAATCTGTCTGTCCTCTCTTTCCCCTGTTTGCCTCAGCAGAGAGATTAACAGATTATCCCTCTCTCCTACTGAAGAATGTCTGTTTGTCATGTTAAATAAAGGCGAGAGGTGGAGGGAAAGCAGATTTGGGGTGTTGCTAGAGTAGGTGTCATTAGATGGGGTCGAAAACTTGAAAGTGTGCTTGTAGCTTGTGTGCCCCACCTCCAGAGGACCGGCCACGGTCAGTATCTGAAGCAGACGCAAGGAAAATCCTGATCAGAGTGAATGTGAGTAAAATCGACATGTCAGTCATCATATGTTGCTATTTTGCAGTGAACTTCACCCTACTATATATCACACTCTAGGTATCCTTCTGCGTCTGCTGTTTATGTTCCGGGATGCCGCTACCGTGATTTCAACACAAGCACCACATTACTTCACAGGACTCAGTTTACCACTCTGCACCCAGATTCATTACTGGTAACAGTTAATCCACTCATCATTGCATTTTATATAATAAGGTGGGCTGAGCACCTTTATCTGTCAAAATAGATATGCACTGGTTGCTTTTCATTTATAAAGTCTTCAAAGACAACATGCCACAATACCTCAGCACTTTACTAAACTGGTCACATACGAACTGTTCTGCACGTTCAACTTACTGCTTAACGCTCAATGTGCCGCAGACAAATACTGAATTTGGAAAAACTGCTTTTAGTTTGTCTGCCTCATCTACCTGGAACAAATTACAACATACATTCAAACTCAACACATTGGCTACTGAAGGCCAGTTTAAAACTATGATTACCAATTACTTCGCATTTAAATATAACTGTTTTTAATGGTATTTGGCCTGTTGTTGTTGGTTCTTTGTGTTTTTTATGCATTTTGTGTTTTCTGTGCTCTCGACATCAACGAAAATGAGGGCTTGCCATCAATGATTCACCAAGACTTAAATAAAGGTTGAAAGAACAAATTAATTATTAGCATGGGATTACACTGCACACGGCAGCACATGGCAGCCAACACTGGGTTGTCATCAAAAGCACACGCTGACACAGATGGTAAAGGTTAGGGGAAGGAGGCACATGGCAGAAAAACAAAATAGACTCCTGCATGAAAGCCCAAGGTTTGCTGGACCCATCCACCTCCCCTCACACCCACCCGCCTTATAGGGACCATTGTGCTTCTTCTATCGCGTTGCTACCAGTAGCGTTTCAACCTGACATCATCCTTCTCTGTATCATGCGCACCCAACAGCTTCTGTATGGCTGCATTTTCAAGTGCCGCTGCCCATCCACCTGTCATTCTGCCTCTAACGGTTCTGTCAAGCCACAATCTCAGCTGAAGCTCTCTAGCGGCATATCATGCATGCGCAAAAGGTGGCATTTGGCATCGCACACCTAAAGCTCTGACCAGGCAGCAGTTTTTGATGAGATGTGGCTGGTCAAATTGTTGGGCTAATATCATCTCTGACTTTAACATACAACTGATTCAAGACTGCCATCATCCCTGTGATTAAAAAAGTCTGATGCGTCTAGTCTCAATGGCCACTGCACTGTGGTACGTACCCCCATCCTGCTGAAGTGCTTTGAAAAAAAACTGTTCTCCAGCACATCAACATCCCAGCCAGTTTGGACCCTAACCAGTTTGCATTCAAAGCCAACAGATTCACAGAGGATACCATTTCCACTGTCCTTCACTCAGCCCTCACACATCTTGAAAATAACAACACCTGAATGTTGTTTGTTGATTCCAGTTCAGCATTCAGTACAATCTTCCCCATAAACTGATTGGCAAACTTAGCACTCTGGGCTTGAGTACCACACTCAGCAACTGGATATTTGACTTCCTCACAAACAGACCCCAGGCAGTTCTGATTGGCGGTCACACTTCCTCCACTCTAGTGAACATCAGAGCCCCCCAGGGCTGTGTGCTCAGCCTCCTCCTGTTCACTCTGCACATCAACCACTGCAATCTCAGGCATGAATACTTCGTTGTGAAATTTGCGGACAACACCACCATCATTGACCAGATTACAAACAATGATGATAATTCATATCAAGAGGAAATCAACAATCTAGCACAGACAACAACCGACTGCTCAACGTCAGCAAAACCAAGATCGTTGATTTTAGAAACAAGGAAGTGAAGGCATGCACCGCTGTCCAATCAACGGAGCTTGGGTGGTGCAAGTGTTTTAGGTTCTTGGGAACCAGCATGACAGAGAACCTGACATGGTCAAACATCTCCACCCTGAAAGCTCAGAAATGGCTGTAGTTCTTAAGAAAACTTGAGAAAGCATAATTCCTGTGCCAAGTTCTTGTTAACTTTTACAGAGGAGCAATAGAAAGCATCCTGACTGGAAGACAACACCCACCCGAGCCACAGCCTGTTCACCCTGCTGCCGTCTGGCAAGCAATAGAGAAGTATCCGCTGCCATACCACCAGACAACAGAGCAGCTTCTTTCCTCAGGCTGTAAGACTCAACTCATCCTCCGTTCACTACAATAACACCTTTTTTTTTCTTGTGCAGCATAAAGGGACTACAACTTGCATTTCATTATGTAACACTTGTGTTATAGAATGACAGTAAATGGACCTTTGTACCTTTGTGGTGTCCTTAAAAACACAGATGATGTGCATTTTCCTGTTTTTATCTAGTCTCTTCTGTGACTTACCAGCTTTAATTCAGGCTACACAAGCAGCAGCATAACAATATATAAACAGCAATTCACAGACAATGCAATTCTGAAGGTTTCTGTTTGTTTTTTTTTTTTCTATCTCCTCTTCATTTTGACCTACTTCTCATTATTAATTTGGTCTGACAGTGTGTCAAGCTTAACATTCACAGATAGTGGATTGCTGGTAAATTGTCTTTTTCATACAGTAGTCTGTATTTTCAGAGAAAGTACTTTCACTTCATGGCAACCATGAAAATTTTGGAAATGCAGCGACCAGTTCTGTCTGGCCACATTCTCAACTGATGCCACCCGGTTGTATTTCATGCGGACTTGAAAGATGCCTTCTGGCATCTTATGCCAAAAGCACTGACACAATGGTGGTCGTTGGTTGATTAGCATCAAAGTGTTATATAAATTGCTCATTCAGGCTTCAAGACAGTCTTACAGCAGAATGTCACCGGGTCTATCCACAATGCGTTTTGGCCATGGCACAACCTCCAGAGCAATTCCCGGATGTTCGAGACAATGCTGGCGATTCCTCAGGGTGTGCTTTGGAGCGTCTCAGCAGAAAATACTTGCCGAGTATATTTATGCGAGAGGTGGACAGCAGTCAGGTCAAGCTGCAAAGAGCAGATTGTACCAGGCAGGAAAATAAGCAGCAGTGCGTCTAGTCAATTTTCAAAATAAAATGCCTTGCACTCGGGATCATGTTTCACTTAACTTTACATCCCTCAGTATTCTGTCCAGCAGGAGAAACAATGCTCTAATGCTAGCCATTGTACACGGAAAAGACAAAGAGCAGATAATAATTAAGAGCAGAACTGTATTTTTTAACAAAAACAGTTAAAATCTCCTATATTTCTACTTTGTTCATGACTGAATTATTAATTATTCATCTGTTAAATTATTAAGATGGATATGTTTTAACTACAACACAGCCACAAATCTTAATCTCTATTCCATGTATAACTGGATTTTTAAAAATACTAATCTGTATAATTATCAAGAGTATGATGTTGTTTGACTGAAAGACAGCAAAATTTCCTTGATCGACTTCATTCATGGCACAACAAAGTCGGTAAAAAACATCAATTAACATAATTTAAACAAACAGAAAAGGAAGTTATTTATATGTGTAGCCTACTCAGCCATGGTAGAGTCACAAAAATCAGGGAAAAATGACCACAAAATCAAAGGAAAATGCCGAAATAAGCACAATTTCAGCAAGTCTACAATATCAGCCGGCAAAACGCTCTGCCTCTGAAATGCTCACGGACGCTCACTGTAGGATATAGAGCCACTTGGAGGATGGAGCAAAACAGCGTCGCAGACATAATGTCATCGACACGCTGCCGGTGGAATAAAGGCGTAAGTACATCCAACAAGTACGCTGGTGGTGCCTTGATGATGCTTGTAATGGTGTTAACTAGTCCAGTGATTGATCGCAGGAGGCTGAAGCAGTCTGTCCAGCTGAAGAAGGCCTCTGGCATCAAGGACTGAGCAGAGACATATCACCAAGCTGACAGAAGAATCTAAGAAGACCTTATCTAAAGAAACAACAGCTTGGATGTGAGGATCACTCTCAGGTGTTTTTTGTACTTGTTGACTCAGGGGGGAAGCAGGTCATTACGGGGGCTGAGAAAAAAGGATGATCTATGGTATCGACATCATCAGACAGTTTAAAGTAATACTCAGAGGAAACCTTCAGCAGTCAAGGACCAAGGTCACAGTGACTAACACTGTGTCTACACAAGAGGAGAGCAGCATGTCAGCAGAGCAGCAGCTTCTGTCCTTCATTAGAGTCTACACAAGATGTGTTCTGCCACAGTACTGCTTTGTAAGGTCACCCACATTTTGACAGTTTTTGGCAGTGCTTATAGCCCAATACACAATCACTCTAGTTACTGTAATGTATGAAATATAAGAAAAAAGAAAAAAAAACTCAGTTTGTTATGTGAGGCAACTTCCTCAGGTCATCCCCCCATCAGTCAGTTGAAACAAGGATCACAAAATACCATTTAAAGAAAGAAGTGTGAGAATTCAGGAAGCAAGTTTGCTTTCTCGTTGAGCGTTAATGAAAAGATCAGCAACACTTTTTTTTTTTTTTTAATTAATTAAATTTTTTTTTTTAATTATATTTTGGGGCTTTACTAGCACATATATAATTTTCTGCACACCCAGCCCAACCCTGCAGTTGCAACTGGCCTGGTGCAGCATGAAAACTCTTGTCAAACATTTATGTACTATTAAGGCCAGAGTTTTTTCTCTCTCTTATGAATTGTTTTTTTTTTTTTTCAATTTCTGTGCAGGCTGTGGACAGTTTGGATGTTGCACACTGGGGACATAACTGTGAGATCTGCTGACTTTTTGCCTCCAATTTTTGAATTGGAACATGGTTAGTATCTGCACCTGTTTGAATTGGTCGAGAGCGCAATCTTCATTATGAGCATCTTATTCTGTCTGTGAGAGGGCTGTAGTTGTAGACGACCTGATTACCATTCATGTTGTTTCATTCATGAGAATGTTCTTGTTTTTATCTTCTTACTCCCTCTGCTGCTATGCACTCAGCATGTGCAAATAAGGTGCATGCTAAGTGTAAATGTCAACAGTGAGATGGATAATGTAGCAGGCATACGAAGTCTAAAAAACCAAGATGTGATGCTACTTATACAAGCACACATTTTGGGCTAAAGTGTTGAAATGTAGGCCGTTGTGTACTCGCATTACATCAGACAGTTTGTGTGAGTGTTAATGGTGATAATTTCCTAGACACTGATGTGCTGTGTTGATGACAAAATAACATGAAAAACATTTTTACTGTTTAAATTAAAATAAACAAAGTAAAAAACTAACAACAGCTCTATGAAAGTAATTCTCTAGTCACATATCTGGTAAAGTCAATGAGTGAATCTGCATTAATGTAATATTTTACAGTTCCTGCAGAGGAGCCTAATGAAGTTTCAGGCCATTGGCACAGAGAAGCAAACCCTCATTTTGGAATAAAGGTGACATCTGGTGCATTACCAATCAGACTGCACGGGAAACTCCAAAATTACAGGAATGGGTAGAGCAAGTTGAAGTTGTAAATATGGGCTGACTGGCTGGGTTGGGTAGGGCTCGGGCTAGGAGTTAAAAAAAAAAAAAGGTGCTCTTTGAGGGGTGTGGGTGGCTGTTTGGGGCAGGGTTAGGTGGGGGCTTCGTCAACTCAGGCTCAGTATTTTATGTGAAGATCTGCGATGGGCAAGGTTTGAGCTTCAACTCACACTGGCTGGTTCGGATCAAGTTATAATTTTTTTGGTCCGCTGACAACTCTAAATTAAGTTATCTTTACACAATACATCAGTCCTTTAAGTTTCTAAATATACAGACATAATCTTGTGCACATCAATATGAGCAAATAAAAAAAAAAAATAATACTTCAAACCCATAATATGAGAAACTGCATTAGTGTTATTGAGTATTTCCATATAATTGCAGGATGTAAGCACTAGTATTTTCTTTTTTAATCTTTATACTTGATACCTATAAAACTTGAATATTCTGTGTATTTATGTAGGTAAAACCATTAGTAAATAAATAGAGCAACTAACTATATTTAACAATAATGGCAGTGCACTTTCATTAGCTGTGTTAGCTACATAAACTAAGCAGTCTAACTCAGCTGACATAATTTGTATTATTGTTTTTTTTTGTTTTGTTTTTTTTCCTGAAGTTGTACAAGTAGTGAAGTACAAAGGTAACTTTACATGGAAAGTAAGGTCAAAATAGAAAATTTAACACTTTGGATTCAAATGTAGGCAATGTGTATCATAGGAAGATACCATCACAGTAATGGCGGCTTTTTACCTCAAGTGCTTTCCCCGATTTATCTGTACTGGAGAGGACTTGTGTGATTGGTTGCTGGTATCAAAACTAAATGCCAACAACTTTTCTAATACTTCCTGCAATGGGAGTCAACATTGTCAGTGAACATCATTAACAATGTAGAATAATTACATGTGATGATAGTCATTGACTGGCTTCAAAATGATCCAGATATAAGGTGGAATTGTTGTAAATTATTCCACCACTACAAACTGTGGAATACTAGAACCATCCAGAAACATGGACAATCATAGCAGCAGCCAGTAATGTAAGAAGACACAAAGAAAGACTAAATGCACAAGTTAAAGGAGCTGATGGACTCACATTTCACTCGATTTATACCTTGTATAATACAATATATAAATGATTGATTAAATGAATGATTACTTTGGAAGACATTTGCAGAGCTCCCCTCACACATGCACATTAGATACAGTATAAGAAAGCCAATCATAAAGGAACATTTTTACATCAAAAGAACGACTATTTCTATCTCTGTCTGACAGTTGAGAAATTTGCAGTGATAAGAAATGTAACCATGAATCACTTTCTCCTCATTGAGGATAATTCTCAGGAAATGTCAAAATTTACTAAAAAATAATAGATTTAAATAAGTGCACTCTAAATCCGGCTCACAGAATAATACCAATATAAAACAACAGAAATCATCTTATGCTGTCACTTTACTTTTTGGTTTACTTTATTTAATTTGGACAACACAGAGGTATTACAATTGTACACTTTTGCACGAGAACCAGATGTGCTGTGTTGAGGGTTTGCAATAAGATGCTAATATGCAGCACCTGTCTACAAGTGGCTTTAATTTTTATTTCCACTTTTTAATTCTTTTCTGGTTCTCAAGAACTTTTTGCTGTAAAATAATAACAATCTTGAGTCTATGACTAATGCTCTGCTTTGTATTTTTGTGAAAAGAACACCTTTTTGGGGAGACGGATGTTCATCATATTTGTAGTAAAATAGTTGTATAAAAGGCATGTTTCTGAGAGGTTTAGCACCAGCTCTCCAGACAGAAGCTCACACATACAGCTTTAGTTAGTAGCTGGTGTTGACCTTGACTTTATAACACCTCAGTGGGCCTTTGTGGATGTACAGTATGTGTGTGTGTGCGTGTTTGTAGAAGAGAGAGCTCACAATAAATCAATATACAGATTTTTTTTTTTTAAATCAAATTAGAGCATGCAGTACACAGACATACATGTCTGGATGTTTTACTTCATACACATACACTTTAATTAGGCTTTTGAGAGTGTGACGTCCCGCAGCCATGGAATAAATAGAAGAAGCCTTAATCTCTTCCATACATCAAACTGTACATCCTAACACAGTCTATTAGAATTCATTGATGTGTGCGTAACAATCCTTCTTCAAGAGTGATTTTACTTAAGTTAAATTGGGTTAGTTCATTTCATAATTGTTAACTAAATGAGAAACATAGGACTACAATAAGACCACATACCTAAACAAACAAAACAGGTTATTTTTTATTGCCTTACACAACAACTCTTCAGGGCATTTTCTGTCCCCATTGGCAGGACAGCTTTGCTACTAGAGTGTAATGCAAGTCCTGCTTTCATACTACCACAGACATGCACTTGTGGTCTGTCTCTTTATAACCTATAACCACGTTTTTTCCCTAACCTTAACTGAGAAGTTTTCATACCTCAAGCCATCCAAACCTTAACCAGTGAGGAGATATCAGATCAGAAACCAATCATATCAATCATTTTTATTACGGTCACAAGTGTTTTGGAAGTCATTGACAAACATGTATCTGCATCCTCGTATGAGGACATTACATTTTGGGTTTGCTGCACAATATACTTAATTTTCCTTAGACCTGTTGTCCTTGTGCTTGGACATTTTTTTTTTGTGTGTCAAAACACAATACTCTAATTCATACCAAAACAAGATGGCAGCCAATCCCAACACAAAAGTGGACTAGATACAAAAAATGATCAGACTATATGGTTGAAACTTGGTTGTTTATGCTTAATAACAAACACAACCATTTTTAGCAACAATAACAAGTTTACATGCTGTTAATAAGGAAGTACTCATTTAAGGACATTGGGACTGTATTGTTATACTTGCAGCATTTCACACGGGCCACTTAGGTTTGATAAACTGCCTCTATAGACAAAAAAGGACAAGAAAAATCTGCAGAAATATAGAGCAAGAAAAATCCCTACAGAGTCACAAAATGAAAAAAGTCATAAGGCTTTTTTTGGTATGTTCCATTTTTTGTAATTGCACAGCCATTCAGGCATTGAAATGAAGAGTTTTTAACAGTTTTAGACTTGAACAGTGACCCCTAACCCATAAGGTACAAAACATTGAACAAATGTTGAATTGTTCGCTTTTTTGTTTTTTTCACATGGATATCCAGGCATTTTTTTTCCAAAACCACTTACTCCTCAAAGACAATGCTTAGTTTCTTATACTTACCAGGTCCTAGAAATCCCAAATAGCTAAGAGAAATTAAAGATACATACCAAACTAAAGTTCGAGTCTCTGGAGGTTATGACAGGGATACCAGAAACACTTGTAGATTGTAGTGGAGGGCAATGGCATAAGAGGTACGGAAGAGATGATACTGATTAGCCAGTATCTATTATTTAACTAAAGGACAGTGTCTGACTGTTACATTGGCAGAGCAGTTCAAAACTAAGCCTCTATGGCTAGTTCATTCTCATTACCAACTCCTAAAATACCACCACTTGGTCAGTGTTTTGGGGAGAATGTGTTGCCGTGATCAGTGTTTTTTTTTTTTGTCTTTTCTTTTGGGGGGGGGCTCAAAATGTCTGCTGAACATATAATAGAAAGTGGAAAGTGGGATGACAGCCATCACTATCAAAAGGAAAGCATAGTGTTGCCATCCTCTGAGCAAAGACTTTCCAAAATTTGATCTTACTTTTGTTATCATAACTGAAAGCAGCCATCGATCAGTGTCAGGAAATATACAGAAGCAGTAGACCATGAACATCTCTTAGATGATCCAGGGCCTCAGTGCATCTAAGGGGCCACAGTCTGACATGGCGATAACTTTGGGAGGTGGGGTCTTTAGGGGTACATTTCCCCCCCTAGGTTAATTCTGCCATGATTAGATGCAGGGATTTTGCCACAGTTCCACAGAAGTGCAACAGAAAAAAAAAAAAAAATCTCTTTTTCCACCAAGTGTTGAGCGCAGAGTGCACAGCAGTGTAGAAGCAGTGTCCCGTAACTGCCGCCTCGGCCCTCAGGTCTGATCACCACTCAGCTCAACCATACCGCTACTTCACCAAGAAATATGTGTTTGTTTGTGCGTGTAGGCCGGCCAGATGCAGCACCACAGCTGGTGTGATTCTTTTTTTTTTCTGCAGAGTGTGGAGATATATTGAACTTTTGAAGCACCACAGCACAGATCAGCTAACTGCAACAGTTGACGAATCATTGCAGTGGTGTCCCAGCTACCAAAGCTGCACACCCTCCTACTCTGTGATGAGACTTGTCTCGCCGCTGCTCCATCTCCCCGTCTCAGCAAAAAAGCTGCAGCATTGTCTTCCTATTTACTAGCGCCTCTCTGTGAACAGCGCCCTAGGATCTTTATACACTGCTGCTCCTGAAAAAAAAAAAAAAAAAGGTTTGATGCAAATCTGTAATGTCAGACTCTTTATTTCCCCTTCTCTCTTTCACTCTCTCTCTCCTTATCTTGTTACCTCCTATTTCCCTCTCTTTACATACATAAACATGCAGAGATGACACAGAGTGATACATTGCATATGCACAGCTCACATGTAACATCATACAGTACAGAAAAGTGCCAGCACGAACACCCCCACAACGTACAGCCGATAAACAATAGGCAGCTCTTCAGTACAGGCACTATTTGTCACTTCCTATTTCACTGCTGCTTGGTTTAATCTTGGCCTAAGGTGCCAAATGTATTAAATCCACTAGAATTTACTTGCAACATGCTCTGCGGCTTCTCTCCAGCACAAAAGCACAAGGGCAATTTTCATATGTGTAGGCCGTGTAGGCGAACCTCTTCACATGTATTTCACATTGTAGAAAAAAAAAAATGAGCAAAGAGCTCCATGCAGTCACTCTACTAGCCAGAGTAACACTGGTAAAAAATGTTTTTAATCTTAACATCCCTTGGTATGTCTGCTGAAAACTTAAATCTTCAGCAAGAGGATCAATAAATTGTCTGTGTTTTTTCTTAGAATTGCTCCCCCAAACTGCATACAGTAAGTAAAATGAAGCTAAATCATCATGTTTTGCAAGCAGCAGTCATGCCTGGAAAACTGCCTACACAACATTCCTTCAACATGTAAAGTCCGACATAAAAAATATTAATTTAATTTTGGTCACAAAATAAAACAGCCTGTTCTCATTCCAAAGCCATCAAATACTATCGCTTTCACTGTGCTTTTGAGGTAAAATCCCGACACCAAAACCCAACAGGTTCTGTCTGGCTGCAGTAGGATGGCCTAAGGTTGCAATGCTGCCAGTAACGATGCAATATAAGGAGCAATAAGGGAGGTGGATGGGTCCAACAAACCCGGACTTTGATGCAGGAGTCTGGGGTTTGCTTCCTGTGTGAATGTGATGTTTTTTCTACACCTTACCAGAGGCCTCCTTTCCCTAAATCTAACCATCCATGGACTTTGTCCATGCCAACATGTGTGTTTGTTGCCAAGTGCTGTTGTTGCTTAAACTTAACCACATGCAGCATCATCCCACCTTGTACATTTGTTGACATCACAGTAGCGGCATCCTGGAATATAAAGAGCGTCTGAAGAAGTACACCAAAACGTAATATTTAGACACAAAAGTCCACTGACAAAGGTACATACGTGATGGCTTGAGATAAGAACATTTTGGAAAAGCTCTCATTTTGAAGTAAAGTAAAATAAAGTTAAATCATGTGTTGCAAGCAGCTGTTGTGCCTGGAAAACTACCTACACAACATTCCTGCAACCAGTCAGACAGAAAATATTAATTTCATTTTGCTCACAAAATCGAAAAATGGTTGGTTTGTATTTTGGCATGAATTTTCATGTAAATGTATTTTGGCATTAAGTCAGACACAACATACCATTATGAGTGCATGAGTGACAGCTCAAGAGGCGCATACACATAATTGTGCTCTATTTGGTGCTCTCAAAACCACGGGGTTTAAGGTGATGGAGAGTGTTGTCAGAGTATTAGTTACCACCCTGGCTTTCAGCACACAACCTCACACCCTTCCAGAGAACTATCAGCTCATTATCCCCACATATGCATGTACACACACACACACACACACACACACACACACACACACACACACACACACGCACACACACACACGCACACACATGCAAACACGCACACACAGCATCTTCCTCACTGGTGGCAGGATACTGATAGTGTTGTACAGACAACTAATGAGAACGTTCTTCAAGTCCATAACCTTTACCTGAGAAACGGTGCGTGTTTGTGTGTGTGCATTCCCTACCAGGGCCTGATATCTTGACAGGTGGAGAATAGGTTGCCATTCAAAAAGAAAAATAACAATAGGCATTTATGGTTTGTCAGCAAATTGAATCTGTAATGGAATGTTTAGAAACGAAAAAGAAAGTGAATGCTTTTCTTTCTTTGCTCTGGCTCTGCTGTGTGATGAACACTGTTACTGCCTCATCAAGTAGACCAATTGCAATATAGAAATTAATGTCAAAATTAGATTGGCTGGTTGAAATACCGTTATCTGGAACAAATAAGTTTCTCAGCAACAAAATTCTGCATCTGTTCAGTCAACAGGGTTTCTCTCTGTTTTCTCCTCTCCTCTACTGCATAGATCCTTATTTCTACCAACTTCTGATTAAACCTTTTATCCTGTTTTCTGCATATTTTGAAGTAATCGAGCGCAAAGCCGATGTCCCAGTCAACCGCTGTGTTGCTTTGAGTTCTAAAAATGATTTGAGAACATCATTTACCACAAGCACGTTATCCCATTTTTATAGTTTGTTTGCTGCAGTGAACAAGCACATGTTGTTGGACCCACACGGTTTGAACATTAAGTGAAAATAATCCAATTATATTATAAATTCTCACTCATGCCTGCACAACTCCTAAAGAGAGAGCAGCATCATTAACATGAGTGCAAGAGGCTGCTTCTTAGCATTCTGCGTTGGTTTACGGATGTTTAAGGTGAAGCATGTTGTCGTATATGACCGCAAAAAGGTCTTAAAGGACGGTCAGGGTGGATAGCTGGGTTTTCATGACTGCTATCTTTCTCTAAACTATGGAATCCCAAGGTGTTAAAAAAATAACACATTATGAAATAAATGATAAAATGGATAAATACTGACACAAAATTGTGAAATTTTTTTAAATATTTGTAAAACTCAGCTCATTAGTATGAAATCCACCCACATGCCAGGAAACAAATGTTGGCATTGCAAACCACAGATATGTTATAATTGTATGTTATTTTGTAGTGGATATGTGAAACTTTGCAATTTTAACAACACTGTGGTTGATGTGTGTTTAGCTTTGGGCACAAAATGGTTAGGAAAAGACCATGTTTGGCTTTATATACCCAGTTTGGGGGGCACAATTGCTGCTGGAAAACAGCAACAGGTTGCAAAAAAACACCTATTTTTGGTGCCTGAAACATCGCTGGAAAAACAGGCTAAAAAAAACACCTGGGTTTTGGGGCTGAAATGCAGCAAGAAACACAGCAATGACTCACTGAAAAACAACAGGCTTTGTGTTTTTTATTTATCTCAAACAGTGATCTGCAGCTTGGCAGTTATCTTGCCAAAGGTTCACACTTTCACCTCACATAAGCTTTCATTATTTTGCCTCTTTAGAAATGTTGATATGACACATATGAAACTAGTAAATGTGGAGAAACAAATAATGCCAACATTTCCTCCTGTTGACTAGGCTGATGAATCTGCTCAGCAACATCCAGTTACAACAGGGTTTGCCCTGTCTATGACCTCTTTGCCACAGGATAAAAAAATCTGCTAACACCAACTAATATCTGGCTTTAAATGCAGTGGGAATGTGTACGGTCGGCATGCACACTCAGGTCAAATGACTCTGCAGTAGAAGCGGTTATTTATCACTTCCAGCTCCAATCGGCATGGGAACACAACACCTGCGTAAACGGGGTCATTTCAACCAATGAGATACAATGATATGTGATCAATTACTGTCCGTCTCATCCCAAGCTGCACTCAAACATCTTTCCAAATGAGTCTGCACTGAGTTTGAAAGAGAGACTGAATAAGTAAGAGATATAGAAAGAGAAGAAACCACTGAAAAGTTTTCAAACACCTCTCTTCCTACTACTGTCTACAGTGTACCTGTTCTCCTGCCTATTTGTGACATCACATGGAAACACTAACAAAACAACCCACACACCCACACACACGCCAGATGAAAGAAAGGCAGAGTAATTTGCTGCTAGGGTGTACACACTTGCAGTGGGAATGCAGCCAATTGCCCATATTTAGTGGGTTTACCTGTTTTTAAAAAAACCCAAGTGCAGAAGTGTGCTAATTTTGATGGGAAAGGGGTATATCTATTTTTGACATGATGAAAAATGGCTTAATAAGATGAAACGTTCACAGTTGGTTTGTAACTGCACTTATGGTGTTTCAAAATAAAACGGTGCACCATAATGCATCGACGACAAGCAACAACCTCCGGGGTTAAAAAATGAAGCCAATGCGGAAGTGCCAAAAACTGCAGTTCCTCAGAAGGCCACTTGGGGTGAGCTCCTAGACAGAGTAAATCCTCACAGAACCCTTTTGTTAAAAAGCCTAACTTTATGGCAGAAATTAACATTTGCACACTCCACCAGCCCCCAACAGCTCCACCCACTTATCCAAATGTGGCCACTTCTGCCTCCAAAAAGACAACACGGAAATGGCCAAAAGATCAAACTCGAGGATTCAGATCAGCAGTCCACAAACCAATGGGTGACATCAT
Organism: Plectropomus leopardus; assembly: GCF_026936395.1. Classification (NCBI taxonomy): domain Eukaryota; kingdom Metazoa; phylum Chordata; class Actinopteri; order Perciformes; family Serranidae; genus Plectropomus; species Plectropomus leopardus. Next base: position 38,745,855 of record NC_142176.1, on the reverse strand, counting down.
GGTAGCTACATCCACTATTTTATACAGTCAATGACTGAAAAAAGCAGTCAGGTTTTCAATATGGGCAAAACTGTAAACTAAATTTATAAGATGCATCATTTGCTTTTCTCTGTCAATTTTGATGCCATATTTACATATTAAAATTCATTTGCTGTGTATCACACTTCTGAGATTGCTAGTCCAACAGAAGTTTCTTCTTAGGATGATCTGATCTGAACTGTCTACCCGTCATCATCATGGTGATGAGAGAGCAGCTATTAATGTGAGGATGTAGCCCAACCCTACACACCTCGCTGTGTACTATAATGGTTTCTGACAACCTGAGATCAAGGCACACTTGGCTACACTTTGCACTCTACACATTTTAGCAAACACAAAATTGCAATCTGTTTTTTGAGAAATTGCATTGACTGTGTCCTTTTTGTCCTTCTTTGCAGAGCTTTGAAAAGAAAAGTTTACCTTCTCCCTTAAAGTCTGTGTTTTGCTAATCTCCAAAGTTTACTTAGTTTTACAGCTTGAGCACGATCAGTTCAGCATGTCTCCAATTGTAGGTGTCCACGCAATTCTCTCTCCTCTTAATCCCTTTCATGGAATTTTATGTTTCGGCTGTGGTACCTCCACTCACAGCAGGAGAGCTAACAACTGATTTGTATGCCGCTGCGATCTGCCAGTTATTTCCTTTGGAGGATCAACAGAGCAGCCTTGTCGTACAACAAATTTGGTGTTAATGGAGGGCAGGATCAAGAGACTGACAAGAGAAATGGAGTATAAACAGTGTGAGAGGGCCACAAATCCTGTACTTAATCATTTTGTAAAGAACACAACCTTAATGATGGACCCCTTGTAGCTGTGGCTCTGCTTTTTCTGTTGAGGTATAGCTGGGATCCTGGCTTGAAACACCCAACTCAGCTATTTGAAACTGAATTCCACTAATGATAGTTACTGGATTAACTACTTATTAAAGATATGGGATGGTGACAGCTAGGTTGGAGACTTGTAGCATTTCTGACCCGATTATTATGTATTCTGGGGAGAAGCAATGGAGGGAAGGAATGCAAGGGAGAGCATTAAAACAGACCTCTCCTGTTGATTTATGAAACCAAAATCTGCATAATTGCCCACTGTTTTTAACAGCCAGAGGAAGTATGTCTTTGAGTAAGCCATGGCTGCTGCATGGCTGCTGTGTTCACAGGCACAACAGGCAGCACATGGATATAATCAGAAAATAATCAAAACATAAATGAGCAAATGTTCAGTCTGAAAATGAGTTTTTTTTTCTAATATTAGAAGATTAGAAGAAAGTGTAGCTTTGCGAGTCACACAGAATTATCAGGGTTTGATGAAATGGAAAAGTTTGATGAAGAAGAGCCATCCCACCCACATTTTGACTAAATCTCTTTAGGTCTTCATGCCTTCGCCCTCAGCTACTGCAGGGAATTACAGCATGTCTGTTGTTTTCATTGCACCACTGTGTCATGTGGGATAATGTGGCGGTTGGTCTCACCTCAGGTATTTGAATTGCAAAGCTACCACTGGCTTGAGTTGTACAAGCTGTTTTGATAAATCAGGGTTAAATGGATTGCATTTATATATCGCCTTTCTAGATTACCAGATTTACCCCTCTTTTACCCCACAAATTCCAGCCCGTTTTCACTCCGCAATCGTCAAAAAGCAAAGCTCTGTCAGTGCTTTCGGCATACAAGCGTGATACCAAAAAGCCACTTTACGTGTCCAACTGGACCGAGCGTCAGATGAGACCGGACAAAACCGGTGGCAGTGTTATTGTAGGCTGGTGCGTGGCCGGAAGGCACCAGGCATGTCTGCATGCAACAAGCACGGATGGCGTCACTTGAGAACGCAGACTGACATCAGTCAGACATCGATGGCGTTCTTATTACATGCTGGCAGGCGGCCTGATGGTATCAGGCGTGTCTACATGCAATGTGGACAGGCAGTGTCACTTGACAATGTGGCCAGATGGAACTAGTCGGGTGCAAATGAAACACTGAAGGACAGCGTCATGTAATAAGGCTGCCAGTAACCACGTAATATAAGGAGTGTGAATGCTCTCATAGGGCAGGCTTGGGGGTGGGGAGATGGATGGATCCCACAAATAAACAACTTTTGTGCTGGAGTTTGCTTCCTGTGTGGATTTATTTGTGTTTTTTTCTCTACACCTCACCATGTGCCTTTTTTGCTTAAACCTAACCATCTGTGACTTTTTTGCTCAGTCCTAACTATAGTGACAGTATGCGCTGTTGTACAAACATTCGGACCATAATGCCTTCTGCATGCTGTGACATCATGGTAACAGGCTGTGTCAAACCACCATGACGTCATTCCACCATGTGTATTTATTGATATCACCGTAACAGTATTCCAGAGCGTAAACAGCTGATACAGAAGGATATCTAAAACATCACAGACGCGGAAGGTCCTGGCAGAGCGGCACCATGTGACGAGTTCGGAGTGAGAATGTGTTGCAAATTCATATACCAATGGTGGCACAGCTGCCATGCAAAGCACTATTGTGTCTATCAGGAGGTACCTGGGGTTCTGTGTCTTGCTCAAGGACATTTTGACAAGCAGACAGGAGGAGACAAGGACAGAACTGCCAGCCTTTTGATAACAAAACGACCCGCTCTACCTCCTGAGCCACAGCCGCCAACTGAGCTCTGGTCCAGGGCACATAGGAATTGAAAATACAGTGTGTGTTGAGGCAATCCATAAAATCAAATGACGCACAGCACAGTGAGTTATTTGACAGCTTGTCGGTAAGGCCAACTACAACTGAAACACTAATATTTGTTGACAACCATACATGTGGATGTTTGGAAGACAAGTCAACTATATAGAGGTGATCGTTAAATGACTACTTGCCCCTTACATTATATACCTACACAGCTCCAACTCTTGTCCAAATATGGTTTTTTCTGGCCCCAGAAAACCAACATGAAGACGGCTGAAATGCCAAACTCGAGGCTTCAGAGCACCAATTCACAAAGCAGTGGGTGATATCACCATAGTTACTGTACATCCATTATTTATCCAGTCTATCATTAAGACATGCGTTTTGAGATTTTATTCAAGTTTTGAGGCTGTGTTTACACCAGTACACTGGTGGCAAACTTTTAAAATCCTTAAATCATTATGATTATTATGATATTACTATTTAAATGGCATGGCTGAAGGAGCATTTAATGTTGGGAGCATTTAATGAGTATGAAGGGCTGCATGTATTAGTATATTATTAATTTTCATCAGCCATGTAAACAGCCTAACAGGAATATTGTCTTTTTCTGAATTAGAGCAAAAAACGGAATATTTTGTGCACGTAATTGAAGTCACTGAGAGCTTAATGACATGCGCTCTTTTACACATACAGAATTTGATTTCAATGGTGTGGGCTATTTTGAAGTAGTCTGATATGTTCATCATAGTTTCTTTCAACATTGTCCGTTTTCTAATATTATATTTGTAATTAATCCAAATTTTCATTAAAAATGTTATATTTGTAATGTGTATTGTTTCCCTTGAGCCAGCATCAAACCTTTGTTACTCTTCCCTGACAATGTTGGTGGATTTTTTTTTAATACATTTTTTTATTCACTTAATTATTGTCAAAAGAAAAAGCTATTTTGATGCATATGGATTTTTCCAGTGAGTATTTAACAGCCTGTCAGTCACAGATCAAAGTTTATGATGCTTCACTAGAATTCCTGATCATCTGTATTCTGCTCAAGAAGCGGTAATGGCACATTTGCAATATGCATAACTTAAGAACAAGTGCTAATCGTATATGCTCAGGCTTAATTAATTTTAAACGCATCAATCATAGATCATCTCTGTAAGCAAGCCTGCGATGCTTGTGATATCTCAGTTACCGGAAGATTCATCTGTTTCCGCTGTGTGACCACGATCCAACAAACAACAGCTCATTTCAAGAGGGAACTCACACAGCATGACGATAAATAAAACAGAAAGCATTTACAGCTGCATTATCTCACGTTTCTTTTCTGCATTTTCTGTATTTTAAAGATTTAAACTTTGGCGACGTTTTAGACTGTTGAGTCGTGCTGGGCTGTCTGCCACACTCACACCGTGATTTGTAATTGCAATTTGACTTTCCTCAGCAACTGGCTCCTGTTCAGTGACCAAACATACATCGAAGTGACAGAATCTTTACTGAGATGGAAGATTTACTCAAAAGACATGTAAATTGTTAAAAAGTTATTTTATAAAGGTTGACAGACCAGCTTTTTCAGACCTTTTTTTCTTGTCAAAAAATAAACAAAAGTTTGCATGCTTTCTAAACAATAATCTCCTGTATACCAAAAATTCTGAAATACAGGCCTCTATTTACTCAATTGCAGAGCGAATAAAGGCCTTTTGCTTTTCATATTGTTGTCTCATTTTGTTTTTCTGACCAGGAAGAACTCTGAAATCAGAACTCTGCTATTTCTCAGTTTGTTTTTGGTCTTTCTTCTTTTTTTACATACTTTTTATTATTACGTGCAAATAACTACCAATAGAAATATTCCTATTCAATCAAGCAATCATTTGTCCCATGGAATGATTGTGTCAATTTCCCGGTGTATTTATTTCAGTGTAAATCTTATAGTGTATGATGTCATGAATAATGTATGAGCTGTGGAGATGGTGTTAACACACTAAAAAAGACTTTTGTTGATTTTAGTTTGCAATAATGATCTAATATTACAAAAAAAAACAAAACAAAAAAAAACAACAACTGCTAGGGTTCGAGCTCAGTTGGACTTGGACAGCAACTAGGATGGTTAATAAAGGGATAGCCTGACTTTTTTGGGCCCCTATCATGGCTCTATCATGGCATTGTTTTTTCGAGGCTCATTTCACGTCTACATGACTGTTGTTGAAAAAAGAAAAGAAAAAAATCAATTTATGTGCAGAGAGTTTTGAGAGAATCTTCATAGCGTGCATGGCTTAGAAGAAAAGAAGTCTGGGGTCTTTATAAATTCAGGGCACATTTTATCCACACATCCACCAGGATACTTTGTGAGTCTTTATCATTCTACCTATGTCCTTGGTGTGTGTTTGTTTGCCAGTGTGTTGCAGTCATTACCATTTCACTGTCTGTCCGGAGTTTGTTGTTTTGCTCTCACTGGGCCCATATCAAATCTCCATGTCAAAGAGAAATAGCGTCATGTAATTACTTGCTCCTGCTTACATGGGCACACACAAACACAGACTTTGATTACAACCCATATCTGCTTTGCCTTCACTGAGCATTTGCTTGCTGGTTAGCAAATAGTTTATCCCCACCTTACTCCCCCCAGCCATGCCATCTTGCTATGGGCAAACATGTTTCATTCCCTCCTCCATGTCTGCCTTTCAGTCTCTGTGTGTGCCTGTCTCTGAAAGACACACATACCGTGCAGTTGTAAAATTGATGCGCTTTCCCTGAGAGAAATTGTGATGTACTGAGTTACAAGAAATTTGACTCAAAACAACACATTTTGAATACATAATAAAGTCTCAATTTCACATAAAAAAGGGTCAAAAAAGCATTTGCTGTTAAATGGTAATAATGTGGAAGTCCATCTGTTGACACGATAATAGCACCTTTTTTTGTGGATGTGGATTTTTACAAAGGTTAGCACAAAAGGTTATCACCCTCTCGGAAATACAATAGCCATTGTTTCTCTGTGGGTCATAGGATGATTAGCTGCTGCAATACAATACAATAGCTGGTTCCATTTTGGACCCATTTCATGCTTGGCAAAATAAGTGGATTTGCTAATCTCAGACACTATTCAACCTTTTATTTGTCTATGCTGTTTTTTTAATTGCAAAGAGTAATGCGCAAAACATACAGGCAGCAGGCTGGTCATTTTCAAGCAGCGACGAAAATAAACAATGTCATCAGCTACATATTATATCCCCTTTAGCTTATTAACTTTGAGGTTAGGCAAGTAACCTGTCTGTATTCCCTCAAAGATCATTTGTGGGGAACAAGAAACATCACCGCTATATATTAAACAGTGTTTTCAGCAGAATAACAATCTATGTGTGGCAGCAGCTGAAAATAGGCTTGGGGGGTTTAGCAAACTTCCCTTTTTTTAAAAGTTTCAATTTCATTGCTCTGGCTGTTCTACTGTTCCGTGTGTGCCCAGAGTACACTCTGCGCTCAGACAGTGTGGTGCAATCAGTAAATGGACTGAATACATATTCTAATAGTACTTCTAATTATTGATAATTAAATTAAAAAGTTTGATCAATTATTTACATTACATTGTCATTATTATTATTATTAATGAGAATATATTATTTTCATATTATTAATTATTATTATAATACATTTTTATACAGTTATAATATATTGTGTCCCTGATTTCATTTGGGATAGTAGTTTCTCCACATCCAAAAAGAGAGATGACCATACAATACTCAAAGGAGTGAAGTGTTAGCATGAGTCTTTTTTTCATGTTTCATGTAATTAATCTGTTGTTTCCATCCTCTAATGTCAGGTTCACACTGGTCACAGAAGTGCCGCAAAGTGTGCCAATTTTTAGTGGAGCACTGCCCAATACCTTTCACCGTCTCTTTGTAAATACATTTTTATGTAACTCTCCCAAACCTTGTTGGTCAAGTGCAGACACCGGTTTGCAGAGAGCAGACAAACCCAACAACAGCCAAGTTTCATTTTGGCCTGTTATCAAGTCACTCACGGAATTACCGTTAATTAGCGACAGCTGGTATAATCTGCTGCCAGTGACATTTGTCATTTTAACCAGCAAAAGCAACAGTCTGTGATAAAAATGAGAAGCTGTTACCGGAATGTTGTGTAGACAACTCTTTTCCAATGATAATTAGCGTCTGAGCTATTGAATCTGTGTATTTTGCCAACCTCAGTGTCAGGACTCATTTTAGCTCACATATATAGTGCAATGTTTAAACTGTAGAGCCAGCTGTGGTAAAGAAGACCAGTACAGTACAGTACAGTCTGATGACTAAAAACACCAGATTGAGACTGACTTTTTTGTTGTTGGGTTCTTTTTTTTAGCCAATACCATTCTACTATAATTCAAAAAAAGTTGGAACACTGTGTAAAATGAAAATACAAAAAAAAGAATGCAATGATCTGAATATCCATTTTGACCTGTGTTCAGTTGAATACAGTACAAAGACAAGATATTTGATTGTTCAAATTGATACTTTTTTGTAAATATACACTTATTCTGAATATTATGCCTGCAATACATTTCAAAAAAGTTGGGACAGGGTTACAAAAGACTGCTCAAAAACATGTGTGTGGAACATTCTACAGATAAACAGGTTCATTGGTAAACAATGATAGTATTGGGTATGAAAGGGACATCCTCAAAAGGCTCACTAGTTCACAAGCAACAAGCTAGGCGCAAGGTTCACTACTTAATAAAACTGTGTGGGCAAACAGTCCAACTGTTTAAGAACAATGTTTAAAGCGAAAGCCATACGTCAACAACATCCAGAATCACCGCCAACTGATTCTGACTGATATCTGGGCCTGAGCTCATGATGAGTTCACGTCAAATTTCTTTTGGCAGTTATGAATGTTGTTTCCTCCAGGCTAAAGAGGAAAAGGACCATCCAGATTGTAACATCTGTGAAGGCACCATGAATGCTGAAAGATACATACAGGTTTTGGAGCAACATATGCTGCCATCCAATTGATGTCCTTTTCAAAGACATTCCTGGTCATTCCAGCAAGACAATGCCAAACCACATTCTGCATAAGTTACGACAACGTGGCTTTATAGTAAGAGAGTGCAGTCACTACACTGTGGCATATTTTCTTGTATTATGAAGTGCACAATACAACAGTGGAGTAACCGGACTGTTGAGTGACTGAAGTCTAATATCAAGCATAATGGGAATTAGTTTACAAATTTCACTTTCAAAATTTTAGAAATTAGTGACTTCAGTTCCTAAATACTAAAACAGTGGTAAACATGTAAAAAAAAAAAAAAGAAACAAAGAAAAAAGAGATGGAATTAAAACAGAGATTGAACACCAAGCACATGTCAGTAGCAGGACTTCAGGAAGGACTAGAGTTGTACTTGGGATGATTACATTTTGTTAATCTGACATTTTAAAATAATGTTATCTGTTTTGTAGTCTTTGCTTGACTGGTTGGTACGCCATGATTGAAAGATTTGCTATCGTCACATTATCCTGGTTGCCAGCCGAATATGTTTATATTTGAAGTTTCCCATCTTGGCAATAATTGCTTTGAGAAAAATACCTGCTTCTTTGAATACTAATTCAAAGACAAATAGCAAATAGGGAACGCTAAATAGGAATGGAGACAGAAGAGGCACTAGTGAAAAGAGGTGAGAGAAGGAGAAAGCGAAAGGTATATAGAGAGAAAGCGTTAAGGCTGGGGAGAGGCAGGGAAAAGTGGCATGTGGAGGGTCTGGGTTTGATGGAGATGGAAAAAGAAAAAAAGAAGGCCGTTTCAGTGAGAGTGATTGCATTGTGAGAAGAGGAGGGGTTTACCAATAGAATAGAGGATGGGGAGGCAAAGTACTCTGTAGCTCCAATAAGCCTTTCTTTATCACACAGCAGTGTTTTATGCAACGGTTGGTAGCCTATATCAGTGTCTTGGGTAATAATGAACCTGAATGAGTCATCTCAACCATACACACCCTTCCATATTGTAGCCATCTATTTCTGAAACCTTTATTTATCCGGATAAGGTCAAGCTTAAGGCTATTTTTCAACAACAGTTTTCTTCACTTTCACTCAGTAAATACAAATTGAAGACCCTACAACAGATTTCCACTGGTTTTTGCTCAGAGGGGAATTGGGTCACTAATCACTGAAACAGTCACAGAAAAAGCTGCTTTGTTTGAAATTGCCTGTTAAAAATGCACACACATTTTTCCCATTGCAAATCACTTCAAAATCACATGTGTATTGACAACCGGGGACACAAACAGGTGTTATTATGGGCTAATTTCTCAAAAATGGAACAGAAGAAAAGCAACAAACTGTGGGCTTAGAGGCTCAATGCCATCATGTTGTTTCAGAAAGGAAAACGAAACAACACAGTCATACTGAACTAATGGCCAAATGAAATGTGAAATGAGCACAATCGTTTTCTTTTGTCTTCTTCATCACGCTCAGCATGTGCATACAGCATTTCCTGTGTATTCCAGGAGGGATTTTAGGGGGGAAGAAATCAATTCACATAAAACTGTAATTCTTATATCTATGATTCTGAACATTGTTGATGTATTAAACTTGGCAAACTCGCCTCTTTCTCATTCCCAACACCCCAAATACTGCTACTTGGTTGGTGAATTTGGTGTCGGACACCAACGCAAAAAGGCACCTTGAATGGCAGTATGATATACCACTGGGTGGCGACATTTTGCCACCAGACTGCATCATGTTAAAATGCCGCCAGAACATTTGTGGGCAGGAGGGGTAGTAAATGCATCCAATATACCCCAGACTGCACTTTAGTTGTTTAAACCTTTTTTTTTTTTTTTTTTTTTTTTTGAGATTGTTTTTGGGCTTTTTGCCTTTATTAGATATGACAGGATAAGCGTGAAAGGGGGAGAGAGAAGGAATGACATGCAACAAAGGGCCCAGGTTGGAATCGATATAAATACACATTTCTGTAAATATGGCAGAATAAGCCAGGAACCTAGTTTTTTTCATCTGTAGTCCTTGGCCAGGTGTGAGTTTGGCAGCGTAAAATTTAAGAAACAGGTTTAAGAACAGTAATTATAATGTAAAGCACATCAGTTATGGTAAAAGCAAAACAAAGATTGACATAAGCTAAACGCAAGAATGAGCAACAATAAAAGCAGAATAAACAACAGTTCAACATAATGTTAATTAACAATACGGAATATCTGAAATGACATTACAGCCTCTCAGAGACAGATATGCAAAGGCAGATATGGGCAAAAAGACAAGAGTAGCACTAAGGTTAGCCAAACATCGGGGTCATTTAGCAGTATGCAAGTTGTGTTTTGACAGACATTTCTGAATGATAAGGCCTCCAGACTAGTGTTAACAGATTTGGTGGTTTATAAGCCATGTTTGTAACTGTCTGGGGAAGAACTGGTAAGTGGCGAGTTCCCTGATGTGGGCTGGTACAGTATTTCATTCAAGTGCTGCTTTTATTGAAAAGAGATAAAGCAGCAAAGTGTGTGTGTGGGGGGGACAAAGCCATGAAAAATTCTATAAATCAGACATATAGTGTCTGATTAGGTTTTCTCTGCTCAGAATCTTGTATTTTTCATGTATGTTGCAGTTTGTTATTTGTGGTGAAAACCAATAGGTTTTTTTTCCGCAAGGCTTTCATGGTTTGTTTATTTAATGATTTGAATGGTTTCAAAATTGAAGTACTTGCCTGTGACCAGCTTGTTAAACAGTAGAATGTTATAATCATAGCATATTGTAGTCTTGGTTGACACGTGAGTCCTCTTAAATCTGAAATTTGCTAGGTTATACTTGACCATGTTACCTTCTTAGCCTGAGTGGTAAAGTAGAGATTGAGGGTGCATTCACACCAGAGCTGTTTGGTCTGCTTTAAAGAAACCCTGGTTCCTTCCCTAGGATAGTTCGGTTCGCTTGGAGTGGTGTAAAAGCTCTTTCAAACTCTGGAGCGGACCAAACGAATAAACTCTGGTCCACTTAAAAAGGGGGGTCTCGATCAGTTTCCAAGTGACCTCTGGTGCAGGTCGTTTGTGGTGTGAATGAAAACGAAACAACCACAGGACTTTATAATGGGAGAAATGTAATTTTAGCAGGTTTTCTACAGCTGAACCAATAATAAATCAGAATCAGAATCAGAATCAGAAAAGATTTATTGCCAGGTATAGTTAAATCCACCTCCTCATCATGAAATCTTTTCCTGATTTCACAGTTGATCCTGACAACGCCAACCCCACCTCTAGGGGCACAGGCAGCGCAGCAGCACAGCAGCACAGCAGCGCAGCAGCACGTCGTGGGTGCACTATTACATTATTATCAGCTATTAAAACAGTCGGTCAGAAGTTTTACAAAACTTAAGCTTATTAAAACAAAAGGGCAGGAATGTCTAACTGGCCTCTCTGTCATCAGTGTCAGCCATCATAATGACCTGATCACCGATCTCTCAGCAGGTGATGCAGAGGTTTGTCTCTGTAGAGTCTCCAGCAGCTGCTGAAAAATGCCTATTATATAGTTCTTCTGTAGTGGAACATATATGCAGAGTTTATATAGTTTTGTGATTTGTCTTTTATAATGTGTGAGCATAACAACGAAGCGATTACAGTTGCACACCCACAGCAGTGACAACATGATTGATGTGCAGTCTAAAAACAGCTGCCTAATAATGCTGACAATCATTTTCTTCCTTTCTTTACGAGCTCTTTGCAACACCAAAGAACATAAATATAAACTCTCTATAAGGATAAAAGTGCAACATGAACTTCTGTCAGTCACATAATTTGATTTCCCTGCATGGGTCCTGTTGATGCAGGATGACAAATGCAAAAACTGTCCAATCAATGGTCACCTGTCAGTCAGCAGAACCTCATGTTTACTCCTCTTGGTTCATTTGAGAAAGTGCAGTGTGAAAGCAAACAAAACCAACTTGAATTGCAACAATGTTGTAATTTCACACACCCCAATTGGACGGAGTCCCCACACTATTATGTGTGAAAAGGACCTGAATCTATCATGATCCCAAGGTATCTGAATTCTTTGACAACTTCTCGTTATTGTCCAAGCACAAGTATGTGTGGCTCAACATTACTGCTTGCTTTCTTGGGGGGTGTTTACATGGCAGTGGTTGTGCATAAAAAATGTTTGTGTGGTTTGGCCTTTCGTTAACACGGAAACAGCATTTTGGGAGCCAGAAAACACAAACTTTTATATTATATTATTATGCATATTCCATGCATAATGCTTATGAGTGGACAGGGGCCCGCTTTGGAAAACCTTATCCCCCTTTGCATAATTCCTTATGACTGGCCAGCATACAAGCTCTATTTCAAATTTCTCGTCACGTGCACAGTGTAATTTCTGTGCCCAGACTCTCTTATCCTTTATGTACATATATAAATACAGGCCATCCAGACCATAACATTTAATATCCACCCCTCACACCCCACATAAAGTTACACTTAAAACACACATTACCATATCCCCTGTGCACTTATATGTTATATTTAGAAAAAGTACTCAGTGCATGTGGGAGCCTCAGCGATTTAGCAGCCTGACTGCGTGTGGGGGTATAAAAAATAAATAAAAAAAAACTTGCTGGGATCTGATTGGCTCCAATGAAGTTAGAAAATTAATGAACTGGCATTTTCATTATCCAAAAAGCTTACAATTAACAACCATGTTGCTAGTGTTCGGCTAATTTTTTATTGTGTTTTTAAATAAATAGTTTAATTAAACCACAGACTAATTAAATGCTAAATTTTCTTACTAACGATCTGTTTTCACAGGCCACTCTCAGCGCCTCCTGTGAAAACAATGGTTACATTTGCTGTAAAATATGTTCCCGCCACACTGCGCTGACAGTGGCAATCATTTTGTGAAGAATGCAAAGAAATTCCCGCAGGTCCTTCATCTTAATCGGTCAGATCCCCCAATCACTCAATCCCCCTGTCCCGTGTTGTCGGACTTCTTGATTCGGTAAGCGACAGCTGCTACACTACACACACACTTTATCTCTCACTATGTATTCTCCTCATCTCCAGAGAGCGTCGTTCTGTCACTTCCTTCCTGCAGCCAGCCTTTTCATCTTCTGCGCTCACATCTTTGTCACACTCACTCCGCTCTCTCTATCCGTCTCATTTCTTTCACTGTATCTCTCTCTTTCATCTCTGACCCTTTCTCTTCATTGGGTCATTGATCTTTATGGCGCTCACCTTGCTCTCCGCTGAGCTCCCTTCTTCAAAATCCCTCCTCTTTCCCTTGCTTGACCTTTCTTATCTGTTTTTTGCCTCTGCCTCGGGTTCGTTAAAGAATATCAAAAAGTCGTTGTCTCTGTCGTTTCTCTTTCTACCTCTGTCTGGCCTCTGTGTCGCTCCCTTTTTTTCTGTCTATGTCTCTCTCTGCCCTACAGATCATCCAGTTGGGCCGTCTGCCAGGTTATACTAAACCTTTGCCAGCCAGGTGGCACTCATAGATAAAGAACCCCTGTGTGTGTGTGTGTGTGTGTGTGTGTGTAAGTGTGTGTGTGTGTGTGTGTGGGTGGGTGTGTGTGTGTGTGTGTGTGTGTGCGCACGCGTACGTGAGTGTGTGTGTCTGCACTTGTAGGTCTAGTTGATTGTGTTTATGTGTGTGTCTCCCTCTATGTGTATGTGTTTGCATTTGTGAATGTGTGTTTGTGTGAGTGAGAGAAAACACAGTGAGAGAGAGCTTTGATTCCACTGCATTTCTCTCCTGGAGGCATTTGCTACCTTCTTCCAATCTCTCTGTTTATCGAGCTAAGATGCTCTGCGAGAGGCTGCTGAGGCAACTAGATAACCCCCCTGCAACACGCGAACATACACACTTTCCCCCATCCTCCCAGCATCCCTCTTCCCAGCATCCCTCTCAACAGCCAAGCCCAGTAATAAACAGAAAAGCACACAACCCCCCCAATAAACACCCATGCCTCTTCACCTGCAACAGCCTCCCTCGACGCCCGTTGAGTGCAGCGCTATCCTGAGGCGGCGTGGCAGGCGCACATAGAGGCTTAAGATGTGAAAGGGAATGGAAAAAAGGGAGGAGACATAATAACAGACTATCACCAGACATCCACCCTCCTTTTGCTTGTCATTCAAACGCCGTCTACCAGAAGACCTAACGTTTTTCACTCAGAGAGACTCTCACACTTTCAGCTGCCAAATTGGGTTTGCGCCTCAGTTTTACAAAGTGAAGCAGCTGCCAGATTCTGCCGAGTTGGCTCCGAATCAAAAAGACAAAAAAAAAGAAAAAGAAAAGCAAAATAAAAAGCATGATGATTCGAAAGATGCAGTTTTGACTAATTTAAGGAGGAATGCCTGCAGATCTGTTGGAGGAGAGTTGTGTCTATATGTCTGAAGGTCTCTCAGAATATTGATTGGGACTGAAATAACTATTGCAGCACTGGTCGCCTGAAGAAGACCTTTCCAGGGAAAATTGGACATGAAATGGGTCCCAACAATTTTCTGATTAACTAGCAGTGTCTGTAAGTGTGAGCTTGTCAATGCATGACAGGAGACATCATGGAAAGTCCAGAAAATTAAATTCAAACTATTTGGACAGGTTGTGCAACAGGCTTTTGTCTGGCAGTTATCTCTGTTTTAGGATTTCATCAACATGCCAATCAGAGTAATAGAAAAGCAAAAAAGCAAGTAGACCGGTTAGTGATGTACCACAGAAAGAAATCCTAAAGACAACAGTAATAAGAGGTATTATTATAAAAGTATTTTTTTTTTATTCAAATCAGGTTTGACTTTATGCAAATCTTATTTCCATATTTTGCCTCTGGCTGGGACTGTACCTTTCTCATGTCGAACCAACAAACTGACAAAAACAAAGTGAAGCCAAAAAAAGTTACTAAAACTTGTGAGCATGTTGCAAGTATCTTGCTTCATGTAGGTACAACCACTTTGGTAGATACTAAACAGTTGGGCTCCAATCCTAATGCACTGCAAATTTTCCAATAAAATGAGTAACAAAATTTGATTACTGCAATATAGGCCTAGATATTAGGGGTATAACGATACATCCTTTGTTCCAAGGCATTGATTTGTATTCCTGCGCTCATACTACATTAATAGGTAAATGGCAAGTCATCCTTTTAGTGTGACTTGTATTGATTAAATTAATTTTTCAAGGCATAAACTGATTGAACTGTTTTAATACTAAGAATTTGCACTTTTAACACATCAAGCATTGTTATGTGGATGTTTTTTTGCACTTTTATTGGTAATAATTGTAAACATTACTCCAGTTCATTCTCCCAGTCACTGTTGTTCTGTTCATGCATATTGTGTCAGCACTTCAGATAGCCGCTTCAGATAATGGTGGATAATGGACGGGAAGCACCAGATCAACAGAGAGTGAGAGATTTTTAGTCTACATTTGTGGTACAAGGTATGTACTAATTTCCTCCAATTTGTGGAACATTTCTTACCAAGTTGCTCATTGCCTTTTCCCCTTCATGTTTTCTTAAGCAATCAAGCCAAAATGCTCAGATTTCAAAGGTTTAAACACTTGTGAAGGTGTTTGAATGCAGTACAAGAAAAGTGATTTCGGTCTAGGTTTCAAACGGTTAAAGAGAAAAGTGAGAGATTGATGATCAATGATGGAAATGTTGATGTTGTTTTTCAGTTATCTGTGTAACTTTGCTGAATAAAAAATCTGGATTATCACTTTTAACAGCAGCAGCAAACAATAACAACATACACTTTCTTTTGTTCTCTTGCATTGGTAATGTTTTTAAAAGATCTGTCAATCAAATCATGCCTTTAAATGCACATTTTGCCTTTAATTAAACTCATTCTATTGCATATTTTGGCATTTTGGCAACGCATTGCTGCACACACTCATACTCATACTCAGGCTCAAATACAGATGCACACACAGGTGCAATCTTTGCTTGCATGCCGGCAAAATGTGAAAGCGGTGCAGCACAAGTCAAAGTCAGTGTGTTGACGTTCTCCTTATCTATCCTGCAAGCAAGTA
Source organism: Plectropomus leopardus (assembly GCF_026936395.1). NCBI lineage: Eukaryota > Metazoa > Chordata > Actinopteri > Perciformes > Serranidae > Plectropomus > Plectropomus leopardus. Next base: position 38,730,168 of record NC_142176.1, on the reverse strand, counting down.
AATTCATCTTTAACAACGGCACATCTCCGTCTTGCCATGACTTCATATTTGACAGTTTTTTTAGCCACAAAAAGCCAAAGGAGGAGCTCCCTGACTGGCTTAGAACTGAACTCAGACTATGTGTGAGTGTGCGTGTGTGTGTGTGCGCGTGTGTGTGTGTGTGTGTGTGTGTGTGTGTGTGTATGAAGTGTGTAGGAAGTGTGTAGGAAGTGCGTCTGTGTACTTGTTTGTTATCCTTGTGTGTGACAGCTTAGACTGACTTCCAGACTTACCAAGAAGTGAGGCAGTTTCTCTTATGGTATGTATATAACTCAGGAAAAACACAATTTCAAAGAAACAAACGCTTCATTGACACTGTGTGCCACTTGTTTGCCTTGTTTGTAATCTTGCCTCCTCTAAATTTACTTTTGTGTTGAGTATTTTGTACGGATAGACCTGGAGCGAGTTCTCTATTTATATATATGCAAAGGGAGAGGAGAGCAGAAGATAGAAATCCATCAATAGAGGTACAGAGTGAGGAGCAAAACCTGAATTCGATCTGCACCACCTTAAGCCAGGTACAAAACACAGCACCAGGGTCATCAAACTGATCCAGAATCAAATTATTCATCTTTATCTCACCAAAGCATGGTGACAGATTGTTTCTTATTTGCTGGAACACAGTGTGCAAGGCCAGTCCTATGAACCCAAAATTCTGTGACTGAATAAGTGAGTGAGTGAGTGAGTGAGTGAGTGAGTGAGTGAATAAGTGAGTGACTGAGTGAGTGAGTGAGTGAGTGAGTGAGTGAGTGAATAAGTGAGTGACTGAGTGAGTGAGTGAGTGAGTGAGTGAGTGAGTGAGTGAGTGAGTGAATAAGTGAGTGAGTGAGTGAATAAGTGAGTGAGTGAGTGAGTGAATAAGTGAGAGTGAATAAGTGAGTGAGTGAGTGAGTGAGTGAGTGAATGATGAAGTTGCAGCATTGGTCAGTGTGACTGAAGGTGTGCTGTTGCTGTTTCCTCATTGGCCATTGTTCTTTCATAATAGGCAGGACACGGTGGACAGGCTGACAGGCACTGACAGTCTGTATTACTGTATTCCTCATTTACCAGTGTAACTAGTGTAACATGGCAGCATGGTGGAAAAAGCAGCTAGACAGCTAACGAGCCTTCAAGGGACAGGGGTGAGAGAGGATCACTTCATCAGTTTGTTTGAGGACCAGTCGTGTCTGTAAGAGCATTACAAAATGGTCTTACCTAATACTAACCAACTAACTAACTAACTAGCTAATATGTGCTACAATGTCAGAACAGGTTGTGCTGCAGTTATGAAGAAAAGAAGACAAGAAGACACCGATTGAAACTTCAGTGAATATTACGTGTTACAGTGTTGTACCGGGTTCTGCCACAATGGCAGAATTCTCCATTTGGAAATTGCAGCGAGAGGCTTATTCACAAACTAATGACCAAGGGCAGCGCGCCATCTGTCAGTCACATAGAGACATTCATCCCAGGGTCCGACCAGAGCTGCGGAGGGAGGATGTGCTATGTGATGGAGTCTAACGTTAAGTGTACTGTTCTCCATTTGTAGTGGACTGCCTTGGCGTGGTCATTACATTTGTCCCTCTGAGGAACTCCAGAGCTCAATGTCCCCTGGGCAAGTGGGGGACACGTCAAGAGACACTGTTTTACGAACCCAAAACATCCAACAGGGGGTTGTTAATTAACTTAACTTATACTCCCTGGGGATGTCTGTAAACACGCTCTGGCTTCTTAAGCCACAGGAAAGTGTTAGTATCTGACACCCTCCATCCTGACATATGGTGGAAGGTAAAGCACTCCGAAGGTCCCATCAGCATACCACAGGATGTAAGGCATCTGAACGACCTCCTGGGATCACCCAAGCAATACCAAACAACCATTGTATTGCCTCCCCTGCTGAGATAACCAACTGGTCGAACATTGGGTAAAGTCATTATATAACCCTGTGTTGTGATAAACATCTGACAGAATGACTTGGACCAAGGTTGTAAGTTAAAATTTCCCTTCTTCCCTAGTCTTTGTGACTGGGGGTGAGGTTGTCTCCATGCTTCAGTAAACATATAGGAGCACCTCCCATTCTTTTCATCTCATGTAATTTGAATGAGTTAGGTAAAGTACGTTTTATTCCCCTTTGTTATAATGGAGCTATACTGCCATCTAGTGGTCTTAGTTATTAGTAAGCTCGTAACCAACTTTGTAGTTATATCGTATTTTGAATTCATTGTATAATGTTAAAAGTAATCCTATATCTAAGTAATCACAAGTTTCTTAGGATCCATGGTACAATGTTATGTTATGCGTGGTCACATATTTCACAAAATTGAGCAAAGGATCTTCAGAATCATGTGTTACGTTATGAATTACTTTTGGGTCTCCTAACGTGCATTTGAAGTTACTGTGATGAGACTATAGTGGTGAGGAGATACGTGAATTTATACACCACGGGTTAGATCGCGTAATTCGTCATAAAGTTCAGAGACATAAATGTCTCCTAAATTACATTAGGTCTTTTAGAAACTTATACCAGATGCGCGATCGCTCGGTGCAAAAGTTCGCTAACTCCGCCTTCCATCCGCACCCCCAAATCGAAAGATAAAAACTGAGTGACTCTCTCTAAAGTTAGCTCAGAGCTCTCTCTCTCTCTCTCTCTCTAAGCTCACTTTTCTCAAGGCTTCTCCTTTTCTCTTTTCTGAAGTTTTTCTTCGCTCCTTTTTACCGCGGTGCGTCTCATGCATCCGCGCTCGCAACTTTTCTTTTCTTCAATTTTATAAGCGGAGCCGCAACAGCTCACCAGAGCTTTGCTGAACTTTAACTTTTGAAGCCATTTTCTTTTAAATCTTTTTTGACGCTTTTCTTTATACCAGTTTTTGGTCAGTAAAGACACTTTTGGTAATTCGTTTTTAAGTAAAATCAAATTAATAATTTAAAGTGACTCCCTCAGACCAGTGGGATTACTTTGATTATTTCTGCGAGTTTTAATTGAGAAGGACACTCCGCGATTCGCCATCAACTCTGCCACGGATCTAGAAGCAACACCTGCTGCACAAACTATCAGCATCCGTTGCCTGCCCTTAAGGACTTTGTTTAAAGACTTTTACCGGTTCGCTGAGGCGAACACCGAGGCCAGTTAAAGACCGCCGCACACCGACTCCACCTGCCCGGCCGCCGCCGCCTTTCAGCGGGTCACCTCGTCTGGAAGACGCGCCGCAGCTCTCCCCTGGAGTGACGCGAGGACCTGGACCTCCCCGGAGAAGTCTAATCAAGTCGACAAAAGTAGGCAGAATAACATTTTCTAGTGATCAGAGTTGATGTCGTATAGCGAAGCTTTAATGCCAAATTTCTAAATTCTACGTCACCGTTCAGTGCGCATCCACGCTTTAGACGGTCACGTATTTCCTCCACTATCATCCATAATTAATTATTTACATCACCTGAACATACATCACGTAGGTTCCCTTTTATGTGTTCACTGTCCTTTTATATGTCATACTATTTCATCTATTTACTCTTCATTTTATTAGTCTAAATAAATTATCCTCATTTATCGCCAAGTCGTTGTCTGTGGATATTATTTCATGAGAGAAACAAGATCAATGTATACAGAATAAACGGTACAGATTATGAGATTGATTAAAGTAATGACATGTCTTAACACTGTCACAATTTAAGATTTAATTTTCTCCTGAATGGAGAATGGTGCCCCTTTTACTTTAACGAGTGCAAAATCCAAATTTTAGCGTAGTTATTAATAACCGCTACACCATTTAAACATGTATTTAGGCTACATGAATTTTGGGCTGGACTGCAACAATGCATTTCATTTACCTACCTTTGAGTCCCAACCCCACTATGGGTCGCCAAAGCTGTTAAAAAAACACAGTAGGCCTACAAATAAATTTAAATACAAATAATAAAAAAGTGTTGCAACATGCTGCAAACTATATACTGTAGCTAGTAGTTATTACTGACGATACTGGACTATGCTGACAATGTTTACCACAATACCTATGAAACATATCTTCAACCCCTCAATGTGATCTGCAAAAGCCTCTGTAGATTTATTCCAAAGTTTCCCTTTCAAACTAATTACTGCTCAATGTATGAAACTTTTAACGCTTAAAGACATTACCATAGCTCCTGTGCAATTTTAAATGTATCCATTTTAATTTTCCCTCTAATTTAAAACAACACCTAACACAATCTATGTCCTCATATTCACTTAAACACACTCAACAAACTATTTTTTTTAGTTCCCAAAACTATCAAAGAAATTGGCAGAACTGCTTTTAAATTCAAAGCTCCCTCTGAGTGGAATGGTTTGCCCACAAACATAAGAACAGTTAAAGCTGTAAAACCTGGAGCATGATCACTTTTCTTGTGCTGCTTTCAAATTTCTTTCACAAGTATTTAAACCTTTGAACCTGAATTTGATTTCTTTGAAAAAAAACATGGGAAAAAACTTTTTTTTTTTTTAAATTTTAAAATAAATTTTCAGGTAATTTTATAGTTCTTGTAACTTATTTCTTGTTTATTTTCCTTCCTACCTTCTTCCCATGCTTTTAAAAGAAATCAAACATTCCTAAAACATCATGTTGCTGTTTCAAATGGTGATATCTTCCTACCCTCCAGTATTGTGAGGCATGCTACCACTATTATTATCATCATTATTATTATTATCATTTTGATGCAACAGGTGTTTTGTGGCATATACGTCCCTTTTTTATGTGCGGATGTTGTGGGCTTATGGATAATATGGGGATGAGTTGATAAATGAGAAGCATTACATGCTGTATGATGTAATTGTAATTGATGTAATTGTTTCCATTGTAAAGCATCTTGGGACCAAAACATTGACTTAACTTTGTAAATCCACATTACGTTGGACATTTGTCAGTAAATGCATTGATGTAATTGCATTAATGATTTAACTTGGAGACTTTTATATAAAAGCATTCAATGTTAGTGGCAGACTTTTAAAAAAAAAAAATTAATAGTCTTTGAATATATATATATATATATATATATATATATATATATATATATATATATATATATATATATATATATATATATATATATATATATATATATATATATATATATATATATATATATATATATATATATATATATATATATATATATATATATATATATATACATACACCTCACTGTGGCAATTTCACCAAATGATATCATACATATCATACTTCCTTTTTTGAGGGGCAGGGAAATGGTAAGTAATTGCAAGTTACTGGGGCTTTTTCACAAAAGCCATTTTGCATGTCACAGAGGGAAAAGCCCAAGTCTGAATAATACAATTAGCCTAACTCCCACTGAATTCCATGTGGCTGCTTCAGATTCACAGGCCTAGTATTGTGCATGCTGGGTCACTCTCAGGGCTGACCAGGACACTTGAATAAAAAGGAGCCATTGTTCATGTTGTTAGCAGCACCTGTGCTTTTCCTACTAAGAAAAGTCCAGATTTTGATTAAAGGTTGCTTGGAAAAAGAACTGAGCTGAATATGAAACACTCGACTAGAGTAGATGCAAAAGATTAAATACTCTGTGCATAATAAGAAAGATATGATAAGCCCTTGTATGTGGTAGCTGTAAAGTGTGTTAATGCACTTAAGCAGTGAGTGTTTGTGCCAATGTAGATGTTCACAACAGGGACATACAGCAAGAAGCAATCATCAGCCGTTCCCACTCACTTCTGATTCTTTTTAATTTTTCTTTAATATTTAAGTTTTATCTATTTTATAGCATAAAATAATTCTGTTTTGTTGGAAGCATCCCAATAGTCAGTTGTCTGTAGCTTCCAGCCACGACTCCGATAATTTGTTCTGCAAAGTGCCATTCAACTAGACATTTTTTTCTGTTTTAAGAAAAAAAAAACATCTTGTGCAAGCTCTTATAAATACTGATGTGTATGTGTGTGCACTGCAGTTAATGTGAGTCGACAGGCTAAAAACAAACTATATGAATAAAACATGGAAGATAGTCTTTTCATCTTCGCTCTGCTTTTCTAATGCTCATTACTTTGGCTGCAGTCTCTTTCTGTGTCTGTTTTTGCCTCTTTCGCTTTCTCTCTCTCTTACTTCCTCTATATCTCTTTGTTGCTGCCTCTGTCTCTGCTTCAGACTTTCTGTTCAGTCACACTAGGCCCAAGGGCACAACCTTGAAACCCAGGCAAAGTGTAGCACCTTCATTAGAAAGTTTTTACAGTCAACGGATATGACTTAAAAAAAAACGTTTACTTTGGTACTGCGCCCCACTCCCCCTTACTTTTTCATTGTTGTGAAATTAATACTGTTATTACTTTTACATTTTTTCTGACTTTTCCCTTACTGTATAAATTACCATATAAAGTGCCTTTGAGTACATTTTAAAGCATGATATAAATAAAGTGTATTATTATTATTATTATTATTATTATTATTATTATTATTATTATTATTATTATCATTCCACTGAATCTTTTTAATCTATTATTTATTTTCAAAAGTGACAGTTTATCGGGTATTTCTGAGTGCATAAAACATTTTAAATATCTTCAGGGTAAAAATAAACCAATTAAAATATGACAAATTTAGGTTTTCTCTCCCATGTTTCCTCCTTTTCTTTCATGATTGTATAAATAAATAAACTGGAAAGCACTCAGAAAGCACATACCTGTGCTGGGCCTGCACCATCCTCTGAATGTGTTATTTTGTTTCATGGAATTTATTTAATTTGCATCTGAATCTGAATTAAAAATCCCACAGTAATATAATGACGCTGAGTTTCAGAGAATGTCTAAATCCTTTAAATGTTTGGGCTTTTGTAGGACAGAATTTTTCAAGTGACTAAAGAGGTATGGCAATAGCCTGACTTTATCATCAATGACATGTGTTTCAGTTGGATATGGCTTTTAAGAATTCAGTTTTTAAAATAAAAAAAGGCACCAGAAATATGGCAATGTTATGACTGAGGATGTCAAGATCAAAATACAAACGGCCTTATAAATGGAAGTGCTGATCATGTCATCCTTGGTTTGAACTTTCTTTCAGATTTGATTGACTTATTGATTTCTCACAAAGTCAGAATATACAGTGAAAGACAACAGAAAATAGCCTTAACAGAGGCAATAATTTGAGTTTCAATTGCAGGCACTTGTTAAATAAATGAATTTATGGTAAATACTTTCACACTTAGATTTTGTGGGAAAAGCTATGCTCTCTGAAGGAGCTCTCAAAGATTCTGAGCAGCAGCGAGGATTCCCCTGAGAGAGCTAATCCCACTCAATAAACACATATAGTACATGGACAGCAAACAGCATTTAAACAAGCATATCTGCAGACTAATAGTGAGAATTCCAGATATACTGGTCAATCTGTACACCTTTATGAATGTTTCTACAAAACTGATAACCACATGGCCGTGAAGAGCCCATGATGGTGAATCATGGGCTGCCAATAACTTAATATAAGCATGACTTTCGTGCTCTGCCTGAACTAAAGCTATGCTTTATTTTCATTATGGTTGTAAGTTAGGTCTCGATCAAATAAAAGTTTAAGTAACAAGGAAATATGAAAAAGTGATCCCTGTCCATCTATTTTTGCATCCAACCAAAAAACAGTTTTCAGGTTGCTTATCTTGATCAGGGTCTTTGTTGCAAAAGAGCAAAAAGAACTTTTAAACTTCCTAGCAACTTCAACTGGTTTCTCCTGATTCATATGCACTACCAGGCCAACTAAAAAGCCATTTTTACAAAAATTGACCCACTACAAAGTCCCTACATTATGCCACCTTTGTGTTTTTACACAGAACCAAACAACGGTGGCATCATGAAAGCAAAAGAAGCGTGACAGGTGTTAAGTTTAACACAACAGCGTCTGCTTCCAGTGTGACATTACACATGTTGGCAGTCCTTTCTTCACAATTACACACAATATGACAATAACAATCCTTTACCGTCCCTGTTATATTGCAGCCAATCTCATCTTCTGTTCGGAGGGTATGGAGCTCCTGAATCTCATTCTTTGCCCAATTTGCAGTCATTTAGGGTCATTTTCTCCTCTTTGTGTTAGCCACCAACTGCTATCAGATGCTTTTTAATCTCCCGCTTTGGGTCACATGCATAACATACTGTGAAAATGTCTCACCTGTTCCGTCCATAATCCCATCCTGCTGTCTCTTTCACATAGACCTCAGTTTAGCACTGTTACTACCTCTGGTACCAGCTCAGAGATGAGATTACTCTGTCTGCCAATTACACAATCGTGCCTTAGTAAAGAACAGCAAGTCAACATAATGTGTGATATTCCCGCCTTGAACAGGCAGTGTACAAGAAGCTAAAGATACCAGACCCTATAGTATTTCCTGGGTTGTAAGTCTTCATCCAATGGCTGTACCTGTGACACCAATGGAAAGAGACCAGAAAGATTCTCATCAGTGCCCAAATCACAGTGTGTTCCCACCAGAGCTGATCTCCTCACTCCATGACAGTCATGGTCAGGGTCATGGTAGCATGAGAGCTAAGCTTGCAAACTCAAAAGTGCAGCTCGTAAATAAAGAACTTGGTTATAGAGATGAAGTGATCTAGCTTTGTCATTTTTGATACCTATTCCAATAACTCAACCCAGGGTATCTGCCAAGTGCTGATCTGACATCAGTGGTCTCTTTTTCATTTTGATCGAAGGTCACTGAAATCATTTTTATGTAAGGTAATATGAGGCCAGGGATTTTTGTGTGACTAAAACTGAGTAAAAAGCTTTAAAGGGATGCTTTGTTGATTTTCAACCAGCTACGTATCAAAACAATGTGGGCAGTATGTGTAGATGAACTGCGGTAAACTTTCATCCATATAACCAGGGCCTGGATATCCCTCCTTGCCCCACAGCGAAACACTACCAAATGACACAAATTTTTTTCATTTGACCCCGTTTGGCTTGCTCTTGGGGCTGTTGCTCAAACTATAGGCTGTACTTCTGCATTTTCATATTGCCACCAACCATGCCAACCCATAGACTTAAATAAAACCAACCCTTCTGCTCCCACCACAGACTCAGAAAGTACACAGCTGATCAAGACACCCACCAACACACTTTCTCTCAAACTCAGACCGAAATCAGATCAAACGGTAAAAGTGTTTACCGTTTCAGTGTTTTCAAAAAGATATTTTAATACCCCATTTTGCCATAATGGTGAGAGTTTGTGAACAGGAGGTGGGCTCCACACTGTGTCCTGCACAGTGAAAACGGAGATCAAACAGTAAACTAAGCAGAGCTAATCAAATATAAACCAAGATTCCATTACTACGTTGCATTTTTCTCGTGTTAAATGGTTTCAGAAACATGTTTCAGCTTAACTGATCCAACCAGCTGCCATTGTTTCACATCAAATGCATAACATAGGTAGTTTTAGGTTTTCTACCCCTTTTGAGTCATGTAGCCCCAATTTCAAAAGTGTTTGCGTCTTTCTACTGCATAGACGGTATAGTTTTATTTGAGGGCCTTCTTTATATTGATGAAATACTAATTTAAAAAAAAAAAAAAACAGGCACAAATATAATTACAATGCCACTGTAACTGAGTTAGTATCAGGGCCACAACCAATCCTGATTATTAGATTGATCCATTGGTTGGTTAAAACTTTTTTTTCTTCATTGTTTGAAAATGAAATTACTGTCTAGGTATTGCCCATTTGCTGTTGTACTTATTATCAACCTTAGAAACCCTTATTAATGGGGCACCCGGTGGCTCAGTGGATAGAGCGGCACCCCATGCACAGAGGCTATGTCCTTGCAGCAGCAGCTGTGGGTTCGACTCCAGCCTCAGCCCTTTGCTGCATGTCTCTGTCTCTCTCTCTCTCTCCCCCTTTCACACTCACACTGTCCTGTAAATCAAAGGCAATGAAAGCCCAAAAAAATCTTTTAAAAAAAGAAAACTCTTGTTAATCAAACCTTGGTTAATCTGTATTGACTGTGTAAAGTAATGTGTGCAATCATGTAATGCCAAATGGCCAAAAAAGACGAGAGCATCTTTCCTTGAACAAAGCTATTCTCTCTCAAGTCTGAACCCCCTTCATGTTCACTGCCATTGTTGTTCCAACATCTGCTGGTATGATACTCCCCATGTAAAGCTGTTGGTTAATGCATCAAAGTCAGGATTTTGCGCTATGGGTTTCAAGTCCTGGTTTGAACTTGAAGCAGCTGCAGAGGAAAAGATTTTGTCAGCTCTGAAGTCACACAAACTCAATGGGAGATAATAATAGGCTGCCAGATGAGGCCTTACAACTGAAAAATGTATTCCTTAAGCTTGTCCTTAATCATTATAGTAAGAGTTCTCATATTGTGCCGGCTGCCTTCGCCTTACGTCCGCTCTTTTTCTGTATTAAAGGCCAAAGGTTACGCTGTGAGAAGGTCCATTATCATACAGTTTTTAGAACAGTATTCAAGATCGCAGCATGCATCAGGGTTGCTCCTTAAAAGTCTTAATGCATTGCACCTTTAAGCTCTTATCTCCAGGGAACCTCTGAGAAAGCCTCATCTGTGCTAAGTAGCAGCAGTATACCTTTATAGAATAAATTTTAAGGTTTATAGCCTTGTGTGTGTGTGTGTGTGTGTGTGTGTGTGTCTGTGTCTGAGGGAGAGAGAGATAAATAATTTAGTTGAATCAATGCTCATTGGGATAGAGGCAGCAGGTTACAGGGCATCAAGGACAGGCATTAAAAAATTCAGATATATCAAAGACATGGCAATAGAACTTACTTTCACTGCATTTGTTGATAACTTGTGGTCAATACCAACAGATCAAACAGTGAAACCTCTCCCTCCATATCTATAATATACAAAATGCATAAATAACATAATTCCTCCTAATCAATGCTTCAACACACTTTTTTTTATGCTGATGATACAGTTTTATATGCCCCAGGCTGCACCCCAGCCCAGGCCCTCACTCGCCTTCACTTTGCCTTTGATGCTTTCCAGTTATCACTCCTTATCACAGACTAGTTTTGAAGTGCACAAAATTTTCAACCTCTACCGGTGACTCTTCACTTTTGCTGATTCATACAAATACTTGGGAATATGGCTTGGCAGCAGACTATAATTCAACATTTGACTCAAAACTTAATAATCAAACTAGGTTTCATGTATAACATTAACGGATGCCTGTCTTCTCCCAACCGCAAAACTAGCATGGGGCCAGCTTTCATGTCTGACCTTGACTATGAAAATATTCTGTATTGTCATGTTGTCCCATCAACCACTCAACAAATCATGGTGCAATGGTTCTCAAACCACAGTGGTGGTATGTAAACTCTCTCTAGTGGTACATGGAGGAATTGCCAAAAAACATTTTTAAGTGAAGTATATGATTTATAAATCTACCTTCTACCTTCTTCCGCCTTCTATTTAATTATAAATATATTTTAAAGATGAATCGATTTACATTTTTAGCACATTTTCTATTGTATTTAACCATTTTTCTTTTCTTTTCTTTTTTTGGCTATTTTCCAGGTTATTTTCTAGTAACTTTGGAAAATGTCTTGCTAATTTTGGTGATTTCTCATTGACTTCTTGCTTTTGAAAGAAATTAAGCGAATTTACTCAAGTTTTAGGCGGTTAATGCAATCCAACTTCTTCAACACTTCCAAAGAAAATATTGAAACTATGAGATTCCTATAGTGCAATTTAAAACAAGCGTTGTCGTTTTGTACTATTTTTTTGTTCTGATATCAACCCGCTAATTAGTCATGGAGTACACATATGTCCATGATTAGTCAGGAGCTAAGCAGGGATAAAATGATCGGTTTCTATTGACTGCAGTCATAGCTCCAAATGGAAATTGAAGAAAAGTACAGATCAGGAGGGGAATATTTCAAGCAGCCCTACTGAAACTGAAGTGGACGACAATCAACAGAGCACATTGCTAATGGCTAAGCACTGTGTGCTGTGGTGTATGAGAGTTGTGTGGAATTGCCAGTTCTAGTGCTGTTTTTTGTACAGCCTGGCTGTGGCTGTCAACAGTCAACAAGAAATACCTCTCTGATTAGGGATAAAGCTGCCTGCTGTGTGAATTGTCTGTAGCTGAATAGCATAGACCCATGCTGCCGTATCCTAACATCAGTCACAGTGATGGTCTTTGGAGAGCCTAATAATTTGTGAGGTGGTATGAAGTTTTGTGTGCTGTACCATTTACCAGAAGTTATACATTTTGTACATTTTTGAAATGTATCACAGGGTTAGATGACTTTTCTTACAGTTAAAAAGGAATAGCCATCTCATATGGTATCCATTTGTAAAGCTCGTCTGTTGAAGATACCAAACTACATCACAACAATCTTCCATTTAAATCTAACTACAGAACAGAATACAGTAACTACTTAACCTTAGATGTCCCTTATATATGCAGTTATGTACACAGAACTGGTTTCAGGTACTTTGCACCTCTTAAAGAAAACTTCCCTAAAACTAGAGTCTAACATTCCCTTTGGAGATTTTAAAGCTATGTTATTTGATTTTTATTATACACATATATATATATATATATATATATATATATATATATATATATATATATATATATATATAATTTTGTAACTGATTTGTTTTAATTCTGCTGGGTAGTTATGTTGTTTCTGTTTTGATGATTTTGTTATTGTGAGTGTTTCTTGCTCTCTTAGAAAAGAAATCTCAATCTCAGTGGGGCTGCCTCAATGAATAAAACTTCAATTAAATATAGTTTACCTGCAGACACACATTTCAGGCACTTTACTTTTTTGGCTGATGTTGTCTTGTGTATGCAGGGAGATGTGTGTGCATACACAATAAACAATGACAATGAATTCACTCTCACACACACACACACACACACACACACACACACACACACACGTACAGATATTACAATGATTTTAAAGAGCAAAGGATTAATCCGGATTTGATTGCACCCTCGGTATATCTCACATTCCTCTTCCACAACAGGATTTCAACACCTTTTTTTCATCCCTTGCTGGGTCGCTTTTATATGACACAATGAGGAACTAATCTGTTGACCATTCTTCAACCTTTTTCATCACACTCGTATATGCAGATGTGGCTATCCAAACACACAACAGCTAATGGCCGGAACACGCTTCTCCATTTATAGACACTGGTGTTTACTTGTAAAGTTGTATGGATTTTGGTTTACATGTCAGATTAACTTCCTGTGTTCATTTTTTTTTCTAAATCAGTTTGTTTGACATGCAGGGTTAAACATGCAAATGTAAAACAGACATTTGGGAAATGGAGCAGTATTTGGGTGTAAAATGTTGAAATACAAAGAACAGCACTGAAAATCTGATACATTCAAATCCAATTTGGAGAGAAGAGTGTTTCCAGAAGGTTTTAGCTACAATGGCAGAAAGAATGCATGTGTTGCAGTTTTCCGTCTTTTTTTATTTTCATTTTGAAGAATTCATCCATGGGTATTTGAGTTTAAGAAATTCAGTTCACTTGAATGACTTGTTAAGAACAAGTAGGAAATCTAAAACAAACAAACAAACAAACAAAAAAAAAAGAGCACAGAAAAATTCAAGGAAAGAATTTTTTTTAACTTCTATTCTAATTAAACAGAGAAATACAACATACCTTGTCTGGATTTAAGTCTCTCTAACGGAACTGACTCCCTTAATGGCTTTTCAATTCATCAATAAACACACTTCAGTCCAACTCCACCAAAACACAATTGAACTTACCAAAACTATCCAAGTTTGTCAACAAGTGCTAACTCTGATTTGGTCAAAATAAACCCTTAATTGGTCAAGTTAGATTAAAATATATGTGCGCTCTACTGCTGGCTCTTTCTACTACTGCTGGTCATTTTTTATTTATTTTTTTTAACCAGTCCTTTAACTTGTTGCATTACTTCTTTCTCAGCTCATGTGCTTGTTCCACCAGCAGAGACTGACCTCTGGTGGTTTGTGCTGTGCACATTTGTCTCAATACAGCATTCCCGTAGCAATTTAACAGGAAGGGGATCATCTGTATTTTTGACTGTAGTAAAAATCATACCATCAGGATTTCAAAAATACCCTGGTACACCATAATACCATGATACCACCAAGGCCTAAATGGTGTAACTGCCAGTTTGAAGGCCTATCAGACCCCAAAGCCGCCAAATAAAAAGTTCTAATTATGTGATGGAATAAGAAACTGGTAAACCTTTTCACCTATTCATCCATCCAGCTGTCAGTTTTTTTTTAAAGATGCCTATCACCACAAGACACAGCATTGCTGCCACACAACTGTTGATAATACGAAAGGTGTAATTATGCCTCACATACACGACAATTGAGGGTTTTTTTGGGGTTTTTTTGACTCCTTACATTTCTTCTTTTAACTATGTGAAAATCAACCTATGAACTAGTTTGACGTGTAGGTTGACAGCTGGAAGGTGTTGCACATCAACTCATCTGCGACCTACACTCACCCTTCATTACTGAGTTGTGGATGTGTTGTTGGTTTTTTATAACAATAATTTCAGCTATAATAACATGGTAGACATGTGCACTTAAATATTTTTAATTGGCAAAGGCAAATAATTTCCAGATAATGTTGCCTTGTGTTGAGGTAAAAGTTAAGCTGGGTTCAAGCACTGTGCCAGTGCAGGGGCTGTCTCTTTTCATTCAGCGCTAATGACAGTCTGAACATGGCCTAACCTCAACATTGACAAGGTCCTGAAGACAAGTCCAGTAATTGCTATAGTTGTAAAAAATATAAAAAATAAAAATAAAAAATCAGAGAGGAGTTTGAACTTTGGTGGTCTATAAAAAACTATTGATATTGGAATAAAAATTAAATTAAAAATGGTGCCATCTCTAACGAATTGATGCAAAGCCACACTGAGGACTGTGAGTTTTTAACAATAGTTCTACTACTTTGTTTCTTTCTTTGAGCCTTCAGTTATGCATTTTTATGTGTTATCCTATTTGATTATATTGTGAGATGATCTAAAGGTGAACATGTACAGACAAACAATAGAAGAAAGGGAAATGTAATAAAATCATTTGAAATCTTACAGATTTTACACCAAATACCTTGGATGAGCAAAATCAAAGACTTGCTGCAAAAAAAAAAAAAAAGTGTCAAGCCTTTTTCTTTCTGCACTAGTTCTGTTTCATTGCTGCCCATGTGTAAGTGGAGAATACACAGCGAGGATCATTTGAAATAATGAGGCAGTCTAATGTATGGTAAGCCAAGCAGGAGGCTCATTTCAAGAATGTTTGAAAAGGGATCAGTGCGAGAGCAATTTCTCAGACTGATAATCGCTCCAAAGAGCATCTGCAGCTGTCCGGGATGTGCAGGCCAAACAAACAAGTCAGGAGAAAGTAAAACCAATATGCACAAGCCTGTTGCACATACAGACGCAAACAGGAAGACTGACACCTGTCTTTTAATGACAGAGAGAGAGAGAGACAGAGCAGCAGAGTGAAAAAAAGGCACCGAAAATGACATCTATTTTTTCTGATAAATTAGGAAGAAGTCTTATCTTGCTTTTCAGCGTTGTTACTTGACAAACTCACTGGCTGGCAACTCAAAACCCATTTCAATTAGAAGAGACATGTTTGTACAATCGTTCATTATTTCCTTTGTTTGGTCTTTCCGTCAATGATTCTATTTCTGCTTTATTATATAACCGTGGTGATGTAATGAATGAAGAAGATGGGATTATTGTTTTTGTCCTTCCTCTTTCTAAGAAACAAAGTCTATCAGACAGACAGAAGGGCAGAATTTTCTTTATTTTGTTTTGTTTTGGTGAGACAAATGCATGTGAAGCACTGGCCAAGAGACATTATAGTCTCTTATGGATGTGTTTATTGGAAAACAAGTCAGTATCAGTAACTCTTCGGGGCCTGAGTCATGTCATGGCTGCTTTTTGAATGATAACAGCTTCATGTTGGCATGGTATTGTAGTGGCACTGGAGACTGGCTCTGAGTCCAGACATCCTGACCGTGATGCCAGCGTTCATGTCTCAATTTCTGGACGGATCAGTGAGGCTCAGAGACAAGGGATATGGGGAAAGAGATGGATAGGGTGAAGGGATGCAGGCTGGTGTGCGTGTGCGTGCGCAGGGTTTGTACAGATAGGGGCATGTCGAATTCAAGGACTTTCAAGTACTTTTTCAAGCACTCCTTTTTATTTTCAAGGATGAAATAGTTTTCTCCACAACCATCTGTTGCAAAAAAAATGTGCAAATTCTTTAATGAAGCAAAAATGTCTCCAGGGCCAAATATCAGTTGAATATATTTAAACTGCCGCTTATTTACTACCAAATTACAGTTTAACACTGGTGTTAATGTCTGGCGCTGCTTTGGTGTGAGTGTGTTCCAGCAAAATATCCCGATGCCGACTATTTACTGGTGTTTACCATATGATTTGCGATCATTCAGCATTAGCAAAAAGTTGCAACCACAGCTGTTCTTTGCTTCCTATAACATTTATCGAATACGTTTCATAAAATAATTTATCAATCTTTTCACCTGTCAGTTAAATTCAAGAAGTTTTTTAAGGACTAAGTTAAAAATGGCTAATTTTCAAGATATTTGCTGACTTATATTTCTGATTGTTGAATTCAAGTACTTCGACAGAGTTCTCGCATGTCCATAAAAAGTCTTAAAAGGCATTGAATTCTTTAATCTAAAAAAAAAAAAAAAAAGGCCTTAGTTGTTACTAAAATGTCCGAAATCAGTCTTTCAAAAGTCTTAAAAAGATTTTAGGACATGAGAAGTAAGATTTTAGAAACTGATTTTTTTTATTTATTTATTTCCTGATGATGCATTGTTAAATCTGAAAATAACTGGTAACATCTATTTTTTGTTAGATAATCTATCAAATTCCTCCTCTTAAACTAGTAAAGATAGGAATCCAGATAGCGGGATCTGAGCTGTAGAGTGAAAAAGACAAAATCACCAAGAAAACCAGTCAGATAATGCCAAATATTCCCACTTCAGTTGGTAAACCAAATAGATTATTATAATATAATGTTCATTCATTGTCCATTGTCCATGTTTTCCACTTTAAAAAGTTTTTTTTTGTGTTTTTTAACACTTTCCTCCCTTTCATAGGACAAAAAGTATCTTGTTTTATTTTACAATAAACATTTGCAAAATTGTACAGTTTTGATTATTGTAAAAATGGTCTGCAGATAGCATTAAAAAAGCCTTAAAAAGTCTTACCCTGGTGTGTGTGTGTGTGTGCGTGTGTGTGTGTTCGCAGGTGTGGACACACATTGGAAGATTTGTCATACCAGTGCAGTTACTAGCTACTAGCTCATAGTTCTGAACTGTAACAGTTTTTTTTTCTCTGATAAGACTTAAACTAAACTCGCAGGACCGACAGGGAAATGAACCAGGAACGCTCAGACTCAAACTCTCACAATAACTTCTTTTGTGCTGCCTTTAAGCAAACTGCTGAACTCTTCTGACCGCTCCAGTGGAGCTGCTCAAAGGCCAACTGTAGAAGACTATGATTGTACAAAGCAGCTGTTAGATGTGAAGCTGGGCACTGCCAAAGGAGTTCTTTGTCAGCGTTCTCTATAAAGTTTGAAAACACTTGGCACTTCTAGTCTGAAACATAGTGGTGTGTGCATTCACTCTGGGTTAACTGGAACTCAGGCTGCTGGTGGGTGCAAAGGGGTTTAATCGTGGAAAGTGCAATCTAGTTTTAAAACAGAATTCTACATTGTATTTGCTTTGTCAGAGAAACTAACCTCTGTAAATCGACTCTAATGCTGCTGACCATGATGTTTTCTGATGATAATATCCCACATGCAATGGTGTATCTTTAAGGAATACTTAATCTGCCTGCCTAATTAGCATTTGTCATGAACTCACCCTGTGTCAGGTTGAACTAATGGAGAAAGTTTACATTGCATGTCGATACCAAAATTGAGAAATATTCTTAATGAATCAAAGGGATAGGTGTCTGCATTTAACAGCACAACTATATACAGAGATCACTTAAAGTAGCACCTATCAATGCTCTTTTCAAAGCCAGACTTAAAGAAATTTTATTTTTTTACCACGCTGAACACAGGAGCTAATAGTCTATCCAATGCATTCTCATCTGAGTCGTCATATATTGCTGCTTTGCAGTGGATTTCCATGTCTACATAATACGCTCTGGGTATCCTCAGTCTGCTATTTTCATTCCAATATGCCGCTATTATGATGTCAACACAAGCACATGGTGGGTGGTGGTGGTTTAAGGGAAGGAGGCATGTGGTAAGGTGTAGAAAAAATCATCACATGTAGACGGACAGCGAACACCAGATTCTTGCATGAAAGTCCAGGGTTTGTTGAACCCATCCACTACCCATCCCACCCATTCTGTATGCACCCTTGTGCTCCTTATATTACATTGTTACCGGCAGCGTTTAAACCTGACGCCATCCTGCACTTTAGTGTTTTAAGGGGTTAGTTTGGATTCAATAAAGTCACAAGAAAACAAAAACAACAACAACAAACAGCTATTGATCAAGACAGTGGTAGACCAGCAGCTCCCATGTCCAGCAACAAAATTACTGCTTTGGTCAATGGAGTCTGGCTGTGACAAGAACATAGTGTAACTTTTAGTTCCATTCCCCATCAGGTAGGACCATTTGGGAAGCACTGAGCATAGGAATGGATGAATGAGACTTGGATTATACCACACAAGTTGTTTAAGTGTTTGTACGCTAATGTTTTGATGTAGTTTCGCTGTTGTTTAATGTGGCCCCCTTACACATATTCCTCAAGGATTTTCTCTGTTTTTGGATTCTTTGTTCACTGTGGAGGCATGCCAGAAAGAACTGTTTTCTTCATGTATTGAAGTAATGTGAGGTGAGTAGTTGATATGCAAATAGAAATTTTGTGGGTGAAATCTTCCTATCAAAACAGCCACACATTATTGAAACAGAGTTCCTATCATATACTTCTATCTGCAGTAGCAAAGCTGCAATACTATGGTTATAATATTTACCTCCTTAGATATTTCACTGAAAATGTGCCATGTGCTGTAGAGCTGGGGAACGCACGCCTAAAAATGGATCCTTCGCTGGAACAAATAAATCCAAAACAAATGACAGAAAATTCCACTTCTTCACAATCCCACAGTTCCAAGCCTGTGGTGCTGAATCCAGCAGCCTGCTTTTGCAATATCACACTGATATTTGACAAAGTGATAGACACACAGACACATCACTTCTGCGCTGTATGACTATTATTAATATTCAAGGGAGAGCATCTCTGTACCTCTACCTGCCACCCACCCTCTAAACTAAAACCCCTTTATTTCTATAGTGACACTCAAAAACATCCCAGTGCCCTTTGGGGAATATGCCAACCCAGTGATGGGCCCTTCACATAAACTCTCTCAGCCTCTCCGTCTCACGCTCATGCATTATCTCACACACACACCGGGGACCCCGATGTATATTTTGTGACGGTATGTGCTATTTGCCAAGCATGCATGTGTGTATTCTAGTGTGCGTATTTGTGTGCACAATTCTTGCATTATTCATTAATCTCTTTGTTTTTAAAGATTCTCCCGTCAGACCACCAGTCTACTTGCATTAAGGTTAAGACTAAGACAGGCTTGCACACGCACGTACACACACAACTCAGCAGGTATACATTTGAATCCCAGCTTCATTAGACAATTCCTAATAGCTGTGGTAAAGGCACAGCAATTAATTGCCTCCAGTGCAAGCACTGTATGCCTGAGGGGGGTATGTGTACTGCCTGCTTGCCATTAGCTTCACTATCAGGTACATACATGGGAGGGTGTTTATTACTGATAAAACACGAGCCTTTCAAGTCACAGTGGTGAAACCTCGTATGCCGCCCCCCCTTGTACGCAGCAGGTTAATAATGAAGTTTTGAGCTACTTTAATTTGGAGCTTCAAACTCACCCAAGAGGTGTGTGACAACATTTTATGCAAGCCAGGTATGATATTACTTAGTTGCAGGTGCAAGTCATGAACAGTATATTAGATTACCAGTTAATCTCATGCTTTCATTCTTCACTTTATATTAGTGCACATCTGTATAGGCGTCATGCAGGCTGTCCTCATCAGTGGTGTAATAACACTAAGTACTAATACTTTGTTACAATACTTGAGAATTTTTTGTAGTATAATTATTTTACTTTAGTGTTTATATTCCCATCAATATTCACTGTAACTGCACTACATTGCTTTAAAAATATGCTTAGGATATAGAAATACATAATTAGTGAAGAAAAAAACTTACTCTCGGAAATAGAAATTAAGTGGAGAAAAGGTACTTTTCTTTAGTTTTACTCCAGTATCTATGTATTTCTATATCCTAAGAACTGTCGTTACTTCATTACTACAATAAAAAAATGAAAAGGTTTGGCGAATCAGCGGCCCTACCTTGCAAGTATAAGACTATGTTCAGATAAGGATAAGTACAGAGAAGTGCTCTTAGAGCTGCAGATAAGTTTAGATTATCAGTCAGGCCCAGGCTGCATATCAGAACAGATGTTACATGCAGCAACATGAGACAGACTTCATGATGAAAGAGGAAAATGGAGTCCCATAGCAGAAAGGGTGAGTAATGATTCAAGGAGATAAAGATTTGTGACACGTTAGCTGTCAACACATTCTGACTGCATGTTATGTTTTGGGTATGCTTCTGCCTCTGCTCTTTATGTTTCGGGATGCTACTACCGTGATGTCTACAAATTCACATGGTGGGATGATGATGCTTGTGGTTATGTTTAGAAGGAAAAGCACATGAAAACCACTGCTGGATGTCAAAAAACGAACAAACAGGCACTGATGGTTAGAATTAGGAGAAGAAGGCACAAGGGAAGGTGTAGAAAAAAAACAAACAAAAAAAAACAACAAAAAACATCACATTCAGACAGAAAGTGGACACTAGACTCCTGCACGCACCCATTCACCGCCCCTCCCACCCACACTATAGGCGCTCTTGCGCTGCTTATAATACGCCACTACCTGAAGTGTGTCAACCTGATGCCATCCTACCACATATCATGCGGCCGCAACAGGTTCTTTCTGGCCGTGTTCTCAAGAAATGCCCCCTGTCTGCCAATCATGCTGCCGGGGCAGGTTTTGTCCAACCCCATCCAGTGGCATATCATGTGGACACAAAAGGCAGCTCTTGGCGTCTAGAATTTACACAGAAAGCAATGTCAACAGTGTGGTATTTGACAACTTTAGAATGAGAACGGGCTGGCAGGCCTGTTTTAAAGAGTTAAGATACATTGTAAGAAAGTTACTTTTCACAAACCCAACCACAGTAACGTCACTTGCCTCAACCTAACCTCCTAAAATTAGTTTATTATGTAACTTTAAGGATATGACATCATTCCTAAGGTGCTAAGCTATCATATGCACTGTTGTATGATAATACATTCCCTCGTGGGAGTTGACAGAAGAAACAAGTGGGATTGTTGTCCTGAACCATAAACCCATAGGGACCAAACAGAGTGCGTCATCAGGCATGGAGCAATTTTATTAATAAGTCAAAAGTAGAGACCAAATTTTACATTTTGGTACGGCTCCTTGGAAAACAAATAAATCAATGACAGGTGGCTCCTTTCCACCTTTAGTGGGATGTGGCACACACATGTGCCACATCCCACTAAGCTCCAGTTTGGAAACACTTCACATGAATGAGCATCCCACGTGTGGCAGCCAATGTGTCATACATCTGATGCAGTTCCAAATGGTCACAAGGTTCTCGCTTTGGAAAAAAAAAAAAAAAAAAGATCAATCAATCACTCAAGGGAAAATGAGTCCCAGTGTCTCAATAGACATGAAGTCAGTTGTATGCTCAGTCTCAGCCCCACCAAGGTTTCACTGCTGTAACCGCTTTTGGAGTTTTTGCACAAAAAACTGACAGGATGTCAGTATGCACTCAGCTCACAAAAAAAAAACAGTTTCAAAATGTCCTTAAAATACTTAAATTATTAATTATTTTCTGCCAAATAAACACAAAGTAAGTGATTCCTCTCATTAGTCAGTCATTTGCACAGTGCTTCTTTATTGTTCAGCAGTTGCATCATGCATTGTGAATTTTGAGTATGCTGGCCTTATTTTCCCCAAGATGATCAAAACATTTTTGTTTTTATCTCGTCTTTTAAGAATGGTGCAAAATTATCCCACTCTGCTGTATTCTCGTAGCATGTGCTTTAAACAGCTCTGTCAAATAATTGATTGTACACAACAGAGTTTCAACAGGAGCTGTGTATGCAGGTTCAGTAACTACAGAAAAGGTTTCAGGCAGACAAGGCTGAAAGAGAGTGGCTACACTGAATTGCCTAATTTACATGTAAAACCTGCATAACCAAAGCCTGAGTTGAAGCTGTATATCTATATAATATTAAACTTTTAATATAAAAATAAACAGGTGGTGCTGTGCATATTCTTTGTATTTTGTAGGGGTTGGAATTAATGTTTTCGGGACCTGAACACAGTTTACAATCTATAGCAGAATGTTGGGAGAAAACCCTGTATCAACACAATGTCAGCTTTTAAGACGTTCAGAAAAACTGTTTTTTTAAACACTTGCTGAAATTGCATTTTTTAAATAATCCATTGGGTTTTCATAAGGTTTTATGAGCCTTTAGATGAGGATTTAAAAGTCTGACCACTTTCAGTATGTCCTTAAAATTGCAGCGGCTGAGGGATACGTGTGTGTGTGCGCGTGTGCAGAATTATTCCCTGGCAAAAATTGTTCACCTGCATAAAGTCTTGGCTAGGGTCCTGCCGATAGTTAAATGTGTGGTAGCTAATGCATTTAAAACTGCTCTCGATAAAATTGAAATGAAACATGCCCATTCACGAGGGAAATACTACTAGAAACAGAATTTGAGTGAAATCCAACTACATGTTTTTATTCGCACTGGTAAACTACACAAAATGCCTGAATGATTTGCCCTCCTTGACAGAAACTAGACGCTCATTTTCTTTTCTCCACATGGAATAACAAACCAAAAATCTCATGTTATAATCAAATGATCGCAAGTGCTCTCCAGAGCAACATAAAGCCATGGAAATGAAAAGGCATTTTTCCTTTTTTACACTACAATATGCCCTTTTTGTCTGGTTAAAAAGCAAAGTGGGGCTAAATTTCTCCCCAGATTACCCAGATAACCTTCAACAATAACATGCCTTGTGCAGTACTTCCAGTACAAACAAGGCCCGCATCATGATATAATCCATCCAAGTAGCTGTCCAACAACCGTAGACTGCAAACAAATAATGAACGTACAATGGCATCACTTACTGGCATGTGGAAACCCATTTTGAACCCTTTTGAGTTCAGTATGTTGGCCATCATCATCTTGGATTTTTGATGCCAGAATTGACCATATTTGGATGAGAGTGTGGAGCTGTTTAGGGGCCAACCCGTTCTCATTCTGAATTCGTCAAACAGTGCCACTCTGTCAGTGCTTTTGGCCTGATGCCAAAAGCGACCTTCCGCGTCCACATGCAATGTGCACGGACGCTTCAGCTGATAATGCAGTCGGACAGCACTGGTGGCGTGCACCTGAAATGCTAAAGGACAGCGTCAGGTAATAACGTTGCTGGTAACCACATAATATAAGGAGTGCGATTGCGCTTATAGTGCTGGTGGACAGGGCGGTGGATAGGTCCTACAAACAATTGACCCCCCCACCCCCCACAAACACACACACACACCACTGGTACAGTTATCATGGGGGGCAAAGTTTTGTTTGTTTTTTATGTACCTGGCTGTAAGTATGTTTAATTCTTCTGTAAAATTGCCCATTTTATCATATTTTCTATTAATTGCTCCCGGGGAACGTTTTTCTGTAGGCCAACCTTGAAGCTAACTGGTTTCCTTGTCAAAAAGTTATTTCTATTAATTGCTCCCGGGGAACGTTTTTCTGTAGGCCAACCTTGAAGCTAACTGGTTTCCTTGTCAAAAAGTCTATAGCATTTTTCCACAGGATTTGGGATAACTGCAGAAAATAAGATCTGTGGTAAAAAAAAAAAAAAAAAAATTGGTACTTCATGTGTTTTGTTCAGCAAGATAATCTCCAAAAAATGAACACTACTTACAGGATTTTTGAAGCCTAAATGCAATCACCAGAAGTAAAAAGCTAATGTCTGGCTATGAATGAACCACACTACAGTTGCATCACTACCACAATGAGACTGTGAAGCCGTTTTTGGCGCTGTTTGGCTTGATACTTGCTATAAATTGCCTTTTTTAAGACAAGTAAAAGCTTAAGAGCTTAAGAGTTCACAGTGGGGTATTTACTGACGTATTTTGTGTCCTAGAACAAAACGTCAGAGTCTCTTAAGCTTGTGTTAACCACAGATCTTTTCAGGCTTCTAACCAAAAACCCATTCAAAAAAGCCTATTGATTTTTAGATGAGGGAAGCATCTGTGGTTGCTGCTTAGCAACAACACCATACAAGTTGTACACCCTGTGTCGCTGAAATTACAAAATGTTGCTGTAAACATTTTAACACAGCTCTCAAAATGTGAGCCCTTTTTAAAAAAAAATATCTACCAGCTCAATATGAGCAGGTCAAGCTCAGATACATTATTTTTATCTCTCTACTTTTCACGATTTTCTTGAGTGAAATAATTGTGTTTTCTTATATTGATTGGAGTTAAACTACTTAGTCCATATTTATACTTTGCAAGAATTGACATTTGTTCAGAGAAATACCTCTATTGCATAAGACTTTTATGTAACTGAGACCTTTTTTTAGAGCGGGTTTGCACTAGTTACTTTGTATTTTCATGAGCAAGATTTAGTTATTTGTTTTTCATAGCCCTCTGCCAGCTGGAGCACTGGTTTCCTTTGGGCAGGTGGCACAGGTTTTCTTTGCACAAAATGAAACATCCAAGATTCTGTCTCTGGACATTAAGCCAGTTGTTGTTCATCCTCCACTCACTTGTTTTGAGTCCAACGCTGATCAAGGCCAATATCTCACCAGCAAGGACCATGCTGCAGCAGAGTGATTTATAAAGGTTTAATGACAGGAGGTGTGTGTTGAGGATGGATGAACTAATGTGAGCAAGGAGATGAACGTCGTGGAAGGAAGTTGTCCTTTGGAAGGGACATACGAGGGGAAGGAGGATGAGACTCAGTGTGGGGGGATCTGCCCATGAAGTGGACTCACCAAAGCCAATTACAGAATCCTGCAGCACCAGGAGAAGGAGAGATGGAAGAGGTATGCGAAGGATTGACTAAGATGGGATGAACGTGGAGAAGAGCTGGTGGATAAATAAGAATAGGGATGAGCAAGGGGAGGGATTGGGAGAGGGTAATGGATGAGAACAGGGAAAGAGAGGACAGGTCAAGAAAATAGACAACCAGGGAAGGTTGATCAGGTATAAGTAGGTTTGACTGGTGATTAGAGGCGGTTGAGGCATGGACCTCCCCCTGAACCAAAGTGAATTAGTTCATGTCATCAGTTATGAGGCAACAGCTGCGACTGGAGGCTGTATGTTTTCGAGTTGTCTGTATGTACATCCATCCATCCATCCATCTGTCTGTTTTATTCTTGTGCACAAAATATCTAAAGAATGCCTTGACTGAATTTCTTCAAATCTGGAACAAACATTCACATGGTTGCATGGATAAACTGATTAGAATTTGGTTGTCAGAGGTTACTGCGACCTTGTGTCTGTCTCATTCTTAGGAGTGCAATATCTCAAATAGGCCTAGAGCGAGTTGTACTCAAATTTGGCACAAATGTCCACTTTGACTCAAGAATGAAGCCATTAGAGTTTGGTCAAGGGCACTGCGATCTCCTAAAACACATTTTAGGTTAAGAATTCATACGGTAATTATGAAAAAAAAGAAGTGCGATGTGATGACATTTTATATCCAAGAGGTCAAAGTCGACTTGCAAAAACAACGCAACATCCACATGTGAAGCATTATCAGCTGTCATTTGATTTTTATTTGATTTTTGACATTTATTTTGAACATGTAAAAAAGAAAATAGAGATTTTTTTTTTTTTTGCGTTATGACATAAAGCAAAAGAAATTGTCACATGATGACTTGGTTTACGTATTCGAATAAGGAGTGAAAAGAAGTACAAAGCTTATTTAATCCCACCCCTTCTCGATAAATCTTTGAATTTTAATCAACCAGCTTCCTTGTTAATTCAAACCTATACTCTAATTAATGAAACATTTATGCATACACCCACACACCCCAAATAAAATATAATTTTACATTATTATTTACAGAAAGAGGGAAATAAACAAGGAAAAAACAAATATTTAATAACCAAATAAATAAACACTAACCCATGTCAAGAGCTGGTGATTGTCTAACCCCCTCTTCATCTTTGTACCTTGTGAAAATTATTATTATTATTATTATGTTTTTAGACATTATTTTAAACTGGTTTATGGTTGGACACCACTGTAGCTCCATATTAAAACTGTTCCATAGCTTCACTCCACAAATAGATATACAAAAAACTTTTCCTGGTGGTACAAACATTGTAAGTTTTGAAATTAAATTTTCCCCTTGAATTATAATGCCCTCATGTTCACTTAATAATTTTTTATAATATTTTTATTTTTAATTTTTAGCCTTAAACCTAATTTGTGCTGTTACAAATTCCATAAGATCTGTACTTTTTAATGACATGGCTACATATGAGTCAGGACAGACATGGATGTAAACTGCAAATGCAACTTGAGTGGTTGGCGGAGGCATACAACTGCGAGGTGGTAATTTGGTGGTAAGTTGTGGCTCAACATGTTCAACTCAGGTTAAAGGCCACACAATCACAGTGAACAGAAACATGGTGGCTGCTGGCTAAAGGTGCTGCTAATGCATCAAACCCCATCTACAAGCACCACACTGTGTCAGGATTCTGATTTAACATGCAATTTGTGTTTGTGTTTCTGTCTAGATAAGGCTTAGATGCCCCCCCTGGAGTCAGGATTTCATAATATGATTACATATGATGGATACTGCTGCATGCAGATTTCAATAAGATGACAAGTGACAGAAAGGGAGAGAGAGACAGAGGTGGAAACAAAAGATAAATAACCTTTTCTTTTTTCTTAACTGGAGACAGGAGAGACAGCCAATAATACACAGCTTGTTGATTAATTGATTGTACTTTTATGATGGCCTTTTGCTCAATGATTTATCATTCTTCAAGACTGTCACCATGCTCTTTGGCGAACAGATGCTAAAATATTTCATGCTGATGAAGCTCATTTAAATTTGAGAAACAGAGAGGGAGAGGAGCCAAGGGTTATCTGACATCTGCAGTGTCTCTGATTTTTAAACAAACACAGATCAACAGATCAGCCAGATGAAACAAATGTGAAAAAGATTCAGTCACTGCGCCTGTGTGTGTTTGTGTGTGTGTGTGTGTGTGTGTGTGTGTGTGTGTGTGTGTGTGCGCGTGTGCACATTTCTGTTTTCACTTATCTTGCTTACGTGCAAACCAACTCTAAGCGTGTTGTGCTGAATCCCCATTTTCCTTTAATCTTCACTCCCAGTTTATGCTGAGATGAAGCATAATGCACATCAATCAGGAACACATACACACCAATGCGTATATCAAAGATAAAATTAATGATATCAAACAGAGTTATAAATATGCAGATTATGTTCTTAGCCGTTGCAGCCTGGAAACAAACACATGCCATGTTTGCAATCACGACAAAACACATTCTAACACAAACAAAAACTTGGAGACAAAAATCCAATCACATAGTTTAGTCACTACTTGAACTACAGCAGTGTTTCTGGTTGAAGTCCAGTAAAGTTCATTCATGAAGGATTAAAAATGTGTGTGCTTTTTTTTCCCCCAACTAGCACTTGTAAAACATCCTGTTTTCGATGTAGTTCTAAAAAATTCTATTATTAGGTGCTCTCTGAGCTTAGAAAAAAAGCTGTATTTCTTTAAATTATTCCTGCACTATTATAGACATGGTAGCTTTATTTAGGGACGCTACTGTATTGCTTTGAATAGAAAAGGCAAGACCTCTACTTAGAAATCAGAGTATCATACAAAAGCTTGAAGATGTTCCCAGTGTGCCTTGCATGGCGATGCTTGAGCTGCTTGACTGGAATGTATTTATAAAGTCTCACTCACACTTTTTTCTTCCTCTTTCTCTCACGTACACACACATAATATGCCTGGCTCTTACAAGGACACAGCTCAAAGCAGGCTCCACTGTAAAATCCCATGGAGCTCTTACCTTAAAATGGGCTTCATAATTTACGTTTGTGGTTGTTTTAAACTGAGCTGGGTCCAAAAACATTTGGTAAAGGAACAGAGCTCATAAAATCTACCAGCTTTGACACAACAAAGGACATTAAAACAGTTATTGCACTTCGTCTTGGGTGTGATATTATTTCATATTTAAGGGCATCCTTGAACAAATAGAAGACTGCTTATGCGACAATACTGCAAAATGCTTGGAAATGATAAAGAAACCACTGGGAGAGAGAATGAGATTAGTGCGGCTGTGGTTTTGTGACTTGGGATGTCTGTGTTACGTGTGCGTAAACTGCAGAAATGTCTGCTGTAATGGGTCATGTGTTTACCCTGAATAATGTGCCAACAGGAGCTGAGGAAACTGACAAATCCAGAGCAGCTGAGCAAAAACTGTAATAATATCAGACAACTTTCCTGGAGTACAAACAAGTCAACATTTGAACACCATTTGCAAAGTTTGAGGCAGACCTTTTAGGTAAACATATTGTCTGTTAATTCATTAAATTGAAATTAAATTGTCGGGTATTGCTCATGGCCTCATGGCTTGTCTAAATAGACGGTGTTTAAGCTGCGTTTTTTAGTCATCTGTCTCGAGTGCTCTGACGAAAATGAAATGCTTCAGTCTTAATCAGTACAGCTGCCTACACAGGCTTCATAGCTGCTCATGTTTTCTTGTGCTTTATGTACACAGCTATGACCAAAAGCATGATTTTAGTCTTCACGTTTATTCTCTTCTGTTTTTTTTTTTACAAAAAACTACAATTTGTGTAAAGGGTTTGACAGGGTGTGGCAGAAACATTCTCTTAATTTTTTCTTCTATTTTCTCTTAATTTTCTGGTAAGAGAAAAAATAAGAGAAGTCAATTCCGGATGCACCAAATTTTCCTAACCATCCAAATCTGATATGACCAGGTATGCTCAATGATGAATTCCACTTAATCTTAGGGCACCTATTAGCACAGGTAACACCCCCTAAACACTATATAAGGCCAGGTTTTGTGCCATGTGCACATGGTACATGGCCAAGACTGGAGAGATGGCACCAAAAAAGGCTGAAATAAGAACCTCTGCTCAGTAAAACTGATGAAGGTTTAATAAACTTAAACAAAGTAAATGTGATTTCAAGTAAAGTATTAAAAGTAAAAGTGCACATGCAAAATGGTTAAAATAAATGTATTAAACTAAAATAATAAAAATATTAAACTACCTAGTAGCATACGAGAAGCTGGAACCATAAAATGTTTTAGGTTTTTTTGGGCATGAAAAATGATTTACACACTGAAAGAAATAGTTGCAAATTCATGTTTTAATTAATCAACTTATTTTATCAGCTGCACTTTATATGTTCATATTTTTGGTTTGTGTGCAAAAATCTTAATTTGTAAAGTAGTTATCAAATAATAGCAGTGGAGTAAAAAGTACAGCATTTCCATCTAAAGTGTAGTGGAGTAGAAGAAGAAAGTTGCATGAGATTAAAATGCTCAAGTAACATGAATGTGACCCCAAATTTGTACTTAAATACCTTACTTGAGTAAATTAATATAGTTACACCGTCAGCAGAGGGACACACAGTAACTGAAATCACGGTAATTAGGATCAATGCACCAAGTAAAGTAGTATCTCCGTGAAATTAAATAATCCAGTCATTATGATACTTCTAAAACCTTAATTAAATTTGATTAAATGATACCCATGCATTTTTTGAGATGTTCCTCAAATATAAGAATTTAAAATTAAAATGTATTTCCTTTTGTGGGACAAGAATTTGTGGTCTGTGAAAACAAGATATTTTTCTCTTATCTTGGTAAAAGGGCTCTGGACCATTTATAAAATTTCCAATTACCCAAGAGAAAAGCATACCAAGACCCTGAAACTGAATCAGCTAAATGGAATTCAGCCATCTGTAATTTTAGAATTTAGCCTGATCTTTTCCAAACTTTGACATGTCAAAATGTCTTCAGCAAAAAAGGCATGTTCCCAATATGTTTACCTTGGTATGACAACAGGGTGGCTGAAATAAGCAGGTTTTCAAATCTGTATAATCTATACGATATTAAATGGATGCAGCATCAGATTTGTAGCCAAGCTGGACTTCAGCATGACATGATCATTTCATGACATATTAAAGAGCTGTCTCTCAGCATTTGGTCTCCCCGACTGCAGTTGGCCCAGAACTGACACACACTCTTTTTTCACCTCAAGAACACCCTAATTATTTAAAAAAAAAAAAAAAAAACAGATATATTTAATATATATTTCAAATATTTTATTGCAACTTTTTTAATTTACAATTCTTGGCTTTTTTTCTTACTGTGTTAATTGTGAACCCCATATACTAGGACACATTCCTTGTATGTGAAAACTTACTTGGCAACAAATTTCTGATTTTGATATGTCAAAGGACTCACAGAAGCCATCTGGATAAGCAGAATGGACACATTTTTTGGGAAAAAAAGAATTAAAAACTCAGAACATTAATGAATACACAAAAAAAACACTGATGGATGTTTGTGCTTTAAGTATGCATGTGTGCACGGGTGTCTCCCCCCAAGGCAGATTGACAAGCTGATCCATATTAAGAGGGTGTTTCATAAGCAGATGGTACTGGTAGCTCAGGATTTGGCCTTCTGAAACTCAATTTGGCCCATAATTGGACCAATTAGTCTTAGCCACAAAACATTATCATGCTGTACAGGTACAAATCTGCTCACAAAGACAAACAGACACCATAAAGGTTCACAGAGGTAGATGCACTCATACACAGGCAGCTTAGAGTTTGAGAAATGTGGGCGACATTGTCTGGTGTGTAGCAACACACTCACTGTAGGTATGGGCATGGAAAACAAATAATGCAGCACCAAGTCACCAACCTGTCACCACAGTGTCTGTCCTGTACATGTATGTCAAATCAGTCCTTATGCAGATGATACTCTTTCATACACTTCTGGTAAAAACTTGAAAACTCTCCTTAATTTAACTGAAACAGACTGAAAGTCTTGTTTTGGGGCTGACAGAAGGGGACATGGATGGTTCCAACAAGCACAGAACACCAATGCTTATGTCTTGTTTGAAACTTAACAACTTAACCTTAACTTAAAAGTTATTTTGTCATGTCAGTCATTAGTCACATGAGGTGAACTTCAATCATGACATTTTCCTAACCCTAACCAAGTAGCTTTGTTTTCTAGACCTAACTGACAACCTATTCCTTTTTTCTTTAGGTTTATTTTTTCTTGACTTTGCCTTTATTATGATAGGAAAGCATGAACGAATGAGACAGAGAGAGAGAGAGAGAGAGAGAGAGAGAGAGAGAGAGAGAGAGAGAGAGAGAGAGAGAGAGAGAGGATGACATGCAGCAAAGGGCTGCAGGTACAGAGTCAAACACAAGGCCACTGCAGGCACTACAGTCTTTGCACATGTAATACCCATGACACCAGGTGAGCTAATCGGTGCCCCACTACTGACTTTCTTGGTCCTGTGACTAATGTAGCTTTCTGTCGACCCCTTGCAACAAGATAAAATGCAAAAGTCTGGTCCCTGAGCTATTATAATAACACAGGGAGCTTCTGTCCAAGCATCAAAACATGACCAGCAGGGATGAGATCACATCGGAAGGAAGTGCTTTGTTTCTGTACCACGCAGAAGTTGAGGGAGATGGTTTGGATGGTAGCCTAACATTTGTTTACTGCTTAATTAAGAGAACAATCTTTCCATAACCTAAAGCAAATGCTTTGTGTGCCTTCACAAAGTAATCAATAATAACTTAGTTGTTATGAATGGACATTGTAGTGACAATAACTGAAATAAATACATTATTAGCACTTTTAAGATGTGTTGAGTATGATTGTGTCTTTGCAGATACCTTGCCTAAAAATATTTCATCATTACCCTCTTAACAAATATACTGTGGGCAGCATTGCATGTCTTTATGTCTTTACTCTTGTAAGTTAGTTAGCATGAAAGCATATTTCCAAGAAACAGGTAAAACCTGCTCATATTATTATTTGATTGTGCTTAATACAAACACAACCAAGGCTGTTCGATAGATAAAGAGATTTCAGATCAAATGTTGCTTGTTGTGATAACATCCATCCAGGTTTGAATTGATGAACATAAATGGATAGATTGTCATGGCCTATTTTTCTCTTTTTCCTTATTTCATAGTCATATTACCATCTATTTGACATTTGTATATTTACTAAATGAATATTAGGTAATGAAAAAGACTTAACTATTCACTATTTACTGTGTAAACCTCAGCAGCCTCCCTGTGCAGTATCTTCAACACATAGTTCTTTCACTTTTAAAAAATCACTCAAACCAGCCTATGAAAACTTTGAAATCATCCTCTCCCAGGCTCGCGACCAATTCTTCTGCCTTTTCCCTCACTAAGGGCTTGCTCAAGGGGGCATTACACAACCAGGCATTATCAATCCACTTGATGATAACGGCTTTAACCAAAGGTGTTTTTCCTGTGCACAACTGTTTTCTGTCATCATGACTACCTGCCATAAACTTCAAGAAGTCTGTTTTTCAAAATAACTTCTTCATGTCATGATTTCAATGTGTATGCGGCACCAGCCTCAGGAGGCCAGCTGTAAGCAGCTGGATTACAGAGAGGCAAAATGCCATGGTGGGAGCAAAAAAAATAAAAAATAAATAAAAATAAATAATAATAATAATAATAGTAGTAGTAAATAGAATTGCTGTAGCTACCTTTTTTTTCATATGTCATGTACTACAAGGCCCAAGATGTAAGTGTACCACTTGAACACTATGACTTTATTATTTAACTCTTTAAAACCAGAGTAAATTTGTTTGATGTCCCCTAAAACATGGGGAAAAGGCAACAAGCAACCCGTGACATGGCTCAAAAATAAGACATATAACATCATTGTAAATATAAGATTATAATAATTATTTTTATCGCTTTTTGGAAGTTGTTACCTATTTTCTTGATATTTTTGAAATAATCCTGCCCTCTTTAAGAATTAATTTGTAGGTCATATTTCTAATCACCTTTTACTAATTTTTTGCAATTTGTGGGACACTTCTTGCCAAGTTGTTCACAATGTTTTTCCCCATTACCCCAAAGAAATCAAGCCAGTTTGCTCAATTAAGGGTCAAATAGCCTGAACACAGCACAAGAAAAGTTGATCCAGGTTCCAAAGGGTTAAAAAGCATTTGTATAGGGATGAGTCTGTCCCAAGCTTTTGATCTGCAAGCAGTAGATCACTGTCACTGATCACCATAAGCAGTTTCCACTGTACATATTTTTGCATCTGGTTTGTTGAAAAATTTACATTCAATTATCATATAGAAAACTTTGTGAGTAAACTTTTTTGCAGAGACAGAGGCAAACAGCTTGCCTCTGAGTTAAAGGAAGAGGATTGTTTAAGCTGTTTTTTCTCTGAGTTCTGGATTATGCGGATGTAATTTATAGACAAACTGCTGCCTCCACACTTACCCCCTCACATTCTGTTCACCACTCAGCTCTTAAGTTCATCACTGAAGACAGTTATAATAGCCATCACTGATGAGGTTGGCTGGTTATTTTTGGCATAATGGCCATTGGTATTTATCTGCAAAGCTGTTACCATTTTATGTTTAATGCTTGAGTTGAAACAATTATCCAGAGTTCCCATGCGTAATGCTGCAACCTTGTACCAGAACTGCAGAAATTAGGCTAAGTCGGTATGCAATATTTCATACCTTCCTGAAATTTCAGAGGTAATATGGTATATAACAGCATAAGTGTGCGCAACCCCCATCCTATTTACTTTCAGCTTTTCAGACTTAATATACAATGGAAATGCACAAAATGTTAAGAAATATCCTCACATTAATTTTCCCCATTAAACAGAGAAATACAACTGTATGCATTTCGAATTCAATTTTCTCTCGGTCATGAAAGACTGATGAAGCTTAATTTTCTCCTTAACTCATCATAAAACACACTTCATGCAAACCCAACAGAAACTCATGCAAATCGTCTCGGTTACTCTTGCTATTAATCTTTTAGTAAATCAAGTTTTAACAATCACCAGCCGTGGTTAGGTCAAAATAAATCCTTAATTTACAGAGTTAGATGGACTGGTCTCAGTTGCTGGCTGCTGCCTGTTACTCATCCTTCCACCATTACATGTCGCAGTGTCTTTCAGCTCATCTGGCTGTTCCACCAGTAGAGGGGGGGGGGTGAGCTCCAGTGGTGCACCTGTATTAATGATGGTATTAAAAAATATACCATCAGGATTTCTACATACCCTGGTATATCAAAATACCATGATACTGCCCAAGCGTAGTAGGAGTGCTTTTATTAATAGCACAACAGTCTGATGAAATAATCAGCAAATGTATCTAAAACTGTAAACACTTTTTCATCCCTTTAACTACTTACTACTCAAAATAATCACCCAAACTTTCTTGTAACTGTTAAACTGAGCCAGGCTTATGTTTTTATTTTGTATAAGTCAATAAATATGTGATATATTTTTCACTGTATATTGTTTCCTAGGAGCACGGCATTTAAGGGGCACTACATTACTCCTACATGGAACTGTATAATATGTGACTAATTTCTGTTGGATTTAAGGAAGAATAAACCCTTTTTGTTTACTTCAGTTTGTGATATTTCATAGGTCTTTGTGGCTATGCCCCAGGGAACAGTCCTGGAGTTGCCTCAGCTGGATTTTGGAGGAAAAATCCCCCCCAACTTAAGAGACAGTAAGTCTTATTTCTGCAATGTATCCAAGTCTATTAAGGCTGCTGCCTGTGGAGAAGCCTCTTGTCTCTGTATGATTGAATATTGGTGCAGTGGGATTCTTCAGGAGCTGGACACAAATGCAGATACAATGAGGCTAAGACAGATGGGAAGGTTAAAGAGGTTTTAATGAAAAGGAGTGGAGGGGCTGGAGCTCAACAGGAGAAGGTTGACAGGCAGCAAGGGAGAACAGACTGGAAACCTAAAGGAGCGAGCAGATTGCAGGGAAAGATTGAAGGCCACTGAACAGTGCTGTCTGGAGACTGCTGGATACTGGGATGAGGTAGGCTACATGACAAGACTGCAGGTGACCGATAAATGTACGTAAATTGACTAAAGCCGCTTTCGAACAGGAATACAAGTGTTAGTGGACTGTAAAATATTTTAGATATCATATAGATTTGTGTTTTCCTGGCCACCTGAGGGAACCAGAACAAGCCGTAAACAACACTGATATATCCCAGCCGTATTTAATTGATGTTACAAACAAATGATAGTTAGTTGTTTGTTTTAAATTTAGTAATGGCTTGTTTGCTTCATTAGTGTTATTTTTTTGGTTTTAGTTGTCATAGATTAATAGCCATTCATTCATTCATTCACTCAATGTGCTGTAATCACATTACATTTGGAATGCAGTAATGTGTCGCCTTACTTCAAGAAATCACATTTTTTTTCAAACAGTTATGTCATTACTCCTGTCACGTGTTCTTTAATTACAAAGGGTGGATAGAAAAAAAAATCAAACGCACCGACAACAAAAGTGCCCTCTAGATATCCTCTAGCTATCCCTCTGTGTCTGCTATTGATGCACCATGATTCTGCTACCATGATATCAACACAAGCTCATGCTGCACATGGTCATGTCAATGTCATGGCATTAACAGCACATGGCAACCAACCAGGACGTTGACAAAAGCACATGCTGGCACGGATGGTTAGGATTAGGAAAAAGGACACGTGACAAGATGTAGTAAAAAACAGCACATTCAGACAGGAAGCAGCCACTGGATTCCTGCATGAAAGTTTGGGGTTTGTTTGATCCATCCACTACCCCTACCACCTGCCCTATAGGGACCTCCAATCTCCTTATTCAGTATTACGACGTTACCAGCAGCGCTTCCTGATGCCGTCCAAAGGCTTATTATACAGACGCGATAGATTCTGTCTGACCACGTTCTAAACTGATGTTGCCTGTCCGTGTATCACGCTGCTGCGGCAGGTGCCATCCAGCTGTCCGGCCGAGTATAATAACACCACGAACAGTTCTGTCAGGGTACCTTCTAAGCTGAACCCATCTAGTGGCGGATCATGCGGACACAAAAGGTGGCTTTGGGATTTGGGATCTTACTCTGAAATCACTGCAAAAGCCGGGGTATCTGATGACTTTGGGATGAGAACAGACTGGGACAGTCCTGTGCTGACTCCGAGGAAAACAAAAAGTCTGGCAGACGTTTTGAGTATCTCTTCATGAGTTATAACCACGGTTTTCATGAAAACCATGTCAAATACGCTGGAATAGTTTTCTATAAAGCCATGATGAGCAAACTATTTGAGAGTGTTTGACCTCATAAGTACCATTCATATCTCATGTAAATGTGTAGTTTTTTTTCCCCTTTGCTGCAAACTCAGTGCTATTGCATGTCCACTGTAAACTGCCCAATTTCTTGTGTTTCAATATGTGTGTTTTGCGGTTCTGGGTCAGTGTGAACCTGACACTATTTTTTAATATGACTATGGCTACAAAAATATAATCCTATGCCCTTTTTTGGTAATATTCAAATTTCCCATTTCTATTATTTATGCAATATTTTGCAACATTATCATTGCTATCAATTAATCAGTGCTGGTAAGTTCATTTATATGATATTTGTATTGTTTGTTGTATTTTGTATAACAGTGTACACGTCAGTGTTCTTTAGCACGGAGGCAGCTTTGCATTTACTTTTATGCATTATAATGGTTTTAATATTTCTTTTTTCATATTTAAATGCCTTTGTATTTATATATTTTACTCACAAGACATGTGCAGTATTATATGTAATGTATTATTGTGTCCTTGATGCATCACTGATTGCACCTGTGTGTAGTTCTATTGCCTGAGGGGCAATAAAATATTTCTTACCTTATCTCACTTTATCATTGTATTCCCAAATAGTTAAGCACTGT
Organism: Plectropomus leopardus; assembly: GCF_026936395.1. NCBI lineage: Eukaryota > Metazoa > Chordata > Actinopteri > Perciformes > Serranidae > Plectropomus > Plectropomus leopardus. Next base: position 38,692,976 of record NC_142176.1, on the reverse strand, counting down.
AGTGAGCTGGTGTCTATCAGGTAGGAAAACAGTCTACTTGTGCACTGATGTGATGTATCTCAATAACAGGACACAAAATGCGTCTCTTTACATGCAAAATCTTAGCGATACACTTAGAAATAAAAGATGGCTGTCTTGAAGTTAAAATGAGAGCTCCCATGAATAGATTAAAAAACAGTAGGTTATTTTGACTAACTGGGGTGTGCAAATTGAGATTGAAAAAGTGGATCATGGCATGCAAAATAAAATAAACCAACCTCTCTCTTAGAGATAAAAAATTAGTACAGGTGGGGCTCTACAAAGGCAGGAAGTTGACTTGTGCAGGGGAACAGAGGCAGGCAACAGTGGAAACAGGCAGTGAGTCCAACAAGAGTACTAAGACTACTGCAAATCAGAAGTTCAGGCTGTCAGACTCAGAGTTTTAAACTTGTAAAACTGACAGGGGATGGCCAGAGACACTGTCTGTAACATTCTGAAGCCTTGAGAGGCAGCTGGGAAGTAATCAGGGAGATGCAGATGCAGCTGGGGTTGAGGCATCCCACCGCAGACTCAGGAACTGTCAAGCGATACAATGAGCATGACATGACCTCAGTAAATGTCAACTCTTGCTCTTTCAATCTAAGGAAGTGACATCACAACCTGATGTATGTCTCTGTTATCAAACTCCATTGTAACTATTCTGGAAATAGAGTCAGTATTTGACTCCAGATAAATAAGAAACAACCAAATATTGCCATGTGCATTAGGAGTAGCTGGGCATTAGTTCCTAGTAAGATTGGTGAATGTTTTGGGGGGGTTTTGGCTTCAGAGGCACTGCCGCAATCTGAGCAGACAAAGACAGACTTTATTTAAATGTCAGCTTCTTCTGTGTTTTAGTATGTTCAGTTTGGGTGTTGGTGTGTTTGAGAGCGAAAGAGAAAGAGAGTGAGAGGGTGAGGGGCAGAGTAAGGTCACGCATTGTGCATCTAAATCTTTGAGAGAGCCGGTGTGTCTACAGTATTTATTTTTAGATTTCTTTCCTCATGTTTTGTTCTGACATGATTTATTAAGGACTAGGAACTGTCAGTCTCTCATCTCATCCTCTTTGTCTACAGTCCTGTTTCTCTTTTTTCCTCTTCTTTTAACATGAAAAGGGCATTTTCCATGGTACTATATTTATACATCTTATATTTTATTTTCTGAGGAATTTTGTAACAGACTAGCAAAGAAGCCATGTTTAATGCATGCGGCTGCAATGTTTCCTCTAGATCAGAATTCTTACACTCCCATTTACCAAGTACCGAAAAAAACTGTATTTGGAAATCCTTATGGGGTGGCAAGCCAAAACCAAAAGCATAACTGAATTTCAGGAATTCTATTTTGCTGTGGTTGTGTACGGGCTATGAAGAAATTTAAAAAAAAATCACATATTATAATTTAATGTTACTTACTGCTATGCATAGACTAATACCACTACAATTAACATTTGAGTTCCACAACAATTCTTATTTATGTGTTCAGTATCAGCATGCATATATATATATATATATATATATATATATAAAATGTCCAAAAAAGACAAGAGCTTAAATTTGGAGGAGACCTTTGACTGGAGAGAACAAAACATTAACTAGGAACAAGCATTCTCAAGTTTAACTCTTAACCCTCATTTCCACTGAACAAAAAACCTGTTAACATCTGGCTCCTAAATGCTAATAGATTCCATACGATTGGCATTTATATCCGAGTGAAGTAGACAAGGGCTTGTATCACCTCTGACTCCAATTGGCATCAACAGAAACACAACGCATGCATGAAAACAATAAATTCAACTCCTTTAACTATCGTGATGCAATGACTCGTTGTCATTAATTACCATCCATCTCCTCCTAAGCAGCACTAAAACACCTATATGAATATATCTGCACCGAGTTTGAAAGTTTTCAAAGTCCTCTGTTCCTGCTGTCCTTTTGTCTACTGTTTACCTGTTCTCCAGCCCGTCCGTGATGTTGCACAGACACACCAACTAAACAACCTGGACACATACATAAAAGCTGACAGAAAGGCAGGCTCGTGTGCTCCAGCAGTGTCTTCTCTGGCAGTGGGAATGCAGTCTATTGCTAAAATTTAGCAGGTTTACCCATGTTTGAAGAACCCCTGTGCATGTGCTAATTCTATGGGAAAGGGGTATTAGAGACCCACCATAGAGCCATTTTTGTCTGTTTCACAGTGGAACTGGATATTTAGGGGAAAATACCAGCTTAATAGTATCTGCCATATGGAAGTGGTATACCTCATCTGAGCTGCGAACCTGAAGATAATTTAAGATGCTGCTCAACACTGAGTGTCAAGTTCTTCTCGTCCCAAATCTGTGATAAACACTGTGTTTTAGTTAGGTGCCTATTAAAATTTGAAGCCCAAGTCTTATCGTGGATTAGAACATGATGACTCAAGTATGATGGCCATCGCTATGCTCTGTTCTGTCTCTTAAAGTGTTGCAGCATTTTCTGGGTTGACAAAATTTGTTACATAGATATGGTGTAAAATACAACAATATCTGAGAACTCGATAATTGACAGAATTGCGCAATGTAGGAGCCACAGAGCAACAAAAATAAACCAGATCAGTTCACTTTCACATCATATCACCAGGTAATCACCTCTGTCATCATTCTGCAATAAACGGGAACATCACGCAAAGATACAACATTATTTGGACATTCACTCATTAATTGATTATGCATAAAGAACAATATTTCCACCTGTGCAAGTGACTGTATTGTACTTTTGAATTTTATTGGCAGTCACAACTGTCAACAACCCTTCCAACATGCCACATTAAAAAAACAAGAAATTGAGGAAGACCACAGAAAAATCCATACCTTGATTTGTTGTCAAAAACTTTTGACATTTGGAGATTTCTGGAAGAATTTCTGTAACGATTGGATGGTGAGAATGAGGCTTGAGTTGTATCACAGGTATTTAGAAATCCAGCAATCTAGCATGTACACCGCAATATACCCAAGTGAAATTCTAGTAAGGTATGAACGTATTAAATATTACATACCACCCAAGTCTATAGCAAGCACTTCTGTTCAGGAAATCTCTCAGAAATCCCCTTCAATCACTAGTTTGTGTTTGTAAAGTTTCATGAGGCTGTGATTCTGGTTCATGAAATCATAAATAATCATAATATTTACTCACAAATACACTATCATACAAATGCGCACGCACACACACACACACAAAATAAAAACAATCAGATAAGCAATAAAATTGTCCGTTAATTAAATTAAAAATAATAATAAGTAAAGACTGGGGTCAGATGTGTTTCATTTATGTACATAAACTCTGCATATGCTTCTTCTCACACAAAAGCTGGTATCCTTTAAAATGGATCATGTGATGAGAATGTGAACCACACTGAGTGCACATGGTTTTTAAAAGCCTACTGCAGATGATATGATAAGGCAGGGATGAAAAATAACTTAAGAAATGGAATCTCGATTGTTTAAAAAGGGTTGTTGTTTTGCACTACATGGAGCAATCTGCATAATGCTTATTATAGGCGCTTAAATTACTTTTGTGTAATTACTTTATTTTAATAAGAGCACAATATGCTAAATAATTGATATCCTCCCTGATGTTTGATGTCGATGATTAGAAATCATTGCTAAAGATGTTTCTGAATGATAATATGGGAACGATAATAATCTCTAAATCTTTTCCTGTTATTTAAAATGAAAAACTGGTGGGGCAGACGGAAGTATTGAGTATGGCAAACAAGTGATGAAAGGTGTCTAAATCAGTTCCTACGCCCTGTTACACTGCCCACTTGAGGCAGGATTATCACACTCACATGCCATTTCACCAATATGTAAAAACAGTACCATTGTGGAATGAGGGGAAAAAGCCATTTTGCTGACTAGGCAGTGCTGATCTTTGCACTGATTATAGATCTCACAATAGTATTCAGAAATATATTTTACTGCCGTGTTTAACTGTAATTGCGAAGGTTTGTGTACAGGAAGTGGGCACCATACTGCTTCCTGCACAGTGAAAACAGTGGCCCAAAACAGTGAAATTAAGCAGAGCTGATCAAATATAAACCAAGACTCCATAACTGAATTGCATATGTCTTGCCTTAGAAACACATTTCAGCTTACTGTTTTACTATAATACGAGATCCGACTGGCCGTCATTGTTTCACATGGACAATTCCACATTACGTCACCTACCAGCTGGAGCATTTATTGGTCTGATCAGGTGCGTAGTATTCTGGTAGTTGTAGGGTTTCTACCTTTTGAGCAAAAGTACCCCTTTCTCTGTTTTCTCTAATCATGCAGTTCCAAATTTGAAAGCATTGGCCTCTTTCTACTGCATAAATGGCCTAGTTTTATGCAAGGTCCTTTCGGTAAAATATTTCTTTAATTGAGGCCTATGTAAAATGGACAGCCAACATGACATAAGCATAGGGGTGACGTTTTGATGCTGCGTTATGAGTGCCACAGAGGTTTAAAAGTGTCTGCAAATTGGGTTAAAAATGAGATTCAGGAGCTCCTTTACCCCAGAGTGGTGGTCGAGATTAACTACCACATAATAGAGGAGGTAAATGATTGTTATTGATTGTGATGATTGTTATTGTTTCAAGAGTGCTGCAAATGCAAATGTTATATGTCCCAGTAAAGGCAGATGCTGTCGTGTTAACGTCACGTCCATCAAGCCTCCTTTGCTTCCACAATACCAGCATGCTGTGCAGCATAAAGAGGTGACTTTGTAGCAACCCAATAGCTCGATGGCTGTATGAGAAGGGCTTGTGCCTAACTGTTGGAAGGTAAACCAGGTTTGCTCATGCTCTCACAGTTCTGCACTGATTGAGATTTATAAAACTGACCCATAGAAATTCACTGCTTTATACATCTTGTGCAAAAAAACAAACAAAAAAAGCAATCATTTTAATGTCCTTGGTCTTGAGTTTTTGGTCATTAAGTGCACCTTTTATGCATTGGGAGTGTGTGCAGTCGTACTGTGATCCTGATTCTGATGTTTGAAAGCAGATTTTCAAAGTCAAACAAGCTCATAAATCTACATTAGCCTGAGTTATACCACAGTCGACCATCAGCCTTTTACTGATGTGTTAATTATATAGCAGAGTATCTACTGTAACGTGCTGAAATCAGTAATGAAAGGGTGAAATACTGAATGATGATCAGTATTCATAACACACTGACTATGTAATCAAACGCAAATTAGCTGATTAATGAGAGCTAATTATGAAAAAAAATGGTCAGCGAGCTTAGTTCCATGCAAACATGCAAACCTACCCATAACTGCAGATTATTTTACCTCCATGGTGATAACAAAAAACATACTGTAAATCATGTTCCTTGGTGCGTGCATAAAGAAAGAAAGAAAAACGTGGCCGACCTTTTATCCTCGGAGTAGAGGCGGCACAAAGGAGAGACGTTCCTGTAAGGGATCATTCGAGTACATTTGAATTCAGTGTAGAATTTAATTAGTCAATTCAAACAGTGTGTGTTAGCGCCTGGTAAGTCTCGAAACACCTCTAATTTCAATAAATGTCACAATCCATTTTCTCAGTCCTCTTTTTATCTCATGTAAAAAAAAAAAGCCTGTTCAAGAAATTTACCTCCCTGCAGCTTTTAAAGACCTTTAAGCAGGAGAAAAAAATCCTTTATTCTTGTGATCTTAGTTCAATCAGTTTTGTAAATTTGAACATTTCTATCCTGAGGCGTTGAACCCAGGAAAACGAAGCTTTACTGTGTAGTGTCATTAAAAGACAAAAACCTAGGGGTGCTTTATTAAAAGAGGAATTGCAAACTGACAATGTACTCTCACACAGATCCAGAAAATATGCCCCTGGCTGTCAAACACTTCAGCAATGGAAATATTTATCAAATATAGGATTCATCAAACATGTTTGCTCCATCTTATGTTGTGTATGTGTCCATTGTTATGCGCCCATCTTTATTAATTGTTACTGTTCTTGATATTTAGATTACCTCAAGCATTCTGGATGGTTTCTTTGTTAACTTATCAGACTGAAATGCTGCTTCATGTTCACATTTTCACAGTCTGACATTATTTATTTTTAGCTGGGTTTTTTTCTAACCAATCAGTAGTGACTGATGCATCCATCATGTCTACAAAGGATGTAGGGATGTGCATCCAAATCTGTTATTCAGTGAAGTACAAATACTGCTGGGGAAACTAACATTAATTGTGCCCAAAGTTGCTTGTAAATATCCAGAAAAAAATGACATGTCTGTAGGCATTATTGCCATACAGATGTGCACAAAACTTAAGCAGTATTTTCAAAATGTTGAAAAAACACAATTTTGAGATGACTGCTTTACACTGAGTGATGTTATGCGACTTCTTCTCTTGCAATAACATGGTGATAGATGTCCATAACATTAGCAGGTTTATTTTTATTGCAGCCACTGCACTAGCTGTCATTATTTCCAATCCAAGGAAACATAGGCGTGTTATGTGACCACTAATGGAATGGCAAGCCCCTTATATGTGGAAGCAGCCATGTTTGAGGGATTTCTGGGAGGTGATGGTTCACAAATTCAGAGGAATTGTGGATTCAAACTTTCTGGATGATCTGCTCATCTTTTGAAGAGTTACGTGATGCAATAACACCTCTTATAGCGCCTGCTGCATCATGAGGGAGCCAGTTCCTACCGACAAGTACGTAGCCATAACACCATGTGACTTGTAAAAGCCAAAAAAAGTGTTTCCATTGCAGTTTTGTGAAATGTGGCTATTTCGAATCGCCTGAAATACCACCTCATGCGAAATAGAATGAAAGTTTTGTCTAGTTGTCGAGTGAGCTTTTCTGAACCTGCCCGGGATCCGCAGGGGGGTGACACCACAGCACACATCATACATCACGTAGGGTTGTTGCTTCACATGTGCATAGATACGACGGGCAATACACTTTTAGACTATTTATTAATTATGTTTTATTGTTTATGCTGTTTTTAGTTCTATTATTTTATTGTCCTTTATTATTTTTATTATTTTTATTTTTATTGTCTTTGTACAGCACCTTGGTCGACTCTGGTTGTTTTAAAAGTGCTTTATAAATAAATCTGATTGATTGATTGATTGATCATAGTTCCTGGATATCCCTCGAAGGGAACTCGGGAGGAGCAAGACGAAAGCCTGATGTGGCAGCTAGATTTCTCTCAAAAAACCACAACCTATACATCAAAATGAAGCTTAAAACTTGTAGCTTTAGCTGCAGTCATGTGGATGTATTTACTACATATCTTTACTGTAAATTGGTTCTATTTACAATGCAAAACAGAATCTTTCCATTTATATTTCATAATTAATTAGACCTTCAGGCCAAAATTAAATCATTTTGATGCTTTCAAGGCACAATATTTGTACTGACATTGTCATTTCTCTATGTCGAGCTAAAATAACCATACAGCTGTGTCACTCTCACGTCTCCACAGAACTGTTTCAGTGCTTGAGAAAGGTCTGTAATCACCATATTACCATTCTGCTATATGGGGGAAAAAAGAACCTCTGGCCTGTTTGTGTTTCTCTAAACCAATCACAATCCATAAAGTTAGGTTAAATTTGGGCGATGGATAAAAAGCATGGCCATTTCAAAGTGATTCCTTAACCTCTGACCTGAAGATGTCTGAAAGAAAGTGGGTTCTATGCACAGACTGTCTATAAAGATGGACAACATTATAGTTCCCCCAAAGTATAACTTTTCAATCATGATCGTCCCCTGGTGTGTGGCTGCAGTACAGGTCATAGAGCCCGCCCCTCCATGTTAGTGAATGGGACACAGGCTAAACTAAAAACTCAAAGTGCACATCAAATAAATTTTACGCAAAGATGGTTTCTGTCACTGAAGGTTGTTCTCAGCACCCTGATGTTTGTTCAGTGTTTGTTTTTTATGATGAGTTTAGTTGAGTTATTCAATTCTATAAAAAGGGGATTTTCCGCCATGATTGACAGCTGTGAAAGCCAATCCATGCGCTCACATTCAATGGAGCTGCGCACGATTGCTCAGATGGGTATTTCGGCGGGAACCCAGATATTTTAGCCTCACTTAAAGGGGTTAATGGGGATGCGTTGTCCATCTTTATATACAGTCTATGGTTCTATAGATACCCATGAGTCTCCCCTTTACAGAAATGCTCACTTTTTATTAGTTCCATGCAGTTTTCTTGCTGTCATTTGATTCCTGGTCAAGACAACCTGGTTAAAATTGCTTTGTGGATGTCAAATTGCAAATTACTGGAAATGTAATTTTGCATTTTTTTTAAAATATGAGTAATAGCAATTAACTATTAAAATTCTGTGATTATTCACAATTTAAAAAAAATATAATCACTTGACAGCCCTACTGGAGATGTTTCTAAAGATGTAGCAAGTCAACTCTGACTGGCTGTGTCAGAAAACATTGAGTCTGGGCTTTTCTAAAGTGCATTCACTTGTTGTGTTATCAGTTGTTCATCCTATAAACAATTCCTTATCATCAACATGACATTTTCAGCATGTAGGGTGTTATCTCATGCATTATTTCCCTAACAGAATATATTTTTACAATGGTAACTTGCAGATAGTAAAATAGAAGGAGAATGTTGGTAGCCAGCCATGGTCAGTTTACAGTCACAGTCTACGTCTGGTAAGTCAGACTATGTTTGCTATAGTCTTTAGTTACAGCAATATGCACATGCACAGTAGGTAATGGAATGTATGTACATTTCGAAGAGAGTTCCACGATAATTACGATAAATGTTTTTTTTCTCCAGTACAATTATCAGAGTTCTTTGTTAGAATAAACACCAGAAAAATGCTGGATGAATAACAACATCTGTGGTTTAGGTTGTTAAGTGATGCAAACATGGATATTGTTTTGTTTTTGTTTTTAGTGTTTCTGTCCCTTTCTGTCCCCAAAATTACACCAAGTCCCCAGTCACCCTGTAAGAATATTTCACACCTCGGTATATTTGTCCATTCAAATACTTTGTAAAAATCAATTTAAAGCCTTCCTCACATGGGGATGGTATTATTCTGTAACATGTAAGCCCATTCAAGTTTAGCACAGTGTAAAACAATACTCATTAAAAAGATTTGGACTGGTGCTGTCCTACCATCATATTTTGTGAAATGTCAGTGGTGCACATGCTAGTTCCTTATTCAAATCTGAGCCCACAGGTCGTTAGCATAGCTGCCAGTTTCTTCCTGCCAAATCTGAGTTTACACATAATTACCTATGCATGATTAGCACACGTGCAGCATTCCCGCTGTGCAATCTCCATCTCTTGCCAGTGGTTGGTGTGTATCATCCAGTTGTTTTACATGGGGTTGTAGCATATAATCAGAAGTGTGACAGCCTGAATTAATGAATTTAGCATATTGAGATCCAGGGCCAGCAACAAACATAAACACACACATTTAATTATAAATTTCTTTGAATTTGAATCCCTTTTTTTTGCACAAGCACACTACCACTAATCTTTAACCAACACTGTATTTGTGATTCATGGCTGCTATGTTTATGTGTTGTAACTGTGTGGAGCTGAAAAGAGGTCAGTGTTAATATTAAGTAGTCTCTGAACCTTATGTGAATGTGTGCGTGTGATCACTTAAGTCTTAAAAGATTCAGTAAATAGATAGGTGCTTTTTCTCTCCTCTACTGTGTCTTCATCTGTTGATTTCCCAAGTGAGTTATTACAGGCAGATGAAGAGGATGTGGATCACCAGCCGTGTTCTCTGAAGACGAGCACCAGCTTAACCGCCCAATAACTGCATTCTCAATATTGATCAAACACGAGTGCTGCACAATCACGCATGGTTTAAAACACAGACTGCATGCGTGCATCTGTAGCAGAGGAGAAGGGACAGAGACCAGGTATGAAGTGAACAAACACTGCAGAGGATGATAGAAGAGAGATTTTTGATTGTTTATGGCTCAGTGTGTGTGTGTCAGTGTGTTTTGAGAGGTGCACTGGTTGTAATTTGCTGCAGCACTGCAGTGGTGAGGTGGGTAGTTGCTCTAAGAGCAGCCATCTCACCTCACTCATTAGAGGGAGTAATGAATCGCTGACTGTAGATCAGTGTCAAGGGTCTACTCCACTCTGCCCACTGCATCAGTGTGCCGTGTAGGTGTGTGTGTGTGTGTGTGTGTGTGTTATTGTGGATGTGTAGATTTATGTTTGTGTCTGTCAGTATGTGTGCATGTCAGAATATGTGAGTACCTTCTTATAGGTGTTATTTATCTATGTGGTTGTGTAGGAGCAATATTGCTACATTCTCTTACACACACACACACACGCACGCACACACACACACACACACACACACCTCAGTCACACTATACAAATAAACCTGACTATTTGCCTGACTGAAATCCTTTTTCATGCCTCATCTTCCCTCGCTGCAACATTACACATGACTTGGATGCCATCTTACATCCGTCTGCTGCCAGTATGCAGAGGTGGGAATCCCAAGTCACATGCCTTGACCGAAATGAATGAATGAATGAAGTTGCAAATCTGGGAACTTGAGAGCTGTTTGATTAACACGGATTCACTCGACCTTGACTGCAGAAATATGACTCAAAGGACTTGACTTTTTAACATATTCAGCCTGAGCAAAGTGGCTTGATTTCTTTCAAAAACATGAGAAGAAGGCAATAAGCAAAAAACAAAAAAAAAAAAACACCCAACTCAAATCAGTAAAAAGTACAAGACAATTACCTGATAAAGAGATGAAAAAAAAGAAAAGAAAAGGAAGAAATCATCTGCCTTAAAAAGTATAATAATTCTGTGACATAATTTTAAATATGTATTTTGGATAATTTTAAATATTGTTTTTCCCTAGCTTTTTTTTTCCCTAGCTATTTTTCCCTCTGTCTATTTAAAATAATTGTCTGAAACTATTCATTTCTTGCAATTTGTAGGATTTTAAATTTTTTTTATTAGGTTGCTTATTGCCTTTTTCTCTTGTTTTTGAAAAAAGTCAAAACAATTTTCTCAGAGTTCAAAGTTTAAATACTTGTGTAATGCATCTGAAAGCAGCACAAGGAACGTTATGTCGCTCAAAGTTCAAAGGGTTAAAATGAATAAATTCGTATTTTTTAGATATTGATAAGTTATGCTTTAGTTTTGACACATGATGGGATGATTTCTATTGCAATTGGCACAAACCTGACAACCTACAAGGACCTGGCACACCAGAGCAGAGGAACACAGGGAGTGAATCCAAAAATAATATAATTTAACTTTAAACAATATACTGGAGATGATTATACTAGACAACAGCAGTATGGAAGGTCTGCAGTTCAAAAATCAGTGACATAGCCACCACAACATCCAACTTCATCTGGCACTACAAATCCACAAAGAAACTTAAGTGAATGTGCCTCTTTAGGTAACTTTCAAACTTAAGCTTTGCTCACCAGAATTTCATATGACTTGACCACAGGCTGTAAGAATAATGGCCGTACCAGGCTGTAAATATGTTCATTTCTGCTGTAAATTTGGACATTTTAATATGAGGGTTTCTGGGGATTGACTGACTTTAGGAGCCAGCCTCAAAGAACTGCAGTTTTTGCCTCCTCTGCATTGGCTTCATTTTTTAGCCCCAGAGGTTGCCACTTGACTTGTGACTTACTTGACTTATAGCACTGACTCAACTTGACTTGTTTGATTCTCACCAGAGTAACTTGGGACTTGTTAAAGACTTGAAGGATAACACTTGACACTTGCGTGTGAATTGCATATGTGTAATTTATTCCCACCTCTGCCAGTATCCATTATAGCCCTGTTCAGGGCAGGCATGTCCAAAGTCTGGCTCTGGGGCCAATTGTGGCCCCTCAGATAAATTTTAAATGACCCTTGGCTTGTTATTAAAAATATACTATAGGTGCCCCCACACACACACACACACATTATTGGTTAATAAAGCAAGATTACTCTGCTTTTTTTGTTCGTTTACCTTATGATGGCAGGACTGTCACAGTTTGTAGTTTGTAGACAGACACCAAGAGGAACTTAGCAGGCAGAGCTAATGTGTTTTCATTAACAGACAACAGACAAGCAAATGGTAACATAACAGCAGGTTTTTCCTGCTAGGTAGCAAAAAAGGCCAAAGTAAAGTGCCCTCTGGTATTATTACATTATCTAATCTGGCCCCCATTCAAAAAGGTTTAGACACCCCTGAGTCAGGGTCTCCACTTGAAGGCAGGACCAGAGGGCTGAGTTGTGCCCCTCTTGAGATGTCCACATATGGCTGTGTCTTTCATACTTGTGCATTGTGCATTGTACAGAGATTTTTTTTTTTTTTTTTTTTTTATCAAGCCCACAAGTGGTGCAGATCTGAACCTGTGCTGACCTGTGTCTCTCCAGGGAGAGAACAGTTTTTAATGCCTTGATCCAGTGAAGCAAGCTAGTAATGACAGGCCCCGGTGTGGGCTATAATGATGGGCCCTTGGACTCCACAGTTACCAAGCACATACATACCCACACACTTAAATATGCACGCACGATTATCTATAAAAGTACCAACTATGTGTTGGATTTTACAGAGGGAATGTGTTGCCCAAGCGATTGAATTTGAAAAGTACAGAGCTAAAATAGTAAGTGAACAGAACCATGGAGAGCGCTGTGACAAAATTCTGAAACGCAACAAGCACCTGAGAGCAGAGGAGCTGTCCATTTTACAGTGGTGCTGAAATGACTGCAGACTTTTTCAGGCATTTTTAGCACAATAACCTCATAACTCACAAGAGCAGCACTTTTCTTTGACATCAAGATGAGCATGAGATTGTAATAATTTAGAGAAAAGAGAGCTGAAATTTATCAACAACAACACTATGTCCGAAAAAATTGGCCAGCTACAGAAACATGCACACATACTGTTTTGCTATCACTACTTTTGGTGAAGTTAAAATATGCCTTGCCAATCTGCATTTCCATCATCAGTTTAGATGCACTGTGCCATGCCAAATTGTGCCAGAGATGAACTGGCTTTTCTTCATACAAACAGGTCTACTGATACAGCATGGCGGAAGAGTAAAGCAGAAACAGCCTCAGTGAGATTATAAAAGAAGGGCTGCAGACAAAAAGGCTCTTAATGCACGTCTGCACACAGCTCACCTCCAACAGGTACACTTCTTTTACCCGTGGTGCTGTGTGATGGAAAAACATCCACAAAAATAACAGAGGACTTTAGCCTGCTGCTTTTAAATGTCACCGCTTTAAATCCCTCATCAGTTAAAGACACCTTCAAACACTTAGCCCTGTTGTAATGGCTGAGAGGCCAAACCGAATCAAACCAAGCCAAGCTAGCCCATGACTATCAAAAAGCAGCAAAAGTATACCCACAAAAGTATACAAATACACAATGAAACAGGTGCTCGGGGGTGACCTGACTCTGAAATAATAACCTTTTAAACAGGGGCACGGCGGCCCATCAGTTGCCACAATATTTCTTGAAAAGGCACTTGTACTAACCTATTGGATGGCAGCCGACAAGTCTTGTGCTGTGCAAAATAATCCATAATGTCCTTGATGTCCCGGGCTCTAGTGCGTCCAATGAATAGGACAGCCAGCCCACTCAGCCTCTCCTGCCCCATGCTGTTCCTCAGGTGAGTCTTAATCAGTTTCAGTTCAGAGAGGAAGCGCTCAGCTGTTGCCACTGTCACAGGTAACGTCAAAAATAATAGCAGGGCAGTGCTCACCTCGCCAAAAGTAAACGTTACGGAGCAATGATCCACAATCAGCATCTTGAAATTGTAATTCCTATGTCCCTGTTGTAGCACTCAGACAGATGTTTTGCCTTTTTTATACAGCTCATCACCTGCCAGCCGAGGAGTCATGACGTGCAGGACCTCAAACACGCCAGAGGTGTTTTGCATATTGTTGACTCTGTGGGAGAGCTGGTTGGTTTTTGTGTCCAGAGCCAGTGTTAGCATCACATTCACAATGTGCCAAAAGAGCGCCATAAAACGGACGTCCCTCTCCATCTGTGCATCAATGGTGCCATCGAGTTTCTACTGTTCATACACCACAAAGGCTCCAAAATGTTACTGAGAGGACTTGTGTTGTTCAAAATGTCACTTTTCTGTAAAGAAAGAGTGAAGTAGCCGTGGTTTGTCCTCCTGCTCTTGTTCTGTATCACTGGCACCTACTGGTGTCACCTCAACCTGATCCTGCTTCGCTCATCTCCAGTGAGTGTTCCTGCCAGGGTCGGGACATTTGAGGTGCTGAGTGCAACTGAGCTGCCTGGTTCTCCCTCCATCTCTTACTCATGAGGCCTGCAACAGAAAATATGTAAAAATTAAGGTAATCAAACAGCCAGCATTAAATCAGCTATTAGTTTGTTTACCATAATCGAGAAAAGGATCGTGATGTCAATGGTAGTGAGCAGCATGAAGCATTGTGGGACTTTCTTACACAAAAGCTATGGTAGAGACAGAGTGTCATATCAGTTGGCAGTAATGCACGCAACTGTTTTTTGCCAACCGTCAATTAACACTAAAGAAAAAGAAGACGTTGTGGTTAAGCTTATCCCATAGACAGTATATAAGGGCTGGGCGATATGGCTTTGAAATAACATCACAATATTTTTAGGCTATAACACGATACACAATATATATCTTGATATTTTGAAATCTCCTCTAAACTACTGTAAACTACTAAAATACTAAATTAATAAATGAACTACAGTCACAAAAGAAGCAGCTACTAGTCATAAAATATAGTTACATAAACTACTGGTAAAATAAAATGTAATAAAATACTGTTATAATGTTAAATAAAGTAAAGTATAAAGTACTGATATAGTAAAGTTAAAAATATATATTTTGTTATAAATAAATTAATTAAAGCAGAAACCATGGTCCTTTTATTTTGAAGGACCAAGATGAATCCCAACATTCAGTATCGCTTCCCAGCTTCTCCATGTTTGTTTGTTTTGGTGCTGCACATTGTGTAGACTGACACACAGCATTATCAGATGACATAAAAGAAATAAATAATATAGCAAAATGAGAAGTATTATGTCGTCATATCGCACAGCCCTACTGTATACAAAGATGGACATGACATGGCAACTGTTTGCAACCATCCCCTCCTGTTCTTTTCTCTCCTGTCTTTTCTTGCAAACGCTTTTGTGTCTTAATGGCGCTTTATGGCCGGAGTCTTGTTGTCTTGTTACATGATCAAATAGAAACTTAAGATTGAACAGCAACATACACACATTACCCGGCAATCATTACATCTAAATAAGACATAAATACCAAAGAAAATAAGAAAATATAAATTTGATTGAATAGCTTTCAATTGTCTTCTTTATAGAATACATAGAGTAATCTATACATTTTTTACATAGAATAATCTATAATTTTGTTATAGTTTGAATGCTACTGACTTTTTTATAACACCATGCTTGACATGGGTTTACATATTTGAGGAGATATACGTATATCAAATGTTATCAAGTGTATATCAGTAATAGTAGGAGGGGTTTCTTGCACTGTCTGTACTTCATGCTCCTACCTTGAACTGAATACATCTGGAGTTTAATATGATACAGAAATTAAGTATAATAACATATCACTCTACCCAAAACTTAATGCAAAGTGAATATTCTGTCCACCAGATCCTCATCATCATGGCTTGCATACTACCTGACAGTTAATTCAATTTTCAGATTTTCATTGGCATATTTCAGGACAGAACTCATACAGTTCAGTACTCAGCACAGTAATTGTTAGTAAAATTATCTCACTCTGACAGCTGCCTAAGGCCTTAATGCACTTTGCTGCTGTCCAATAACGACCTCTGCTCAGCCTGTGTTGCACCCCACAGTGAAACATCATCTCCTGTAACCTGGAATATTCTCTTGCCTACTATCTCTTACCTTGACAACCTCTGATTAGTCAGGAGTCATTTTACTTTACAGAGACATTGTTTAACATCTGACCATATGTCAGACCATATCCTCTTTCTCCAGCCAAGTCTCCACTATAAAATTCTGGCATTTTACATAAATATGTTACATTTGTACATTTCATACAGACCATACCAATATTTATTGAGTGGGTAAGTTCAGAAGACATGTATATGAACTGAGTTTGTTCTGAGTGGTCACTTGGTTGGTCACTGTTTGAGACCAACTAACGACAAAAACCAGAGGAAAACCATGCTGACACGAGGAGAACATGTAAACTCCCAGCCAGCCAACGCGATCAAACCTGGAATCTTTTGCTGTGAAGCAACAGCACTAACCACTGTGCCACCCTGCCTCCTGTGTTTCCTCAAAATGGAAACATAACATTTTCAGCATATCTGCTACATATGATACATATTTTTCACATATGAAATTGCTATTTATTTTTCACTTCACACTTAGAATACTACTACACACTATGTGTGTACTGCAGTTTTTCTAAGAGCAATTACCCTGTGTAAACTGTCCTCATAGGCCACACTGGTATGCGGGACAGAAAGCAGAAGTGTATACATAGTCTTTATTCTTACTGTGAATAGTAGTATTTTTTACTTTATTTTTCAATCATTCTTTGTGTACTGCATTTTCACATTCTCACAGGATATCATAGTTTGTATGATATCCTACATATCTGCAATTTCATCCTTACTGTGAAATTATGCAATTAACCCATTAGACCCATATTATGGTGGATCTATTATAAGGAAGTCGCATATTATAGTGAAATACGAGCCTATCCCGACTTCATCTGACGTCATGCAAAAGTGGATGACAATAATCGCGAGATTTTTAGAGCCAGGCGCCGCAGTCGCTTTCCTAGACTGCTATGGGCTGGCCCTCAGCTGATCGAACCAGTGTGGCGAACTTGGCGGCTTTGTCGCTATATCTAACGACTTTCCAAACCCCCTTGGCGACTCAATGTGTCAAAAGCGACCAGCAACAAATCTAGCGACTTTTTTTCTGGTCATCTTGGGAATGACTGTGTTGACAAAGCTTCAGCAAGAAGCATCTAACACGTCCCGCTCTGCGGTTCACATTACAACCGAGCTCACGAGAGCCGAGTACAGCCAGGGTGGCTGCCCTCTCCTCCTCATCATCACTCTCACAGCACTGATGCAGCCAGTCTGACCAGCAGCCCCGCAGTCCCGACCTGCAGCGGACTCCGTGACCGCTCTGAGAGCTGCCAGCCCTGCAGATGAATCAGCGTGTGCAGCTTACGACCAATCACAAATGATGATTTTGTACAGTTACAGCAGAGACCTTACGTTTTTGTTTAAATATTCACTCTTTTTTAGTTTCACACCCCAAAATCCCTCACGCAGTTCTCTTTGCCTCAGTCAGTCTCACTCACACACTCAGTTTCTTGTCCCTCTCCTCCTTTGGCCAAATATAAGCTACAATGCCATGTTTTTGTTTTGCTCTGCATTCAGTAGGTCACTAAAAAAAAAAGCTAACATTATAGTTTTATGGCAACAAAAACAAGCTTGTAAACACATACATAGTTAGTTTGTAAACTACCTGGTCAGCCTTTTCTATTAGTTTTGCCTCTAAGGATTTCATCTTATGCAAATTGGTTGATGACGTCATCTACCGACTTCTAGACTTTTGGGAGAGCCAATAGTGACTTCCCTTACAGACAACAACGGATCGAACACATTGGTTCAGATGTTAACTTATCAATATGAAGTGTCATGAACTTTTTATTTTTGTTGAATTTCAGGGATTTGGAATTGATTTGTCATATTTGAAGGTTTTTCTGTTGACAGAGTACATGTTGTGACGGATGATGTTTTGCAGTCACAGAGATACATTCATCATAAACTAGACAGAGTCTATTGTATATTATTTTAATCATTTTGAAGAAAGAAAGAAAAGAGGGATTAAGGATTAAACAACAGAAAGACTTGTGGTCCGTAGTCTAAGTGAGATGTGAGGATTCTTAAAATAACGTTTACAGATGTGGAGCTGACTGTCAGGTATCTGGCTTGATCGCAGCTTTTTGTCACCGCCCCCTGCTGCGGCTGCCTGCTCTTGCACGCTGTCCAGGCGAAGCGCAGTTCAGCTCGAACGAAACTAATTGAGTTATTGAGCAAACATGGCCATTTGTTTGCTTCCAAAGCATTTGGAGGAAGCACAGGGGGGCTGACAACCCTACCTGCGTTAAGAAAAAACTTCCCTCAGTGGTAGTCACCCTTTAAAGCGTATTATTTTGTGTTTTATGATCTGTGTCTGCTATAATTAGTGAGCCATCTGAAAATGCAAAGTCAGATAAATACAACACTCACCTCTTCCTGGTTGTCTCCTTAGCTGGGGGTGGGGCCAGAGCACCTGCTTTTAACCTCTAGGGGCAAACCATTTAGGCAAAGGGGGGGAGTAGGGATGAAAACTGATTGATGTAATTATTTTGACTATAAGTGTAATTAAATGTATTAATAATAATTTCTGTGTATGTAAATATTCATTTTATTTGTATTCTATAATAACTTTCTGTTTCATATCACAGTTAACTTACAGACGTTCAAACTGGCAGGGATATTTATGAATTTTGGTGCTTTACTTTTTGTCGGAAAACATATAAACAGTGCATTAGAACAGCCTGGTTCTGGTGTCATGTTGTGATTAATGTTTTTTCTTTTTGAGGTGTGAGAAAGTCCTTTTACTTTTTTAAAAACATCTTTGTCAATAACACTTGCCCACAAATGGAGTTCAACACTTTCTATCTTCTAGTTCTATAGAATTATTTTAGGGGTGTCAATCAGGCTATTAGTCAAACCTCATGAGTACACACCTATATAAAACAGATGGCATTCATCAGACTTGATTTATTTTGACAATAAGTTTGTGCAGTTAAGAGAGTTTGGTGAATCAGACTCAGAACACTCATACAGTATGAATAAACCTCAAAGAAAAATGTAAACGATGGAAGGACACAAATAGGAAAATGTTCTTACATTAGGCCCCAAAAGCATTGTAGGAGGAATCACAGTTTACAAATGAACCCCATGAGGCCTAGAGCACCATCACGTTTCTTGTGCTGCTTTCAGATGCCTTTCAAGAGTATTTAAACCTTTGAAACTTGAGCAAATTGGTGCCATCTCTTCAAAAAATTACTAAAAAAATAAGATGTGAAAAAAGGCAACTTTACAATAAATGTTCCACACATTGCAAGAGACTAATAGATTTAGAAAATGTTCTTAAAATATAGTAAAAAAGGGAAAAATCTAAGAAAAAAATAAATTAAATATATTAAATATATTATAAATATATATAATATTATTAATTATGTTTTAGAATCTAGAATCTTTAGAATCGTAAAATACATTTTAAATACTTTTATACTTTTATATTTTTTAAAACTAATTTACAGGTAATATTCTTGCATTTTTTTGATAATTTTTTGCTAATTTTTTAGGTAATTTCTTCTTTCATTGCTCATTGTCTTCTTTCCATATTTTTGACAGGACCCTATTTGCTCAGGTTTCAAAGGCTTAATGTCGATGAGAACACTGGATTTGCACAGCAGTGCTCACAGCTCTCTCTCTCTCTCTCAAAAAAAAAAAAAGGTTGGTGCTGAAATTGCTCTGCTGTGTCATCAACCTTCTGCTGAGCGTCAGTCCCACTCATCCCTCAAAGTGTGCATCTGTTTGTCCTGTTTTGTGTTTGTGCGCACCTCTAAGCATGTGTGCACAGATCTCATAGGAGACTAGTGATTCAGAATGCTGGAGATTTAATTAATGATTTGAAACAGCTCCTATTGAGGGCGATCATCACGTCTGCTTCAAAGCTTCTAATAGGTCCTCTCATTTCAATTGGTGGATTTCACTCACAACTCCTGAAATGACTGTTTCAGCTGTGGAGAGACATGGAGCTGGAATCAAAGGCATGGATCAATTATCCACAGTTACTACAAGAACACAGCTTCAAAGGATACA
Organism: Plectropomus leopardus; assembly: GCF_026936395.1. NCBI lineage: Eukaryota > Metazoa > Chordata > Actinopteri > Perciformes > Serranidae > Plectropomus > Plectropomus leopardus. Next base: position 38,673,049 of record NC_142176.1, on the reverse strand, counting down.
CATCAGATCACAATCTCTGAGGGTTATGCCTTCTCCACCTCCTCTCAGATTTCACAAACACACATACAGGGAGAGAAAGAGAGATACATATGCGTGAGGTGTGAAAATATTTCATTTTTACATTATCTCATTTGATATCACTAATGTCATCAGAAAAGCAGTACTTATTTGATTAATCACACTGATGAATATTGTCATTCATAACTGCACATAAAGTATTAAAAGTGGTTTATGAATATGACCCACTTAGAGAGGAAGATGCACAAGGAAACAGAAACAGAGAGGATGCGGCGACTATGTTGAAGCACCCTTGAAATCAAATTAATGAACCTTGTGGAAGTGAAGGCAGTGTCACACATCAATACATAGAAGAAAGGAAAGCATATTTCTGCCGGTAATGGAAACGTGAACAGTGAGCAGCATTAAAGAAATAACAACAAAGTGAAAGAAAATACATGAATGGGGCCTGAGCTGTGAGGCGTCGAACTCTGGCTCGCTGCAATGCTCCGGTTTCAGAGGAGAATAAACGAGGCTGAGAAAAGTGGGCCTCCAGATGTGACTCCTTGTTCTTACGCCCCCCTTGGCATCATCTTCTGACGGCTGGAATGTGTTCAATTATATTCATAAATATAGGATAGTCTCACAGCTGACAAATATAGACTGGATTTGTATTATTTAGATGCAACCTGGGAGGAAAATTACAGCGTGAATATGCAAATGGGTTAAGAAGATTAAAAAGATCAGCAAAAAGTAGGAGTGTGTATGTGGCATGGCAGGGCTGCACAATAGTGGGGAGAGGAAGGAGGAGAAAGAGAGAGAAAACAGAAAAGTGGAGAGAAGGAGATGGAAGAGGAGAGGAGATTATGAAAGATGGGAGGAGAGGTGGGATCAGAGGAAAGGAGACAAAGTAGGAGTGTTTGAGAAAGGATCAGAATAGGACAAGAAATGGTGAGTGGAGTTGAAACAGGGTGAAAGGAGGAGATAAAAAAAAAAAGAGCAGAGGTGTTATCTGTAAAGAGGAGTAAAGAGCATTATGTGCAAGGAGTGATCCATATAACGGGCCTGCAAAGCTCTTTTCTTCAAGAGCGGAGTGGGCCAGGCGTGATGTTGATCTTTATTGTCCCTCACTTGGACGTCTTCAAACTTCAAGCACACCACTGCCTCTGCACACATACTCTGCTATCTCAGTTAAGTACAATTAATCTCATACTGTCAGAGTGAGAATAAAAAATAACAGGGGAAAAGAGAAAGAGTCGTTTTGAAAAAAATCCGATAAATAAATCACGAGCAAGATGCCCTCCCCTCTTCCATTGTTTTGTTTTTGAAATTAATGTAAAAAAACCAAACAACTATTTCTAACTTTTTCACAGCTAATAGATGAGTTACCATGGCAACAATACGTAATTCTTCCCTGTCTTCTCTAAGTGTGGCTCCTCATTACTATGGTAATAAACATATCATCTGGTCTGCATCGTGGAGACAGATTGGCAGGAGCCATTTATGTTCCAGAAAAGCTATTGGTGGTGGGGCAGGGTGGGAGCGGGGTCGACTGAAGAACTGACGAGAGATGGCGAGACAAAGGCTGTGTGGAGATGAAGCATAAGATATGTGAGGCAAAGAAAGGAGCTGTGATGTTCAAAGCTTTCAACAGTTGCTATCGCTATCCAGATGTCTTTCTATTGAGTCGTTTCATATGAAATATGTTCAGCAGGATGTTCAGACTGCACTGTTGGTTTTTTTGGAACTGTATGAAAGTTAAAAAAAAAAAGTCTGTGATATTAAATTTTCATTAAATATTCAAAAGAGTCTCAAGAGGAGGACTAGATCCATTTTTAAAGTGAAAGAATCACTGTTTCACTATGGTGCTGCAATCCCCCAACCGTGTTCAGAACACAGAGATGCATCTTCCCAGCACGCCATTGGTTCAATTGACCTCTATGGGCTACTTACGCTCTATTTATTCATGCACTTGCAGTCAGTTCAGAAATAACTTTCCAAGCATTTGAAAATATATCTAATAAGCCCTGTTTTTTTCTCACATTGCACAGCCTTCGGTGTGCAACAAAAAAGCTGTGTTAAAATCAGACTTTCAAAAGCAAAGATCAATCAAACAGAAATCCCTTCTTCAAGCGGAACCCTTGTAATTTTGTCAATACATTACACACTACGCTCTAGAGAGGGTTTTTTTTTTCCTTTTCCAATTCTCATAATAAATCAGTGTGTTGCTTCTTTTAATATTGTCTCAGAAGACTAAATTACCCGTACTGTACGAACATCAAGAGAAACTGCAACTATCCAGCAAATTAGAACTCTCACATAACTCTCAAACGCAGCACCACTAAAGCTCTTAAAGCCTGTCTTAACACTTTGATTCTTCTGAACATAATAAAACCTTTGGGGGGTTGCTGAAAAGTATTGTTTATAGATACCAAAGGCTCAATCACTTTGCAGGCAGCGGCTGAGGTTCTTGGCTTTCAGAAATCAAATCTCACTACCGGTAATCTGTTTTGAAGCAAAACCTCCCCCTGCATGGGAACTTCTGCTTCCAATTCCCCACTCTCCACCTAATTGTATTTTTAACTGCTCTGTGATTGAAGATGGTGCGACATGTGATCAAGGGGAAGTCAAAACACATTTCGGCAACAAAAGCTAAAAAACTTGTTTTCAAGCCAACAGCGGCAAATGACAAGAAGTATTTTGTGCCTTGACAAATTATCTCTTCAGCAGATATTTCGGTGGGATTTGTGCTCTAATTAGTTGGCTTATTTGTCTCTATTGTGACGCTGTGACTGTATTATTTGTGTCAATTACCGCTGTAGCTGGAGGAGAAAAGAGCTGTGTGCGTACGTGGAGAGTGTGTGATCAAGGCTGTTGTCATTGGTGAAAGTGGATAGAGGTCAATTGAGATCAGGGAGAGACAGACACATTGTAATCTTGAGTCCTGCTTAATTAGCCAGTTGTCTCTGGGTTTCTACCAAATATGTGCTTGAACAAATAATTATGAAGTGTTTATATTTATCAAAATGCCCTTTTCTCAAATGATAAAATATTTAATATTTTTGAGGACACATTCTGAACCCGGTGATGTATACAGTATATTCAAATATCTAATATCAAATCACAAAATATCAAATGTAATTTAGGGTGACAAAGGGGTGGTCCACACCAAGAACAATTACTATAGTTTTAAAAGTGCTTCTTACTTAAGTGGATGACGCATCACAATTATAATGACAAGGAAAGTGCAGCCTGTTCTCTCTCCAAACTTGTCAAATACATCTGCTCTGTCAGTCCTTTCAGCATGCTGCCAAAAGTCACCTTCCACATCCATCCAGAACATGGCTGTACAGAACCAGATGCATGAGCATGATATGCCAAAGGATAGCGTCAGGCAATAATGCTGCTGGTGAAAATGTAATATGAGGAGCGCAAGTGCGCTCATGGGGCGGGAGTGGTGGTGGATGGGTCCCACAAACAGCTGACCTCATGAGGGAGTCCAGAGTTTGCTTCTGGTGTGGATGTGAGGTTTTTTTTTCCCTACACCTTACCATGTGCCTCTTTTGCCAAAACCTAACCATCCTCAATTTAGTTCCCTAATGCTAACCATCGTTATATTTTGCATTGGTTGCCATGATCTGTTGTGTAAACATAACGACCATGCTGCTTCATCCCACCATGTGCATTTGATCACAGGAATGGCTTAAAGAGCTTACACAGAAAGATACCTAAAATGTCATTAGTAGATAAGGAAGGTTGTTAAAATGATACTTTCAGTTTATTGTATGCACACCGAAAATAATAAAAACACTTGATCACAAAAATAAATAGCGAGCTAAGCATCACTGTTTACAGAACAGTAGAGGTCATCTGTTGCAGGCGTTGACAGCCCTTAACCCTGCACATCTAATAATGCTATTTAGACCTCTTTACAACCAGAAATTCTAACTTCAACGAATTTAAGTTTGGTGAACTCTGCTACACTTTGGGAGGGGGGAGGGGGGGGGGGTCAAATTTCAACTGTTAGTGACCAAGCTAACTGGCTATACCTTATTTTCTATTGGGTGAAGTTAAATGTAGACATATACATTTTTAGAAAGCAGAGATGAGAGCTACAAAGACTTTCTTTGTCACAAACTGGCTCAAGGAATATGGGGCACGCTGGGAGTCTACACAAGAGGTTTAAAACAAAGCAATTTGTGAAAGTGATATGAACACAAAACAAAAGAAAATGTGTGTAGATCAACAATGTCAGCAATAAAAGCAGTGCATGGATGTGTGTGCCTTCAACACAAAGGTACATAGCCAAAAGGCAATGATGAAGGACGGATGTCTGCTGTAGGAATGGAGAGACAGTAAAGAAATGGACAAACCTTTAGAGCACCGAAGGCCCAGGTGAACAAGATCAACCTGACTGGCCTTTGTTGTCAGCCTACTGCCTGCTGAAGCTGCCCAGTCCCAAAACTCATTGGCTCATGATCCAATGACAACAAAGCCTTTGGAGAGGCAGTGACCAATATTTCCATAGATCTGGCCAAATTGACCGCCGTAGACTGAAAATTAAGAGCGAGCAACGCGTTTCACCTGTAGCTTCTTAAGGTTCACTCAGTGAAATTACAAGAGTATTCACAGGTATAGTAAATACACAAATCACATGAATACATGAATCACATCAGTAACGTCTTTTTTCTCTTATTTTTCAATTTTTTCAAACTGTATGAATAACATTTTTTTTTTAAGTGAGCATAATTCCAATATTTACAAAACATCAAAAAACAGCAAAGATTTCATGACTTATCATAATCAGTGTAACAATACATACAAAATAACATTTACAAAAACATCAAGGAGCCTAGAATAGTTAATAGAATTACAGATTACACAATTTTATCTCAATAAACTAACTTAGATAACTAACTTCTATCCAGCAGACTAAATTTCTTAAAAAGGATAATCTACCAGTCCTACAGCTGTCCCTGTGTCTCAAGACAATCACACCGGCTGTACACGGAGAGTTTTGTTCCCTGTCTAACTGCTGTTTCACTGTGACTTCACTAATGTCCTTTTTATTTAGTAAGTCCCACAGTGTGCTCCTTTTCTATAAATCCTCTCCTGTCTTTGAATAACAGCTTATTCCTAAAAAAACATGTCACCCACCTGAAACAACTTAAGGTTTTTAATAAACCGTAGAAATGTTTATGATTTCATGAAAACAGATGGAAGGAAAGTAAAAAGTAGATTTGTTATTATCTGCGGTAAAACATGAGCAGAGGTGTCACACTGGGCTTAACTAATCACAGTGTGGCTACGGTTTCGTGTGGCAGAATGTCTGAGAAAAAAAAATGCCTCATGGTGTTCTGGGCCTAATCTGTTAATGAAGGGTATAATTATGCAACATCATCAGGTAGAAAATGAACCAGTTTCTAATCCCACCCACCCAAGCTTCCTCATTGAAAGAATCAGTGGAACCAATTGGGGGAGTGCATTGTGGGTGAAAGAGCCAATTGAATTTAACACCCCCTCCCTCCTCCCAAGAGACAACACACAACTAACCCCCCCCTTAAATGTTATTGCATTTACAAATCCATTAAAATATGTCCTCATTTTTATCTTTTAAATCAGTAATTGGAGATGCCAGCACTACACAGTAGCTTCTGCAGCAACAGCTAGTTGATATAATTGCAATGTACGCGTGACTTGAGTATAATACCAATTAGCTGTGTTACCTCCTTGAAGAGCAAACTGTGTCCAAATAAACACATCTTAATTATGCCCGCAGAGAATAGGAGTTGGAGAACACACAATTAAAGTGGCTAATTAATTCAGTGTTTTATCATCACAGTTTTTTTCTTTTCATTTTTTTTTACCCTTCTTGCTTTACGCCAAGAATCATGCAACTAAAACATTAATAAACTGTCCGTCCCCTCCACAGGACGTTGGGTCAGTCTTTGTAGTTCGCTGTCCTGGCAGCTATTAGCCTCTATGGGCTTAAGAAAAGGGGACCAGTAAAATAAAAAAAGAAATAAAGTGCCACTCGCTGAGTTTCTCTGTCCTAACCACACCAATCCACTTGGCTTCAAATACTCCACCAGGCTTGAGGGACTCTATGTCCATAAACCCTCAAAGTTGATAAAGTTTCATTTTGTTTGAGTTAAATCTATATGTTTACTCCTCTCTTCTCTTGCCTTCTGTTCTGCCTTCACACCACCACCAGCTGGGTTGCAGGATCCTTAAAAAAAACAATATTAGCAACTTTGGCAAAGATCTCCTCCACGAGAGTCCAGCTGCATGCTTAACCTCCACTGAATTATCAACAGAAAGGCTTGGGCAAGGAAGTATGTTGGGGACTTGTGACAAGGTGTAAAAGTGGCCTCAGGAGGAGGAATCAGTTTAATCTTACCAGAGTCATTCAAAGACCCAGACACAATAACATAAGTGGCAACAATGGCCAGCTATTAGGTTACCTTACATCACCTGTGTCTTGGACAAAAAGTTGCACTTTAACACACTGCAATCGCTACAGCCAGCAGCCAGCTAGAACATACATTCTGCACCTGTGTGGGAGAAAATACCTCAATACCCGCATACAACAGTTGTCTGTGTTCGTTTTTTAAAAAGGTTAACTGGAAGATTGACGGGACGGATTCAAGATGCTAGTTAGCCAGTTAGCACATAAACAATACAAACTGGATGCTGAAAGAACAAATGCTTTTTATCATGTGCCAGTGAAAAGATAACATTATGGAATGTTTTTGCCAAAGAGCTCAATGGTAAGATAAATAGCAAAAAAATGTACAACATATATGAAGTTTATTTCGATTTTATTTGCTCTTGAATTTGGCAGTTTGTTTTCCTCACTTCCGTTTTTCCTTTCGTGAACAGAGCTGAACCGCACATTAGCGATCACAGAGTGATTTTAGTCACAGAAAGGCTCCGTCATTACTGACCCTGGATCAATATGTGTATGAAAAAAGCAGACGAGGACTGATGAGGGCAAATGTTCTGGGACACACTGCAAAATCTAGGGCAACAGTTGCTCAGTGACGGCCCGACACTGATCAATGGTAACTGTCGGCTCTTAGAGGGCGCACAATGGTGACCTGTTAAGGGTAGTGCTTCCTAACTGGTGGGTCACAGGTCCATTCTGAATAAACTGCAAGAGATTTATGAAGGTGTCCAGTTTGTACCAAAAAAGAAAAAAACAAAAAACAAAATGTAGTTATTGTGAACTACATTGAATTTCCAGAGCTTTTATTTTGAAATGCATTCTGTTTACTCGTGGCAATAGTTTTATTTCTTTGTAGTCTTCGCCAATGCGTTGTTTGCATTTTATGAAATAGAATTAAATATATTGTAATTTATTGACTGTGTGGACCTTTAAATCATGGACCCTGTGGCTAGACCAGTTGGGAACCAGTGGTCTAGGGTGTACCCTGCCTCTTGCCAAACTGTTTCCATGAACGTATTCTTATGCACAATTTGAAGTTTTGTACTAAAAGGACATATATGGAAACAGCAGAATTAATGTACTAAATTGTGCAACAAGGTTTGTACGCTCGTTTCAGGTGGTTTTTGCCATCGTTTCTGGCAGATTAGCAGTGCCTAAAGCAGTACCTTTACCACCAACTTCTGAGCTTAGTATTTTTCACCAGTTGATTGAAATGCATCAAATACACATCTGTTTCTTGCAACATTTTAAAAGTTGAAATTCTCTTGACAATTGAATGGAAATACAAGCATTGTGTGCTGGGATCAGCTCGAACCCCCTGTGACCCTCAAGGATGAACAGGTGTAGCTTATTAGAGAACTGAGCCAGTTAACCATCTCTTCATTGCAATTGAACATCTCTCTATGTAAATACAGTTTCATTTGATAATTATGAGATACATGTGATTGTACAGTAAGTGAAGTGAGCTTAAATGAGATAATAACCAGACATTCCTGAGCAGTCTCAGTCTGAGAATACAGAAGTCTGTGAATAGGCTTACACCAGATCAGACACACAGTAGGCCGAGGCTCAGCCAGCGCTGTACAAATGCAGGTTCAAAGTGTCAGTCCCCAGAGTGTCAGCTGTGCTCTTGACATTAGGTTGTGAAAAGAAGTGGATCACATACAGTAGTGAGTCAATGTGTCTCTGTGGCTTTGTGAAATAGCATAGTGAAAAGGCTTGCATCAGAGAGTGACAGTATACTCACTCTGTGATGCAAGCTTGTGTATGTATTATTTTATTTCAAGCACCAATTGAAGGACAATTCAAGGAAGTACTACAGACAAATGAAAGCCTCATTTTTAATATTGTTTTCTGTGACTTCTTGATCTTCCAAACAATTATTCTATACTGCTGTCTGAAATGTTCTATTTTCAATGCTCAATATCAATCACTCGAGACTCCTTAATGTCTTTAAAGTGATTTACAGAAATAGTGAAGTGATTTTGACAAAAAGGAGCCAAAAAACCCAACAAAAACCTGGCATTTCAGCCCATTCTAACTCCTGTACAGTGTAATCACTTCATGTTAGATAAGGATCACTTAATCACGTTGCATAAAAAATATTTTTTTTTTTGCAATTTTAGTGTAGAAACTTTGAAACATACCCAAGTTACAGTTAAAAAAAACAACAAAAAACCATTGAATCTGTGTTGTTGTTTCCGTCTATGTGATAATTAGTGCTTTCCTGAATTGTTGGATATTAAAGCTTCAATGAGAAATATCAGCAGTAATGCAGCATTTGTGTTACACCGCATGCGTGAGCAGCATGTGAAGGCAACCTTGCCTAGCTGCTGCGGCTTCCACGCTTTGTAGTAGTTGACACAGACAGTGTTGTTGCGATGGTGCTGCTGTATTCCTTAATGTCTGTGATGGGTATAGACATTAAAACTAGTGAAAAGAGGTAAACAATCTGTATGACCATTAAAACTCCATGTTCTTTCTACTGAAGAACACGTGCATCACGTTAGAAAAATTGGCGAGACTCTGTTACTCTAGAAGTTCAGCAGCCGAGCAGCAGCCACGCCACGCCTGAGCAGTGCTGCTTATGCTGGCAGTGTGGTGGCAGTGGAGACTGGTGCCAAACTAAGCAACAAGAGGTTCTGTGTCACAGACTTGCTGATCATTTAGGCAATGTAGCCGGACAAATAGCCATTTTGTTAGCATGCAGGTCAAAGTAACATAAGCCACAATAGCTAGAAACATAAACACTTTACGACGGCTAAGCTGTTACTTAAAGTCTTACTTACTTAAAATCTACCTCACTCTTTTGACATCATGCTAGCATATCTGCAACCGTGTCAAAGGTGGTCAAATAGTTGTAGTTACAAATCTAGTCCTTATCTGAGAATGATTAAAATGAATGTTGATGCTCAATAAATTATGTTGTATTTCTATTTCTTGATTTATGGGCTTTTGGGGATTTTGGGGGTAATGGTTTAAAAAAACAGAGCATTCACATATAGATTTTGACACTGATTTCCATATGGGTCAGACCTTGTAATAATGTCATCTCCAAGGCCTGCATAATTTTTTAATCTGCTATTGACTAATTGGTCTAAACTGCACAGTTCAAAAAGAGATGCAGTAGTTTCTATGGCTCCTCAGCATCTGTAAGTACAGTATTTGGTCAAAAAGAGATGTAAGTAACATTTGCCTAGTTAGAGAGGCTACTAAAAAGTAGTATTGTATAATACAGCCATCCCCTGAGAGTATCCGCCATCACTACTCTTGCCCTGAGAAGTACGTTGAAAGTCTGTCAGTTCCCCCTACTTAATTTACATCATTAAGGCATTAGTGTGCAGAATCAAGATATGGGGGGGGGTTGCATGCTTATTAAAGACGTGTAGAAATGCAAATGCTCACGTTATTATCCAGATCACATCTCCAGATACCACCTTTTTTTCTCTCTCTCTTGTTTTCTAGTTACCTAACTAAGCCTTATACAGTGGCACTGCCCAACAGAGATAAAGTATCTGTGTGAAACACAAGGTTTAATGTTTTTAATTACCATAGCCACAAGAAATGGCAATAATTGTAGATAAAATACTCAGGGTATTTCAGTATTGTTGAAATGCATGAAGCAGCAATATGTAAGAGAAAGATTAGGGAAGGTCATGTCATGCATCATGTCACCTCCCACTAACAGTAATCACAGTACCTAAAGGAATTTCACATAAGCCTATTTGACTATATTTGAGTGATTTTTTTTAGAGATAATAGAAATTAGTATTTAATACTTGATTATGGAGCAGATTATTGCCTAATCAGTGTTGTGAGCTCTCTGTCTTGTAAAACCTGTGTATATGTTTGCTGTTGGTCTGAGCTGCCCTTTTCCTCCTCTGAGCAGCCTGGCTCTGTGTGGTTGGCCATGGACACAGCATCATGGAGAACTGAGCAGCCAGGCTGGCGGGCAGAGCGAGCGGGGGCCTTTATTGATATGCTAATGCTGTCGTTCATTAGCTGTCTTTAATTAGAGAGTGTGCTGCTGTGGGCTTCTGGCTAACTGCAGCCACCAAGACCAGGCCACTTATCAACAGACAAGAGAAAAACACCATCCCCAAACAGCCTGGGACATAAAGCTTTGTTTACACTTGTGTGAGACACCATGGCATGGGGCTCCATAGTTGGCGCCAGCCACAAGCATGCACAGGGGGGTTAATGCTCATCGCACTGTATGTTGCAAACACTTAGCCGTGTACAAACAAAATATTCTGTGGATGAGCAGGAAGTTAAGTGTTATTGAAAGAACATTACTAGATCTACTGTTCCTGTTAATGTTAAAGTACCGCCAAACATTGAATTTGAGTACTGTAAAAATAACTGTTACTTACCTCAAAAATTACCACTTTGTACCCAGGTTGCTATTCTTTCCACCAGGCATTTTTTTAGCCTTTGCAGAGATCTCTTATGTTCTTCCACACCATGCAGCAAAAAAAAAAAAAAAAAAACTCTTCTCTTCCCAGTGTGGTGGTATTTCTTTCTAATAATTTCATAATGATTTAATAATAATAATAATAATAATTTGACTGTACCCTTGGTCTCTCAATGAAGAGCTATAGAGATGCCTGTACTGGTGAACCTGCTCAACCAGTCTTCCCCAAGGGTTTCTAAGTTCATAACAGAAAGTTACTGAAGAATACATTGCATGTGCAGTGGGCACCTACTTACAAAAATTCAAAGGTGCATGAAGAATGTTGCAAGAACTTTCAGAGCCTTCATGCTTAATGTGAAAGACCAGCCCTTTTTCATTCTGAAGTCATCAAATACAGCCACTTTTCAGTCATTTCAGTGTAAAATCCTGATGCCATAAACTTTTGCATCTGCATGATACGCCCCTGGTCAGTATCAGCCCAGAACACTGCCAGACAGAACCATTATGGTGTTATGACGGCATCATGACATGTGGATGGGTGGCATCAGGTGATAACGTGGCTGGACAAAACCTTTTGCAGTTTTATGATAGGCCATGGGCCAACTTCAGGTTAAAACACTGCACGTAACAACATAAAATAAGGAGTGTGAGGGTGCCATATAGGGCGGGCAGGCAGGCAGATGGGCAGGCAGGCAGGCAGACGGGCTTGCAGGAGGGGTGGTTGATGGGTCCGACAACCCTGGACTTTCACCTGGGGTGTTGATGTTTGTTTCCCTCCTAAATATAGAGCCAAACCATAATGTTATTCCTAACCCTAACCACATGCTTCTGTCGCCTAAACCTAACCACTTATGCTATAGCCTAATTTTGACCAGGTGCTTTTGTTGATGTCCCAGTGTTGATGGTGGTGTCCTGGAACGTCAACAGCAGATGCAAAAGGATACCTACAGCGTAATGTGTAGACATGAAAGTCCACTGATAAAGCGGCGATATGTGATTACTTGGGATGAGAACATGTTGGATTACAAGTACGTTGATACAAAAAAATATGGATAATGAGAGAAAGGATTTTGAGGATAGTAAGACAGAGGACTATTGGTTGATTTTAAAGATTAAGAAGTAGGAACAATATTGTATCATTCTGTGCAAGAATAACAGGGTATAGACTAAAATGCAATTCTGTCTTGCTCAGTAAACAGAGAAACCAATCATATCCTTGGCACAGTTTGATATGTTGCAGAGCAGCTTTATCACTTTGCATATTAACCAGGGCCTATGTTATTTGACTTTAGAAACCAGTGGCTCTCAACAATGTGCATTCACAACTGTAATTAGCCATTGGGAACCACACTCTCAGTCTTTGTTTAGTATTTTACACTGACCTTTCCTTGCACTTCATCGACTTATCGGCTGCATGTCTCATCTTATCAACTAATGTTTGTAAATGTAAATAAGTGCAACGAATTGGTAAAATGTGCCAGGTGCTGCAGGAATGGAGTCTGAAAGTTGACCAATTGATTTGTATGTTTGTACATTTCCCCTCAGTTTGACCCCAGCTGGAATGACAAAGGTGTGGAAAACCTGGTGACAGCCCACTACTGCCTTCCAAAAGTGTATCATTATAGTGAATGTGAATCCAGACATATAATTTGACATGCATCCACAAATGTTGGGTATTGCAATGACTCGAAGAAGCTTTATTTGTAGCCACCACAACTTCGAAAACCTGGGCTTCAACACAACAGATTCTCACCCAGAGTAAGAGCATATAGATAATGATGTCACAACATGTTTCTCAAGAGTATGATGGTGATTTTAGGCATGGCTGGAATAATTCTTAAGGGGCCCCAGGGCAAAAATGAACCCCAATTTGGCTTAGTCTGTGTTGTATGTTGTATGAAGGCTATGCAATAACCTTCAAGTGCCCATTACATATAGCACACATAGCAAACAAAGCATGTCAAGCTTAATCATATATCGCCTGGAGCAATGCTGAAATACCAAGCTCAGGTCTGCTGGGTTGATTTGGCGGCACTTGTAGATACTGATGGAGCAAGTGCAGTTTAATACTTAAGCAAACTAGCAAACTCCTGCTTTTTCGAATGATAAAATGCAAAAGCTGTTGGTGTATCGGTTTACAGGGCAGCAAAACAAAGTCACATTTTTTTATTAAGTCAATAACTGGCCCCTTTCCATCATGCCACCAGCAAACATGAGCTTATTTTTAATGCTGTGCACAGAACTGGTAGTTCTTCAACCTAGAAGAGGGAAGTAAAGTTGGTTACCCTGCTGAGGTGTGAAACTTGTTACCTGCAGCTCTTCACCTACCAGCTCACTGTGGCTGCTTCTGACTTTTTTGTTACTCCTCGCAATATTTAAAACTAATCTGTTGTCAAAAAAATGCACAGGACTTTCATATTTTTGATTCACTTTCAGTATCAATGTCTGTGACTGAGACTGCCAAACAATAAAAGTCAGCCTGTGTTTTGCCACTTCAATTCTTCTAATTTGTACTAGCAAACATAGGAAAAGTTTGGTTTGTATCACCAGTAACTTAAAGTATTTTACTGATATAAAGAAGGCCCTCACATAAATCTAACCTGTCTGTGCAATCCTGGCCCACTTGTTGTTAGGTGCTAATGCTTCATCAAACTGTAACTAACTGTCTGATTTTTCTAAAATCAAAAAAGTGAGAGAAGCAGACAAAAGAGTCAATAATATAAATATATCCAAGATGTTAAACGAACAAAGCAGTGAATGCAGGTTAAGAAGACAGATTGAAGCTAAAGCTTACAGATCATAGTGTAAAAGTGAAACACCACATCACCTGGTGATCAAGACAGTAGGCAGGTTTCCATTACAGATTTGCACAAAACTTATTTTCGAAAAGTCGATAAAACACAATTGTGAGATGACTGCGTTTCCACCGAGTGATGATACGCTCATGATAAAATTCAAAGAAGCATGGCGATGGATGTTGAAAATATTAGCAGGTTTCGTTCTATTGCAGCCACTGCACTAGACATCATTTTTCCCCAATCAAGGTGATAATGGAAAGGCAAGCCCCTTATACATGGGAGCGGCAACATATGAGGGATTTCTGGGAGTGATAGTCCACGATTTCACAGAGGAATTGTGGACTCAAAACTTTCAGATGATCCACTCAACCTTTGAAGAGTTATTCGATGCAATAACACCTCTTGTAGCAGCTGCTGCATCATGCCCGAGGTAGCCAGTTCCTACAGACACTCTTTGTTGCTTATAAAAGCAGAAAAAATGTTTCCTTTGCAATTTTGCGAAATATGCCTTAATCGCCTGAATTACCACATCATGTGCGCATAAAAACTTTTTTGCAAAACTTTTTTTTTTTAACTTGATGTGTTTCTATTAGGCTTATTTTATATTTGCAATTTCAATTTTCATAATTTCAGGGCTAATGGAAACCCTCCTTGTGAAACATTGTTCCTGTGAAGCACTCTAACAATTACTGAAAAACAAAAACGTCTACACATTCAGTCTGACGTTGACTTACTTCAGGAGCTAGCGTAGCATAAAAGTGCAAACTTGAGTTGTTATGTGTAGTAATTAACATTTTCTCCATCAAACCTCTCTGGGTAACAAGTATTACTATAACACGAGCCTTAGGACTGACGTTTAACCATGACAAGCTCAAAGTCCACAAAACTTGCCTGGAAATGAAATAAACGTGAAAAGATTGCGTGAGATTCTATGGAGCATGGCTCTATAGTTGTTGAAGCTTGCCAGTGCTATGCTATTATTAGCCAGTATGTGTTCGAGGATGGAAATTAACCAAGGGGCAGTTGCAATGTCAGAACAAGACTGATAAAATATGCACAATGTAACACAATTGCAAACCCTTGTTTGAACCTTGGTTCAGACTTTCAGGCCCAAAGAGCTACAAAAATAAAACCCAAGTTGTGATAAACCCTAGTTTTCTTTCAAACTTGAAGTTTAAGTAAAGAGGGTAGACATATGTTGCTGGTGAGGCTGATAAAAATCCACTCTCACAAGTGGACCCTGAGATGTCCTACCAAGGCCACCGTACATGGGACTCGTAATTTGAAACACTGTCGAATCTCAATAATATTTCTGTTCTAGTATATCAGTAAGAACCAGACAGTTATAATGTATGCATGGTTCTGTGTTTGTTGTCATCTGGCAGTGTTACTCTTCATAGATGACTTTCTTGTATTGTTTTTTCCTTGTCATTCACTGTTGTGGACATGCTGTGAGAGCATACAGCACGTCATTTACCGAGACAGGCTTTCCTCCATCAAGACTCGTTTCTTTCTTCCTCCTCTCCCGTCCCCACTCTTCCTCGAGGCCACTCGGTATGCAGACAAGACACACTTGATGCGTTTTTTTGCAGTGAGCCGAGGTATTCTGTGATTTCTGATTTGGCTTTCAGCAGCTTTCAGACAAAGGAGGCGCCATTCTCCCTGAAGCCTGACAGCCATGTTGGGATATGATGAGAGCCACGAAATGCAGAGACGACCGACATTTTTCTGTCATCCTCTCAGACACCAAAACTCAGGCATTCTTTTCATCTCCGGCAACCTTGCTTTGTTATTCTCTCTCTTGATTCTTCCCTTTCTCTTCCTCACACGCACTCCCTCTATTTTCAGTAATATATACATTTAAACATGAGATCTGACTCATTCATTGAGAGTTCTCGCAGTAGGCCACATATCAGTGTGATAATCAAAACATGTCACTCTGTGGCCTTGTTGCTCCATGATTGGAATTCCATTTCAGCACAAGCAAAACTAGTGCTCTTTATTCCCCTCCTTCCTTTTTGTCTATTCTGCCTCATGCTCTATTTCTTTGTATGTTATCTGTTTGTCCACGTTTGAAGTCAAAACTTTTTTTTTATTTTCTAGAGGGTCATGAATGGATGAATGTTTTTTTTTTTAGAATTTGGTGTCTCCAGTTTTCAAGAGTTCTTGTGGTGCATTCAGATACTTTTCGTAGGTATTTAAACCCTTAAATCCGGAGAAAATGGCATTTTTTTTTTTTTAAAGCATGGGGAAAAAAGGCAATGAGCAAGCAGGAAAAACCGTCCTGCAAATGCAAGAAATTAGTAGATTTAGTAGACTAGAAGTTCTTTTAAAAAAAAACAAAATTAAAAAAAATAGGGGAGAACTATATTTCTAATTATCATAATTATATATTTAAGTGTATTTTACAAACTAATTATATATTTTTAAGCTTTTTCCCAATGTCATTTCCCTGTGTTTTTTTTTCCTTTCTCTCTCTCTTTTTTTTTACTCTTGGCTTTAAGTTTGTTTGTTTAGTTTATTTTGAACGGATTTTCAGGTAATTTTCTTATACTTTTTTTAAAAAATAATATCTTGCTAACTGTGTCATTTATTCTTAAGCTGCTAATTGCCTTCTTCCCATGTGTTTGTAAAACAGACCAATAATCACAGGTTACAAAGGGTTAGCATTAGTAAAATGTTTAATGTGACAAATGGAAGGAAGGAAAAACAAAAAGAAAAAACAGCTTGGATGAGAGAGAGAATGAAAGAAAGAGAGAAATAAAGAAAAGAGAGAGAGATAAAGAATGAAAAAAATGAAAGCGTTTCAGAGGCATTGCCAACATGGTACTGGATAAAAAAACACAATCCATACAAAATGTATGATAGTTTCTAAAAGCAGGCTTCATACACAGATCTATCAGATTACACAGTTGATAATATATGCAACTGTCTGATCTCAGTCAGATATAGTGGGTCTCCGAACAAACAATTACCAAGGGAACCCAACCAGAAGTGGGACATGAGCAATGAGCACAAATGACATACCTATAACTGGCGTTTATTTAAGTTGCAACTACACTCATTTTCAAAATTCATACATGTTAATCCTAGGGTCTTAGACAGTCAAAAATATTACTAAAAATGAACTCTCTCCCAAATCCCAAAACTATAGGGTGCTAAAATTGTAATGAGGAATGGAAGAACCCTGTTGCAGCACACAGAGTAGGTGAGTAGTTGGTAATGACCGTTATTTAATCTTTTGACAGGCTGGATGGAGCAAAGGTGAGTATAATCAGGTTGCAGGTAAGTAGGGACAGTTAACAGTTCTGGGTGTGTTCATGGGTGGAGCAGTGTTCGTGGGGAGACTGGTGTGAGCTCATGTTTACAGGTGATAGTTCAGAGTTTGAGTGGGGGGATTGTGACTGTGGAGTGGACTGGCAGGTGAATGTATAAGGTAAGTTGCAGAACCAATTACAGCAGGGAGCTTGTGGGATAAGCAGGGACTCCAGGGGGAGGCAGGGCTCATGGTCAAGGAGGAAGCAGAGTTGGTGTCAGTCAGGCAGGCAGCTCTGCGGGATGCTCTGAAGATGCCCGGAAAATGGCGATCTCTCTTGAAGGAGCTGAAGCAGTAGTGCACAGGCAGAACTCATGGTCGGAGACAAAAGGCTGTTAGGTTTACTGAAGCCCCCAGGAAGTGTGCCACCCTCTGAAGCAAAATTTACATAGTGGCTGAAAGTGGAATTACAGCATCACATGATGCACACTGGCCCAGAAAGACTTTTCCCAATTTGCTTAACATTGGGAAAGAGATGTCCTTAAATCACTGGATAATTTTTTTGAGACACGTTGACTTTTCAGACCGCATTTTTTGCATAGCCATTATTAAAAACATTAAGTCCTAAAGACATAAAATGCGGCATTTCCGAATATAGAGAAATTTCTCCAGACATAAAATGAACACACATTGGACCCGCGGGACTTGCGCATGTAACTCTCGTCCCTGACACAGCACAGGCTTCATGCCGGCCGTAGTAATGGATATTTTTTAATTGTAATTCATCATTTGACCATCTTACAACACACCCATACACTGTTGGCTGTAAAGCTGTAATATGGACGTCTTACCGTGTCTGTATCAGAGACCGTATATACAGACTACGGTCTGTATTCAGACAACCGGTTATCAGGAAGCAGCGCAGAACACCAGTGACAGTTATTAAACGGTACTGAAGGTAGTATTTACTTAAAGTTGAGCTGTGTAATAATACACGGGGCAATGTTACAAGGCACCACCTTTTATAACCTTTTTGTGGGCACACTTCTCACACGTCTTGATTTTGTTAATTTGATTTCTCCGGTCGTGATTACAATATGATTCCCTGATAAGTTGTATGTATATTTGTGTGTGTATGTGTGTGTATAGAGAGATAGATATTATCTGATTATTACATAAATATTAAAACCGACAGCCTAGCTATCGTCATACCGTCGATAAGCGGGTGTTGCTAATAAGCTAAGCTACTATGAGAGGAATGCTTGTGAACGAGCGCTGTTCGCTTCGAGCACTCGGGTCATCTGTGTGAGTGAGCCAGTGACTCGGAGTCGGTACTCAGGTACAGAGGTTGCGTTAGGCTGTCGTTAATCACTTCTATGCATGCTCTATGGGCCAGTAGATCCGGGTATTTTACACTTTTCTAAACCCGGAGAAAGAGTTTTCTCTGCTTCATGCACCACTGAGCAGCTCTCATAGGAATGAACGAGGCCCCGCCCCCACAGCTGTATCCAGATTTCACTATAATACATCCATGGGTTTACTGGGGCAGAGACAAGGAGAGGTGGTCAGAAGTGAGCCGAGTCAAAACCAGGAAAACAATCAGGTCAGGCATGGAAGCGAAGATAATCTGGCAAAGAGTGAGTGGAGTGAGGCGGCTTAAATACTGGCTTGACTGGAGATGAGGAGCAGCTGGGAGCACCAGGTGGAGGTGATGAGGCTGATGAGGGGGAGTGGCTAGGTGGAGAGAGAGGTGGGGGCAGAGTAAATGGAAAAATCCCACAGCAGCAGGAGAGAGACAGAGCAGATTGTGACAAAAACTCAAATTTGTGATGCCATAGGGTATAAAGTCTGGAGTTGTTCCACAGCTATTATTGCTGGCGCTGATACCACAAAAGATCTCTTGTTCTTGAACCGGTTCCACTGGGATTCTTAAAACCTTGGTGTTATTTACAGAACCCGCCCACATTTCCAGAATTCTTATAATCAAGGCTGCAACATCAACTCAGCAACTTCAGGATTTTACAGGATCTAATTGTAATATTTCACAACAAATTACTGTAAAAATGACAGTGATAACACTGTAAAATTGACTGTGCATTTTTAATAAATCACTGGCAACTAGTTGCATTACTTTCACATTAAGTCACTATATATATTTTATAGTGATTCATTATAAAATATTACCGTTACATCCCAGAAAATCCTGAAAATAATCAAGTGTAAGGATACTGATAAAGAGGCTCTCCCTTCACCTTAAAACTGTGATGGTTGGCTATGAATAAAGATGCAGTGATGTGGCTGCACGTGTTCTACCTGTAAATGTTATATATTACTGTCTTAACCTGTTTGTTGATTTATTCAACTTTTACTTCATCATTCTCTGCTCAATATGATAACCAGCTTCTTGCCCTACATTCAAAAGTTGCAGCTCTAAAAGAAAATGCACCCCTAGACATTCTGGATATAGTTACAGTATGTGCCCTTTTTCTGGATTTCGTGACTGGTGACAAACATCCTTGGCATGTCTAACATAAAGGGAAGTTAGACGTGTCAAAAGATTGTTGAATAACTGATATGACATGTTTATGGGATTCAATATCGGTTTAGGCGATCTGGCTAATTTGCAGGATTGAGGTGAGGAGGTGTTAGTTTTTTTCATTTAAGAGTAAAACAATTCTGATTATTTATAGAGCACTTATTAAAATCAGTGCTGCAAAAAGTAGGATAAAGGTGCAGAGATAATTAGAAAAGAAGACTGAAGCCCTCTTTGTACAGAATAGTATTACCTACATCGAGTGATTTGTATTACTTGCCATTAATTGCTAAGGTTTTCTGTGATCTTAATCCCATGCAAATGCATGTAAAAATCACCTTCCATATTTTACCAAACACAGAGGTCAGGTTATAAGATTAGTTCAGTGCACATTTACATTTCTGTGATATGGGGTCTTTTATTGTTTGTTTGTTTACTAAGATTATATGTTTGGTCCATGCCTTTTATGCCTCTTTCCTAGAAGTATTTTCAGAAACTGCATTAGCAAATTAAAATGTAAGTTTTGACAGTGTTTTGGGTGCCACTGCATGAGGCCCATCTCACTGCAGCATAAGCATTCGTCTTACACAGCAATCAAACTGAGTTTCTCTTCCAGTGCCTGTTTTTCTTCTTCACACTTATTGCTGTTGTCGTTCAGGAACTAGATGTTGTGAAGGGCATTGACATCATCTGGGGGATAATGTTTGTACATTTGAGTGAATTACAGACTTTGTTCATCCCAAGGCCTGCTTACTTATCCTTGCTTATCCCGAGGAAAGTTCAGTCAGTATTTGTGAACATGAGCTGATGTCACTCAAAGCCAAAAACCAAAGTAGTCAGTCTTAAACCTGTGATGACATCAAGTATAAAGTTGGGAGCTGCTCCATAGACAATTGATGGGAGATGAGGATGATAAGTATGTGGACCAACTGAACATTTGTTTTCTTCTGTCTTTCTTTTTCTTTCTTTCTTTCTTTTTTATTTTTTATTTTTTACCCCAAATGTGCTTTATTGGGTGTGAATGCATCTTTATAATTATTATTCTTCAGCCCACTTTTTTCAGCGCTTCATAACTTCAACACGACTGCTGTCATTCAACTTCTTCATATCATTCATACTTTCTGAAATGTTCAACGTTTTTCTGGTATTTTTCCCCATTCATTTAAATGGACGGAATGTTCAAACATGCCAAAATTTCCACTTTTTTCAAGCATTCTCAAAACCCTTATCCTCCTTCATACATTCACCCAAAAACATTATTCCACCTTTAAAATATTTCACATCATGTCAATATTCAAATATCTATTCAAATTTCAAGTATCATTCATTACTTTTGAAATATTCAAACTTGTTTGAATCTTTGTCAAAATTCCAATTTCAAGATTTAACATTGTTGTCTATGGGAAAGAATGTTTGACCTTGAAACACATCACCTTTTTTCAAGCATCTTCAAACTTTCTTTGCTCCTTCATACTTTCATGTTAAAATTTCATTCCACCTTTAAAATATTACACACATGTTTTTATTAGAGAAATGATACAACTTTTTAATATCTTTTATAGTTTTTGAAATATTCAAACTTGATTGAAACTTTGTGAAGATGCCAAAATCAAGATTTAGCATTGCTCCTTATGGCAGAGAATACTCACAGCTGGAGTGAGGGACACCAACTGGCAGAGTGCAGACAGCCTACCAAACATTTCTCTTTAGCTTGCCATGGTGTCTACAGCTGTTGCTAGTCACACACCATCATTGGTGAGTATATAGTAAAAATTGTGCTCTTTCTGACAATGTGACTTTGGAACCAATCGGAATTACAGAGCTCCTACTGTGAGCCTGAAAGGAAAAAAAAAAAAAAACACTAACTGCCCCATATACCTCCATGTAAAATGAGTCAAGAAATCTCTTCAGAGCAGCAGTTCATGCCTCTCTTTAACCTCTGCTCAGTCTCTCATGTTACACTTTTCAGACACAAAATTTACACAGTTATGTTCCTCTGGCTGTCATCTCTCTAGCAGTATATCTCTGAAGTGTCCTGGAGGTATTGTCATTGACTGAGGGCTAGTTGTTTGAGAGTGGCTGTTCGCCTCAAATCTTTGACATTAACAGGCCGATACAGGACCTCACCCAGTAGTGACTGTTACCACGGTAACATGCGGGGCCTGCTGGAAACACCAACATTCTGACACAGACACAGACATGCACAGGATTTGACACATGACAAAATCAAACAACCTGCTCCTCTGTAAGCAGTTTTAAACCTAAACCAACACATTTAAGATACTGTTCTGTGAATTTTCTAGATATTATTCAACCATATTCAAACTAATTAGACTCCTTTACACACTTCAACAACTCTTATCACTTCACCATCTTCTAACAAATTTAAACAAGCCTTTCAGTGTAGCAGGTGCTTTCAAGAGGCTTTAAGATATTCCACATGAAGAGTATTATTCAATATTTTAATGACATTCATACTACTTAAACCCATTCCAACTTTTTTAGATATTCCTATTACTTCACCATCTTCTAACAAATTCAAGCAAGCATTTCAGCTTGCTTTTCAGCAAGCTTAACATGATTAGTATCTAATTCAATGTATTTTAAACTTTTTTTAGGTATTCATACTACGTCACATTCAAGTCATTCAAGCAAGCATTTCAGCATAGCGTAAGCTATTCATCATGAGCATTGCAGTGTTTCGCTCACGATTGCAGCATAGTAGTTTTTAGATTCTGGAGAGAGTTGTTAGTATTAATCAATATTTTGGACTGTTTTAAAACATATGAATAACATGTATGAATTTTGAAAATGGGTGTTATATATATATATATATATATATATATATATATATATATATATATATATATATATAAAAGGTCAAATTAATTACTAAATGATTTTAAAAATCACCATTAAAAATTGCAAAAGTGCAGACAAGAGCTGCAAAAATAAAAATATTATTTAAAATGATTTAAAATTAAGTTTAAAATATATTTGTAGTATAATATAGTAAAAACAAACAAGAAATTAATGGCGGTGGAGTGTGTGTGTGTTGGACAGAGATGGCAAGAGATACAAGTAGAGAGAGATATAGGGTGTGTATTGGTGTTCTGTCTGGTTCTGTGTATTAATATCACTGACAGCTCTTTTTTTTCTTCTTTTTTTCCCAGTTTCTGCATTTTGTGATGTGCGTTGTACCATTATTTGCATTTGCTTAAAATTTGTCAATACCAAAAGCTACATAAAAGGTTTTGAAAAGGCTGCTGAAAATGTTTGGCCCATTGACATTTCCCGGTTTTAAAATACAGCCCGATTGAATAGCCTCGCCTTAGGCCTTGCTTGTATAATATACTTAATATACCTAACTGACCCATATTTTCAGAAATGGCTTTCCAATAATGGATTGTCTCATTGATTACAATAATGGGGAGCATCACAGCATGGTATGGAAACAGCATGGGACAGAAAGACTCTGTTAAGAGTGATTCATTCAATGGAGCATATAATAGCAGGTGCATAACCCCGTGTATAAAAGATGTTTACACCAGGTGCTGAATGGAAAAGGCCACTGCTTTTTCTACCTGTTGTGGTCTGAAAGAAAGTATCAGCGCTCAGGAGCTCAGAAAGAGCTCCCACCCTTAGGCCACTAGGATCCTAAATGAGGTCACTGATCTCATGTGACAAATAAAATAGATTTATCAATAACAATAGTTTGATGTTAGATTGTAGCACAGCGGTCACTAAAAGGCTTCAGCCCAACAACCTGGAAAAGAGGTGCTGCTTTAATAACTGCAAAATCATTAGTGTGACTGATGATGCATGACTCTTTATCCATTAATTTACATCAATAACATTTCCCTCCGATCTCCATCAAAATCAAATTAAACTTTTAATATATGAAATTTGGCTTTTATTTGCTCATGGACACGGGACACATACTGTTTCTGTCAGTGCATGAAATTATACACAGCAGCTGTGGCTTTCCTCATCAGAACAAAGGAAATTGGAAAGGTTCAGAGCACAAAATAAAGTATGACAGTTAGAATGTTAAATTATGTCACTGGGTTTCTAAGCTTCACGTGTCACATGTACACTTTAAAAACCTTCATGGCATTATTCATGAGTGTTTTCCTCCAGTTTCATCCATTGTGTGTGGTGTCAGATAAAGGGACGTCTTTACACCTTTGATCTTCAAAGAGACAAAGTGGACATCACACACACCTACTGCACTCTACTTAACCATCTCTAAACAAAAAGGGGTGTGAGAAAGAGGTAGTAGGCATTTATCTACATTATTATCTACATATTTCACCATTGTTCAAAGTCCAACATCAAAAAACTGAGAAAAACTATAATCAATAACATGTAAGCTCAATCTTTAAGAAAAAGTAGCAGCCAGGAAATGTATAAGCATCTATCACAGATATTTGTTTGTTACAACCATTACTTAATGCTCATTCGCCATGTTTCGTCTAAGAAGCACCAAGCCAGTCTCTGATGACTGGGGAAGTTCACTTTGTAAAAGCAACTATGAGCTGTATTTATGCCCCCAAAACCAGAGGGTAAACGAGCAGCACTATTTTAAAACCAGCTCAGTGACACAGTGAAAGCACAACTGGAGGCTTATGTTCAGTTTTCATGAGCTGTCGCCGTCTAATAGGCTTTTTCAGGAAAGACGCGAGAAACAGAAGAAGAAACTTTCCAGAGAGAAAGGCATGAATATTTTGTACAAGGACTTAGCTCGACATCAGTCCTTAAAGTCTTACCCACGTGCTTAAAATGGGCTGCTACTCACTGCAGGACTTGTGTATTGTATTCTTTGGTGTACTGTGACTCTTGTCCACTCTTGTACACTGGCACTTCTCACAGTCACAAGATGACACAACAGAGCTTCGAAAGTCAAATCTTACATAACCAAATGCAGGCCAGGAGCTACAAGCTAACATGTATGACTCTCCTAGCAGTGAAGAGCCTGTTGATGTAAAGTTTGCATCAGCAAAATCACCCACGGCTATCGCCCCCAACCGCCTGATACACCAGCCCGTTCTCATTACAAACTCTCAAGTAGCGCCGCTCTGTCAGTGCTTTCAGCGTATAAGTGTGACATCAAAAACCACCTTCCACATCCAGATGCAACACACACAGATGGCGTCACATCACAATGCGCCTGGATGAAACCAGTCACGTGTCCATGAAACGCTGAAAGACAGCATCAGGTAATAACGCTGCCGGTAATCACGTGATATAAGGATCGCAAGTTCACTTAAAGCGGACTGTGAGGCAGGCGGTAAAAATAATTATGTCATTAAAATAATTACAAATGATAGCGAGTGACATTAAGGTAAAATTAAGGGAAAACCAAAGGAGTTCACATAATGTGCTGCAGGAAAAGAAAAAGAAAAAAAAATGACACTGATAGAGCTCATTGACAGGAGAGAGAGAGAGAGAGAGAGAGAGAGAGATGCAGCAAAGATTGTTATTGAACCAAGGCCAATGCTAACAATTAGCCCTCATATATGGGACGCACACTCAGCTAGAGGGCCCCTGCAGATACGACACATCACAATAAAATGTTTAATAAATTTAATTTTTCTTTAAAATAATTCTTGATCATATTAAATTGAGTGCAAGAGGTAACGTTGTCAATGAACAATTTTCATTCAACTGTACCTTGTCCGTCATGTTTGATGCAGTTGTGTGAGTCACAGTTAAAAACCTAAGAGCATGACTCAGAAGGCAGATGAACAAACAAGGAGTCCAAGCAAAAAAAAAAACAAAAAAAACAAAAAAAAAAACAAGAATACAAAATGATCCAGGCAGCCAACCAAGTAACAAGGGGTCAGGCTGAGGCAGAATCCAAAATACAGGCAGGGCGAAAATCTAGATAAAAAAATCACAGAGCAGATATGAAATGCAGCAAAGTTAAGGCACAGGGCACAAAGATAATCTAGCAGACATCTTGTGACCAGTATATATACTAAAGAGCTAATGTGGGAATGAGGAACAGGTGAGTGAGTGTACAGACAAACCATGTGAATAAGTTAACAAAAGTGTAATTCAGAACCATGACACGTGGAGGCTGTACCACTATGCGAGATTAGTGTTTTAGCAAAGTAAAAGTAACTGTATTGCCCATTTATCGCCCTAAAATGTTTTCAGTTTTAGCTTACTGTTTTGCTTAATTCAATCATTCAGTCATTTTTTACCAGCAGACCTGCCAAATCATTTCTTGTCAAAAAATGGACAAGCTCCAAATACATCAACCACCTGCAATTTGTTTATTTTTACTGCATACAATCTTTTATGAAAAGATCTTTTCAGCAGTGAAATAAGCAGTAAAGTACACATTTTATTTTCAGATAACATTACATCTGACAACACATTTATTTTTCACTGGCCTGAGCAGACAACTTCATGAGGCATTTCACTGTCCCAAACACAAAGTTAACTTACCCAGGTATGTGTTAATGTGGTGCCCTAAATACCTCGATACCACAGATGACGATTATAAGCACTTTGGTTAAATTTTGTGAATTTTTTCCCTGTTGTTAGATAGTAGCTGCCTTAACCCTTTGAAACCTGGATCTACAGCACTTTTCTTGTGCTGCTTTCAGACACCTCGCACAAGTATTTACACCTTTGATACCTGAGCAAACTGGTTTGAGCTCTTTCAAAAACGTGGAGAAAATGGCTATGTGAAACTTGATAAGAAATGTTGCACAAATCTCAAGAAGGTTGGTGGATTTAGATAATATATTTTTTGTTACAGCCAGGGAAAAAAAGAAAAAAGCTTGGGAAAAACTGTAGTTATAATTATCATAGCTACATATTTAATCACATTATTATTATAATTTTTAAGCACTTTTTCAAAGGCCATTTCATTGTCATTTTTCAAAACTGTCTTTTTTTCTTTCTTCTTTTTAACTAATTTTTGGGTAATTTTCTTGTAATTTTTTTCAAATGTCTTTTCAAATTTTGGGGTCATGTCCTCTTTTGTTGCTCAGATTTTAAAAGGTTTAAAAAAATAAATAAATAAAACTGATGATTGGACCCAGTCGTAAGTCAACTGATATGCTACCTACTTCTTTGGAGCACATGGTGAACCTTTAAAAATTGCACCTTGAGCTGAAGGGCATTTTTGGGCGATTTACCTTTTATATTCGGTTATACAGTATGTGCACATAGGTGTCATCAGAAAGTAGGCATTTAACACTCAACAGCTATTCACCGTGTGTTTATTTGCAAAACTTGCATCAATGAACATAACATCCATTTAATTCAATGTTAGGACTGAATTAAAGAGATCTAGGATTTAAACTTTGGGTGACTTCATATTTTACTTTGTCTGTGTGCTGCTTTTCTGTGAATAAACCACAATACTAATTGATTTCTTCTGGTATGTCATTCAGCAGCTCACTACCAGTGGTGTTAATACTGAGCCACACCATTTAAACATTTAATTAGACGACTTACATGAGAAGGACGGAGAGGCAGAGGCACACACCCACTCACTTCTCGTTTCACCATTTCAGCTAAGTGCGCACACACACACACACACACACACACAATCACACACACACGAGACAGTGCATTGGGCTTACAGTCTCAAGCTGCTGCGAGTTTGAATTAAGCGTGCCTGCCTCTGATTAAGTGTGGCCCACTTATTTTTAATTAAAGTTTCTTTGTGTGGTTGCATGCCTGTAACGTGGGAGTAGGTGTTAAGTAAAAGATGTCCTTGCTCTGTCATTGTGGTTTAATCAAGACAGGCTGACAAGATGTGGTTGAGTTAACCAATAGACGCTTATTCACAGCAGGTGATGGCCTGCAGCTTTTGTTGGTTTTTGTTTGAAACTGAACATAAATCTCCAAGAACAGATAAGAGTATAAAATGAAAAATGTTGTCAGTTTTTATGGAATAAGTGCTACTGCATGCTTAAAAAACAGATAAGTTCCTTCCTTCTTTTACTGCTTTTGTGTGTGTGTGTGTGTGTGTGTGTGTGTGTGTGTGTGTGTGTGTGTGTGTTTGTTTTAAATGTATCCATCTATTGCTGTGTTCCCATTGTAGGCTCACAATAAAATAAAATAAAATCAAATCAAATAACATAAAATAAAATAAAGATAAGATAAGTTAGATAAGATAAGATAATCCATTATTTGTCCCACAATGGGGAAATTTGCATCATTGCAGCAGCCAGGTGTGTACAAGATACGCAAGCAAAAGAACAATGAAAATAGTTAAAAATAGTTTTAAAAAAAACTCAAACAAAAAACAAAACACAGGGTGCCAAAATGTGAAAAGGTAAAAAAAAAACCCAACAACAACAAAACAAGAAGTTGCCAAATAGTAAAAAGGTAAAAAAAAAAAAAAAAAACAACAAAAAAACAAGGTGCCAAGCTCAACAGTTTAAAATATTTACAGTACACCAGTTGCACAGATGCAAGATAAATGCACGAGTGAAAAAATTCCACTTTTGGTATGAGTCCAGTTGGTGTATGTGTGTGAAGCAAAGCATAACCTGACTGCTTGTTTGACTCCCTCTTAAACACCTCATGTGTCTGACATATCTGTGTGGAAATGGCCTGTCCGTGGGAACGCAACATGTAGCATCACCGCTCCATCAGCCTCAGACCGACTTCTGCATGTGCAAGTTAAAGGACTTGGGTGCCCCCTACCAGCACCCAATGCAACAAATCTAAGTTTTACTCACTCTGCCCTGGTTTCCACCTCCGTGAGAACACTACAACTCTTTGTCATGGGCAATGACCTGGATAAAAGGCAAATGAATTGAAGTGGAGACAGCACACTCAGCATTCACTTAGGGAAACTGTAGATGTCCACAAAGGTGTGAACAGGACCTGGTTTACTTTCTCTATTCTTGCCATCACAACCATTCTGTGTATAGTCGCTTACTTCCAATGTATAATTGAGCAATGCTTTTCCAACACGCTGTGTCTGTTATCTTCACTTTGTTATTAATGATGCAAGTGTTTCTAGTTTTACATTTATACTATTGCCCTCAGGGATTTCAGTATTAAAGTAAGTGACTGCTGCAGTTGTGTAGTGGTAATTTAACAGCGTTTAACACCAGTGGTTTGCAACTTTAACTTTAACTTCTTTAAAAGTGCTTAATGTTATTTTAATTTTGTAACATACTTTTAAATATGTACTTAGCTTTTTTCTTTTTATGTTGAAATGTTCCCAATTTAAAAAAAAAAAAAAAAAAGACAAAAAAGCAGCACAAGAAAAGTGACGTTTGTCCAGGTTTCCAAGAGTTAAAGCAAAGCTGTGTATACTCACAATCTCTCATCACAGATTGGATTATTTTATCTATTCACAATTTTATATCTTGTTGATTATCTTGTGCCATTTCAGATTTAGAGGTCTGGACCTCCAGGTTGTGAGCTAGCACTCTACACTTTTCTTTACATCACTTTCCCTACAGCCTGAATGTAACCAAGAGAAACTGTTGTAATTGCCATATTTTATTATCTTTAGCTTCCAAATAAGGTGTCACTGCTGTATAAATGTACAGTTTAATTTATTCTAACCCTGAAAACCCACACTACAGAGTAACTTCTCTGTTGTAACAGATAATTTTTAATATTGTCATTGTGGTTCCTTTTTTGGTGACTATAACTTAGGAAAACATACACATTATATTTTATTATATTCAATTTCTGTTAATACATTCCACTAAATACTGCACACTGGACTTTTAAATTTTAAAATATAATCCAATAATTGGAAAATTATTTTTGCCAAATAAGTTGAAAGGATATAAAATTTGCTTCACATTGACAAAATGGAACTTCAACCTCTCCCCCATTGTTAAACAATTATTTTCAAACATAGCTGCAATATGTTTTTTTCTAGTATTCATGGTCATTTTTTTCTTACACATTTCTATACTATCTAAATGTAATTGTGCTTTTTTTGGAACAATTATGATGATAACACTATTTTCAGCACCTTTGGTGACCTACAAGTCACATGACTGCAGTTTTAAGAAAATACTGTGCAGTTTGCCTACTTAGGCTGCTGTACCTAATCAGTCACAGCAATTGTCATTACACCAACTTATTATTATTATTATTGATTTATTTTAGCATATTTAATCCTCACCAACTCAGTTATATAAGCTATATATTTATTTACTGCTAAAATATTAAGAATGCTGTAAATCTATTATTTACAATATCTGATTTATTAATATTTTTGTTGATAAAATTACAGCTATCCTGTTTCATGCTCCACTGTGAAAGTATCAGTGTCACACTGTTATTATTTCTTAGGTTAATTGCCGACAGTTCTGTCCTCTGTGTACCCTGTAGTGATCTTTATAAGGCATACAGACAATTCACCCACTCTTCACTCCTCTCAGCGTACAGTATCTACTGAACTGTGTGGGCCTGTTTAGGACCTAAACCTTATTTCTTTCTCAGAGAATAAGACTCGCTTCCCATGGAGGTGCACAGTTTAAGTACAACTTTTATTAATACTGGAATCATCACAGTGCGTTTTGTTACATTAGCAGTGACTAAAGTTAACAAAAAAAGGGTCAATTTTACAAAAAGGAAGACAGAAAAAGAAAACCTTATCATCAGCGAAAGAGGCGAAACAACCTTGTAAATCAATCCACAATAAATAAAAGAAGAAGAGCAGATGAGCGGAGAGAAAGAAGAAAGACAAGACCAAAGTGCCTGCAGGGCTACGCTGGGAGGGGGGGGGCAAAAAAGATCGGTTTGTACCGAAACATAAAGCAGATGTCACAATGTTATCCTTTGAACAAAATAGCCCCATAGAAATGATATCAACGTCTCAATGGTGAGCTGTGGAGAAATTTCCTAGTAGAGTTCATTTGGAGGCTGTAGAAAAAGAAGAGACGGACAGCGAGCAAGCGAGAGACACTACTGAGAACTGGAGTATTGACAGTAAGACATTCAGTTCAGTGACAGTGGTGGTGGCACCAGGAGGCCACTTTGGCCACTCTGTTCTGCGTTGCTGTATGACAGGAAGTTGCAGCGTGTTTCATCATGAGCCCCTGGAGGACTTCAGCAGACCATCGTGTGTCTTCTGTGAATATACCTTGGTCATGTTTGCTTCAGACGAGTGTGTGTGTGTGTGTGTGTGTGTGTGTGTGTGTGTGTGTGTGTGCGCAGTGTATTTCTTCAGTATTAGACAGCAGGAAGGATTGACAGATTGTGTGTGGGAGGTGGGAGGGAGGACCAGTAGGGGTCTTAACTAAGTGTCCTTGCTCAACACACACATACATGCACACACTTGTGCTCACATACATAACGTACACACACTCAATATAACCTGGGCAGATGGCTAAAGGAGTGGGATTTACATACTGTACATGCAAATTCACAATACTTCTTTTGGTCTGATCATAAATACAACACAATCTGTCACTTAATGGCCATCATGGGATCTTTCTCATTCAGCAAAAAGACGTTCAGCATGTTCAAGTATTTCAAGTCAGTGACATTTTTAAATCATATTTATTGAAGACCGACAGTAAGCTTCCTGTGTGTAGACATTTGAAAGGAAGGCAAAGTTATGAAGCATTCCACAGCAAAAGTAATGCCATTCTCCACAACATTTCCACATAAATTTGTAATGGTGTGTTCCTGCTGCGAGCAAATGCTCACGATGGAAGTCTGCCAATTTCCCATAAATCTGAGTAACCAGGGAAACTGGATGATCAACAAGTTTACTGGCTGGGAGAAGTTGGCCATAGCTGATTGTTCATTAACTATCAACAGAGAGCCTAAGCAAGTCTACTTTTATTTTTGTCATGTCACATCTGGCATCAACAACACAACACAGTGTTGACTGCAGAGGCTTAAACCTTCTTTGATCTCTGGAACATTATTGTAGAAGTCTACAGAAGGAATTCAAACTGTGGCTGGAGAGTGGTTGATTACTGATGCGGTAATGTGAGGTTTAACTGGCTTGCAAGGGATGTTATGCAAATATGGATTTAGTATCACCTCCTGTGTAGTGCCAAAATTTAGTAGAAGAAGCACATCCACAAAGAGGGCAGAGAACAGTGGAATTAAAAGCAGAACCCATGACAGTGGCTACATGGGTTGCTTAGTTCCTGCAGTAGGAAAAGTGCATATACAGCTGCATTTGGAGCCTAAGGACCTTTTAAATCACTCCCTGTCTTATTATTATTATTATTTAAATTATTATTTTTAAAGCATTTTGGTCATACAAAGTTTTACATTAAAGATCCAGTGTGTAGGATTTAGAGGGATGTATTAGCAAAAATTGAATATAGTAGCCATAACTATATTTCATTGGTGTATAATTAAAAACTCAGATTTGTTGTTGTTTGTTGTTACCTTATTGGTTACCTTAAGTTGGTATGTACTTTCGGAGCAGGTCCTCTTCCACAGGGTCAGCCATGTTTCTACAGTGGCCCAGAACAGACAAGCAAGACTGGCCAAACAGTGGCTCTAAATGTGGGCATTCAAGTTTTCATGTTGGCCACTGTAATTCCTCTACACACTCGGCACCCGTGAGAATTTTAATCGGGTTGCAATTTGTAGCCTCACCACTAGATATCACTAAATTCTTCATGTTAAACCTTTAATACTTTGACATTACGAGATTGGTTTTAATGTGCGCGGACAGTCAGGCTGTGTAACTTTTGAAAGAGGAAATAAATTATTAAACACATTTCTCCATTTTAAACTTGGACTTCATAGACGTGAACAAATCTTTCCTCTGTTTAATACACTTTTTTCCTGCTACAGCCTTGTTTGGTCTTTGTTTAGCAGTATCTAATATTAGCAGCTTTAAATAGATATTAGTTTTGTTTACTCTACACTTCTTGACTAATTGTGCTAATGTTCTATAACAGTTTTATTATTTAGCAACAAGCTGCCACTTGTGGCAACAGGACATCTGTTCAACAAAAGTTGCCTACTCTCCCTTTGAGTGGATTTTTACTTAAGCCAGTTAAGCTAATTTTATCAGAAGTACCAATCTTTGTTGATTGAAATTCAGTGTTTTGAATTCTTACTAACCATGTGCTTTACACACCAGAAGATTTCTAATAATGGAAAAAAAAATCTGCTCACACTTGTAAGTTTCTTTGACAGAAGCTCACAAAGAAACCATCAAAGTATTATAAGCTGCCTTTGAGATGATGACAAAAAGATGTTTTAAAAAGCCTGATCAAAATTAATTAAAATGTAATCTAGCACTGTCAGGCATCCAGCTGCTCTCCTTGAAGCCAGCTCATGTTACCGTGTACAGCGGGGAGACATTCACCCTGGCTTATGCTTCCAGCCCTTCCTGGAACAGCACACCCAGGACCCATCATGATACCACCCGTTAGCCATTACCACACACACACACACACACACACACACACACACACACACACACACAGTCAAACCATGGCGCACATGCATTATGACATACGGACACACATGAAGAGAAGGGAAGGAAGATAGCAAAGGGGAGACAGACTGAGAGAGAAGCAGAGTTGAGCTCATATTGACTGTGGTGTAAATAAAGACTTCATCAGAATTATGTTTCATTAGCTTTGATGGGCTGCGAGGCACAAAGAGACCAAGTACAGCCGATGGGACTCTCATCATGACAGGCATTATTTCTAACCTGTCAGCTAGACGGCATCCGCGGTTGAATCACCCATGGGTGGTTGTAAGTAAGACAAGAGGAAGATAATAGAGAAAGAGAAGGCAGATACAAAAGTGTGAAAGAGTCTCTATACATATACGTGAGTGTTGAAACACAAATTCGATAGTGGTTTAATCGGTGGAATTTGCACACCTCCAGGCTTTTCAGACAACGGTGCTGTTGAGTGTTGATGTCTCAATTCTACCGTGGTCCCACCATCTCACCAAGTTTTCATTAAAAGTTTAAGGAATCGTTCAACATTTTGGAAAACTGGCTTTTTAGACAGTTTTATTTAGTTAGTTAGTTTTTCTTGCTTGAATCTTTTCAATGAGTGCCAGAAAACCAGCAGAGACTCTTGGCCCCTGGACAAGAAACAATCCAGCACAGGCTGTTCTCATACACTGTTCATACATTTTCTTAGAAAAAAAATGCACAAATTTTTATACATATCCGATGTAATCATAAGCCATTAATTTGTGTATGCCTTGCCAAATACCCCAACGGTACTAAAGAAGGAGGTGCTTCTTTGAGGAGGCAGGTTGGGATACATAGGACTTTCCTCCCGGAGACCTATGTTCAGAACAGTGTGAAATTGGGGCTAATTTTGAGTCATTTCAAGGTATGTCATCACCATGTTTTTTTTTCTTAAGCTAACCACGGTACCTTTACTTGCCTATGCGATAGACAGTATAGTTGGTGAAAATTCTTGGTCATTCAGGTCATGGTTATTCTGAGTTCTATATCATAGGCAACTAGCTTGCTTGAATTTCTTGAAGAGGTTTCACTTCTCATGGGACTGACTGGGAGTCTCCCAACCAATCCATTCTCAACTGAAAAAACCTTAATGGTCAGCAGTGAAACATATTCAAGAAACTTAAGCAAGTCTAGCTATTACACTTAGAGCATACTGTAGACTGTATATAAAGTATATATAAAAAAAACAAAATTTCTCAGTCACCCCCTGGTGGCTGGCTACAGTATAGGCCCCCTCCATGTTAGTGAATGCACATGGACCAAACTAAAAACTCAAAGTACATGTCAAATAAACTGATCTTTGTTCAAGAGTTTGCTTTTCTTATTAGTTTGGTTTTAATTCACTATTCGATGCTATAAAAAGGGATTTTGACGACATGTTTGATAGTTGCAGGTGCCACCAGGTGTGCTTACGATTGGTCAAACGACGGGAACTCCATACCATAAAGATCCACACTGCTCAGACTCTGGATCCAAATTATGTCTTTACTGGGATATTTTGGCATCATTTTTGTACAGTGAGTTTAAAGTGAAGGCGTGTTGTCCACCTTTATATATACAGTCTATGGCCTAAACTTAACCACCATAACTAAATTTGTACCGAATTTAATGTCAATTGAGTAACGTCATTTGTGGGGTGCTACTTTGTAAGATGTCATACAAACCATTGTTTGAGGGTACATTTTCAAACACAACACCCGATACAACCACAACTTATCCTTTCTACACTTCAGTTTTTGTGTGTATTAAACAAAATATAGTGCATTGATAAGATGACTTTGGAGGTACTGTTAGATGTGACTTCAGACAAGGTCAGGCTGGCTCATAATTACTAAACTAAGCTAGTAATCTGCTGGTAGGCATTTCCAAATATGTCAAACAATTCCTTTAACATTTGTCTACATAAGCTGATATTAGTCAAAGATACGAATACTCAACAGCACTATAGTCTGTTGGACTAGTTATATGTATAGAAACACAGTATTTTCTGAAGTTATTATTTCATCTTTTAATCAAGTGTGCTGTTTGTAACTGCTTGTGACATGAAAGAAATGTACCTTGTTTCATTTGTGTACTAATCAAAACGCTGTCTCGCTTACCCGCTAGCCTTGCAAGGCAACAAGACGGCTAACAGTAACAGATATCAAAACTCAGAAATGTCACTGAAAGTTCAGACAGGATATTTTCAACCTTTAACTCAATAAAATTATGAATTGGATGTTAAAATGTTACTTTTTACAGTGCTAGTTTCTTTCTGACATGCTGTACAGTAGTTAGAACTGTGTCATTTTCTCAGCTGTGGAAGTATGGATTGTTCTGTGTGTGTATATCCTGTGACATATATATGTTTGTGTACGCACGCATGCCTGCACGCATGTAAATCTGGATATGTGTATGTTCCAGTGGAGCATCCTGTTTTCTGTGCAGCCCTCGCTTTTTCCGCGTGCCGGTAGGCCTAATTCTACCCACATACACATACACTCATAAAAATGGGCATATTGACACATCTGTAGCGGAGTAGTTATTTCAGCTTGTTCAGACAGTTAGTTCAGTACACAGTTAATTCAGCATTTAAAAAAAAAAAAAACATTATTGTTTAGTTAGATAACTTTTTGTGCTGTTAACTGGGCATTTTAAAGGAAAATAGCAGTGTTGAATCATACTCTCATGTCACACTCATTCTAAAGCCAGTGTGTGCAGTTTAATCTTGATCACAACCGATGTGAAAACCCCACAATATTAGCATCCTGGTCTTGTCCTGAGTTGTTATCCATCATTTGGAAATAAGCAGCATGTCTGTTCCGCAGGGCTTTATAAACCCTTTAATCAAGCAATGATGTACTGAAGATAACTGGCAGTGAATTTAGTTGTTAGCACTAGAATTAATACAACACATACACATTCAGACTAGTGGAGTCAGCTCTAGCAGTGTCCTTGGATGTATAGTAAAGGGTCTCTAAACTCCAAATTATACCTTTAGAGCCATGCAATATGGAATAGCACAAGCATCCTGGAGTGGACAAAACAGTGGTATTTTCCTTTAACATCCCCACACTGGAACATCATTGTGAATGCATGTACATGCACACTATCTCTGTATTGCTTTCCTACTGTTTCAACTTCATTCAGTTGCACAAAAACAAACATATGACATTGCAACGGTTCAAGCAAGTCAAACAGTTGGATGTCCCCCCTTCACCTTGCAGTACATTCAGCGTATTCATGTACAGTGTGACTTCGGCAGGTGGTCTTACACAAACTCTTCAGATTTTTTGACCCGAAATGTGTTCTTTGGGGGGGGGATGGAGTCCAAGCCCGCTGCTCTCCCCTTCCACCCTCTCACCCAGTCAGATCCATCTGATACAACACGCAGCATCCACATGTGACAACACACATACATTAGTCCCACCCCCCCACACACACACAAAAAAAAATCCCCCTCGCCTCAAGCACAGTTTAAATGTTCAACAAAAAAAGTGCTGGCAGAAGGTAACAATGTCTAAAAACTGCAATCATTCTCCTCTCTATTTTGTTAAATTAAATTATAATTTTCTTTTTTAAATGGCCACAAATATGTTAACAGTGCTCTATCCAAAATTACAAGTTATAACTAAAATAATAAAAAAGGGTTTGTAAGAGCGCTGATGTCACTGGCTATGGTCAGGTCACTGCTAGAAGAGCGTACAGACATGCTGATGAAAAGTTCACCAGCCAAACAAGGACACACTCACTCTCAGCCCAAGCATCCTACATCCATATGTTACACAGCTTAGCAGTTTGTGTTACAACTGGAGTTGTTTCCTCTTTTTATATTAATTAATTAATAAAGTATCCAAACAATACTGTAGAATGACAAAAATAATTATAATACTGAAACTGAATTTTCCATGTAGTATTTTCTAACAAACCTTTATACCAAATCTGTGCGCCTGATTCTCATTTACAAGTACAGCACATACAGTACATATTGTATGAACAGGCAGTGAAATGCTTATCCCACACATGTCTTCCTCTCTCTGTCAGCTTCACAAGTCAAATTTAAAGCTTCCTGCTTCTTTGTCATCATCAAACAGGCTTCACCTTTCCTCATGTCATTTCATAAATGATCCTTTCATACAGCTGTGTCCTGAGCTGAACTGGGTTATCTGCACTGAACTGAGTTGAACCGTGGTGTTTACAGTTCACAGCCCCGTCTCCTAGAAATTACGTTCAATTACTACTTATGTGAAACTGTAAATGCATTCTTGAGGGAAACATACATTGAAAGTTTTCTTTTACCATAATGAAGATATGGAGCTGATAAATGTACCTGGCAAGTCCCAAAAATGTTTTCATTTGTGTTCTGCCAAAACAGGCAACTGTGCCAAACACTATCCACACATAGGGACTAAAGCATTATTATTTTTTATATCAACTTAACTAAAATCACAATCTTTCCCTAACTTTACCCCAAGTATTATTGTTGCCTAAACCTGAGACAGGAGTCTAGAGGTTAAACTCAGGTTCTGGTGTCACAGTCCTGCACTTTGTATGTATGTTCAAAAAATATTCTGCGTGATAATGAGCCACTAATTTGCGCATAAGCCGCATACTTTGAAAGGGCGCAATTATATGACCAATACACAGTGAGGACTAAAGAAGGAAGAGGTCCTGACCGGTCCATTCAGGAGGTAAGTTGGGGTTTTGGATAGGACGAAAATCATCTTTCTTCTTTCTTTTCCTAAATTAAACACAGTAACTTTATGCTTACTATGTAACTTTAAGTAGGTAACATCATTCGTGGGGCGCAATTTCATAGGATATCACACTAATTGTTATGTTTGCATTTTCGTAGAATGTCTATCTATATCTATGAACGCAATTTAGTAATATACAAATATAATTTCTAGGAGACAGGGTTATTACATAACAATCATTTAAAGCACCTAATTACTGGAACTACATTTACTTACTGTGGTTGCATAATTGTTGGTTTAAATGCTTACATTTATGGTGACACCACTCATTAGTGACCAGTGTTGGGCAAATTTCTTTAAAAATGTCATAATTACTAATTTTATATTATTTAACAATAATAGTAGTCAATATGTTTGTTACTTTCAGAGAAATCCTACCCTCAACCAAAGTGCCTTTTTTTCATATTTTTTCTCCTTTGGTAACATTTTTGCAACTATAATTCTCTGTACTAGGTTATTTGTATGGTGTCCTCTAATCCTTCTCTCAAAACATGGGAAGAAAGCAATGAGCAACTTTAGAAATGGCTCTTAAATCTTTAGTAACAATGAAATTATCCCAAAATAAGCCCCTAAAAAGTGAAAAAAAAGCAAACAAAAACAAAAAAACATGAAGAAATAGTTCCTTAAAAATTAGAACTTGACATTTCCCTTGTTATTTGAGAATTTCCCAATTTAATTTATTTATTTATTTTGCAGGGCATTTTTTACCAACTTGCTCATTGCCCTTTTCCCCATGTTTTAAGAAATCAAACCAAATTGTTCAGTTTTCAAAGGTTTAAAAACTTGTCTAAACACTGCACAAACAACTGATGACAATCCAGGTTTCAAAGCGATAAAATGAAATTTGAGATTGTTGTCGTTCATTTTCTAAAGGAGGAAGATTTTATCTGGAGTCAGCTTGGGGCTGAAGACTGTTGTTCAGCTATGCTCAAGGTTCGCTTTCCCATAATGCAAAAATATACAGTATTTATAGGTAAGAATATATTTGAAGATAAGCTGGTGTGCTGATATGTATTTGCACATGAACATGAGTGAAGACTACTCTGTAATATACAGTATTTTGGGCATTGGAAATACAATCTCACAGCATTCAGTGCTGAAAACTACAGAGTACAATAATGCCACACAACTGTATCCAATGTCCAATGAACGTAATATATATGTGCAAACATATTTCAAGTCCATCGTTGATGTAAGTTTTGTTAAACCCAAATACATAAAAATATATTGTCTCTCATACTGTCTATCTTCATTATCTTAGTGTTTTATCTGTCTAGGTTTTGAGATTTTGCCTGAACTGTAATACAATGGAGGGCAGTTAGATATCTTTAACTTAGACAAATAAAACCTAAACTGTTTGCTTTTCTAGAGAGATTTTTTTTTTGTCATCTGGGTCATACAATCCTTTAAAGCCTAAATCCAAATGTAGTCTGGCCTATCTATGTAGTGTATTTTTTTACATTATATGCTCATAAACCAGTGCAACTACATCATTAAAAAGCTTCACAATCCACAGCAGGCGATGGCTTTAAGAACCCTGAAGAGGCCTGACGTCCAATCCATTTTTAGATAAATATGTTTGCTCTACTTTCCTATCCCATCTCTCATTTGACCAATCACTCCACTTCCCCCAGTCTCTATCACTTCCTCTTTGTCCCTCCCTGTCCTCTTCTTCGCCTTCTACAAATTAAATAAGTTCCTCAGGACACAGTCTTATTGGCAACTATCTCTCTCACTTACACTCTCCCTATCATATAGTATGACCACAGCAACACCTAGTGGTTATTGTCCATACTCTACCACATATCAAAGTGCTTACAGTTTTTTTTGTTTTTTTTTCAATATTTTAGTAATCCATTGCCTTCACCAGAAAGAGACTGGGACAGGGAGAGAGACAATGCCAAAACTGGCTGGGCATGAATTCACAGTCGATGTGTAATTTAGAATTCCTGATGATTGCCTGAATGTGACAAAGGAGAGCCTACAACCCCCCCACCCACCCCATTGATCCTCTCCTTGTAAACAAGAAAATAAAACACATTTATTGCTCCATTTCTGATTCAACATTTTCTCTCTGGTTCTAGAAAATATATATGAATATATCTATACGCCTGGATTACTTCTTGTAACTTCTCGTACGGTTGTAACAAGGTAAATGACGTCACGATATAAACAAGAAAATACACGTACGACACACAGG
The DNA here is from genome assembly GCF_026936395.1 of Plectropomus leopardus. Classification (NCBI taxonomy): domain Eukaryota; kingdom Metazoa; phylum Chordata; class Actinopteri; order Perciformes; family Serranidae; genus Plectropomus; species Plectropomus leopardus. The sequence continues at coordinate 38,633,250 of NC_142176.1, read as the reverse complement.
AGAAAAAGCCCTGCCCTCGTTGGGTGACCAGCTGTCCTGCAGCAGAGCTCTACCAACCCCCCTCGCACACAATCGATCACATGTGCTCGCATTTGCCCACATGCATACACATGAATGCACGCACACACTACACAGAGAGAGAGAGGGGAAGGGGGCACTAGCACGGTTCAATGCCAACAGTATTTTTTTTAGAGACTCTTTTACATTAGGATGAACCAGAGAAGCCCTCTGGCTTGTTAGCTCCCCGTGCTAATACCAAAGCTTCAGTTCAGTGGGCTAATAAGTACAGTATGTTGCTGCTGAGACAGCCTGGGTTCAAATCCAGCTGGTCACATGGCACTCTGACCCCCCTCTCTCTTTCTCGCCCCCACAGGGCCTTCCTTTAGTCATAAGTCTCTCATCTAGGATTTGGGTTAGTTGGAGAAGAGGATGGGGAAGGGTATAAATTGACAAACAGAACCCAGTCTCTCTTTTTTTGCCTTTTTTTTTTAATCTTATCTGTTTTTCCTGCAAGTCTTTTCGTCCCTGGGTGAAGGTGTAGAGAAGACAAACATGCGTCCAACACACACTAGTTATAGTGGCCTGCTAGGAGCCTGTCAATATTCAGTATTTCACTTTTAATTGTCAGCATGAGTTAACATTATTAATGTTGTTATTATTATCATTATATTATATATCATTTACTCTAATGGTGTCTTTTAAACTTATTTTTTGTGTATGTTTTTTTCATTCCTCTTCTGTTATATTATAGCTTTCCCTACATAGTTAAGTGTTTGTGTATGTACTAGGCGGTTGGGTTGCACCACACCAACACCTGACTCCCTACTGGCTGACAAGTATCCTCTTCCTGCTTCTCCTCCAATCACAAGATGCGCGGTGCTGAGCGGTCGTTGGAGACGGTCTTGCGAAGGCGGACTCCTCTCCTGATGGTGGTTAACATGTCACCGGTCCCTTCTGCCCCCTCTGTCCCTGTGTCGGTGGGGCCAGTTGGCGGCAGGGTGGGGTCATCGGGGAGGGCTGGGAAAGGAAACTGCCCCTCTCCAAGGGCATGTGCGCTGGCAACCAACTCGCCAATCTTCTCTACTAGGCTGTGCCGATTGGCCGCGATCATCTGATCCTCCTCTGATCCGGCCCCTGAGCCTGTTACCATTGCAAGGCCTCCATGCTGCTGGGCGTAGACCTCTAAGGCCGCCCCTGATCCCCAGGCAGTGTTAGGCAGGCTGAGACGCTTCGGTGACGCCTTCACGTAATCAAGCGCTCCTTGTGCATCCTCGACACCGGTGAAGAAAACGCACTCCTCGCTGCCCACGCGTACGGGCACGCCACCTGAGTGCCCTCCACCTGCGTACCCACCAGATGCGCCAGGTGAATGCGAGTCTCCGGGAACAGTGGGTGTCTTGACAGGCACAATGGGTGGTCGGATGGGGATTGGCCCCGCATTGGACAGTGTGCGCCTCACGCCTGGTTTGGTAGATGGGGTTCGGCGGATTGTGGCAGTGCCTGGAGTACCTGATCCACCTCCAGTCCCGCCAGGTTGACCTGGTATCACATGACCCCCGGGACCAAGAACCCCACTGGGCAAGCCGGCTGTACTGGCTGGCCGCTTGGTCTGGATCATGCGCCGGTAGTTCTGGGCAATGTTAGAGTGGCGAGGAATGGTTGAGGACTTGTCGAAATCTGTCTGTCCATCAGGGCCTTCAGCATCACCGTTCACTGAGTAGCAATCATAATCTGAACCTAACGTGGGAGGGAAAGCGAAAAAAAAAAAAAAGTAATTGAGGAGACAATTGGCATCACAAAGGAAAGAGACAATGTGCTGTGGTTACATTCTTGGATTCACACAGGACTAGAAACTTCATTTGGGTAGAGTATTTGGATAAAGAAAGCCTGAAACTGACAGCAAGCATTAGGGTGCAGGAACAGATTTAATTTTATTTAATCTCATCTTTATGTAATTTAAATCATCTCCCAGCTGCTGTCAAGGAAACTGTCAGACCAGTCATATACTGTGCCAGCTGCTTGGATGATTAAATGGAAGATTCACCTTGTTTGATTTTGGTAACTAAAGACAGAGGTTCTAGGGAAAGAGATAAAGTCAAAATGGTGCACAGCTTGTAAATATTGATATTTCACTTCAAAAAAAATTCATAATACCATTCCTTGACAAGTTGCCTGTCCTGAGTTTTTATAAAATATGAGATACTGAATGTATCTAGGAGAAATCTGATAATTGTTGGTGTTTTAGGAAGAATCCGAGTGAAAGTTGCAGTACCTAGAGAAGTAGTGATTTCATGTTTCCTCAGAAGCAAATGGATGATTCCATGAAAAAAATGCAACTTCCACTTGCCTTTTTTTTCCTTAGTTTTTTGTGACCTTGCAAATGTATGACCTACAGCAGTCACTGACATAACAAACAGAGCCAGCCAATAGCAAAGGTATACTAAACAGCAAGCTCATAAATGTTAAATTGTATTTTAAAAGAATTAAACGTATGCTCTGTTGGTTGCAAAAACAGTTAAAGATCATAATTATTGCAAGATGAGATCAGTTTGATGAAATAGGGTACTTCATGTTTCAGAACAACTTTGATGCTCCATTCTATGATGACTGTGGGTCAGGAGGTAGAATAGTGAATGGTAAAAGGTGAATGTTTAACTGATGAGCAGTTGACACCTTGCAGCGCTTCAGCCACCGATGTATGAATGTGTCTGAATGGGGTGAATGTAGCAGGGAAAATGCTTTGAGTGGTCAGAAGACTAGATAGGCACTGTACAAATGCAACTCTATTTACCATCTACATTGTTGAGGTTCCTGAAGCACTAAATATCATTGTGTCACCGCTGGAAGAATATGCTAGAAGTGCGTTTACAATATCCCTACCAGATCAAAGTTCTATTGACACTTATAAAATGAAGGACCCATTACGTGATATATGATCTGAACATGCATTTTAGTACATCACAGACAGTATATCACAAAATGGATGGAGTTACGTGACCTATAATTGCATGGCTTCCAATGAAAACTATCTGCACAACCATGATTAAAGCATTTAAGAAAAACCTTTGCATATTCATCTGCAAGCCGAGGTTGCGACAAATGCCTCTTCAAACAGCACTGTTAAGGAGATTTTGGTTTCAGATAGGACACAAGCCATGTTGTACTGGGTCAAAGTTCTGTGTTTGTTTGACCAGTCAGTCCATAACCCAACCACCTCCTAACATGTACATTGTCACGCTACATTGTTACTACATCACCTGACTTCATCCTTTGCTCCTTATATATGAGAGAGGACAGCTTGCATTACATAGTTCACCTGATCAAACTGTATAGTATACAGTAAGAATAAAGGGCATACAGTAAGAAAATATAAGTATGAAAAGTGAATGAAAACAGCCTGAAATGAAACTAGCTCACTCTGAGTGTGTCAGACATTAAGAGCATGCAAAATATTTGAAGTTGTTTTCTGCAGCTTGGTCACTGCATTTCAGAATAAGTTCATCAGTGAGTGGGAGCTGGCCTGGCACAGGACATTTTATATCTAGAGGCTGTCATGTAATGTGGAGCAGGCGGATCCAAAGGCGGGGTACTGCAGGCAACTGGAACTCAAACAGATCTGTATTCCAGTTTGGAGCAGGGAAACAGAAAACAGAGCGTCACACGACTAACACAAGGATCCAACTAAGACATAACTGAAAACCAGGACTTAGTGTAAATACAAACTAGACTAACGAGTGGATAAAGTGCAGGTGGAGAAAAAAGGCAGGTGAAGGGAATAAGGTGATGAGGCAAAAGAACATGCAGGGAGCTGATTGGCTGTGAGAAACTGAGGAGCAGGGAGGGACTAACTAGGCAGCTGAATTGCAGGTGTGACAGAAAAGAAAACAGGCTGGAAACAGGCAAAATGAGCAAGAACTAAGGACACAGGGAAACCACAAGGGACAGTGAGAACAGGTGAGAGGAAAGGTGAAACTAATTCCACCTTATCTGCTCATCTGTGCATGCAAGCCCTGACTCTCCCCTGACAATTGCTGCCTTCACATGCTCCTCAGAAATATCGTACTTCTCAGTTGCGCAGTCGTAATTACGACATATATGCATTGAAGTGTTCTGGTCAGAATAAAATCAATAAACATGGACGCTAGAAGTAAAGTAAAGCTGTTATTTGTGTGTTTTTTTTGTTTCCACTTGTAATGATGACTTTGAAGGGCCTTTCATGTTCTTGTAAATAAGGTAATTACGATATTTCTGAGGAGCACATGAAGGCAGCAAATCATTGATTATATCATGATCATTTTCTCACTTACAACAGACATTACTATGAAACATGAATATATCTCTTTTTTCGGCCGTAAAAGCACAAAACCAGTAATTCGTGCATTTGACAAAGAGGAGACATTTGTTCTCATGTACACCTTTCATGGCTACATGACTTCCATAGCAATACAATGCACAACAGCTGACTCCATCTGTACCTCCCACGCTATATGTTCCGCTTGACTGACACTCTGGCTGGACTCTACTGCTGCCTTTAGAAATAAAGTGTTCCTTCAAAAGTGCTTTACCAATTTTGTGACTATGCAGGGAAGTAGAAGGCCAAAATGTTTCTGCGCTTTAGTGGATTAAGGTGGATCGGAGAATAAAGTTTCACCTTGTGAGGGGATTGTGTCTTCGGAGCAGGATGGGGTTGTGGTCTCTGTGCTGTAGCCACTGGAGTACTGCAGGGAGTCTCTGCTGCTCTTCTGCTGCTCCATACTCAGTCCTCGGGTCAGCACCATGGCCAGGTCACTGGCTGCTGGAGAGACCTCCTCTCCATGCTGAGGACATACATTGAGAGGCCACATTGGAATAATGTTGATTCAGCCAGTTTTTTAAAAACTTAATTCAAACTAAACAGAATTATCCCAGTCCTTTTACTAATGAAAAGTGGGATAATAATTTAAGAATCGGGTTATCACTACAAACATAAATGTACTACTAATTCAAACTACTACTACTACTAAAACACATATAAATAACATGATTATACTATGCACTGTAATAATAATAAGTCTACTTCAAATAAAACCTCTGCCAAGTCTTGCTTATGACTGTCTAGTCATTCAACACATACTCGTGTTTCACCCTTTTTTTATTATATATGAATATGATATATTTAGTTAGAATATTTATTTATGATTAAATTGAAGTTCTATCTATTGCAATGACATAGTATAATGCTTCTCAGCTGGACCAGAAGAAACCTGTTGCTCCAAAACCAAGAGAGAAGCCAAGACTGAATATATTTAAAATCAGCTTCAATTATTATTTCTGTAGTTGATATGTCTCTAGATTTTTACAACATTTTTTTGGTCAACATGCTGCTCCTCAAATGAAAACAAAGTAGTGAAACAGTTTTTCCAGCATAAAATGTACCACCAACTCTTGACTGGACGGGCTTATGTACACCCTATCATTTAGGGTGTACTGTGACAGTTGAGGAGTCCAGGGCATGGTCATAATGTCTGCAACCATTAGTTGCCTGTTTACAAGTCCTTCTCATGTTGACACCAATTAGCTGGATGTTAACATAGGGTTAGTGCAGTTAATTAGTATGCAATCATTAAAATTATTAAATCATTAAAAGTTCTGTTAGTGGTCTAACATGTGCTTGCATGTATGTGTTGAGGTAATCTTAATGCATGTGCAATTACACTGCTAATTGGGCTCATAGTGGGTCACACTCTGAGGAAGGCAAGTGCACTACTAATACGTGTTGCTGCACTGTTACATTGCATACTAAACACACACACACACACACACACACACACACACATTCATATATATATATATATATATATATATATATATATATATATATATATATATATATATAACTTAGTACATATGGCAGATCAGCCTGAGCAAGTCATCGGCTTATCAAACTTACTGTACATTAATTGGAGGAAGTACTGCTACCACATCGGATTGACCAGAATGACTAGCATGGCTTACTATGGCTTTCCTCTCTCTACATACACTTTTACACATTTGCAAAAATTGCTTCACACACAACTAACCTAATCTATTTTTTTTTGGTTTGTCCTACTGTTACTTCACTTTATCTCCAGCCTGTTTGTCAGCACCGTCCAGTGTTACCTTGGCAGCGATGGTGGCCGGGGTCATTCTTGGTCTTTGTGCATCATCAAGGTGTGATGGGCCGGCATATCCCTGGGAGCTTGGTGACATCTCGTTCTCCCTCAGTCTATCGAGAGGTTCCTTTCTCCTCTGAACTGCTGCTGCAGCCACCGGCTGCTCATACTGACCTGCTTTGGACCAATCCTGAGGAGGTGAGTTAAATGATTAAACAGGAAGTAGCAGGGAGGGTTAGCAGGAGAGACTTGTCCGCTATCCAGCAGTTTGAAGCCCTTCATCTGAGTGCAGAAAGAGAGGGCCTTTTTGGGCAGATGTGTTTGGGTGCTTGGAGGAGTGTATGTGCGTGAGTGTATGTGGGCAGGGGCCTTTTTGAGCATTTGATTGTGTTTATGTTGATGAGTTTGATTGGTCAGCTCTCCACACCTGGTTAGTTTTGGCCAATCTCCAGTCAGTAGATTGCAAAACTAGAGAGTGGGATAGGGGACGCCAAAATAATGTGCATGCACACACAGCATATGGGGATGAATACTTCAAGCAGCAAAGCAATGTGGTTATAAATGAGTTAATTGGGTGATGAAAATTAAAAGAAAAAAAGCCCCATGCGTTAACTGAAACGTCTCAAACTGAAACTGAAGAAAACGGTGCAACTGAAGAAATGGCAGCGAATGGAGAACAAACCTTCCAGATAGGAACCTTTGATGTGGGAGAAGAGGAGCTGGATCCAGGGGGGCAGTTATAGGGTGGGGACGCAGGAACAGGAAGAATGACAGAGAGAGGCCTGGTGGAGCCAGAGTGAGAGAGAGCAGGGCGGAAGGTAGCGAAGGATGTGCCAAACTGCGGGATGAGAGACATAGTCACGTCATCAGAGACAAAGACTGAAACAGAGACTAAGAGAGAAATAGAGACAGCCGGCTGTGGAGGAGGATCACTGGGCCCAACACATGAGAATAAGAACACATGTATCCACACTGATGAGTCCACAGTGTGAAACAGAAGAGCAGGAGCAGATTAGCAGTAGATTTTACAAAAGGAAGAGCCATGAAAACACAATTAGTCACTGCTCTCTATGCATCTTAATGACTAGAAGAAGTAAGTCAGCGAAGCTTTGAAATCCTACATTTCACAGCTACTTTATATATGTGTGTTAGAAAGGTCATGGGATGTGTTAAAGCAGTATGCATTAATAATCAGATGAAAAAAGCATATCCTTGTTTCTGATGTGTTGATATAAGACTGTCTGTATCACAGCAATATTAAGTACTGGTGTAGCCAAAGTGTAGAAGACAGTCTTGGATGGTCCCTATAGAAAAGCTTAGGGTTGCTGCTCAGAAGTGTGGAATGCAAAAATATGTATTTTTTCTTATTACTTGTAGTGCTGTTTATCAGTCGAGATTGCTTTGTTTTGAGTTGTGAGCAGAGTGGTGGAGACATCGGCTGTAGAGATGTTTGCCTTCTCTCCCATATAATGGAACTAGATGGCATGGCTTGTGGTGCTCAAAGCGCCAAAAAGATACATTTGAAAGACTCACTCACTGTCCCTTTTCAGAAATCATGAATCATGATTACTCAAGATAATCCACAGATGTTGTACAAATGTTCATGTATCATTTTCTTTTTAACAAACTGCACCAGCCAACAGTATCACCGCACAGAAAGAACAACCTGTTCTCATTCGGAACCCATAAAATAGCTCCCCCTTGACAGCGCTTTTGGCTAAAAGATACTTTTCCTATGTGCATGAAACACTGTTGGATGAGGTCAAGTGGGAACTTGGCCATATAGAGCCAGTGTTTTTATCCACCAGCAGATGGCAAGATGGCACCTGCTGCATGCCCATGAAATGCGGCAGGATGGCGTCAGGTTGAAATGCTGCCGGTAACAACGTAATATAAGAAGTGCAAAGGCACCTTCAGGCTGGTAGGAGGGCTGGTAGATGGGCCCTACACACCCCTGACTTTCATGCAGGAGTTTGGTGTTCGCCTCCTGTCTGAATATGATGGGGTTTTTTTTCTACCCCTTATTGTACCACCATACTTACTGTGCCTTCTTCCCCTTATCCTAACCCTTTTGCCTAACCATCTGTGGCAGCATGTGCGTTTGTTGACATTCTGGCATAATTTTCCATGTGCTCATGTTGTCTAAACATAACCACGTGCCATCCCACCATGTCAATCTGTTGACATCAACAGCAGCATCCCGCAACGTAGACAGCAACATCCCGCAAAGTAAAAGGAAGATGTAGAAGGATACCTAAAACGTAATACATTAACGTAGAAGTCGACTGCAAAGTGGCAATATGTGATGAGTACAGGGATGAGAACATGTTGGAAGGAACCAACTGTGATACAGTGGTAGGTGTAGTGTGTCCAAAAAAAAATAGTTCCTTCATGAAACTGCTCACAACGAGGTCTGTGGATTAACTTGAGTAACCGGGTCATAATATCTAGAAAGAGACATTGCTGTTGAGTTTTAAATGTGTTTTTTTGGCACTTTGAGCACCACAAGCTGAGTAACAAGCTCATTACTGCCCCCCGAGGCCACAATATGAATCAACTGCAACTGCAGTTAGCGAGGCTTGCTGTCCAATTGAGTGTTTTTCCTCATCAGAAACAAGGGGCAGCAATGAGACGATTCCATATTGAAATCTGTGCTTTAGTATTTTTATTTTAACTGAGAAGCAATGGGACTGTTTACTAGTAGTGGTGCTGGGAATGAAACCAGCGATGCTTATGATACTGTTGCTGTGAATCAAGGTACAAGGAGTCAAGTGCAGTGAAGTGGTAGAACTTTACGAAAAAACCCAAGATATAACCAACAAGTTTAATATGCAGAAGAAGACAGAAGGTTGTGTGATTGTTTTTGCAAAAGTTGCGCAAGATGTGGATATTGTGCACGCAATCCATCTTGACAATGCTTGTTACTCAAATCGGAGATGTATCACAAACGTACTGCCTTCAGATGGTCATAAAGGCTGTTAATCAACTGAAAGAGAAGGCAGTCATATGTGCAAGCTGTTGCCGATGACAAATGCTGCTTAAAATCCGACATGAATATTTACTTTGCCTGACGAGCATCATTGGCATTGTATTTATGTTGCAAACAGATGTGCGTACTGGTCAGAGCATGTATAATGAAAGAAAAAGTGACAAGCTCTCTAACATAAATAAAATGAATCTGTGATTTTGGAGAGGTTTATGTAAGTTTGTCTACACTAACTGAAGAGGTGAAAACATCACAGAATACAAGTAATCCAGCATACTTAGCTGTTGATCTGAGTTGGTGAGTGGAGGAAGATGCAAATGGATGCAAATCTTAAAACCAAAATTGTAATTGTCACTGAATTGTCAGTGACATTCTGTGCCTCTCCTATCATCCTAGCAGGCCACCAAAATACACGGATATGCAAAACATAAGTGAGGAAATTGTTCCCTTTGTACTAAGGATAACACCACTTTGGATTGTCTGCAAAAATTCACCCTTTGAGTTTAATTCCTGCAATAACATGCTGTTTACCTAGAATACATGGGAATACATTTATTCAACAAAAAAACTCAGGTCTAAGTTGCTTTTTTACATATTGTTCCCTCGTAGGTTGATGGTGTTTGTTTTCATGTTGGTTGATATTGTACCACCAAAAAGCATTCTCTGCTGGAGAGCCCATTGAGCCCCCGGAGAGCTACTACTGTCTGTTCATGCAGGTTTCCCTGAATATCCAGGTGTCAAAGTCTCCCATTGTTTTCAGAAATCCATTAAACTCCTAAAATGAAACTCCCACACCTTTGTTAAATGTAACTCATCATTTCAAACAGCATGTGTCTCATAATTCTGGTCTATAATGAGTTTATACCACCACAGTCATCACAGCTCTAGTTCCATTTGACCAGAGATGAGTGTTTGGGTTTGTTCATCACTGCCACCAGAAAGCATTATTGGAGAAATGAAAATATTTCAGTTAAAAAAGGTAATTATTTTTTTTCAGTGTTTTAATGGATTTCTGAAACTCCCAATAGTCCAATTTGGGTGGAGAAAACTCACTGCAGAACAGATGGCAGTATCTTCTGACCGTAGCAAATACAGTACATCAGAGGGTTTAGACATTCTGTGGACTCTAATGGGATGGAGCATTAAAAAAAAAACAAACTAAACTGGCATTAACCTTTAGGTCAAAAATTGGAGCTTATTGTCTTATCACAACCAATTTATTTGCTGTTGATGCCAAAATTAAATTTTTGGTTTTGAACTTAGAATTTTGACCCAAATTTGAAAAATTTGTTTTGAGCTCAGGCAGGATTATTTTAGAGATAGCAGCTGGACTCAAGGATTTTTAAAATTTTATCTCTAAACTCTACAGTCAGTATTTCAGACTTAGAGTTTACTGAGATTTGGAAGATTTCTCAGTATCAGAGTCTTAAATGTCAGTTTTCCTCTGTTTGTGCCTGATGGAATTTATTGAATATCCTTATCTACAATATCAAAAAGTAACTAAACCCTCCACTTTTGGCTTGAGTGCCTCCTCCCTGGAATGTGAAAAAAAGTCTCAAAAAGGGCAGGGAGGAGGTGGTGCTAAAACACGCCCCCCGCACACACAAGGTAGTTGGTTGGAAAGAGAGCAGGGACTGGGCGGTGACAACAGGACTTGGTAGGTGATGAAAGCAGGCTCCTGCTACCAGGATCAGCCAATTTCAATTACATTGAAATAGCCAAGTCTGGTCTAGTATCTGCTGCCGAATGACTAGACTACACAGCAGCTTCATTTTTCAGGCTGCAAAAATCCTAAACTCCCCCTTCAACTCCAAATGACGTAGCAGGATAAGGGACATTTTAATTTCATTTTTTAAACTACGTTTTGTACGTTCAGTTTGGTTTGAGTGTTGTGTGTTGTGTTGCCAATGAGTGTTGTGAATGAGAATACTTACAGTGGTAGGGGAACTGCATTCACTGACTGACTGGCATGTTTCTGAGGCCTCTGACGATGCTGAGCTGGATGACTTCTAAAGATGGAAAACAGAGGAAAATAATATTTATCCATTTATTTGCCAACATTGATTAAGAGTGCATATGTTTGTGTGACAAACAGTTAAAAACCCAGTAAAGTGAGATCATTCTGGCTGATTTTTCATCAGTTTAGATAATCAAACATTTTGTTATTCTATTCATTGTGGGAAAGCAATGCAACAACATTTTTTAGGCTCATTACCACGCTAACTATTAATTTGTGTAGATAAATATGTGTGTGTATGTATGTATGTATGTATACCTGGCTAGTGATGTCCGAGGGCATGGGTGAGGGGGGCTTGGAGTAGATGTTTGCATCCTGGGACACAAAGCCCGAATCGTGGGAGGAGACACTGCTGAGGCGGTGAGCAGCAATTCCTCCCGGTGGTGGGGGCTGATGCGGCAGGCTGCTGCGGTAGCGATAGGAGGAGGAGGAGGAGGATGAAGTGGGTGAGTGGGGCTGGGAGCCTCCACCACCTCCACCAGCACCACCACTACCACCTCCCCCTGATGAACGGGAGGCACTACTGTGGGCGCTGTTGACACTGCTGCAAGGGGAGGTTGGAGGGAAAGGTGCAGAAGAGCAGGGGGAGGGTGGAGTGATGAAAGGGTGAGGAGTGTGAGGGAAGGATGAAGGCAATGATTGCCATTATGAAGTAAGGACAGTATTTAGGGGGAGAGAGGGTGATTTCAGGGATGCGCCGAAATGTTGGTTTGATTTAAGAAGACGCAGTTAAAGAAGAATTTGTAAGATGTTAGTTGTTATTGGCGAACAATGAATTGATGAGGATGGGCGGTGTATTGGAGGATTTTGTGATTGGTTGATTGGTGAGGGTTGAAGTTCCAAAGTATTTCACAGCAAGTTGTTGGTTTTGCAGGTTAGTGTTAACCCACGAAAGGATGACACATTAAAGTTGCGCACCAGGCACAGGTAAAAACAGCGTCCCAAGAGAAGAGAGGAAACCAGGTAAACAAGAGAAAGAGGGCAGATCATATGAGTGCACACAAACAAGACACACCGAATAGAAGACAGACAAGTGGAGAAAGAGACAAGTACAAAGAATGATGGTGGTGGTGAAGGAAAAGGGGTGGGAAAAAAGGGCAGGAGGGGGAACAGAAAGTGTGTAAGCTTATGAGGATTCAGGGCACACACACACAGAAACACACACTAAACACTGCAGGCAAAAGACTGTGAACTTGCATGCTTTAGAGCTTCGCCTTGAGGGCGACTGCTACTACATGCACACACTGACAGAGACTGGTTCACACACACATACATCGAGTGATGTTTTTCAGACAAAGAATATAAAAACAAAAGATTTTTAGTTTCTAGTATTCTAGTAGTATTTAGAGCTGGAGTTGTTCATATGCTGATGATGCTCTACTATTTATGTCAAAATTCAATGTATTGTATGTACAGGTTTGATCAAATGTTGATAAAACAAATCCATACTATCACAGAATGTTTCTGTGTCTGAAGGTCAGAGGTCCCACTAAACTGAAGATGACTGGACAAACAGTAATGATGGACTGACGCACAGGCGGAAGGACTGACATTCACGGTGGAAAATAAACGTCAGGGAAGGCTCCTCTTTCTTAAACCACTGCAATAAATACTGCAGAGCAAGCACAAGATTTTGGTTAATTCTTTGTGTACATGTTGGTATTTATGTGTGAGTACCTGCACATGCTGCTCTTGCGGGAGCCAGAGCTGCTTGGGGATGAAGGAGGAGTCTGATAGGACCAGGTGTAATCTGACCCCTTAAGATCCTTAATTACCTGCAAGAGAGAGAGTTTGTTTACTATTTGTTTTTTTTTTTCTGTTTCCTCTGTGCTAGACATGTTGTGTATGTATTCCACCTGTTCACTAGCTGGGGGCAGTTTGTGAGGATCGGTCGTCAGCACAGTGAGGTCATCAATGATGGCCTGGAGGTGGGTGATTTCTCCCAGCATGGCAATCTCTCCATTCTGAAAAACATGATGGAACAAAACTCGAATTTGCTGCTGACCTCACTATTTTGAAAATAAATTTTTTCCTTCCTAAAACACATCAGATTTGTGCAATGGCACGTCAGGTGACGCAGCCTACAACTCCTGTAGCATGTTAGACATGGGGAAAAAAAATGCGGAGAGCTGTACAATAATTAGTGTATAACTTTACCAGATTTCTCATTAAATCTCTTAGTAATATTTTTATAATACCTAACCCTTTGAAAACTGAGCATACTGGGGAGAAGGCAATATACGATAATGGAAGAAATGACAAAAAAATTAGCAATAAATAAGTAAAAAGTACAAGTAAATTACCTGAAAATTAGTAAAATGCTGTCATACCTCATAATTAATGAATTTTGATAACATTATACTGCTGTATAAGGCCAACATGATGTGCGCAAATTCATTATGTCTCAGCCTTAATGGTAATATTTCAGAAAACCTCATGCATTATTGTAATTTTAAGATTAACTGTTATATTCTTGTCCAAAATAATCATAGTGTGATAATTTGATGCCGTCACATCTTTTGTTTACATGAGACTGAACCAAACCTATGTCAGTTACATTGCAGCATGTTGCCTCCCAGTGGATATCAGGTGTAATGATATATATATATATATATATATATAAATATGTGTGTGTGTGTGTGTGTGTGTGTATCAAAAAGTGCTTGCCCCCAGTCCATCCATCTTTCCTTCCTCCCTTCCTGTCACTCTACCATCACCCCTCCTCCTCTATCTCCTCACCACAACAGGCTGAAGGAAGCCGATGAATGTGCAGAAGCGACCCCTCTCCTCCACCAGGGCCCGGCGCACTGCCTGCTTCTCTGTCTCCTCCATCAACAGGCACATGTCAGTCACATCCTGCATGGCACTATCCAGCTGAGGCTGCAGGTCCACTCGTCCTGGGTTGGGTAGTGTGTAGTGGTGGAGAGAGAAAAAATATGAGACAGAAGAGAATGAGAAAGGCATCAGGACAGGGAGAAGATGATGGCAGTGTGATGGAAAGAGGTGAGGTTTTCACCAGAGGAGGTGGATGAAAATGAAGTAGGAAAGAAAGATGGAGGGGCAGATAGAAGTGAAAAGGAAATGTGTGTGTGGGTATGTACAGAAGGAGGAAAAAAATACAAACACAATGTGGGCTTGATGCGGTAACTCTCCACCAGCCTCTCTTTCCCATAATGCACTGCTTATTCAACAAGCCACTAGCATACATCATGGAACTCAGACTGAGTGAAACAATAAGCAGCAACACCTTGTTTGATGTTTTGGCTCAGTACATTTTAGTTATTCTGTGTAAACCAAAGTGCAAGAGCAACATGTGTCATTACAATATAATAAACTAATGCAGCATTCATGTGATGAAGAAGGTCATAGTTTCTGAGTTGGGAAGTCATTCTTCTGACTTTGTTGTGTTCATGTGCTCTGAGGATGTAAAGTGGGAATAATGTGGAAGCTACAAAGAAGACGGGTTGCATTTTAATGCTGAGAGCATTAAACAAGAGTTTGATAGATGTTTCCAGTTTATTTATATTTTTTTATAAATTTTTTTATGTATTTTATATGTCATACATTATATTTTTATATTTAATCTAGGTCACTCTATATGGATGGCAGTTAACATTAATACCATAATCAACTTTACATGTGATCAAAAATGGATATTTAATACGTGAATAAATAAAAAAAGTTTCTTACCATTGACTAAACATTGACTTTTGTACGCCATCTTTATGCATTTATGACATCAAGTTGGCAACATGTTTGGTATGTAAAATAATATGTCAACTGGAAGGTGACATAGAACATGGTCCAGGTGACATGGTCCAGTAGAAATTAGCTGAAAGGGGGCATATGGCCACCAACAGTGGCAGAGTTGGACATACTTCAATAAACGATTCTCCCCTGGTGCTTGTGTACTGGGACAAGGATTAACTAATTCCAATTAGCTGGCCTAATAAAGCTATAACGTAGCTCCAATTAACTGTGCATGTAAACATACTGACTGTGTCAGTCAACACCCAACATAATGCCATTACAGAGCCAAAACACAAACAATGTGTGTCTGCCTTAAAACTTCAGTTCTTGCTATAATTGCACAGGAATCACTTAATGACAGAAGGTAAGACATAGGTGCATAAGTAGGTGTAGAAAATCTAAACCCAGCTACTGTCAACAGTAAAAAACAAGAAATGCAATCAATGGAAAGCAAGGCATGAAATAACTCTTTGTAGTGTTACAGCATGCAAAAAAAAAAAAACCGTTAGCGAAGTTGTCTGCAGTAATGGAGGCAGAATGACAGACAGTACGAAAGAGAAAAGGGTAATGGTAACAGCTACAGAAATCATGCAGGAGTCAAGGAAGAAGAAGTTAAATTACATCATGCATTGTCAGAGGTGAAACAGCATGACTCCAACTCCTCAGACAACTACGAGCTACAGAAGCTGAACTCTAATCTGTCACCAGAAGACAAAACCTGAAGTGAAGCCTCTCCAGGAACCATAGTGATGCAACTAGATTTCTAAAAAGAGTCACTGAAGCTGGTTTTACAGATTTTTCCAAGAAAAAGATAAGATACATGGCCTCCTGTCAGTGATAATGAGACCAACTCAAAGAAAGCCTTTTGCTGCATTAAATGAAGCTCAGGGGGGCAGAAGCTTCATGTTCAACGTATTGCAATTAGTTTGTGGTAATTGAATTTGTTAATGTTGTATGCAACACAAAAGCATATTTCAATCCTTTTCAAATTATAATTCCCAAACGTTCCTTTAGAACACAGTATTAATTTATTGCTCTTCATTTCTTTTTAAATCATTTACGGCTTCAAAAAGGGTTGTTTTCAAAATGTGTCTTTAACTTTTTCTTTGTCTTTTTTTTTCATAATTTCTGTTTATATCCCCTTTTGTACTTTGCTACACAAAGGTCGCTCTCTCCGCTCAATGACTTGCGCTTATCAATCATGAATTCATCAGCAGAGTAATCACAAATCAGTCTCGGTGACACTTGTGGTCACTGCAACATGGCTGTGTGCACTGCATATAGCTGTCGAAGCTCATGTCCTCCGAGCTAACATTGTCATACTCATGCTCAAATTCTACTAAATATTGACCACTTGGCACAAAAATATGATTCTCCTCATCAGTTGCTGAAGGCACATCTTTATTTTTTGAGAAACTGTTTTCAGAACCTTTGAAAAAGAGACATTCCTGCAAATGTTGGGTCTAAGGAATGTACAAACTTTGAAAATAAAGTCCTTTGAAAAACAATGACTCACTGAATAAAATGGAGGAATTAGAGTGTAATTTAGCCCTGGAGTGTCTGAAGACCCACTATTTATGTTAAACTCAAACTGCAGGGGACTTGCATCTGCATTGTCAGCCAGTTCTCATTCAGGGGGTCAAATATGGCGAGTGATCTGGTTCTGATGCATAAGGCCCCCTTTGATATCTGTATTAGACATGCCAGGCTTTCATCTAACTCCCATGTAAACCAATTTGAAGCAGTGACATAGTATAAAGAACCAGAAAGACTACGCAGGATAGAAAGAGAGCTGGTGGATGGGTCAAACAAAGGACTTTCACCCAGAGAATGCTGTTTGTGTCCCGTGTAATATCAAAAGTCATTGTTTTTTTTTTTTGTTTTTTTTTTTTTAAACTATGCTACCTAGTCAATGTCATGTGATGTATGTGACGTATGTAACATGACATACTCGTTAAGTTACTTAGTGGGATGTTGGTGAAGATTCTCAGTCATCCAGGTCATGGTAATTCTAGGTGCTATATCATAGGATAGACTAATGGATTTGGACCTGGACTTATTTCACCTCTCATCCAAGCAGCTTCTTTACTTTTAACAGATTAGTCAGGAGTCTCAAGCTTTAAACCCCCCGTGACCCTTACAGAATCCTTAGGGTCACATGTGAGTCACTGACCCACCTAGCCATCGTGTAGGTTGTTAAGGTCAGTAAAGGTTCACTGCCACACAGGGTTTCAAGCCCTACACCACTGACTATTCTGTTAGAACAGAAGAAGCCGCTCAGATAAGACGTGAAATATCTTCCAGAACCACATGCAAGTGTAGTTGCCTATGATATTGCACCTAGAATTATTCAGAAGGATAGGTGACACACGTACTTATATAAACACAAACGATTACCATTTTTCGAAACCCAACCAAGTAGTTTTGCTGCCAACAGCTTAAGTAGTTTGGGGGACAAAACCTGCATATCCTATAAAAGAAGCTTGTTTTTAAAAGACACTGTGCATGTCATGTGTCAAAATTGACAAAACGTATACTAGAAGTTCCCATGAACAACACCAGGCTTTGAAGCCAATTTTGACCTAGTGGCCAAACCATGGATTTCTAACTTTTGGGTCTATCATCCGGATGCCACTGGGCCCAAAAATACATTTTCCTATTGACTAACACTGAAAGAGATGTCTACATTTAAGCAGATAAATTGTTTTGAGTATCAAATGCCCCACAAAATGACTTGTTTTATAAAGTTAGCAGAGGGCTAAACCAAAAGCTGGTGAAGTCTAAACCACCTGATCTAAGGGCCATGTATTGCAGAATATTCAAGTTATCTTATATCTGGGATGTCAAACATTTTTGGCTCCATGCACCACTGAGCAACTGTCATAGGAATAAACAGGGCTCTGCCTCCAATTCTGTATCCAGTCTCTTTATATTGTATCTGTGCATCACAGGGTTACCTGAGGGGTCATACTTTGAAGTGTAGGGCCACAGACCCAGCTGCCATTTTTGAGTTGGGAGTGAGAGCATGTTAGCATCGTTACCTGATCTTGAGGCCTAATCTTAGAATCCGGGCTTTTGATACTTTGGTTTACAATTTGCTCATGTGGTCTATTTTACCAGATAAATATATGCTTAATCAATTACCTGGTGGATTTATCTTGGCCCGATTGCCCTGAAGACTAAGACTATGACTGCATATGACTGTAAAGTATTCCCTAACTTTTCATGACCACTGGGAACTCTTGAATCACAAAGGTAGTAATAACCACAAAGTAATATTGCAGATAAACTGAGTTCAGCTAGGTTTTAGCTTCCACTACACACATGCCTGTATGGTAATGTGGAGGCAAAGGTTGAGAGTGTGAGTTAAACAGGAGATGATGCGGCAGAGCTGTAAGCGAGCGATAGGCTAATACTCACCCTGGATCTCTATTACAGGGGTACAAATACCACAGGGAGGGAGAGACAGAGAGACGGTGGCAGTGAGAAGGGGAGACCGCAAAAGGGAAGCAAAATAAGAAAAGAGAAAGAGGGGGACAGAAAGAGAGAGGGGAGAGAGAGGGAGAGAGAGAGAGCAGAAATAGCAGAACTCATTGTTAAGGTTAGTACAAGGAAGCCATCACAAGACAGCCACAGTGCCACATGTTAGAGCAAAATAACATTGCCGCTGCAACCAAAAGCTAAATCCAGAAATAATAATATCACCAAGCACCAGCACTGGCAGGGCTAACCAGACACACTCACAAATATAGTAGCAAGGTGCACCACACTGTTTTGCTCTCAGTTTGACAAAACATTGTATTTGTTTAGATTGTTTATGTATTTATCTAATTCTATATCGATAAATATAGATAATATATAAAACATTATATATTACTAATGTTTTACATAAAATAATAACAGGTTTAAGTGAATAACACAAGTCACAGCAATAAGGTTCTTTTTAAGAAAAGATAGAATATATCTGTAAAAAATAATCTAATCTTGTTAGCAATTTTGCAGACGCTGTGTTTTTATGTATTCATCTGCCCAGCAACTGAATGGAAGCGGCTCCAGAAAGACAGCACTAATTATTGGCTGCTG
Source organism: Plectropomus leopardus (assembly GCF_026936395.1). Taxonomy (NCBI): domain Eukaryota; kingdom Metazoa; phylum Chordata; class Actinopteri; order Perciformes; family Serranidae; genus Plectropomus; species Plectropomus leopardus. The sequence continues at coordinate 38,614,283 of NC_142176.1, read as the reverse complement.
CATTGCTGAGTGAAGTGTTCCAGGACAAATGAGAAAAGAGCTGCAATTCTACTGAGCACCACGAGATGGCAAAACAGACCAACAATTCCTTTGACCTACACTGTAGAAAGTCTGTGGTTCTTGTACTCAGTGAATGACTCAATTTTCTGTATGTTTGTGTTGGTTTTGAATGAATCACTGTAGTTTGAGTCTGTTTTGAATTGCTTTTAACATGCATCCAAGTCAGATGAAAGCCATATATCAACATCTAGTTTTGGCCCTGGAAATATTGCTGTTTGTGTCTATATTGCATTGTATAGTGTCTATATTGATCAGCACCACTAGCAACAGTAGCCATAGGGATAACAGTGATAAAAATGAACCTAATGTGCGAATATCCCCAGTTACAGCACAGACGCTAGACAAAAACACCACTGATCCTGCAAGAATTGATGCTGTCTTTGTGACATTGCAAAATGTGACCTCTAACAATGTGATTTTCTGTCTTATGTGAGAGTAACCTGAGCTCAAACACCTGACTGTTACCTTTACGAGCCTTCTTCTGTAGTTTCATGGTGTCAGATGACTTTTTCTTGATCTCATGGCGTGACCTCTTGTACTCTTGAAACAGAATAAATGAAGATGCTTTAGTAACAGCAATCTGTGTGAACTCATATTATCTCGCATTTACAATATCGACTTATACAGAGGTGCTCCAGAAGCTATAAAACCAAGAGCTCAGTGATAAAAATTCCACATTGATTGGAGAAAAACAGTGATCCTTAGTGATTACAGTCAGCATTGAACAATGTTTTATGTGTCAGTCAGTCCAGGCTATCAGTGCAGTAGATCTGAAAACAGTGAGCTATATATAAATATATTATATTATATTATATTATATTATATTATATATATAAAAATCAATTTTCTGTGCAGTCTGTCAGCAATCCATATATTTATGATCTTATCATCTTGCAAACATGGTAATTATGTTATGAGTAACATCTGAATCCATTGGCTATTAGTCCTGTGACAATGAGCCTGTGGGGGCAATGCACAGTTTACAACCTCTACTAACAATGCACATAATCAGTATGCTTCAGCACGTGACAGAGTGGGTTTTCCCTGATCAAGCATGTGTTTTTGCAGTTTCCAACACTTAACAATTAGTGAAATGTAGCAACCAAAAAGTAACTTTCCCTCACACAATTTTATGGCCCATTATATTAATATTATGTTAGCAGCTTCTTTTATTCATCTGCATTTATTTGCAGGTATCTATTTATCAAAATCAGCTAAAATGAGTGGTGCGTGGAAGAAGAAGTTGATCCAGGTATTGGCTGTTTTCACCAGATCTGCAAAATACTGACCACTGCTCCCACAGGCTTATTGTCGTCTGACCAACGACTGATTGGTTCAGAGACTGAAACTTTTACCAATAATACTCTTAGTCCCTTATTCATTTGTGCGCTTTTAGCAACACAGAGCAAAAATAAATGGTTTCAGAAAAGATCAGTAAGCCAGTGGAATTTCAATTCCCCATGTGATGGCCGATGGTTCAGAATGATAGTCCAAAAACTGTGCAAAGAATGAGTCACCTGTTAGTTTTTGTTTTTTTTTTAACTTTTTTTTTTTTTAATACTTGCTCTGGGCTAGCTACAAGTGTGAAAGCATGCTATAGCTGTGATCAGACTGCTAACAGCACTACATTGAAACATAATTTCAACCACTACATACGTCATATCAAAGGACCTGACACAAAGAGGTCCATCCAAAAACAGGTACAAACATTGACCCTGGCTCAGCTTTTGCAGCATTATCCTAAATTGGCAAGTCAAATACTTGCAAGTGCACCTCCCTGGTAGATTTCATTATAATATGAATTGGGGAAATCAACAGTTCACTTTGGGATTGTTGAGACAATAAGGTCTGACAGTTGTAAATCTTCTCTCGAACTACTGAAAACAGCTGTGTTGAGTTTGGGGGCTAATTAACTCACAATGCTTTAATGGTACTGTTAAAAAAATACAAATACTTTTTAGAGTTTAGTTAAGTGATTGCTTCGATAATTGACATCAAGAGATATATTGTCTGAATTAACTTTTCTTTAGTCCAACCTTTATAGTGGTCAACAAGCCACAGTGCAGCACTTCACAAGGAAGTAGGTTTGAAAGGCTACTTCAAAAAGGAGGATGTGGGACTAGAGCTTAGTAATACAGCGGTTTTATGAATTAGCATCATGACCTTCGATGTGTGTTTACCTTTGGCATGATCCTTATCCAGCTGGTTGGCTGTCTTCTTCCAGTCCTCAATCTTGTCCTGGAGAGGAGTGATCAGGCTCTCCATCAAAGCACTGCAGGAGACATTCAACAAGAAGGAACATTACATAAGAGACAGAATGCCAATAAATACAATAAATACTACTTTGTTTCAGTGAAAATCAGAGAAATGTTGTTATTGTGTGTTTTTTTGAAAAGAGACTTGATGTGACTTAATGTAAACAGTGGTGAAACCCATTTCCCGACCACCAAGTTTCTGGAAGGAGATCCTTACACATTTTTCCCTCCACAAGTCATTTCATTTTGCAATTTTAATATCTGGAACATGGAGCCCCCCCCCCCATCCACACGTGCATACATACAAATGCACACACAAGAAATGGAACATGTGCACATATACACAAATACAGACAGTCTTCAAAGGGACCCCTGTCATTACCATGGTAATAGATTATCATCATCATTATCATCTCCATCAGTATAATAGCCTATGCCTTGGAAAAGTCATTAGAGAGCATGGAGAATGAAGTAAAGGTAAACAATGGTGGAAAACAGACTCTTGGTGAGGTTTCCTGAGTGGTCTGAGTTGTGCACCAGTTGTTGTATTACAGTGCAATGTTCCCAATGGGAGCCATACAGCTGACAAGAAATCCTCAAAAAGCATTTGCCCCAACCTAACTTGAAAAACGAGGTCAGCTGTAGATAAAAACACATGAGATTTGACTTCTATAAAATCCCAATTGGCTACAGCGTAAAGGCCCTGACACACCAGGCTGATGGTCAATGACAGGCCATTGGTGCATGTCTGTCGTCCTAGTTTTTTTTTGTGTGTCTCACATTGTTGGCTCTAGTTGGTCCTTGTCGACCTTTTGTTGGCCTATTCAGCATGTTGAATTGGCAAGGGAGTCAGTGGAGCCTTTCAGTTAATGAATCACTCTGGGAGTGAGGACAGCAAACAAACGGCTAAAGTTAAGGGGGCATGAAATTAAAACAAACTTGTTATCTTAGGTAAGATTGTGCTTTTAGCCACTGAGCCATTGAGAAACGGCTTACTGGCTAATTGGTGTCTTCAATCCATCTTGTCAGTCTAACGGTTTCCCTTTTTGAAAGATAAATACTGACCACCACCGCCTGCTGCTATGAAGAGTTCTGTCTCACACAGGTAATAACAGAAGTATTTCCCAAAGAGCCCAGTAGAAGGCTCCACCTGTGCTAATAGAACCAGGGTTACTAGGGTTACTAGGGTTACAATATCTAAACCTTTGTTATTTCCTCTCACGTGGGTGCAGAATGTATGTGCTAGTTGGCCATTGGTGCAACTGTTTGGCTGAGACACAGGCAACAAGAGGCAACCTAACAGTTGGACTTTGTCACAACTACATCTTTGGCTTTAAGGACAATAATGGAATCAAAGGAATCAAAGTAAGGAGGTTCAAACAGTCAGAAACGGTGAAAGGAAAGAAAGAATTGACATGTATCTTACTTGGTGAACTGGCGGAGTTTGGCCTCAATGCTGCGATGCCTCATGCACATCCTGGTCAGAGCTGAACCGATATCCCTGGTTGCCCCTGGAAACACAAAATAGCCAGGTTCATATGATGAAATGCACACACAGACATGCATACACATACAGATGCTAGTCTTATTGCACATTTATCACCGTAGGCCCTTTTTTTGTTGCACAGAAACCACACAAAGCTAGGATCAATATTTACATTACAGGCATTAGTATGCTGTGCAAAGTAACTGCTGGTAAAAGCATTGTATTCCTCATCAGATGAACGACGACCAAGCTTTTGTATCCTTTTACATTTAGCTAGTATTTACACAAGACCCCAGTCTGCCTCTTGTAGATACTACACACTCTCCCTTCTTCGTCCAAATAAAGTAGTGTCTCGTGAGTGTGTGTTTGTGTGAGAGCCAACGGCTCAGGGACCCAGATTCGTGAGCTGCTAACCTGCAACTGTAAACAGCAGTCTATTTTAAGCTAGAGTAGACCCAAGTGGAAAAAGCTGACCCTGGAGTTAAAGTCAGTTTAACTGATGGCAGACACCACTAACTTCCAAACAAGGTGCTCAGAGCTGCTGCTGCTGTACAGGTGGAAAGCCAGCAAGAAAAAAAAAAACTTATTATAGCTTTAGTCTCATGTAATGTTCTTAAAGACTCCAGCAGAGGTATGGCTTATATAGTATGCAGTGCCTTGTGAATACTATAATCACGGCTGCCACTGAAATGTACACACTGGAAAATTCAGATTAAACAGCAGCCAAATGGGATTTCCTCAAGAGACACTGTTTATCATGAGGGCTTAGACAGGCTTACAGAGAGAAATACAGGCAGTGCAGAGGGTGGAAGGTTGTTATTCCAAAATGTTTTGCACCAGATTAATATTTTCATCTTTATTTTCACCAAAACTAAAAAAATTCAGTGTTTGGAAAAAAAGAGGTGGGTGGTAACTTCTCCGAAATGATTCACTCAATAATTTCAGTATAAATGATGGAACTTTTCCTGCTACACCTTTCATGTACCGTGACCACATTATTAAGGAAACAAATCAAGCAACTGAATTCTTTCATTAAACTGCAGCATTTTTTTTTCAGCACTCTAATTTCATCACATAAATGGTGTATATTTGTAGTCTCACTAATCACATGGGTGCCACGTCATTGTTCCGACAGCTCATAACTGTGCAGCCCAAATAGTCCAAAAAATGTCCCATTGAACTGAAATGCCATTTTGTTACAGCCCAGTATCCTGAAAACAAATGTGCAGGGGACATATCATCAAAAAATACACTACACATTAATTAATAATTACATAGAATGACATCATTGGACCTTGCTTTTATACCATATCCCATCCTACTTTACCTTGGATTGTCTCACCCTGTTATCCTTGCTTTAACCCTAACCATTCTCATACCTTATGCCTAAATCGAAACCAACCCAACCGACCAAGGCAATGAGTAAGAGTCAGTCAGAGGCAGAGTAGGGCAGGAAGGTCCAATCATGTCATCATACATAATAATTAGTCATGTGCTTCTTTTTGGGAGAGTGTGTAGCATATTTTGCCCTTTGAGGCAATGTATGGTTGTTTTCGAGATACTGGGCTGTTGGAGAAATGGAATCTTGGTCCTATGTGATGTTTACCTGACTATTGGGCCTTCGTAATTATGAGCAGTTTGAACAATGGGCAGTCCCTGTACCACAACAATTTTTGGCAATATCGGCTGGTCCACCATTTTGGCCATTATATTGTCCCTTCCTATGTTTAGAAGTACGAAATCTGGACATCTCTACATATGTATCATCACAAAAGAATCAGTTGAAAGAACTTTGGTAACATCATCTAGTACTAAAAAAAAAGGCATTAGCATCATCCTAAACTTAACTTTGCATTTAGTTCTCATTAGCAAATGTTAGCAAGCTAAATTGCTAAACTAAGACAGCATTCTTAATGTCACCTGCTAGACATGTAGCATGCTAGCACTATCTTTGTGAAAATATTACCATGCTGAGGTTAACATTTAGCTCAAAGGACCATTGTGAAGAACAATTAGAATCCGGTTCATTGCCAAGTAGCCTTTCACACAAGGAATTTGCTTTGGTAGTTTGGTGCGTGACAATAAACATATTGAATAAAACAAAACCAAGAACTACAAAATACAAGTAACATTTATATTTTTTTTAAATAAAATACAATAAGAATATGAAATTATTATTTTCTAGAGCCCAATATCACAAATCAGATTTTTAAAAAAATGTTTTTAATATATATGTTTTACAAGAATAAAACTAAAACCTCTGTTTGTTTCACATTAAAACATTAAGAATATGATGCACACTTTGATTACCAGTTGTTCAGGGTGATAGTTCATATGCAGTGTGTTGGATAAAACCACATTATCTCACACATTAGATTTTGTAAATCTCAGCATGGGATTTCTTCTGGATCTAACTGAAAAATAATGATCCTGTGCTGCCCTGATCTGATCAACATGCCTTTATCATCAGCATCTTAATGGTAGCTATATTTACTAGTTCAATTTCACCAGCAAGATCAAAACCAGCAATTCTCTGTTCAAAACAATCATAAGGCACATACTCACATGTTACCATGTACCCATACACTTACTAATGCCAAACCATCCCCACACACACAAACACATACACTTACACTGTGTGTTGTTCACATCCAGAGAGAAGTGCTCCATTCATAATTAACAAATTCCTCCCTCACGCCTCCCGTTCTACCCGGCAACCATTCATTAAAGCAGAGCCACCCTCCCCCAAACACACACATTCATATACACGCACACACACGAACATACACACACACACGCTTCAAGTTTACACCATGCATGCCAATCAGTTGTATAACTGACACAGTATTATCTGTGTGTTGACAGTGTCATCTGATGCCAAATCAATAAGTGGATCTTAAACTGACATGGTGGAGAGGGAAGCAGAGTCACACAACATAAATCTGATGAAGAGAGAGTGTGTGTGTGATTTTGTTTTGAAGGAAAAGGAGGATTGGGGGAAAAATTAGAGAGGAAGAGATGGAGGAGAGATGAGAGAGCGTGAAGACGAGAGGGGTCGCTTTGCTCATTTTAATGAGCTCACTGCTGGCGAGAAAAAACATGGGACTGGAGTTTTAGCCAAATGCGTGTGCGCATGTGTGTGTGTGTGTGTGTGTGTGTGTGTGTGTGTGTGTGTTTGTGAGTGAGTGAGTTTTTGATCTCTGCATTTATGTTGGTCCTCTTCCTGTTTGTCTGTTATTACCCTGCCTCTCAGACTCCATAGGAGATCAACAACTAGATGAAGGGCAGCCCAGAACACACTCACATCTGGAATACAGCTACTGTGTGTGTGTGTGTGTGTGTGTGTGTGTGTGTGTGTGTGTGTGTGTGTGTGTGTGTGTGTGTATAAGTCAGTGTTCATTTGCTTCCAATGCAAATCAACATGTTTTAGCACTTTATCTGAACTAAAAAGGCCCAGCAATGGCTCGAAACATGTTGTCTAGCATGCTGTTTCTTGCAAAATAAGCAAAACAAGTAAACCTGCATTTGTATCAGTTCTGTTTACCTGCCTACCCCTGTCTATGAGGGATGAAATGAGATAAAATGGGATGAGATGAAATGGGATAATGAAAACATGCTGTTTGCTAGTATTGTTGAAATATTGATTTGGCTGGAAAATTAGGCCAAAAAAGAGCTGAAAGGAAGACAAATTTAATATATATATATATATATATATATATATATATATATATATATATATATATATATATATATAAATGTGATGTAAAAAAAAGTCTGTTGTAATAAGGCAATGTGTTTTTGCAGAAACATCAAAATTAAATCTGTGATACTGGGTATAATGTGAGTTGCAATCATCTTTTTTTTCTTGACACTAGATAAAATGACTATAAATAATGCAAAGATGGTCACACACAGAGAATTATCACTAAATCACCAATACCAACTCTTAGGAGCATTCTTTTAGTTTGTTTTTTCTTTACTTTTTGGTTTACTGTCACTGTTTTCATCAGTGGTGTTTCCAGATGCAGCAGACAGCTTTTTTTAGTGAAAAAGCTCTGATAAAACCCTGTACACTATCTGCCCAGTACTAACAGTACAGTGGAACATTTAGCAGTTAAAGACATAATTAATATAAGAACAATAAGATATTCCCATAAGAGTGGATGGAGGGCTTAAAAGTACATATGTGTAAAAAAAAACTCTTTCTCTGACTAAATTAGATGATTATTTCAGAATTCTGAAGTAGTGGTCATCGAAAGAAAATAGAAGATAGAAGATAATAATGGTGTAAATTTTAATTTTTTTTTCTAAATTTACAAGATAATTATCTTGTTTTGCTCTAAAACGACAGTTTCTTTTTGTTAAAAGTTTCTCATAATTCTGAGATAATCATCTTGTTAATTCAGAAAAAAAACAGCAAATGGATGCTTGATTTTGTTAAGTGGATGCATTACACTGGCATATAAAGAAGATTAAATACTGAACACACATTTTTCTAGTGCCCACATTTCTTCAAATAACTGCTGCTCTGTGTCTGCTGTCCGATGTGAAAATAAGCAACGGTTGCTAACAAATTCACTATACCAACATAAAAGTTGATAATATGTCTGCATTTTTTCCACTGCCCCCAAGTTAATGCAGGTTTACCAAATATAATAAGCAGTACATTATTTTGAAAAATGGCAATATTCTGACTATTATGTACACTGTATGTACATTGATCTAATGTTCAGTAAGCCTTCTCTGGTTCTTTTTATCTAAAACAAAATGCAGTAATCATCTATAGTATATGTCCCACAAAAAGCAAAGACATTGTAAAAACCTGCAGCTAAACAGAGACATAAAACCTGAATGCAGCTTCCATTTTCAGTGTGTTTGGAAATGGAGGTAAAAGCTGAGTTTAAGGCAAAAAGGCAGAGCCATGGGACTTTTTGTAATCCTAAAATACATAATTTTTTTTCTCTTAATAAAGTGTGCTAGCATTCTGAGATAAATCCTTCCCTCCCGACCTAATTTCTGTTTGTCAGTCTGTGTGTCTGTGCGTCCAGCAGAGAGCAGGAGGGACTCCCTCCAGGGAAATATGACTTTACTCTTTTTCCTTCCTCTCCCCCTCACTCGATCTCCCCTTCCTGCTTTTGATCTGCTTCCTGGCTGCAAAGCTCCGTGTAAAAAGACGTGTGTCTATGTATGTGTTTGTGAGGGACCCACCCAGACAAAGTAATGAATACTAGCCTTGTACTGTAGCTTCAGTGATGTAGTATGGTTTTCTATTATTTCTGCATAACACTTATATATCATGAAAAATGTGATTATCTATTGTAGTAGATGCAGCAAGTATTTAAATTATACCTGAGCTGTGTGTAAACTTTGACCAACACAAAAGTAGTGCCATAATGTTAGTATTTTTACATGCATTTCTATATATTTGCACTTTTATCTGTTGGAATCCTTGACTTCCTATCTACTTTGTATAAGATCATTATCAGTCTTGTGATATTATCTTTTATATTTGCATTTTATTTGTTTAAATATGTTGTTATTGCCTTGACTTTAGATCCAGCTGCTTTATATCATTATGTTAATCTTTAAATCTAGAAAGCCTTTAGTCAACTTGAAAAGTATTAAATATTATTACTATTATTATTTAGAATATTAACAACATCGGTGCATATAGGGGACTATCAAACATAACACACCTAATAGTTACAAAATTAGAATTGAAATTCAACAATGATATGTGCAGACCTGATAAGTAAAACAATTCTAGAGGCAATATTCTTTATCAGTAGGCTATATATAGGACTATAACACATACATTTTTTTCTGGTCAAATTTTGTTTTTTTGGTTCAAAACACATTTGATCATGTTTAGTCACAGAGCGGGTAAAGTGTTAGTCTACCCAGTGAATGGCAAAGTAACTATTCTTTCTCGTCACCTAGCAACTGACTTAACTGACAGGTTTGTTACGGTTTCCATGACAGCGCAGATCTTGGCCTGTTGCTAAGGTGAGAACGAGAATGTTTGTTGCTAAGGTCAAATTGTCTGCTGCTAAGGAAACGCATGTCTGAACGTCACTGCAACAGAGAGAGAGAGACTGAAGGACAGAGAGGGAATACCACACACACACACACACACACACACACACACACACACACACGAACACACGCAGTGTGCAGTCACACAAACACACACACACACACACACACACACACACACACACACACACACACACACACACACACACACGAACACACAAACACACACACACACACAGTAACCTCACTCTGAAAACCGGAAGAGGGTTTAGAGAGAGTGGGAACAGGAACAGATAAACCAACATACGCATATGGACACGCACACACACACACACACACACACACACACACACACACAATTCTGGAAATAATAACTAAATTACCAAGATTGCAACTGTTTTCTTATCGTGTATGTACAATTACCCTACTATGCAACCAGTGACCATTTAAGTATGTATTAAAAAGAGGACATGGAAATGCAAAAAAACGAATTGTTTTTTTTTTGTTTGTTTCTTTCGTTCTTTTCATTTTCATTCTTTTTTTTTGCATAATTTTTACTATCCAATAGCCCTCATATACTCTGTCCCTTCAACAGAGTAGCAGGACTGCCCAGGGACCACCTCATCTTGTTACTATCCTGGAGTGATTACATTTACTTTATGATGACGGACACATCCTCATCAACACACATATATGCTGCCGTATACTGTTGCTTTCCCAGAGAATATCAATGAGCCTCTTTAAACAGTCTGCTCTCTAATGATAACATTCTCTCTCTCTCTCTCTCTCTCTCTCTCTCTCTCTCTCTGCCTGGGGCATCTGTGGCCTTCCCACCAGTGCATCTCCATGGCAACTATTATCTATGATCTTGCAGAGGGATTCATCTGCCTCTGTGTCTTCATTTGCTGTGCAATGCAAGCAAACATGCAACTGCAAAAGTGGTACTGATGATGTATTTCACTCGGCTAAATGCACCCAGCATGTGTGTGTGTAGTGTGTCTAGTCTAGTCATATTTTTATGTTATACAAGGTGACAGAGATAAAGTCACATTTTATTTCACATTTCATACACGATATCTAGGTTTGATATACTGGGCCAGCTCACAATTAGATGGGGACAAACACACATAGGACACACATCCTGACACACACACATACACACACACGCACACACACACACACACACACACACACACACACACACACACACACACACACACTACGCTATCTTCATAACTCAAGCCTAATTTCACCTCAAAGCAGAAGGAGGTTATTTGTTGGAATGTACTGACATGCAAAGGCTTTTATTCATGTTAACATAATGGCAGACATCACAGTCTACTTTGGATATTTGCTTTGTCAGGCAGGTTATTACACCTAAAGTTACAGTGACACCAGCCGCAGTCTGCGACTTTGTGAAAATGAAGCAGCCAATATTCTAGCAGTGGATCATACTCTGTTTTGTACAATATTACCAAAATTAAACCACAGCATGTCTCTTCTAAAGTCTTTAAAGCCTTTGATCGCCCTGCACAGTATTTCTTACACACATCATAACCGTGACATCACATCTGTTTGTGGAGGAATTTTGTCGGCCAAAAGGCTAATGTGTTCTTATGGCCTGATCCAAATGTGATATAAGCCTACATGTATCCGCAATAGGCTAATATTGGCCAATATGTCAGCCTGGTCGATCTCTTGGGCTAGCCCTATAATAGCTATACCAATAAAAACACAATCAGTGTGCATTTATTTCGAAGCTGTGACACAGTCAGCTAAAAAGCACTTTGCAACCGTAATGAACAGCAGCCTTCTTCCCAAAACAAAAACCTGTCTGCTGCTCTCATTAAATAAGACGGCATCTGTTGTGTTAGCTGTAAGGTTTGAAAACACACCAGAAATGCAAACCCAAATATTTCTTGTGGATTTCTATGTTTATGACCATATATTCTTTCCAGCATGTCAATAACTATGCACTATAATACTTAACTGTATGATGCAAGCAGTGGGGGATAACCCTGTTATATTACATGACCATACACCAGAGAGAAAGGTTGTGTTTGGTGACAGACTTCTGTAGTCTTGTTTAAACTGTAAATTTTTTTTTTTAAAAATAGCAGGGTGGTAGTAGCTCAGTCCGTACAGACCTTATACAGTCTAAGGCAGGGACTTGGCTTGGGAACTGATGGGTAGCTGGTTCAAGTCCAGCACAGTGATGCACAGGTTGTGTACTTCAAATGAAAATAAAAACAGAATTAAACCCCAAGTGGACAAATAAAGAAGTAATTTGTATTTAAATAATAAAATTAATCACTTTCACTTGTCAGTGAAAGAGTTTAGAAAGAGTAACTGACAATTCAGCATAGTATACTTTACCATGATGTGACATCACATACGTATGTAACTAAAACTAACTCAACATTGACTTTCGGTTTCACAATGGACACAAATATTGGTCTCCTGGGTCAAAGGCCTTTGTTTGTTTGACCTGTCCATCCTTCCTGTCCACCTTCCACCTTGTTTCTCTTTATACTAAGTGACCTGACCTCTTTTACCCCCTTCAGATGAGGGAGGACAGACTGCAGGACAGAAGTCACATCATCACAGCCTACTGGTTCACGATTATGTGGGTTATATAGGCTACAGCGTTTAATGTCTTACTTTAGTAGATATAAGCAACACGTTCTCATCCTAAGTCATCGCATATTTTGACAATGCAGTGGGCTTCCACGTCTACATATTACTCTCTTTGTAACCTTCTGGATCATTTCAACACAAGCACATGGTGGGATTACGCTGCACATGGTTATGTTATGGTAATAACTGCACATGGAAAGCACCGTAAATGCACATGCTGCCACAGATTAGGGGAATGAGGCACACGGTAAGGTGTAACCCCCTCCCCCCCCAAAAAACCCCAACACATTCAGATTAAAAGTGACTACCAGACTCCTGCATGAAAACCCTGGATTCCTTGGATCCATACCATCCATCGCATATCATGGGCATATGACAGGTTCCGTCCAGCTGCATTCTCAAGTGACAGCATCCGTCGGTAGGTGCCGTTAAGCCATCCGCCATTTCATAATAACACTGGGACCAGTTCTATCCGGCTGCACTCTCAACTGACGCCATCCAGCAGTGTATCATGCAGATGCAAAAGGTGACTTTTGGCGTCAGGATCTTACGCCTAAAGCACTTTCAAAGCGGTGGTAAATGAATGGAATGATAACAGGTAGGTATAAGTACAAACTGTACATAAGAGCAACCGCGGCGATAACATAATCACTGGATACTGGCAATAAGGCACTGTTTAAAAGTAGTTGAAAGAGAAGAAGAGGAATGGAGGGAGAAAAACAATATCAGAAATAGGAAGAGGAAAAGGAAGTAGTAGGTGGTATAAGAAGGAAGAGGAACATGGAGTTGTGGATGATGGAGCTTTTGTGTCTCGGATGGCATAACAAGGAGGGAGAGTTAATGCCAAAGCAGGTGAGGCTGTGGTTGCCAAGGTTACAGACGTCTGCAGCAGCCGCCCATCTGTTCCCCTGACACAGCATCTCTGCGGTGACACAGCAACAATGAGAGAATGGGAGAGAGTTCGACCAAAAGACAGAAAGACAGGCAGGGAGAGACAAAGAGGGGCAAAGACGGAGGTGAGGAAGAGACAGATTAAAGAGAGGGAGACAGGCAGCAGAGAGACTGCAGTTGTAGCAGCGCCAGATAAAGCAGAATAATTCATGAGGCCTAGATTCTCCTCTCACTATGAAACCAAGTCAGAGATTGTGCTTCCCAGACAACCAGGCAACCAGTCACCCCGACCAAAACAAGCCACCAGTCTCTGATACAACGGCATCTACACACTTAAGTGTATTCCAGGGTAAATCCTGTGCAGCAAACCTCAAATACCGCATGCTGCAGGAATGCATTACAGCATGAAACATTAGACTTAAGCAATAAGCCACAAGAGGATGTGGTTTGGATGCATTTTGGTTGAGGAGATAACGAGTGATAACAGTGTAAAGGCTCATTATGTTCACTAATTAATAATGTAGCTTAACAATGTGGTGAGTAAGTGATGATTGTGACTTAATAAAGTGATGAAAAATAAGGTCCTATAAGTAGCTTTGTCCAATAAGGAAATTAAAACATAATTGTCTTTATGTCCAGTTTACACAGATACCCTAAACCTGTTGCAACATATCACAGCTCCACATGACTAACTGTTGACTTGTGTGCCGTTACAGCCAGAGCATCAATTTTAAATGAGCTCATGGTGAGTATGTTTACCTGTCTGCCTTCTGCTTGGATCACAGGCAGCAGAAGTAAAGGTTTTCACAAGTAATAAGGCAAAAGTATGCTCCACACAAATGTAAAAGGCTTCAATGGACTCATAAAATATTACCACTTGGTCAGTGCCATTCATGTCTACCTACAACGCGCCATGTATCCTGCTGCCACAAAATGTAGTTTTTGGCGTAGGTGTCTGATGTGAAAATCACTGACCAAGCAATGATATTTGACAAGAATTGGAATTAAAACGGGCTGGCTGAACTCTATTAGCAGTTTGTTGGAACACATCAATAAATTTTACAAGATTTTAATGGATTAGGAGCAATGTAAGCAGTGTAAGTGACCCTAAACCAGTGATACTCTACTAGCAGTACCTTGACACCCTGTTTATATTAAAAAAGATGTCAGGACACATAAAAAGCATTAAAGTAGAGCTTGTTTATTGACAAAAAAACTCAGGGGAGATCCCCTGAACCTCCAATGTCCTCACATCCTTTAAATGCCCTTAGTACAGCTGACCTGTCGGGGGCTTTTACAACTGGCCCCTGTCCACCTGTCATTTTGCAAAAGTGGCCTCCGTGCAAAGCAACTTGAGTATCACTGCCCTACACCTTATATCAGAGGTGCCAAACTTTTCGCTGGAGGGCCAAAACTGACACTTGATGGTGGACCATGGAGCTAAAGCAAACACCAATTGTATGTATGTTGGATTGTTAAAAGACAAAATGGAACTGAGATCCCATTTGCCTTAATTTAATATCCTTTTGTCCAAACAAAAATATCTACATCTCCATTTTTTCATACCTCAAAATGACTTTCTGCGCAAAGTTTTGATCTGCCAGCTGTACTCAGAGTGTGAAAAATAATTCTGAATAATTAGGGGCCCTATATGTTTAAAGATAATTTCTACCTCTCAAAAATAGGTTAAGTGCCCAGCTTAACTCAACAGCAACTGTAACCTGGTTTGACCTCCAAATGCTTTTGTTCAAACTTGAACTGGGTAATTTGTGAACCAAATTCCTGCTAAAATATTTTAGACTTCAACAAGACTGTAAGTACAAGTTTTCCTGTCAGTTGGAAATTCTTCTAGTTGACAGGAATTGACACACATATGCACACACACACACAGACACACACACACACACACACACACACACACACACACACACACACACCACAACATGCCTGCTTTGACCTCCGACCTCCTCCCTGTACCCATGGCAAAAGGAGGTCATGGCGAGGTCACTTCCTGCCAAAAGACATCTCTCCACCCCAACTGCTGTTGCCATGGTGACAGGAGGATAAGACTGCCAATGACAGTTGGACTGACGCACGCTCTCAAGGCTAAACTAGAATTACTGCTTCACAGTCGTATTCCTCCGCGAACTGCTCAAGTTGCAGTGACAGTTCACATCCATACCTGTGACATCATGTATGCCTCTAACACATCTTCTCCTAGACGCACAGAAAAGCTATACAGTCAGCACAGTTTCAGGACACTAAAGATTTGTGTCATCAATTTGGTTTTTGAACAAATGTCTCCTCCTCTGCTCCTGAGTTATGGTTCTGAGTAATAGCCAATGTTTTGTAAAACATGATGATGTCACAGTGAAGTTGACCTTTTGGATATGAAATGTCATCACATAATCATTTTATCCTATTAGAAATGTGTGTGACATACTGTCATAACTAGTGTATGACTTACTGAGTTGTGGCCAAAAACATGTTTTGTGAGGTCACAGTGAGCCTGACCTTCAACCACCAAATTCTAATCAGTTCATTCTTGACTCCAAGTAGTCGTTTTAAAACCACATTTAAAAAAAAACAAAGCATTTGTTTCATCTTTCTTCTCTTTTTTTTTGAATTTCTCATTCTTTTGCAAAAACATATTTCCAGTGTTACTTTTTTGCTCCTTATTTGCCATTTTCTGTTTTTACTTTCCCACTGGAACATGTTATAATTTGTTTAATAACAAAATTCCTATCTTTTATAAGTTAGGGCAGAAATCTGAAAATCAGAATCCCATCACGCTGGAGAATGTGACCCAGATGAGTGCCTGCGATGTTGAACCTGAAAAAATTGCTGTTCTTGTCCAGTCTGGTTGATTTCCACGGCCAGTCAGTTCCGTCATAAAATAATGTGAAGACGAAAAATCTCTTTATCTGTAGCACTGATTTTCATTCATAGGGTGAACATACAAAATATTCAAGTCATTTTTTTGGTGAGGAAATCCAGCATCGTATTGCTGATTCAAAAAAACTGAATGAAATTCAGCTGCATCACAGTGTAATGGGATACCTGGGAGTGAGGAACCTTTTTAGTTCAATTTTCGCTCATTTGTCTAATGAGAGCTGTTCCAAAACATCAAGTAAATGCAGTGTACAGGAGCGTAATCTTAGCTTCTGTACACTGTGAAGTGATTATAGTGTATTCAGCCCCGATTATCTGCTATTAATGCCTTTAAGTACTCAAATTAGCCTTTACGGTAATTAGCACATAAAGCTATTTCATCATGTAATCTGTCATAAGGACATTCTAAACATGATAATAGGCTACCTTCTTTCTTTTTTATTATTTATTTGATGTTTTTTTAGAGGGGGGGTTGGGTGGGGTGGTTATGATTTCTTTTAAGTTAAAAATGAGCAAGTGAATACAACAATACTGCAATATGATACAGCAACTTTTAAGTGTTTCCTTCTAAAAAAAAAAAAGAAGATAAATATTGGAAGAAGTGGCTGAGAAATTGTTATGGATAAATCGTATTGTGCAATAAACGAACACACACATATTTTTTGTTCACAAACACGGTCAGTCACTGATGATGACGTTGCAGCAGTAACTGTTGCTCCTGGTAACGTTGTAATATGCTGGAGATGCTGGACATACTTAAAGCCCTATATAACATGCACAGCTTTGCAATTTAATCCAGTGCAACAGTCTTGCAATAAACTGTACCTTTGCTTTGTTCATTTATGTTACAATGTCATATTTATGATTTAACTAGCCTGCACTTGAAAAAGACATGCTTATCCTGCCATAAACAGTTTTTCAATAAAAATAATGTATGTTTGAGAAGATTTTATCCATATCAGCCGCTCTTATGGGGCAGACAAGAAGATGGCAAATTGATTGACAGAGAAGTAGGATGACACCAGAGTGAGGAGAGAGCTTAATGTATGTTAAGATAAGTCACCTTTAGAGGCCTAAATGTCTTTGTATTGGACAGAAAGGGGTCAAAGGTCAGGGCCAGAAGCTTGATCTCAAAGGTCACTGGAGACATCTGTCCTGAGTTTAGATGTGTACTGTTGTTTAAGGATAACTGCATGTTGAACACTGTTTTTTATCTCAGTCTTGCTCTCTCCCGTCCTCTCTGTCTCTTTTTAAAACTCACAGATTCCTGTCTAAGGGAGAGATGTGTTACTTTCCTGACTCAGGGGAGAAACTTTCTAAACAACTTGACAGCTCAAAAGCACCAACTTTAAAGTGTAGAAGCCATAAAACAGCATTGCAAAAGTTTTCTGTATACTGGTGTTGCACAGTATTTCTTTAAAGTCACATACAGCTTCATTTATATCCGCTTACTGAAGGATACTCTGTATTTTCTGTTTAAAAGGGGTCCTTTTATGCTTGTTCATATTAAAAGAGCCAAAGTTTCAAATAATGAGGTGCATGGTCATGTAAAAGTAATCTCTGTGAGGAAAAAAACATTTGCTTTTGATCATTCTGAATATTCTGTTTTCAAGGTACTTTGAAGACAAGCTGCCATCAGCTAGTGATGGATTTCTTCATACGGTCATCTGCTCCAGGCATGCTACTGCTGGTGCTTACATCACATAGCCTACACTGCTACATGTAGCTACATGTTAACATACAGGAAACTTGGTTGCTGATATTGTTCATTTGTCCCTGATTTCAGATTAGATTCCTGCTGGTACATGTCAAGATGTTAAGATTTCAGTGATTTTGGCATCAGATTCTGATGCCAAAAGCAACCTTTCGCGTCTGCATAATATGCTGCTGAGAATGCGGCTGGACAAAACCATTCATGGTGCTATTTTTTGTCAGTAGATGGCCAGATGGCAGTATGATACGCAGAAGGTCAGCATCAGGTGAAAAGGTGGGCGGACAAAACCTGGTGCGTCCGTATGTAACAATGCTGGACAGCAACAAGTTGATGTCATTTAAGGAGCATGAAGGTCCCTATAGGTCAGGCAGAGGGGAAGTGGATGGGTGTAATACCTAATGTGTAATATGTAGATGCGGAAGTCCACTGCAAAGTGGCAATGTGTTACGAACGTGTTGGTGATATGACCCAGGATTTAAGAGATATGCACTTAAACAGAACATCTCAGACAGAAAGTGAATATAGATGATCAGCAACCCAAAATACAAGTATGAACCAGAAAATGAGCTCTTAAACATCACAACTACTCACGGCCACTTCAATGTCAGCCCTAATAGCAATAAATGAACAGAAAGTATTTGTTTCATGTCTTTTAATTTTAAGATCTGACAAAATGACCTGTGTAATACAAAATGTCAGTGTCATTCCATCTACTTTTGACTGAATGTCATTTCCAATGCTGTTTGATCTGGGCCTCCACCATTAGGGTTCATTTTTAAACCCTGAGATTGTGATGATTGGACATGAATTCAGCACTTCACTGCTAACAACACCAATACTCCATGAATGCAGAGACCATTTGGCAAAACACCTTAACATTGTAGAGCCCACTTTAACATCATGGAGGAAGCCCACTGCCCGACAATTCCCTCACAAGCCAAACACACATGTACACACTCAAAGCTGAGCGCCTTGGACCCATTACGATACAGGAATCAGCAGGATCCTGTAGAACAGTGAGTGTGCTGGTGTAATGGTTTAGAGTGGAGTCAGCTGGGCCTGGGAAAGCATGCACATTTTCTGGCTTTGATTACAGAGGCTTTAAATCTCTCTGACACACATACACACTAACACACACCAATATACAAAGTGACTACAGATACACACTAGTTCCCCAGAGACCACTGCAGGACTGAACTATAGGCCTCCAGACAGGGCATATTTACTCTAAAAAAGGGGGTTGTTGGCAAAGAACAGATTCTGCTGCTAAAAATACCAACAGAGAAAGTGAACGCAGGCGGGACAGACTGCTCTGACATTACACAAGAAACTGTGGAAAAGAGAGGAAGAAAAAAGTTAAGTTCAGGTTTTCCACTGGATCTGTCTGCCTGTCTCTGTCTACCACTAAGGAGAACAATGAGTGTTGTAAAGTAAAAGTTGATAGATATAGGAGTGCTATATAAACAATTCTGAACAAAGTCTAGCTAGCATGGAGGTTTAGCCCTTTGGTATGGTAAAACCATGTCTGTGTCTTCGATGAAAACGCAGTAGTTATTGTAGTAACATGTAGTAAACGTTTATCAGACAAACATTTAACATGATCATATTATAATAATAATAATCTGATGAAGGACACATCTGTTCTCCTGAACTTAAGGTAGTTAAACTGCTCATTTCCTTGTTTGTTTCTTGTGTTATCAGTTTGGATTGCTATGTTTGCTCTACTGTGCAATTTTTACCCTGTGGTTCTGCTGCTTTTATCTTTAGTTTTATCTCCAAAAGGTGCTTGAGGTCCTGAAAGCCTATTCTTGATCAAGTACCAGCCAAACTATTAAAACCACTTACAAATGAAGTGAATAATGCACCACCCACCCAAATATCATCCCCTCTGTGACAGGACATAGGACCTCTGGGGGTATCCTGTGGTATATGGCACCAGGACATGGGTGGCAAATACTTTTGAGTCCAATGGGTTGTGAGGTGGGGTACCAGCACGTCCAACAGATGCTATATCAGATCAGAATCTGGGCTTAATTGGATGCCAGGTTGATGCCTGGAGCTCTTTGTCACATTCCTTAGGCCATGCCCTGGTAGTTTAAGCAGCATGGCATGGTGCATTGTCCTGCTTGGGGGGCCACTGCCATCAGGGAGTGCTGTTGCCATGAAGATGGGGTGGGGGGGTTACCTGGTCGGCAACAAGTTGCATCAAGTTGCATCCACATGTATATCAGGACCCAAGGCATCCAAGCACAACATTGCACTATAATGAGATGATGAATATTATTCATATCACCTGCCAGTGGTTTAAATGTTTTGGCTGATTGATGTACAGTATATAACAACATCAAGTGGCTGGTGGGCACTGAGGTGTTTGTATCTTGTGTTTTTTTTTAAAGGGTGCTTGCCTTTTCAAATTTGTGCTATAGACGATAAACAACATTGTTCCTATAATTTTTAAATCACATACTAACTTCTGCCAACTACAAGCCAATGACGACAACAGTACCTGGAAAATGGCCAATCATATTTCAGCAGAGCAACAGGCAATCAGCCCCATGTGGTGACAAATTTGTGCCATCTGCTTCTATTGCCAAAGGCTTTGGATATAATTGGTGAATATTGGAAATGTGATGAGGAAAATGGGAAATGTGTGGAGAAAATAGGGAGCAGAAAAATGATTGGGCTAAATTTGTGCCGAGACAAAACAAAAAAAAAAAAAATGAAGAAGTTGACAACTAAACAACTTTTTCTTAGTTGCATTTTATATCATGAACTGATTCTGGACAAAGGAAAAACACAAAAAGCAAGAAAAAAAAAAAAGAAAAGCAGGAAACTGAGTCCCTGCAGCTTCATGGTTGATGACCTTACTAATGCATCATAAAATGCCTTGTCTTTATCATGGAAAAGCAATATCACCAACATTATCATACAGTGCATTACTGTTTCAATACCCCTTTACTCTAATCAAGCAACCTTGCACTGACACAAATCAATGAAAAGCAAAATCAATTGAAAATACATTTGCGCACCTTGGCAAACTGACATTTTTCCTCTCATCAATATAAATGCTGAAGTTTGAATATCAGTTTTAGGTCTTATATCAGCTTCACATCAGTACCTTATTGTGCTCTGTAATTGTAACACCAGGGCATCATCTAAAAATTCAACATCCAGACCTGAAAATGTTATCCACTCATCATAATTTTGCAAGAATCCTGAACAGTAAACAAAGACACTGTTTGATGCCAGTGTACACGGCAGACCTTCTCTCAGTACTGGCTGCTGGGTGGCTGATTTTCTGCGCTGTCTGGACCTCCAAACCTCTCTAAGAGCTCTCACTGCTCTGGTTAATACTAAGAAAGCCGCTCTGTGTTACATTTAAGTGAAATCATATCTCCGTAACATATTTTTGTCACTCTATTGGTGCATGCATCATGTGTTGAGATTATCAACTGTCCATTATTGCGAGCGCTGGGAAATTTCTACCCTTTGTACTTGCAACAGCCCAATAAGGAATAAACATTCATGGATAATGAACAGGAGGTTATCACTACAGACAAGTGAGGTATTTTTGAAATGTCTTTTCAGATGACTCATGCAATCTAGTGCAGATTATTTGTTTTCCCTCAAAAGAAAAAGTAGAATTATTGCCTTGTAGTTGTATGCCTCTGCGTACTAGTCAGGTTGCAGTTACAGTTCATATTCATGTCTGTGAAAACATGGATGCTTCACACACAACATCAGCCCCCTGCAGCACAAAAGATCTCTTCTATCAGCACAAGGTGAGCACCCAAAAACTAGTGTCACCAATTCAGTATCTGACCAAATGTCTCCTTTTCTTATCCTGAGTTATGATGTTGAGTAATGGCCAGAAATGTGTTTTTGCTGACCTTTGACATTTTGGATATAAAATGTCATTACTTCATCATTATATCATATTAAACATTTGTGTGAAATTCTGTCATGATTAGAGTATGAATTATTTAGTTATGGCCAAAAGTCTTAGTGAACATTTGTGTCAAATAAGGGAAAAAACAATATCCCCCAATGTGCTATAAAGATATCAAG
The DNA here is from genome assembly GCF_026936395.1 of Plectropomus leopardus. Lineage (NCBI taxonomy): Eukaryota > Metazoa > Chordata > Actinopteri > Perciformes > Serranidae > Plectropomus > Plectropomus leopardus. The sequence continues at coordinate 38,592,244 of NC_142176.1, read as the reverse complement.
TTTACAGAAATTACATGGATGAGGTTACAATTACCTTGACCTTTGCCCACCGAAATCTAATATTTTATCATTGAGTCCAAGTGGACTTTTGCCAAATTAGAGAAAATTCATAGTGACCTTGACCTTTGTGCCATTACCACCAAATCTAATCAGTTCATTGCTGAGTCCAAGTGAACGTTTGTGCTAAATTTGAAGAAACTCCCTCAAGGCGGTGTTCAAGTATTGCAAATGGGATGGACAACACAAAAAAATAATTCCCCCAGCCATGCCTATTGCAGATGTGAAGGTATAGAAAATATTGCCATAAGTGGAAGTGAAGTGTTTGGTTTTTTGCACAAGTTTACCATAGAAAATCTCCAAAAATGATCTTGGAATATCAATGTATTTGAATCTAGATGAACACCCTCTATGCAGCACATATCTTCAAGAAAATCAGATTAAAATATTGTGACATTTTTGGAAATATGGACTGAAGAGTTAGATTGGAAGATTGATACCAATCTTAGAGTGTATCAGCACTATAAACATGTAGCTAGAGCCACCAGCTGGAACTATAAAGCACACTGCTCCCAAGACTGATGCAGGCATCTTTGTCACAAACAAGATGATATATCTGTTCTTGTTGCAGCAGTTTTGACCTTTCAAACTGAATATTTTCACCCGCAATCATGTGTTCTTGTCAGGTGATATTTTATTGAGCAAAACAGGACATACACAGGAAGGTCAGGGGTCAGGGAGGACACTCTGGAGGTGGTAGGGAATCTGGGTCTTACTCAAGGACACTAGAAAGGTTGTTACTTGCAGAAATGAGCTTTGATCACTGTTCTAACATAAAAAGGGATGTTTTTTTTTTTTTTTACAGTATTTGTTTGACTTTGTTTTCATGTACAAAATACAGTGGTTTTTACAAAAATAATAAAGACAATATTCTTACTAAGCTTTTTACGTGGCTAATGAAAATGAGTATTCCACTAATAGCTGTTTGCATGGAGCTCTATACATACCAAATAATGCTATTAAAACCCAAATAATACCGGCATATCCCACGTTGATGGATGAAATTTAGCAATTGCGGTAATTCCGGCATATTTACAGTACATTGACGCTTACTGCTGATATGTTGATTAATGTGTACTGTCCTTGTTCAATAAACAAAATAAATTAAAATAAATAAATTCATCTTATTTCTTAATCAGAAAATGCTACATTTGGAATAAGGCCTAATTCAGAGACCTGTATCAAATTTATAATATTGTCACATTCAGAATAAGAGGGCAATGATAGTGTGCATGCAAATGTACCGGGAGTGATGAAACTTCAGTCAAGTCAACTGGTATTTCTTAACATACCCTTCAGGAGAAGAACAACAACTGAGAAAAATCTCCCACACATGAAGCCCTCGGGGTGACCGTTAGTCATGACCTCCTTTACACGTTAGTTTGCATGTAGAGCACATAGAGAGGCTTGGAAACATGACTAACATACATGATCACGCCCCTGCATGGAAAAGGTGTTTGGAATTCACTGCTCATCCACACTTCATGTCACTGATTACATACCGCTGCAGAGAGCACACATGCTCTCTACATACCTACTAAAACACAGCTTGGCATATGCTTATATGCATGTAAAATGTGAGCACGACTTCTCACACATTCTTAATAGTGCTCACACGTTAGTATGCACAGTGGCGAGCATGCATTCTACAGATGGTATCTACTGTAACATGCAGCATGCCATCTGCATGGATGCATCATATGAGTTGCTTGAGGGAAACGGGGGCTGTCTGTGTGTCTGGGTGTGTTGGAATAGCAAAGAGTATTATACACATACACACACATAGGCTTATGAATGGATTCTAACCCTTATTATGGTTATAATGCCTTTTTAATCTTAGACTAATACATTCCAGACCAACACATATACCACGTACATTCACACATGGATAACTACTGAATACTACAGATTAACCATATAAACCAATCCCTTTTTTAACCCTTTAACACCTGGATCGACATCACTTTTCTTCTTTCACATGCATTCAGACCTCTGAAATTTTAGAAATTGATGGTCTTGTTGACGAGAGATGTTTCACAAACTGAACAAAAGGGGATGAAAAGAAAATTATCTGAAAATTAGCTATTTTGTATGATCGAAAACAAGAGAAAAACACCAGGAAAACTTTATTTCTAATTATCTTAATTATATAAAATTGTGTTACAGATTTTTTTTAATCAATTTTTCTAAACACATTCTTTTAACTTGTCTTTTTTGGTTTATTTTCATGTAAGATTTTACAAATGTCTTATTTCTTTCTGGGCCATTTCTTGTCAAGTTGCTTGTCACCCTCTTCCTATGTTTTGTTAAAGAAATCAAGTCAATATGCTTTTGTTTCAAAGGTTTAAAGCATTTTTGTATTCTAGGGTTACAATCTATCATGTAATATGGGTAAATTTACTAATATGTGTAAGGATAGAGGGGGTCGTATGCTATACATATTAGTAAGCCCTTTGATGCAAATTTGAGATTTTGGGCTACATAAACAGAATCACGTTCAATGAAATGATTGCCGTCATTCTGCTTTTGTGGCCAAGTCTTTTTCAAAAAGCATGCAAAATATATACACATATGCATGTAGTGAGTCGGCATAAACAGTAAGAGCGGTGCTGTCAGACCACAGTTAGGCTTGGCTGTGCTGAGTCACACACTGCAGTAGACTAAATATAGCATTGTGGGTAATGTAGTCTGGGCATCATGTATGCTCCTCTGCCTCTCTGCGCACTCCTGACCCCCACAAAAAAGGCATCACAGGGAACCAGATTGGATGAAAATTAGCAGAATGAAAGAATAGTTATCTATAGTAATACCAATTTTTGCAGACAGATTTAGCATAGAAGAAGGATACAGCAAAGTCAGGGAAATATCAAATAAGCCTTCTCTTTTGCTAACTCACTCACACACACACACACACACGGTCAGGAGGTGACAGCGTGTCCCCGAGTACACTTTAGTTTGGAGCAGACTGGCTGGCAGGAGGTCAGGTATTGCTGTGGGAAAGACTGCTCTGCTGTTACTGCTAATGTCTCTCTCTCTCACTGAGTCTCTCTTTAACAGTCCTTCCATGCAGTGACTTTCAAGAGAACTGTTGACACATCATAACAAATAATAAGCAGCTTAGGATCATTCCCATCAGCTCGCTTAAGTAACGAACAGGCTTCTTGAGCACAAAATCATGTTGCCACAGACTAAACAAAGCACACAACCTCTATGTTAACACTGTGTGACAAAACATCAACTGCATCCCCTCAGATGACCTTGATGAGATTTTTGTCGCACAAGGTCAAGACCAAATTTCCATGTTCAAAGATACTACGACTGTTAATGTATTATAAAAATGTGTGGAGGAATATGGGGTAAGACAGAGAGCCCCAAAACATAACACACTGACATCTGTGTGTGCCACTGTTGCCATGGAAATACAGCCAGTGGCAGAGCTGCAGCACAGAAACAGGGATGAAGGGTTGGGTAAAATATTATGAAGTATACACTCCAACCTGTATGGACACGTGCACATCATGAAGGACAAATGAAGCATGTACGTAACAAACATGACAAATGCAGGACAGAAGATGCAAACATGCCGGAATAAAGACGCTGTGGTGTATTTTCAGAGTTTTAAGAGGAACCAATGCAAAAAAAAGATTCTAATCTGGTTGCAGATTTTGGGCTATTTTCATCTTCTTTCATACTACTGGAAAGAAAATACTCATTTAGGTGTTTATTTTAGTTCATATTTATGTACTGGAAGTTCAAGAGCTGAAAAAAAAGAGCTGATTCACTTACAACTGCAGATAATCATTACTATATTTAAACATAATATTTCAGAAAACTAATATAAAAAAATATCTCAATGTCAGAAACCATCTAGGGAAGTTTCATGGTTCAAATTTTACTCTCTTCATCTGGGGTGTTTCCCCTTAAAAGCACATTTTCCTGTGGCTGACAAACTCAGATGTTTTTGAGCATCTGAGGTGCTGGAGTATATTCACTGGTATTACCTAATAATGTGAACCGCTAGTTCCACTGTTTATTGTTACAACCAAAGATACAATTTATTTATTTTAGTTATTTTTTCTTTATTTTACCAGGTGAGTCTATTGAGAACCAATTCTCATTTACAATGATGACCTGGCCAAAAACATGTACAACAGTCAGCAACCGCTGCCTTCACCAAACTTTTAAAAGATGAGAGTGGGATGAAGGAGGTGAGTTTTAGCGTCTGTTGTAATCGGTTCCAATGATTGATGCCGTGAAAACTTTTAAAAGCAATGGGTGGAGGACCCCATTAAGGTCAGGGAAAGGGCTGTGTGTGTAGGTCTGGTCATTACGGTCAGGGCTTACAGAGTAATGGAGTCAAACATGGTCAATGGAGGGCCCTCAGAAGAATACCAGTACGAGGGTGTGTGCATGTGTGTACAGCTGAGCCAGCAGCAGCCACGCCAGTTATCACGCCTGGCTGATGGCTGTTAATGCTGCAGATTAACACCCAACTCTCACTAACTCGAAGCACACACATGCACACAATATATCAAGTTCTCCCTATGTGCAGTGTTGCCACAATGTTTTGATAAATTCAGTCAGAGTTACTAAATCGTCCATGATGCAATCAAAGAAAACTTAATGAAAACACTGAATTTAAAAAGAACAGTAAACACAACATTTAGGAAGAATATCACTGACTTTCCACCGCAACACACACACATACACACACTCTCTCTTATATGCATACCTCTCCTCACTTCAGCCTCTTGTCTCGTTAAACAGGACTTGGCGTCAGAGCAGCAGGACTCACTGAGCTCAGCTTCCCATGCCTACTGAGAGAGTAGCCTGCATGTGTGTGTGTGTGTGTGTGTGTGTATGTGTGTGTGCGCACAACAGAGCATGTCCTGTGTTGTTGACCTCTGGGACAATACTGCACTGTGACATCAGGAAATGTCCTTAGAGAGCTGCCAGGGACTGAGAGAGGAGGCATGGAGGGAAAGGAAGAGGGCAAAGAAAGATTCGATGGGGGAAACGTGTTGGGAAGCAACAGGGAGCAGAGGGGAACGAGAGAGGAGAGAAGAGAGGAGTATCATTTAGGGTGAGTGATGAGGGTAGAGGAAGCACAGAAGAGCTGGATGGGTGAGAGAAAAGGTCCATGGAGGAGAGAGAGAGGGATGGAGGGAGGAAAAGAGACGGGGGGCTGTGGAGAGGGAAATAGATGTACACTGTGGTTGAGGCTTAATTAAAGACAATAATGTTTTTTGTAGCCTTCCACAACACCCAGGCCTCTCAGCCATGGCCTACTTACAGAGGGAGAAGAGCTGGTGGAAAAGAAATAAAGATTTTCACGAACTGAAAAAGTGCCGCTCCAATCAACTTCATAAAAACTAACTCACCAACAAACATGCTCACACACACAAAAGAAAGAAAGAAAGAAAGAAAGAAAGACATCACAGTTTATACATTGTTGTGCAAACACACAGTTTCACCAGTGCATTCTCATCCCAACTCGTCAAATACTGTTGCTTCATCACTGGATCTACACATCAAAATATAACACATTCTGTACCCTCCTGCATCAATTTTGGACATTCAGGGACAGCATGTGAATTTATGCTCACTGCATGCATTGTATCTTTTCAAAATACATAGCAAATGTACAGTTTCTGCTCATTACATGCATACAGTCTTTTTAGGTTTATTTCTTTAAGTTTGGGCAACAATAGTGCATTGATAGGTTTAGAAATCAACATCATGGCTTGGCTGTTGTTACAAATGCCATGAAACGTCAATTGATATATGTCACTACCGACACATAGCACTAGCACACTATGTTGTTATTAAAATCACTCCATTAACTGTTGTTTTCAGGCAGGAAACAAACAGCGGGCTAAAGGCTGAAAGTCCGTAGTTTGTTTGACCCATCCACTCAGCCTGTGCGTTTCATACTGCCGAGGATGCGGTGGAATTTGACAAGTTGGGTTGTTGCCCACTTTGTCAACAACTCAAGCTACCTGATGTGTATCATGCTGCTATGAAAGGAGCCTCTCTGTACCTTTCTCAGACACCAAGATCACTGAAAAAGTGGCGCTATTTGACAAGTCGGAAGTAAAAATGGGCTGCTTTTCCTTTCACATCAGGATTATGACTGAATATTATATGCACTCACTGTAGCCTGTTCTTGGCAGGTTACAGTACTTGAAATTGTAATCAATGACTCACATATTACTCAATGAAAAGGCCATTATATATCTAAGTAATTAGCTACATTACTAATTTCTGCAACAGGTAACTGCTAAACTGATTACTCAGTCAAGAAAAAAAAGTAAATCTGCAAATATTTTAATATTCAATAAATCATTTTGTCAATTTTCAAGCAGAAATGCTTAACAACTGACAGATTTGTATACTTTTGTTTAGTGTTTTACTAAACTTAATGTGTCTTCTGGTTTTGGACAGTTGGTTATATAATTTAAAAAAAACTGTCTTAATGGATAACCTCCAGCTGTTAGTGCGCACTGTTTGTCATTTTCTTACAAAAAGTGATGCACCGAAATTAGTACATATCTCACATAATGATGAGCCAGTACTTTGTGCAGAAGCCATGTATGCTGAAAGGCTTTGATCACATGACCATTGCATTGATGGTAGTAAAAAAGGAAGCAGTCCTCCAGTTAGAAGGCCGGTTAGGGTGGTGGGAGGGTCACAGCACACAGGACTTTTCCTAGGAGGCCAGCGTTTGGAATTGTGTATACCTTGCCATGTTTCTTTTCCTAAACCTAACCACATAAACTTTAAGTTACTTACAAAACTTAATGCTAAGTACGTGATGTCATTGTGGGATGCAAATTTGGAGAATATCATAGAAATTGTTGTATGAGGATACACTGATCACTTTGTGCTGTGGGAATATTAATATTTCTCTCGTATTTTGTTGTATATAGGCACACATTTTTTGCCTTCTGTCTAAACACAGTAATGCTTATTGCCTAAAAGTGGCACTCACTTTTTGTTTTTACCTCCAGACAAAATGATGTAGCTTAATGGTTGGCTTATTGGCTTATTCTCTGACTGTCCTGATGGACATTGAAAAATGAGACAAACTTGAAAAATGAGACAAACTTGAAGAAAGGCAGACAGTTAAATAACAGATTTAGATTATATAGGTTATAGATTGTAGGTCACAATCTATTCAGTGCAGTTAAGGTGATTAATCCTCATGCTAACCCAGTTATGCATAGCACAAAACCCCAATTCAGCCACTTTGGTTGCATGATCAACTGTATCAGATCAAAAGCGTCTCCAGTTGACCGTGAATGGCATGCTATCTGTGAAATGCAATTAAGCCGTCTTGCTCAGATTTCTCCTCTCCTCTTGGCAACAACATGGCTATTTTTTCTCTGCCACCACTTCCCTCTCTTTCTCACACACTCACGCTCTCTCTCTCTGCTTGTTGCCTGGCAACCGCGCTCGTAAATGTGATCCCACTTGTCTGCGATTGGCTGAGAGGACGGCCGATCCATGTCAGAGTGAGAGCGAGAAAAGGGGGAGACATGCATGCATCACACACGCAGGAGCTATAAACAAATATCACACATCTGAAAAGAGTATTAACCTCACGCATGCTCTATAGGGCAAAACCCACTGCCCAGTGTTCCCATTGCATGTCATTTCAACAGGCTGAACCGTACATGCATGTATTTGCATGTGTGTGGTCACAATTGCTTCTGCAGTGCCTTCATGTTTACATACACATGCCAGTGAGATAATGTGCATGCATGCCAGAACTGTATGTGTAGGGGCTAGAATGTGTGTGTGTGTGTGTGTGTGTGTGTGTGTGTGTGTGTGTGTGTGTGTGTGTGTAGTGGTATTAACTAGCAGTTGGTCCTTGCAGGGGGGTGCCAAGCTGCGAGCTGAATAAGGGAAACCACTCTTGCTGAGTTGCATGTGTGTCTGTTTGTATGCACTGTGTCTGTGTATGTAGCTGTGTGAACTTAAGTGGCCTCACATCTGAGTGTTACCTCTCTTCCTCCCACCCAGGGAGTCATAAGTGCAGCCAGCATGGAATGCCCTGCCAGGCAGCAAGCTAGTTAATGAGGGAGTGTTGAATACCGTTTTATTCTCCCGAGTGAACACACACACACACATGCACAAACATACGCGCATGCATGCACAGACATACACAGCAGGCAAGCTTTAAAGCAAAGGCAAACAAGCAGCATTTTTATTAAAGTTTAGTTATTATAGTGTTTTCACAATTGCCCTCTGCAACAATATGCCTCAGCACGTTGTCTGTCACATAAATTACAAAATGATTAACAATTACATTATGCCAAATTAAGCCAGCTGTAACAACTGTACACCAAATGTAACGAGCAAGAGTGAGTAGTTAGCTAAAAGTTATGGATACATGGTTGACACAGTTAACTAAAATTAATGGTTATATAGTAGAAACAATTTGCTAAAAGTAATGGGTTAAATAGCTGGAAGTAATAAATATATAACTAAAATGGCTTAAGATACATGGTTGATATAGTGAGTTTTAAGTAATGGATAGGTATTCATGTTAAAAGTAGTTAGATCAAAATAATGAAATAATATGCTAAAAAGCAGATAACCTACATAATCAAAATTGTTAGCTAAAAGTAATGGATACATGGTTGAAATAGTTAGCTAAATATAATGTCTTGGATAAATGGTTAAAAAAATGATAGCTAGAAGTAATGGCTATATAGATGAAATATTATGTTAAAAGTTGTGGGTACATGGTTGAAATAGTAAGTTAAAAATGATGGATACATGGATGATAATAGTAAGTTAAAAGCAATGAATGCATGGTTGAAATATTAATCTAACAGTGATGAATGCATGCTTGAAATAGTTAGCTAAAAGTGACGGATACATAGTTGAAATAGTAAGTTATAAGGGATGAATACATGGTTGAAATATTAAGTTAAAATTAAAAGTACTAAATGCGTGGTTGAGATAATAAGTTTAAAGTGACGGATACATGATTGAAATAGTAAGTTAAAAGTGATAAATGCATGGTTGAAATAGTAAGTTATGTGATAGAAACATAGTTGAAATAGTTAGCTAAAAGTAACAGAGACATGGTTGAAACAACTAAAAATGCAAATAACATCAAGCAAACAACAAAACCCACCTAACCAGTGACAGTAATATTGCATAAAAATGTATTGTAACAATGTCATTAACCTGTAGTTAATAGTCTTTAGAAATATCCACTAAAAAACAATTACAGCAATCACACTTAAAGGTTAGGATACACGGTGTGAAGACAAAGCGAGAGGAAGAGGTGTGATTGAGATGGTTTGGACGTTTGCAAAGGAGAGATGTTGGGTATATTAGGAGAGGGATTCTGAAGATAGAGCTGGCATGCAAGAGAAAAAGAGGAAAGCCAAAGAGCAGTTTTATAGATGTGTTGAGGGAGGAAATGCAGGTAGTTGGCGCAACAGAGGAGGATGCAGAGGGCAGGAAGAAATGGAAACAGATGATCTGCTATGGCGACCTCTATTGGGAGCAACCCTAAAGATGAAGACATTTTGGGACATGAAGAGTGGTGTTGATGAATCTGACAGGGCTGTGGGTTATGAGTTTAAAATAAAACGCTGGGAACAACTGACTTTCTAATCCACAGCAAAGACACAGGCCTGCCGTTGAAGACTTCCTCACAATTCTCCACAACAGTCTTCTGTCCGTTTTTATTACTTGCTTCACTCAATGCTGTCTCAACCATGGACTTCTCTGTCTTTTCATACACTCATCACTCCGTTCGTCCGAGGTCTGGGACAATCCTCAACTGTTGCTCTGCATCACTCCACCACCATTTATACACATTAACTATCAATCTCCACACAGCGCCACTGTGCCTCAAATTTAAGTTTCTCTATTCACAGGAAATCAATGTCCTCCTCTTCTTTCTGTCAAGTTTTAAATGCCCTGTATGTAGTAGTTTAAAACACCAATAAACTATTCTCAAATTAAAATTCCTACCTTGGTAAAATGACTGTAAACACACAAGACCACGGTCAGGAACACTGGCAGCCGCTATGTCACACCAGTGGTATTATTAGTGGTAATGTTTCTCAAAATCAAAACCACATTTCCCATAAACTTCATTGCTTCCTGCCCCCAAGCTCCTTCCTTTGGCTTCACCGAAGAAGATAAACATGTTGGAAATGAGTTTTCCAGCCTATTTTCTCTCCTTTCTGAAGCTGAGATAAACCTTAGCCTTGTTTCTGCCCACTTGTTTCGTGGATAAACTAAAATGAATCACTCTTGTTTTCTTTATGTAGCTGGAGATAATTTTACATCACCAAGTGTATAGGGTGTGATAAAAAAACAACAATCTGCCTGTTTGGCATCATCAGCCAGAAAATTATGGAGCAATGTGGCTACATTGGATGCAGTGTTGCACTCTTTAATTTGGGCCTTTTTGACTCACAAACAATGCATTTTTACATCCCTCAAAATTGTACTTTTCTGAAATGCTCTCAAGAATGCATAAAAACTACCAGATAATTATATGAATAAAACAAGTCAGATGTTCTCAGTGACTTTACTTAGATTTATTTAGTTAGATGTCTGCATTGAGTGCCGCTGGGCCACAATCACATCATTATTTTGTATATAATCTCTGATAACAAACATTTAGTGGATGCATACCATTCAAGTTTGTGTAACACTTAACATCCATGTCTGTAAAAACATGGATGCATCACAGACATCTTCCCTCTGCCAAGATCTATACAATCAGCACAGTTCCAAGAGGGACACCCAAGACCAGTGTCACCAATTCAGTATCTGAACAAATGTCTCCCCTTCTGTTCCTGAGTTATGACAAAGTGTTTTTGCAGAACATTATAATGGACACATTAACTCTGACCTTGGACCACCAAATTCTAAGCAGTTCATTGATGAGTTCACGTGGATGTTTGCGCCAAATTTGAAGATATTCCCTCAAAGTGTTGGTGAGATATTGTTTTCAGGAGAATAGGACTGATGGACGGACATAATGCCTTCGGCCAATGCTATCGCCCAGTGCGGAGGCATTAGGCCATTAGGCCATGCGGCAGGAGTCCCTCTGACTTTTCAGTAATTGGCTAGAATTTATTAGAATTTATTTGTGAAATATATGCTTCTTATAGTTATGTATATATATATATATATATATATATACATAGCATTTGTGACTCATATAAAACCTCTTTATTTTTCATCTTTTTGAATTTCCTTGACATAGTGGTTGAAACTATTTTACTATTCCTATCTATGATGCCAAAAATGGTTTGGTCCTTCATGCTACTATGAGATCAAAAGTTTGACTTTCGGCCGGCCTCTCCCCTCTCACCAGTAAAAGTTGAAAATGTCCCGGCATCAAAAGTCAGAAAGTTATCATGATCATAGGAGTTTTGTCATCTTGAAAAGTTTGTGTCTGGAACAAGTGGATCCAATGTTGGTTCGAAAAACAGGCACAAAAGTAAAAGTACGTTTTCATATTAATTTTCTCCTTACCTAAAAAGTTTGTGATCTGTATCTTTCGATCTTTTGGAGCACCTTAAGCTTTATTGATTTCCGCCACAAGAAATGGTCTTATGTTGCATTCATGTGATGTGGGAACACCTGAGTTTCCAAGTATCCAGTACAGAACCTGTTGTTCAAGTATATGTCTGTTGTTGTTATTCCTGCTGTTTTAGTGTCTTTTTGGACATTTCTGATTGGTATCCCAAAACTGACTTATTTCAATTCATGTTTAAAATGCAACCAACCCTGTCTTGGAGAATACACTGTTCTCTTCCAACTGTCATTTTACTGCATTTCAAGTCTGAAGCATAAAGGGTGATTTTCGTATCAATATGCACGGGAGCGTGTGTGTGTGTGTTTGTGTTTGTGTGTGTGTGCATGTGTATGTGTGTGCATTAATAAGATTTATGATATTCATTATGAAACCTTGCATTCAGATGCAGCCGAGAAGCCTGGTAATAAAAGCACCAGACATTCTGTACCATCAGATCATCATCCTCATCTCATGCACACACACACACACACACACACACACACACACACACACACACACACACACACACACACACACACACACACACACACACACACGGTGGCGCTTTACAGCTCTCCCTGGTGCCAAGTGTGCATAGTGAGAGTCCTGGGATTGACCCAGGTTTTACTGCTGCTACTGCAAAGAGAGTATGTGGAGTTGAAAATAGAGAGAGAGAAAGAGAGAGAGAGGTCTATAAAGAGATGCATCATTATTATGAAACTCATAGACAACACCATAATTGTCATCATGGGAACAAAGAGAGAGAAGTTAATGAGTGAAACAGTAAAAATGGAAAAGAGGTGCAAACGCTTTTCTACAGAGATTCATATAATGTTTCCCCTCCACAGTATTAAAAGACAAGCACAGCTATGACCTCTCTCAGTACTGCTCATGTTGCTAACTTAACTTTACATACTGTATTTAAAGTCGAAACCTGTTACAGGAATTGAGAACCTTCTGATGAGATGAATCTAATAACACTAGAGCTACAACACCTCAAAGGTAAAAGGGTGCAGGGACGAGTAAACATAAACTGAAAGTATGATGCCAAATATTCAGTAGCTCACACATCATCATCACATTGTCATGTGGTCCTCGCCATGCAAGACATCATAACAATGGCATCCTTGCATGGCTGAGGAGGAAGAGGGTGGTGGCAGAAAATTGCATCCATCATCCAAAAATGCCCAACATGGCTGGTGTGGCACAAATGAACAATTATATGAGTTTTTTCAACTTTGTTTTCCTTTCTCAATATCTTTGCCTATGCAGGCTATACAGTCTGCAGTAGTCTGTGGTTCTTGTACTCTGGTTGCATCACACATATGCCCTTTATCACAGTGTCATATCAGACAAAGCTCTGGGGCCGGTTAGCAAAATGAGAAAAACAATAACACTACAAGATCTCACTCTGACTGCTGTGCTCTCAAAAGGTCATACAAACTTAAACTGAAGCTAAAAAGTGTCTTTTTTTCATCATCATCATTGTGCCTGTTTCAGATTAATATAAATAAAATCATCTGCACAGAGAGACAAAACAGAGTCTGTGGTCTAACTCAATCATGACTCATCAAAAAGGCCAGTTAGACCAATAAATCAAAACTACTGATGTAACATCGGCCTAATTTGGACATGTTCCCTTTTATGTGGTTTCAGCTTTTTCAGCAGAACTTTCTCAAACAATTTCCAGCATGAAGAAAAAGTGACACAAAATCATTACTGTAAAAAGTTTAAAATGAAGCAAGGATATATATATATATATATATATATATATATATATATATATATATATATATATATATATATATATATATATATATATATATATATGCATGAGTGTGTGAATATGTGAAAATGCCATGTGTGACAGTCTCTGAAGCAAAGATCGAGAGGAGTTGTTTACAGTGCAGAATAGACAGGTTATTACTATTATTAAGGATCACCGCTTGGTTAGTGATTGTGGCAACAGACACCACACGCTAAAAGCTTTCACTATGGTATGATATCCCTGGCAGACGGCATAGTTTAAAATTTTGCAATGATATAATACACCGCTGGGAGGCATCAGTTTGAAACGCTGACAGTGACAATGACATATAAGGAGCTGAAGACTCCCTATGGGGCGGACAAAAGAGGTGGTGGATGGATCCAACAAACCCCAGACTTTTAACCAGGAGCCTGCTGTTTGCTTCCTGTATGAATGTTAAGCCAAACTGTGATGTTTTTTTTTTTCTAAACCTAACCATGTGCTTGTGTTGCACAAGGAAATAACACATACAAGATGTTTTTACCAGTGTTTATTTACAAAAAGACTACATGAATCTAAAGAGCCAAAAATGTACATTTCCTCTGAAAAGGGAAGTGTGTTTTGAAAAGGCGCAATGCATTTAAGAGGCATAAATTGACCAATCATCTGGGAACATCAACAACACATGCAGGAAGATGCCTAGCACGTTACATGCAGGCGTGAACGCCACTGACCAAGTGGCAATATCTGACGAGCTGGGATAGGAATGTGTTGACCACACACACACACACACACAAACAGGGCCTCTGGCGTGTTGTGTGTTTACTTATTTTACTGGTATGCTGTCTCATACACACACACACGCATGCAGCCAGTCCGCCCTGGGGAAAGTGAATGTTTGGGCTATAAGAGGGGAGTAAGGAACACATCTGAAAGTGCACTCAAATTCACCTCTCACCAGGGAATTGACAAACACTCACACATTTCCTCCTGGATTTCACCACTTGCTAAATCTTTCTGTCTCACACACACACACCATCAAAAATGCAAGAAAAAACGTTTCCATCACCCTCCATATTATATCCTTAAACTTTTTCAGCTTTAGAACACAACAGAAAATATCAGGTGCCCAAACACTGGGTCCAGCAGAAAATCAGGCATGGACGTGATTCAGCAGAACAAATAAACCACGAGTCGCACTTTAGCGGGACTATTTGCAATTGGCCACCTGACACAGTATGTGATCTAACGTGTAGCTTTGTTCAGTATGTGTGCCATCACTTGTGCAGGATTTTAAATTACTACACAGAAAACAGTTACAATAAATACTGTAACATAACATGTTAACCTAGAGCCACACATTTTTAGACATGTTTGCTACATTTTTCTTTATCTCTGGGGAAAATTTAATCTGAAAGTTGCTGTGTTTACAAATATTCTTCCATTCTTCCGGCCCATATCCTTATCCAACCCCTGGGGAGATGGTTAAAAGGGAAAGAGAGACAACCCAAGAACAAATTAAAGCAAACTCCATCCAGCAAAGCTTTTTTCACATTATGATGTATAAAGTTTTAACCCGACTAAGAATCTACAGCCATGCTAGCAGCTCACTGAAGTTGTACTATGGCACAGCAGTGCTTTAAATTAAATGCTAATGTCAGTATGCTAACATGCATAACATAGAAAGGCTTTTTGTAACAATGTTATTACAATTTGCCCTCAGGGGAACATTAGTTTACCGAATGACAAGGCATTCTAATATGTATTTCACTCAAAATCACAAATGTCAACTTCATGGTGGTCCACAGGGTAAGTCAGGGATCACCAAAGGGAGAGAGATTCATCCTCTGGGGACCACGTATGTCTGTACCAAATTTCATAAAAGCAGGATGCGGGGTTTCAGCCACAACTTCACCTATTTCCAAGGTGCATGGAGAAGGGAAAGAAGTCTAAAGAATTCAGATCTCCAGCAAGTGTTGTCTTTTCCTGATTTTAAAGGCAGCTTTACAGCAAGAGTGCAACTAATGCTCTTTTTTTTCTTCATGTTGATTGCTTATTCAATTAATTCATTATTTTGGTTAAAAATGTCAGAATATCATTTGATTGTCTCTGTATCGTTTTAACAAAGTGCTGCTGTAATTTGAAATGTCTTTGTACCAAGTTTCATGACAATCCATCTAATATTTCTGTCTGGACCAAAGTGATGGACCGACAGACATCTCTAGAAAAAAAAACCTCAAGTTTGTCTCTCTTTCTGCTAAAAATGTTCCAAATAAACAGAGGAAAAGAGTTTTTATCAGTTATGTAGCAATACATAACTAACAGAAACTGTTCCAGAGTTTCATGACTGTTGATAAAGTGCTTCAGTAAGCATTATGTGTGCTTATGAGTGTAGTCATAAAACATTATGAATGCATCATAATTCACTAAGAATGCTCCCATAATGCATTATAGATGTGGTCTTCATACACAGTATTACCAATATCATCAGTGGCTATGCAGTGGATTGTAAAAAATACAGCCACCATGACTCCCAGAAATATTCAAAATCCAAAAATAATATTCAGAGAGCCATTTTTTTTCCCTTTTTCCAACACGCTGATGAAGACAATTCACTTCACATAAAATTTAGTTGACATGCTGACTGGAAACGCAGCCAACACAGGCTCATAAATGGGAGCGTTGGTACAAGAGCAGAGCACAGGATCATCAGTACCCTTTGGGCTCGATTCACACACACACACACACACACACACACACACACACACACACACACACACACACAGCTGTAATAAGTGGCACATTGATATAGCAAATGGCAGGAAGACAGAGAGCATTATTATTGGTGCTGTCTTCTGCCTCCATCCATTTAACAAATCTATTAGAGAACATCACACACTGAGAAAGAGCAGCGATTGTGCAGCAATCTGACAAATGGACTCCAGCAGGAATGACTCATCAGTATGAAAAGTACAAAGAGCCTCTGATGCACAGACCGCATCTTTGTGCCAACATCATTTATGTTATATTTCTGCCTCTGTGTGTGTGTGGCAGTGGTAGCGGCATGTGTAATGAGCTGACAGAGCTTGGTGATTTCCTGCCTGGCCTGTAAAAGCAGCACGAGCTTCTTCCTGCATCCTCCTCTGTAGGATCCCACCTGGGGCCGCACACACACACACACACACACACGTCAGCATCACATAGACTGTCTGGCGACTGCAACTAATAAGTCACAACAGAAGGAGAAAATCCCTGTGTTACAGATTCTCTCCTCTCTTCCCACAGTGGTACGATAGTATTCATATGGCCTTCAGCGGGCGGTGAGTGTTTGTCTGACCCTCTCAGCTCTCAGCCCACACTCCATTAAAACCAGCGTCCAGCTTTAAGCCCACGCAGGGAATATCAAGAGTGTCAAGCCAAAAGCACAAAATACAATCCATTCACCATAATTCTATCAAGTTCAGTGAGTTTTTTTGGCTGAGTGTAGCACAGGAAAAAAATATATTGTTGAGCATTCAAAATATCGAGGATGTGTGTGCAGCAGGGGCAGAGAAATAACTCTCATAATGTCATGGTTGCTTCATTATGGACATTTTAACTAGTTGGAAATGTGGTAAGTTGCTATAAACCAGTCAAAACATTGTTTGAAGGTACATTTTTACGCCTCCTTGGAACATTTCCAACACTTCCCTTGTTCTGGCTAGCTAACAGAGTTGCAGTGACAAACAGCAGCTTTTTAACAATTAAAATGCTTACCTGAACACAAACCCCAACACAAAGTTAGCTCAACATGTAATGAGAAATGAGTTGCCAAAACATCAACCTGCGCCACAAAATCAAAGTGCAGAAGTCGCCCCTTACTCAAGTGATGTAGTCGACTGTTTAAAATTGCTTGCATTGTTTGCAGACTGCAAAATTACAGAAGTAATTTACCAATATCAAGAGGGTTCTCACATAACACAAGGCTCTCTATGCAGAGAGATGCACATACTTCAGAAATTATTCATTATTAAAATTACATCAATGTTTTAACAAAAAAAAACTAAAAAAAAGACAGATTTCAGGATTCTGATGCTTCATACATAATCAAATTTAAAGGTATACTGCAGGAGTGACGGTTACTGTTTGTTAACGCATTTGCTACCTATAGTCAAAGCAAAAGCTAACTCCAGGTTTGGCATGTTTGGCATTTGGCCTTGCTATATTTGTGTGTTTTTTGGCAATTTACCTCTTGGATGCATGCTTCTTACAGTCTGGCACCTGCCTGCTACCTTTTAATAAACCTCACCTGAGTGCTTTGGGTGTACACACCCATAAATGTCCCAAATTAGAAAGAAAATAAGAAAATACTGACAGAGGGCAGAGTCTCTACAGATAAATACACTGGGACACACTGAGAGTGAGTCATAAGTGATAACTGAGGGAGATTACTTTTGTTTGACATTGTTTTTAAAGGAAAAATCCTGCATCATATACCTTTAAATATCTGACAAACTGGCATAAACTGTTACCAAAGAGCTGTTTCTACCAAAAATACATGTATCTGCCTCCAAATACACATGTTGTTTACATCACACTAGAATGCAAAATGAGCTTCCCATTGTATTGGAAAGTCTCACAAAATATATCCTGTTCCAGAAATAGCTTTTATTGACCTCTCTGAGATACTTCCATCATTTTTTATTTTTTTTTGTCTCTGTAAACAATGCTGTGCCACCGCTTTGAAGTTTGGGACAAAGTGTGCCTTTAGGCTGTTGGAAAGACTTTCATCATCTACAGGAGAATTTAGCAGGCTGCTAGATAATATCTCAACGACATAATGAGATTCCTAATAGTGCTGCCATGTGGAGGGCGCTTCACAAGAACAAAACACAACACAGCATTGGCAAAGAGACATGGTAGCTCTCTGAACACACACACACACACACACACACACACACACACAAACACACACAGCTGTTATCCTACCTCTGGTGTTGGTAGCCATGTCTGCCACCTTCTGAAAGGCATCCAGGAAGGCCACAGCAGCTAGAACCGTGGTTCTAGATGAAAAGAAAACACGTTACTTTGGATACATTTGTATTATAGTAATGATTTGCACATTGAATGCTCAGGTTTGGCACTGGAAATGCAGTGCAGGCATATTTAATTTGGTCATAGACTTTAAAAATTATAGATTGTATCTGTTAGTATGTTGTTACATCCTGTTGATATAAGTTTTATTCACCTCTGTAACCTTTAACTCTCTGCCCACATCTACAAAATGGTATCAAACACAGAATTATTCTCTTTGCATATTTTATGTAAATACACTTTTTTTAAAAAAAAATTTTGAGTTCATATTAAAAGAATACATGTACCCCATAATTTTGGTAAGATTTATCAAGTGGCAGCCCATGATTTACGTGATGTCATATGGTGGGCTAAAGGCTTTTTTCTTCGATCCAGAAAAAAGTTAATTATTATGCAAATCACCAAACCTCTGGAACTCATAGAATTAACTATTGGAGTCAGTGTGAGTCTTTCTTTTTCCAAAAATATTTCATTCAGTGCACAGTAAAATATACTCTAGAAATTATTTCTCCATAGTCAAACACAGTTTGGAACACTTTGGAAAAACTGTTGTTATTATTTACTTATTTATGTTTTTCTTGTCAAAGAAACCTACCGGAGCTGGGAATGCAGCTTAGTGGCCTTGGCACTGAAGTCCTCCCACACAGGATAGGAGCACTGGCAACACAGAGACAACAATACTTTTTAATGTGTAATTAATATAAAAAAAGATATTACATATTGAATAAAAAAAATGTATCTGGCATGGCGAAACAGGTGCCAGGAAAAAGACAAGATACTTCAAATGTGGGGAAACATTTTGAGGAAGGCACTATGATGACACTTTTCTGGACTGATGAGGTCAGTAGTCTGAGGTGGCTCTATAAACACGTATGTTACACAGTGTCAGTGTTTCTCAGCCAATTGATTGGATTTACTAAAATTTCAAGGTCACATCACTTTGCTTCCATCTTTAAATTCTAGAGCACAGTGTTTTGTTTGGACCGGATACTGAACCACATTAAACTGACTCCTTGTCTCCTTCTGGTGTATTATCATTCCTCTGTTCCTTGTTCCTCTCGCTTCCTTGATTTATCTTGGAGCTACACTTCATATACAAAAGTAGTTCCTGGCTAAGCCAAATCATGAGAAATGCACAGTACACTAGCTTGGAAACACAACAGTGTGACATTTACAGTACATTTACTCAATGACTAATTGCACTTGAGTTTTTTCAGTTTATAATAATTTATACCTCAACTCAATTTTGACCCCGCTACATTGTTCTGACAATATCTTAGTTATTTTGCAGATTAAAACTTTATTAAAATATGAACAATTGTTACGGGTTGGTCAAAGAGTATATACTGTACAGTAGGTTAAATATGTAGCTAAACAGTTACTGTAGTCAACAGATTGATCAATTAGTTGACCAACAGTTATTTCTTGAAGTCCTCCTCAAAAATGTGCTTTTCTTCTTTTTCGTTACTTTGAAGTTTGGGTGTGTGCAGAGTTTTGGTTGGACTACTGAACGGGCCTCCCAGGCACAAGTCAAGGGCCCAAAGTGTCAGGCCCCCCCTGGCCTTAATCTGCAAAATGTCACTCACATTAACACATAATGAGCACGAAGAGAATCAAAAGAGTCAAAAAATGACTACAAAGAGACCTAAAACCACAAAAAGATGCAAAAGATGAAGAGAGTATTCTGAATAATGACTAGTTTAATTAACACTTTTGCATTTTGCTAATAATACATTTGTAGTTTCACTTCAGTGTTTTGTTTTTAATTGCACTGAATAACAGTTCATCTATTCCCCCTTATATAAACATTTCTGCATCTCACGCTTTGTTCTCCTCCTGTACCTCTTTCCCATTTACAGCTTCTGCCGTCACCCCAATTTCCTATTCTCTCTTCCCAAAAGCACACACACACACACCCAACTCTCTGCTCCATTGGCACCCCACATCTCCAGCTTATTTTCACACTCTCTCCACCTCTTCCTTCATCCCCCAAAACAGCATCCTCCCTCCCCTCCTCTCCTCTTCATGCAGCCTTCTAATCCAGCCACCAAAACACACACACACACACACACATATATACTGATCACTTGACAGCCACTGGCATCAGGCAGCATCAAAGGGTCTGACTGGAGCAGCAAGGATTGCTAACACAATTCGAAGCTGAAGCAGTGTTTCTAATGGATGCTGCTCCCCCCTCTTCCAGCCACCCCGCCTGTAGACAGGATGACTGCTCTATCACACACCCCCAGCCTCAGCACATATTACATTATACTTGATCCAGGTTAACCTATAACCCTGTTAAGTGCCTGCAAATTGTGTGCATGGGGGTGGGTGGTTGTATTATATTTATAGTGTATAGTATGAAGTCCAAATATCAGGAACAGAAACAGAAAATCTGCCAAAATGTAAGAAAGAAACTTAAGGAAATGCAGAAAATAATGAAAAAAAGCAAAGAAGGACAATAGGGAGGAAATGTGTGTGTTTGTGTGCGTGTGTGTGTGTGTGTGTGTGTGTGTGTGCGTGTGTGTGTGTGTGTGTGTGCCGGGGGTGGGGCATCCTGTAGTGATGTCAGACTGGCACAGGCAGTAAGGGCTGTATACTCTTTGATCTGGCCTGTTTGATGTGGTTTAATTTGGTCTGAAATCACAGTCCTATTTCCCCTTGGTACCAAGAGCAACCCCCTCCTCCATCCACCATGCACACACACACACACACACATACACACACACACACACACACACTCATCCTGCTCCCTTGCCTTGCAGGTTGTTTGAAGTGCCCTCCGCCCTCCTCCTTGCACACACACACACACACACAAACACACACACACACACACACACACAGATTCATACACACCCACTAGCAGCCCTGCATCTCATTGGCATATTTCAGGTAAAAGAGCCTGGTGGCAAGTGACCAAGTGATGATTGAGTGTGTACATTATGTGTGTGTGTGTGTGTGTGTATGTATGATTGCTTCCTGCTCCTGTACCTGCAGGTCTTCCCCCACTGTGTCAGTGTGCTGCTGTGAGGTTCTGTAAGGAGCCAAGACATGGATGATTACCTGGAATATTTCACTTTGACCAAACCAAATTAAAAGTCACCTGCTAAACTCAGTTTAATGTGATGGTGTAGAGAAGTAATGCAGCAGCACTGTGAACATGATAAAACTAGAATTACAGCCTCGCGAACTAGTCGTTACAGTTTACAGCTATGTCTGTCCAGACTCATAGGTAGTCATGCTTTGAATGTTGCTGCAAAGACATTACATATTCTAAAGCATGGATGCTGCACATCTTCAACCAGGCAGCACAGAAGATCTCTACAATCAGCACAGTTTGAAGATGGACGCTCGAGACTGGTGTCACCAATCCAGTATCTGACCAAATGTCGTCCCTTCTGTTCCTGATATATGACATTGATTAATTGCTAGAAAACGTTTTTTTTAGAACATTATGATGTCACAGTGAAGCAGGCCTTTGATCTTTTGGATATAAAATGTC
The DNA here is from genome assembly GCF_026936395.1 of Plectropomus leopardus. Classification (NCBI taxonomy): domain Eukaryota; kingdom Metazoa; phylum Chordata; class Actinopteri; order Perciformes; family Serranidae; genus Plectropomus; species Plectropomus leopardus. Next base: position 38,570,302 of record NC_142176.1, on the reverse strand, counting down.
ATCACCTCACCATTATATCCTAATAGACATTTGTGGGAAATTTTGTCATAATTAGCACATAAAGTCCTGTGTTATGACCATATTTTTTTTAGGTCACAGTGACCTTTGACCACCAAAATCTAATCAGTTGATTGTTCAGTCCAAATGGACGTTTATGCCAAATTTGTAGAAAGTCCCTCAAGGTGTTCTTGGCATTCACAAGAATGGGACGGACAGATGGATTAAGGGATGAACAGACTGACAATATCACCATCTGTGCAGTTTGTTTTTATTTACCTCAAACAATCAATAAATGCACCGACTGTACAAACATTAACAGCAATGTAGCTGCAACATACTCACCGAGTCTGTGTGTGGGACTGTGCCTTTGTCTGTATTTGTGTTCTGTGCAGACTTGAATTGTCTGAGACTACACCAGAGACTAGGGTGACCATATTTTCACACCTCCAAACCAGGATCCTTAAGCGGATCGCACATTTATGCACAAACACATGGATGTGCTCATGATTGCACTGTAGATGTTTTCATCAGGTACATGGACAAATATTTCAGCACTCGGCACACAGTTATCATTTGGGACAGAACCACAGCAAGAAAAAAAAAAAGGTTTTGTCTCCAAAAATCCCAATCCCATATTTGATTCTTTTTGCTACTCAGACAACTGCAGAGGACATTTATTAAAAAAAGATGATATGAAACTTGCAAATTAAATGATGAAGTGTTAGATTCTAATAAAATGTGCTGTATTACATCTAGTATGCATGGTAAACCCCACGAAAACCTTTGATTTCTGAGAACAACCAAAGACATCAAAGACTTTGGCTCTAAGGGTACTCAGGTCAGATCATAAATTCAGTCAATCTCTGGTGCACAACGCAAATATCATAATTAATTATTTTCAACACTCCTTTGATGTAAAGTTAAAGATCTGTGTGGTGAAATTGTGGGAATAATCATACAAAGACAGGGCCTGTTTGTCCAACCTCAGTGGTCTGTTTTGCAAATTCTTTTGAAACATTTCATTTAAGAAGGTTGCAAAGCTCTCAGCCTGCGTGCTCCATGCTCCATAAATGTGTCTGTGAGTGTGTTTGTCTCAACCAGAGAGCTCAAAGGCCGTGGCGAGAACCACAGCGCTCACATGATTGTAAGACTTGAAATATCACGATGGCCGAGGGGCAAATACATCAGCGTGTGAGAGACAGACCAGGAGACAGTGAGTGTGAGAAAAAGCTTTTGGATTGTATACTATTACATCACCACTTCCTGTGTCACCAGAAAAGTCAGCGGGGCATGCATGATTACTTCTTGCGCACCCACACACATACACATACGGAGCCAGACACAACCCGATTCAACTCTGTATAAAAAATATATTACAACTCAAAATGTATCCAAGCTTTTTTCCCTCCTTGGTTTTCTGTATCAATTTAAATACTAGGCATATCAGATTTAGGCACTCAGTGTTTCAAAGGGTGAACACAACCATGATGTTTTTTCTATGCTGAAAATAGGCAATATTCCCTGCTTTCTACCCTTCACCTTTCCTTCTTACGTTACACCCTCCCTTCCTTCCCAATTTCTTATCGCTTCCTCTGTCATACTGAAAGTGACGAGCTGTGGTGCTGCAAAGAGCTGTGGAAATGGCAGCGTGACAATCAATCACACCTTCTGTAGTGTTTTTATGCATAAACTGAAATAGTAATCTATGACTTCTATTTCACTCATGGACCTCAACCCTTGGAGAAAAAGCTAGGGAAAAACTATATTTTTAATTTATCATAATAATATATTTAAAATGACGTTACAAAATTAGTAGATTTTTTTCTTAGCAATTTTCATAGGCCATTTCCTTTTTTGACTTTCTTTTTGCATTTTTCTTTCTTTTTTTTTTTTTTTTTTTTCTAATTATCAGGTAATTATTTTGTACTTTTTACTAATTTCTTGCTATTTTTGGGGGATATTTTTCTGTCAGTGCTGATTGCCTTCTTTCCATATTTTTGAAAAAAAAATCTCTTAAGTTTCAAAGAGTTAAACAACCATATAGGCAAGCAGCAAACTGCCTTTGGACAGAACGATTAGGGAGGCGCCTTGCAGCGTTGACACTTTTGGTCTGGCAGTGACTTTAGTCCCAACCTTAGGAACATTTTTAGACTCCTCCTCCCTTAGTTCTTCCTTCCTCCCTTCCTTTCAGTGACACTTTGTGATGTTCACAGAGGTATCTTGATAAATATATTTTGCTTCCTTTCCTATGTTCCTTTTTTACCCCACCCTTACTCCCCAATACATCTAGTGCTGCCTCTCCCCAACCTTAGTATTGTTCAATAAAATGGTTTACAAGCTCTGTCCCCTAGCTGATGATCACTGGCTATTAGCAACTGAACTCTCTGACTGCTTTTGCTTTTCCCTCCCATAATTTACAGACTTGCGGCATAGTAATAACATGTTTCAGCAGGGAATGCCATACATTGTACATTTCAGAATAAGCTGAAATAAGTGGTACTATATGTAAAGAAGTTTAAAGGAGCTCTACACAATATTCAGAGTAGGGCTGGGCAATATGGCTTGAAAATAATATCACAATATTTCAAGGCAACATCATGGTATGCAATATATATATAAATATTTTTAAATGCCCTAAAAACAAATTTTACAACTAAAACACAAAATTACTGACCTGCAGTTACAGTAAAGTTAAAAAAAAAAGTAGCCACTGTCATAAAAAAGTTGAATGTACTACTGTTATGACATTTGATAATTAAGGAAGTTAAATAAAGTACTTTTAAATTAAATAAAAAAATTATTTTTTTAAAAAAAAGTTGTTATAATTAAATAAATCAAAGCATAGTGCTTCTATTTTGAAGGACTTTTCTCAGGCCTAAAGCGTTCATGTTTTTGTTGTGGAATTCAAGTTTCCAGTCAACCGCTGGATGTAAGCGTTGACAGACGGTTAAACAGATATTGCGGCGCCTTTAACCGTGAGGATTTATTCACAGTGGACAACATAAGTGCACAACAGCTATCCAGATAGAGCAGAGAACAAAAATGTTGGTGGCTTATGAAAATGACATGACAATTTGCACACCATGTTCACGATATAGTCATGTTATATATCAAATGTGGAACAAGCCACAGTATATTTGATATATTGTCCACCACTAATTCAGAGTATTGATACAGACGGGTTTCCCACTCATTTATCTATTTGTGGCGGGCTACCACAACTAAATCATGCACTGCTACAAATAGAATTTTGAAGCTAGACTGGTTATTAGGAGCGATATTGGAAAATATAGCGCACAGAGACGGCACAGCAGAACATCAGGCGCATTGGAAGTGAAGCAACTGTATATTCTGCTGAGTCTAAAAATGTACTTTTACTTACAAACTGCTCCTGTCATCAATCCTTGTGATCTGATCAGCTGTGAATGGATCAAATATCCACCCTGCAAAGGAAAAACTGCTAATGAGAAGGAAAAAAAAGAACTCAAGGAGAGTTCTGTCTGCTGTGCTGTATTCATGCGCCCTAAAAAAATGTCAACATTTTGAGAGGGAGATGATACAGAGGGAATAAGCCAAAGAACATTACGCAAACAAATGAAGGATTCAACTAAGTCTGAACTGAAAACCAGGACTTAGATACAAACTACACAGATGAGAGGATGAAGTGCAGGTGGAGAAAAACATGGGAGAAGCTCAGGTGAGAGGAATAATGTGATGAGGCAGAGGAGCAGGCAGAGGAGCAGGCAGAGGAGCAGACAGGGAGCAGATTGGCTGGGAGAAACTGAGGAGCAGAGAGGGACTAAAGTGGCTGGTGCAGGACAGCTGTGTAGATGGGTGAAAGAGAGAAAGGCAGCACAGGAACACAGAAGGGGAAAATCACATTAAACAAGTTATCACCAAAAACCAAGAAAACATAAACTTCTTAATAATAAGTCAACTGACAAAGACAGTCTTTCTAATAAAGGCAGCTTAAATGAGTCTTATATACACTGGACCTGTTTTGTCAGAAGTGTAAAGACAGATAGCTAGGTTCTTAGCAACATTCATGAAAAATGCAACAGAAAAATGACAACAAGCATGCATGAGACAATGCTGTACAAGTTAATATAAGTTGATTTCTGTGTATCAACTCTTAAATAGACATTCATTTGATACATTTTAAAACAAAACACAGGAGGTTAACTTGTCCTACTAAACACCAATACAAACTATAAATACCACCATGCAGTAGTATGCCTCAATGAACCAGTTAAGTTGCAGTAACATCTTACATCCATATCTGTTAATCATGAATACTTCGCACGCATCTTCATCAAAGCAGCACAAGAGATCTATCTCTAAGATTAGTGTCACCACTTCAGTATCTGACCAAATGTCTCCCCTTCTCTTCCTGAGTTCCGATGTTCAGTAACAGTCAGACAATTCTTTTTGCAACACTCTGATGTCACAGTGAAATTGACCTTTGACATTTTGAATATCAAGTGTCATTATTTTATCATTTATTCTATTAGAATTGTGTGTATTTTTGTGATAATTAGTGTACAAATTATTGAGTTTTGTTCAGAAACATGTTTTGTGACTTTGTCACAGTGACCTTTGACTACCAAATTCAGACCAGTTCATTGTTAAGTCCAAGTGGATGTTTGTGCCAAACTTGAGGAAATTCCCTTTATTGCCTTCATGAGATATCGTGCTCACAAGAATGAGACAGACGTTTTCACAATGACATTCACCTTTGACATGTGGCCATTAAAATGTAATCATTCATCCTTGAGTCCATGTGGACGTTTGTGCCACATTTGAGGAAATTCCCTCTAGTGCCTTTGTGAGATATAGTGTTCACAAGAAAATGAGACGGACAGACAACCCAAAACCATATTTCCTCTGTCCTCAGCTATCGCCGGAGCAGGTGCATAAAACAGACATCAGATATGTCACGTACTACAATAAACATAACAAAATAACACCTCTCCACAGCAAGAAATTGAATTGAATTGAATTCAATTGAATTTTTATTTAAAAGGGACAGCATGTTAATAAAGATCATTAGAAAAAACAAATGTAAATATGCCGGAGTTAGTAGAACTGCTAATTTACATCTGTGGTCCCTTGGCAGGAAACAGACAATATAAATAAAGAAAGAAAAAGGAAAAAAAAACAAAAAAAAAAACAACAAATAACACAACAATTCACAAAAGTGAAAGAAGTCCACATCACGCAGAATATGAATGGAGCAAAAACAAAATGGCAACTCCTGATCAGGCTCCAACATGTTTGCATTTTGGTAAACCTGCACCAAGAAAAGTGATGCTGCATTTGTCTGTTTGCTGCACAGATAACAATCACCCAATTTACCTTTAACAAAACATTTATTCACGCTGATTATGGGATTATGAGATTTATAGACATTTATCTGCATTTAGTATGAGTGTGACACTTGTGTTTTCTTTAACGGAGTTATGACTGAGAAAAAGGGGGTTGTATCAATTAGGTTCTCTTATTTTGCTTGTATAAAAATAAAAAAGTAGGCAAAATGCGCTTTACCCTCCTCATGATCCCTGTCTTAAATCCAGCAGTGTACAGGGACCCTTCCATCTTCCTCTAACCCTCCAATAATAATCCCTCATCACTGATACCGAGCGATATATCAACTATTCCCTCCCATTTCCCTCTTACAGTCTTTCTTCCAGTAATCCTCCGTCTCATCTGGTCCTGACTTTAGACTCTGGGGTGCTGTCAATAGTCCTCTGGCCTAGTTCTCAGAGCACCACCAGTCCACCCAGTCTGCCCAGCACTCTATTGAGAGCTCCACTCCACCACTCACTACAGTGGATGAGAAGCTTACTGTCTCCTCTCATTCTTTTGTTCCCTTTGTTTCCCCCACAGCAAGACAGAAAAACAGAGGAAATCCAGCAAGGGAGACAGAGGGAGAGGGAGGACGGGTGGAGGCAGGCAGAGAGGGATGTGCGGATTAGCCCGATTTTTTGTTGTATAATCGAGCCAATTCACACGTTAAAAGAGAAATGCGAGAACCAAACAAAAGGGGCTAATTTCACAGTGCTTCAAATGCATAATCTACTGGCTGGGAGTTTTCAAAAAGAGTATCACACTCATTTTTATCAAGGTTGGGGATGGATGTATTGTCCATAGAAAAAAAAAACAATATTATTTTTCCCCACTTCTCCCAAAAAGAATGATGCTGTCTTTTGTCTGTTCTGTAGTCAGCCTCACCAGCCAATGATATAGTTTCCCTTACTGTACATACTGTAGATACTGTCTTGATGTAAAATACTCAGTACGTTTAAATAGTGTTAGAAAAAGATGAATTATTGTGTTAGCTCGACTAAAATTGGGCTTTTAAAATATATGTTAACATATTAGTCTGACTAAAATTGGACTAAACTGAATTTCTCGAAATCCGACTAACACACCCAGATAATTCGATTGGAAGTCGAGCTATTACGCCATCTCAGTTGGACTTCAACTGGACTCAGCATTCTGTACAATAGGGACTGTTTGTTACTAATGAGAATGGAAGAGGTGCTGCAAAACAGGTCAGGCATTAAAAAATGAAAGCACTAGGGAGGGACTTAGGTGAAGGACATTTTATATTATATATATTTCTTTATTTTTTCATCTTTACCTTCAACAATAGCTGATGGAGACAGTGGTAGCAGCAACTCCTCTATTCAGTGGAGTAAAATGACTTTTGATTTTTTTTTTTTTAATTTAATGGCTTCAAATCTCCATTGGTAAGTGCTGTCTTATGGCAAGGTAGAGTGGGGGAATTATTGAAAATATAGCATAGGCTACACTTAAACTTTATTTTTTTTAGGTGGCTTAAAACTAATCAGTTAAGGCAGAGTTTGCTCAGTGCTGTTTGATTACATGTACCTGATGCTGCGTTTTTCTACCCCGAAGCTATCGCAAATAAGCAGATTGTGATTGTGATTGTGATCTGGTCTATATTATAAACTGTGTAAATAATATAGTTTTATTGCAACTATCTGAAAGAGGGCATATCTTCACCTGCTGTGGTGGAGTTGGACACACTTCTGTCAGTAAATCGATTTTTGCACACCTATGTCGCCTTTGATTGTAAATAATGATGGCTAGTACAGTGGCTGTGATAGATTTAAACCTGCTGATGTTTTGAATATCTAGGTATCTCAATGCTTCTTGGAATGTTATTGTGAGAGGAAAAGTCACATAACATCATAACATCACTCAGTGGAAATGCAGTGATTGCACAATTGTGTTTTATCGACATTTCGAAAATATCGCTCAAGTTTTGCACAAATCTGGAATGAAAACCCACCTATCGGTTTCTTCAGAACACGATCGATCTTTCCTTACCTAAACCAAGCCGACTAGAAAGAAAATGGATGGATGGATGGATGGATGGATGACCAAGCCTTAACTATAGGGCTAGTTGTTTTTTATAAAAAACAGCTGAAGAGGAAATAATATGGAAGAGATTATGACACACTTGATATCAAGCTTTAAAATTTGGAAGAAAACTTGTATCACACAAAAAAGCATTCTGCAGTATGAGATAAGTGGAGTCATGATTCCCTCTACCATGCTGAGTAAAACGCACATCGGCTGGCACTTTGTTTCAAAGGGAAAAGGATCAGCATGCAGATGAGGAGACAGAGGCTGCCTCGCTGCATAATTGATGAAGTGCAGCAGCTAATTCCAATCTAAACATAGTGATGAGGGGGAAAAGGAAACCATCTGTGTGTTGTTGTGTCTCTGCGCGGCAAGGCCAGAGATCATAGACACCCTATCAGCAAAACATCTGCCCAATAGGACGTCTGCATCAGGTTTTGGGCAAAAAAAGTACTTAAGAACGTCATGTAATAGTTCCAGATGCGGCTACAACCATTTAGCTCTTAACCCATCTAACCTGAACTGTGACAGTAGCTGCAGCTAAGAAAAGTAGTTCATGGCAAAGAGCACCCCAGCAATTCAGCTCTGCACTTCAAGAAAGTTGCAACTATGAAAAAGACAAATAAAATTGCATTTGCCACCTTACAGTTGTACGCCTCTGTAAACCAGTAAAGCTGCACTTAAAGTTGAAATCCATTTCTGTCCAGACACATATGAAGCCATGACATCTGACAGTTATTAAAAATGGAAGTTACTGGAAGTGGATGTTTCTGCCAAATTTGAGAAAAACCCCTAAGACCCTCTTGAGATATCACATTTACATGAAAGAGATGGACCTCAAGGTCACAGTGACCTTGACCTTTGACCACCAAAATCTTATCAGTTCATCCTTGAGTCCAAGTGGATGTTCGTTCCAAATTTGAGAAAATTCCTCTCAGGCTTTCTTGAGATATTGCATTCACAAGAATAAGACAGACATGAGGTTGCGCTGATCTTGATTTAACCCCTAACATGTAAACAGTTAATCCTGGATGTTTTAGGCAAATCTGAAGAAATCTCCCCAAGGTGTTCTTGACATATTTCTTGAGAGCTTAATATTATAATATTGTAAGAGTGAGATAGATGCAAGTTCACAGTACCACCAAATTCTAATCAGCTCATAGTTCAATTCAAGTGGATGTTTTTGCCAAATTTGAGGAACTTCCCTCACGGTGTTATTGAAATATTGTGTTAACGAGAATGAGTTGGACCCAAGGTCACAGTAACCTTGACATTTGACCACCAAAATCAAGTCAGTTTATCATTGAGTTGAAGTGGACATTTCCTTGAGGTTTTCTTGAGATATCGCGTTCACGAGTATAGGACAGACAGACGGATGCAATTACGAACATACAGACATTCCGAGACCACAATACCACCGGATATGGCTGTAACCAGTATGGGGGTATATAAAAAGTCAAAATCAAAGCACATGTATGTGTCAAGCTCCAAAGACACTTCATACTACGTTTCCCAAAATGCTGCCTGCTTGGTAAATTCTGCATGCCTGCAATTTGTAACATAGACTTTTCATAAAAATACTTCACATTCAAGTCGAGATAACCCTAATGACACCATCAGTCACTTTAGAAATCTCCTCCAGAGCCACAGACACCAGTTTTCACAGCTTTAGTAGCACTAACCATGGCAAGTAAACTGTTCAGCTCTATGTAGCTTTCATGCCAAATCTGTGTTTTACACGTCAACATAAATATTCAGGCATAAATCATGAAATGTAGAGAGCAATTTACACACAGCGCAGACAGCTCACTGATAAAAGAGAAAACCATGACAAGGCCATCTACATTATCTATCATTGGATGGTATGTTCACAAGCAGCCATCAATCATCCAGGCTCTTAAAGGTATAAATATCTCACTAGGCCTTTTCTTTCCTCTCCTTTGTTGAGCTGAAAGTCATTATCATCTGCACTGCTCCAATCGTGTGAAAGGGCTGTGGATGCAGGCTGAAGGTGCGTCCGTCAGACCACTTAGCGTAAGTGACGGCAACCGTTACTGCGACCTTCATCACTTACAGAGATGATGTATGCAGAGATGAGGAGCAGAGGAACTTGATGATGGCTAAACCTGATGAAACCCAATCAGGAGACGGTGTGTGTCCTAAAATCTCAACACTGTGAGCACATAACTTAAAAACCTATGAGGCAGATCATCATTAGAGTCTAATTTAGTAGTTGAAGCAGTTTGTGGCTTTAGAAGGGATACTATTGACCTCCAGAATTCCACTGTGCTATGGAATACAATATTACAGTTACGTATCAGGAGGAATCAAATCGAAGGAAAAAGTCAGAATAAGGATGCACATATTGATATTTTTACATTACCAAAAATATGTAATGTAAAAGGGGTTGCTTGTAGAAATAAACCAGAGAAATGTCAATCAACTCCATGGGCCCCCATCTAGTGTCTTTCAGCTCATTGTTTTGGTTGTATAGCCTGCAACTTCACTGTTCTGATTCAGTCTTACCACTTTCATCAACCTCAGTTACTTAATTAATTGCAGAAGGCAGCTGTTTTCAGTAAAGTTGGTTTTGATGAACTACTTGTCCAGCACCAAACAGCAAACAGACTAAGTTAGCAGATAGTTGGTAAACATAACAGAGCATGTAACTGTAAGGTTGAGAGCAAAACTGAGCAAAAAGTATAGTGAATATGGACTAAGAATCACCATAAATGGCAGGGAACAGAACTCCAAATTAATTTAAAAATTAAGTTAAAAATTAATTCCCAGTGCTACTCCATACCAGCTGATTAAGTAACTCTGAGATAATGCAGGCAGGTGAACCAAAAGTCAAAAGGTAACCACACCGCAACAGGAACTTGAAGAATACCATATATATTTACCAGATTCTTGAAAAAAAGATGAATCCAAAATAGATCTGGTTGACATAAAACTCAAGGAGCCAAGACGAAGAGCAAAAAGTGAACAGCAACATCATGGAACATTGACAATGAACTGACAAGAACCAAAAGGATGAACAGATTTATATATTTACAAAGAACTAATCAGGAGAATGAGACACAGGTGGAGTAGGCAGGGACTGGCATGAGGAAGAAAACACAAGGATAGGTTAACAATGGAGAGACAACAAGTGTAGGGTAGGTAACATAAGGGTTGAGCAAATGACTAATACAAAACAGGTGTGTGGAGAAAACACATGGCAGGAAAAGCACATGGGAACGACATGAAAAGTGAGGAAAAGGTACGTGGACAGCAGGAGTAGTGAGAGACAGGTGAAACCAATCAGGAAACAGACAAAAACTAATGCAGCAAAACACACAAAAACCATAAGTGAATAACATAAAATAAGATCACAATCAATAAAATCACAACAGAGGACCCAAAGACTAAGTTCTCAAGATAACAGACAAAACCCAGGATTGTGACAGTAATAAGGTAACTGAGTTAGAACAGGTTATCCATAACAACCTCATAACAATCTGTATGTTAGTGTTGTGTTTCCAGCTTGTTACACTGCCCCCAAGTGACCTTAAAGTATCAGTTAATGCGGCTTTAAAGCTCCAGTAGGTTGATGTTGATGGACGTATGCCGCAGCCTGCAATTCAGTGGGCATTTTCATAATACAGTCTGCATACAACAAACTTGCTGTCACACCCAAGTTTATAAGTTGTCACACAGTGCAGCTTTCACTAAACTTGTATGGTTGCTAAAATCTCAGTCTGTAGGAGGCTTTAGATTTCTCTCTGCCACAACGCAGCTGAATTAAATGATCAGCTCATGATTAAGCAGCTTCGGGAGTTCATAATGAGTTGATCATCTGAATCAGCTGTGTGGGAGCAGGGAAAGATCTAAAACATGGAGGACAAATGGCACTCCAGGAGAGGATTTGGAAATGCTGTTCTAGATTTTCTAAAGCCTGAAAACAGAGTGAAAGAGGTGCAGAGGTCTTGTGTTCTCTCTTACCGCTTAGATTACAATGTACACATGTTTAGTATGGTATTTTCAACCACTGATGCCAAAATTAAACTGCCAACTGAGCTTCAACAAGTATTTTGTGTATTTAGACTATGACTTAATGACTGATAACAATACTGATATTTGACTTTTTAATCTGATAACAATATCTCATATAATACAACAACATCACATTTTTTTTTTTTGATTGAATTTCATAAAGCGTTGTAACTAGGGTTGCAAATTGTAAGCACCTTCCTTAAGTGATTGTTGTTAAAATTAAGATTGGATTCATTGATTGTTATTTGAAAAAAAAAATAAAAATAAAAACAGTGCTTATTTCAATAAATACCAAATCTGTTTTTTCCTCAATCAAAGCTCACTGCAACGTATTGCATATACTGTCACAGCATTGCATAGGCTATCGATCAGTCGATTAAATTTTACACATCTACCGATTAATCAATCATCCATTTATTGTTAGTATCTCTAGTTGTGACTTGTCTGGTGGACACAATGTGTAAAAAAACCACACATTTTGTAAATATACCTCAAACACTTATTTCGCATCTATGTACTTAACATTGCTTGTCACTTTGAGCTGACATCCATGCTAATATCTATTTATCTGCAATGTACTAATTGGCCCATATATCTTTCTGGCTTTTCAGTCAAGCTATAATTTATACATTGAAATCTTTCTGCTGTGTGCTCAGAACACTTTTCAAAGATGATATAGTATGGACTGACTGTAGCATAATGTCAAAATCTTGCCAATGTTGGGGTGTCCCTGGCCCTATGTATTAGAGGATGTTCAAATGCAAAGCACTTTAAAACAGATGACAGGAAGCAAGGCAGGGCTGCACAGCAATACAGTATGATGTGAGGCTGAGGCTGCCTGTGCTGATGGAGAGGAGGGGCGGAGTTTCTTTATGGCTGAATGCAGATGCTGCATTGTAAATTTTTCCTCTCTGAATTGCTCTACAGCTGTACCATTCTGCTCAAGACTGCAGCTTCTGGCATGAAAGAGGAAACATGCATTAAATTCTGTATTCTGATAAATTAACGCTTACTCAGCCTGTAGATTGATACCATAATCATGCAAGTCCCCACACATGTGTAAGCACAGAATTTAATCAAACCTATCTCTTTATTTAAGATGGGGTATATAGAGCATGAAGATAATTTTCTGTTTATTCAGTAGTTTATTTTTTAAATGAACAAGAGAATATTGATTTGCCACATTCATTGTTATTCTCTGTCTCTAGCCTGTTCATAATGATCAGAGTGTTTTACAGTGAACAGCTGAGTGTGATGAGAAGGCTTTGACAGGCCTGACAAAGGGTTCAGTGAGAGAGGCTGTCTTGGCTGGCTCCCAGCAGCCTCCATGCCTCCCACGACCAGTCCTCCTAATTCATCTCCACCGGCTCTAACGAGCCCCGGGGCCCTAACTACCTCCGAGATTTTAACGAGTTGTAACGAGGGAGATGCTCCTTTGCAGGGATTCGGCTGGCATTTTGGCAACTTTTACTTACGAAACTGAACTGAATGCTTTTACGTGGTTGTTTTTGTAATGAAAAAGTTCCAAGGTCATCTGAATCATTAAAAAACAAAACCATGCATGTCAATAAGGTAATTTCCCTTAACATGCAAGACACACCAAAACCTGCCTCCTTTCTTCTTTTGTGGTTTTAAAAATTTGCTTTTTCTACAAATTAGATTCTTTCTTCACCTTGTCCTATACTTATGAAATGAATAAAAATGAAAAAAGTGAAATACATCTTTCACCTTCAAATTGAATTTGCTGTAGAAATTTATTAGATACAAAGATGCTGCGGCATGTCAGAGTCAAAATATCCTAAGGGTCCAAAACCGCAGCTTTCAGAGCAGCCAAATGGCTAACAGAAATAAATTCATTTGAATGGCTGTTGATGAAATAATTGTTAAGGGGGTGAAGCAAATATGTGCAGAGTTTTTGCATATCACTTTTGGTTAAATTTGACTTCCCAATTTTTGCATTTGACAATTGCAAACTGTCTTGGAGACTATCTTTGGGGAAACAGAAAGCCAGAGTCAATAAACGAGTAGCCTACAAGCTGCGATGCACCATCATCTTTACATATAACCCTGCTTCGGCAAAGGAATGTTGCAAACTGATAAAGATAGCATTCATTTCTAAAATATGTACTCGGTTAAGATGATTCAGGGGCTTTCTTGAATCAACTGTGATGCTCTGCAAACTAAGGTTTTTTTGATGCTGCAACATTTGTGCTTTTTTTTTTTTAATTTGCTCAGTTAGCATTCACAATGCACTTTTTGTCAAGTGCACCAAACATAGAAAGCAAATGTCACGTGGTCAAAACAGTCACTTGTCTATTGGAAAGGATATCCAAGTGAAACTTATCAACACTTCCTGGTCTCAGAAATAATGGAGCAACCCCAAATGTATGCACTACTCGGTTTTCTTGTTTTACTCTGATGTTTCTATGACTCAAACATTTTAGAAGAAGGCAAACAATAAAAATGAGATGGAACGATGTCAAGAATCACATTCTTCACATGAGACAGTAGTGAATGTGGGCCGTGATGACAGAAACAGTCATAATGTGTTGTCCTTGTTACACAGACAACAAGCCAGGTATAGTCATAATAAGTTATGAATTGACACAGTTTTTTGGTTCACTTCTTATATTTGGGTTCTCACCAGTGTCAGCCATCCACTTTTTTGGATGGACCAGAATTTGATAGTTTGGCGCCCACCAGAGCTCGACTGATAGCTTCCACACCAACCAAAACAAAACGGAATATTCGATCTAATTTGGATAAAATGCATTAAACAGCTCAGTTGTGAAGCCACCTTTAAACAGAATGGAACCATTATTAATGCTATGAATAACACCTGAACTCTTTCCCTTGTGACGACTCATAATGTAGGTCTGATGGAACTGGACTGCATGGACATAACAGAAGCCACAACAACGAGAGAACAGTCACTGTCATTTTCCTCCATCTTTCCACTGACACGCACCCCGGCCCTCTGTTTTACAACAGCGCTGTGGTGGGAAGTCCCCTGGACCACACAGACACAAGCACAGCACAGATTGGACTAATGATATGCTTCCACAGAGCATCTTCAGTTCTGAAGCATGGCCCAGGACTTAATTTTCAAAGGCCTTTAAAGGGCCGGACAACAATAGGCAGTCGCTGTGAGGACATGACCAGTTTACTTCCAGTTCTCCTGGTTTGTTGATGTTGTTGTTTTTCTAGCTTACTGGGGCAGGATTTAATATAACACACACTTGTATAATTTTGCACACAAAATGTGGTTTTCAAATTCAAATTATATCAATAATTAGCAGCAATACTAAGAAAAAAAATCATTATTTTTTGTGCAGCGTCAAATACTTAGCACTCATACTGCTCTGCACATAAAATGTGCTCGTCTAAATCAGGCTCTAAAAATTATTAATTAATTTAGTAATATGATTTCACTGAGTTTATTTTTTAACCCTTTAAATGCTCGGTTTTTATCAAGATACTACTATGTTTTAGATGAAACAAACAAAAAACAACTAACAAAAAAAAAAAAGATTATTTTCAAATATGCCAAATATGATAAAAATGATGTAATCGGGTGGAAAATAGTAAAAATTCCAAATTCCGAAGCAAAAGCCCAGAATGACACCCAGAAATAATACAGTGCATGTTTTTATGCTTTGATGGCTGTGTGATCAAAACTGCAGTTTAAATGGGTTTCAGTGGAGCAATTTTTGCACTTAACAGTATGAATATACACAATCTTGCCAAAAATGTATGCCATATGCATGAAGCCAAAGCTAAAATAGACAAAATTATCCCAAAAAATGAAGAATGGAAAGCGCAAAATGTGCCAAACAGTCCCTAAGGATTAATGAGTAGGCAAATAAGTCTACAACACGGTTTCCATGCCATCAGTCTCATTCCCCAGTACTGATGGTATTTGTTTAAGCGGTAGAAAAATATACAAATGCAACATTGTAAAAATTAATTGTTAAATGAAAACTTAAAGTACTTCATATTCAACATGTTTTCTGATTAGTTCATTCTTTCAACAAGCACTCTGCAAACTACAGAGTCATCTGACAACCAGGGCAACTGTGTTGCAATAAAGTCTTTATGACTGAGTGACAACCTGCCTACCAATCTGTGGCCTCTGGGGGCATCAGATAAAAAGGCTTTCTTTATTTAGACATAATGTGACCATCATGGCCTGAATGTCAAGTGCAACTGTATAATGAATCTAAAAAAATAGGTGCCACTCCTCACCCAGATGCTACCAACCCCCTATGAGGCTCGGTAGCAACTAGGGCTGACCCAAATGCTTCAATGATTTGATTATTGGCGTGGTATTCGACGTGACCCCAAAATCCCTAATAGTCCATTAATTAAGAAATACTAATCCAATACTATTCACGATGTATCAGCATTGATTATTATTAGTCATTCTCAGACAACGACATTTGAAACTCTCCAGTCGAGAATTATTTAAACTGGGACAGCTTAACCACATCGGATACACTTGCAAAATGCTGAAAAAGTCAGGCATGTGAAATGTTTTAAAAGTGTGCCAGATTTGTTTTGCAAAATATAAGTGTGGCATGTTTTTACAGAACATTATGATGTCACAGTGTAGTTGACCTCCGATCTTTTGGATATAAAATGTCATCACATCATCATTTCATCCTACAAAACATTTGTGTAATATTTTGTCATAATAAGCTGATGACAAAACATGTTTTGTAAGGTCACAGTGACCTTTGCCCATCAAAATCTAATCTGTTCATTATTTTGTCCAAGTGGATGTTTGTGCCAAATTTGAAGAAATTCCCTCAACGTGTTCTGTTTGACATTTGTGTGAATTTTTGTAAGAATAAGCATTTAAATCATTGTCTTCTGGGCATTTTTTTGGTGATGTCACAGTAATCTTGAACTTTGAACACCAAAATCCCATGAGATGAGTCCAAAGAAAAGTTTGTGCCAAATTTGAGGACCTTTGACCACAGTAATCAGTTCATCCTTGAGTCCAGATGGATGTTTGTGCCAAATTTGAGGAACTTCCCTCAAGGTGTTCTAGAGAAATTACATTCACGAGAACAGGACAGACAGCCAGACAACCTCAAAAAACATAACACCTTAAGACACGGCTTTCGACACAGATGCATAAAAATGCCAAAAATTAACAGACTCCAGCTTCTCTAACATGACTTTTTGCTGTTTCTTAAACCTTTTTATTTCAATAACATTTGGACTGTCCAAAGAAAACAATCAATTTGAATATGTCAGCTTGGGATTGTGGACATCGCAACGACTTTCACTGACATATTGTAGACCAAATGATCAGTCAATTAACTGATAAATAATAGTCTGATTAATTAATAATAAAATTGATCCATTTCAGCCCTAACACACTGACACTGCCAACCTGTCTGACAGGGTTTGAGAGGATCTGCAAGAAAAATGAGAAAAAAATGCACAAACAGGTGCGCTAACATGACAGAGGCACACCTGTAGGGCAGATTACACTTTCAGTGTCAGCAGGACATAAATGTCATCATCTGCCCATGTCTGCAAGGGTCCACCACATTCATCTATCCATCAGTTATCTGTAACTGCCTATCCATTGCACTGTCACTGGGGGCTGGAGACAATCCCAGTATACCCTGGACACGTGATAATTGATCATTTTCTAAAATGCTCATCCCTCAAACTGGTTTTTAAATGCCTTCAAAACTTAACACCAGATATTTTATGCAAATGTATCAGCAGGCAAAATAGTGGTAGGAACACCAGGGGCGCAGTGGCAACTGTAAAATTGCACATTGCACCTCCTTGGGGCAGACAGCTTTTTTCCATAAAAGGCTCTAAAATGTGGAACACACTACCAACTGAAATAAAATTAACACAAGACATATGAAAGCGCTTTGAGTGGTCAATAAGACTAGAAAAGTGCTATACAAGTACAATCCATTTACCATTTATCATTTGGATTTTTAACAGAAGTGTTAATGCATGTTATTATATGTAACCTTAATACCTTACCTTTCTCCTTTCTGTCTTTACTAAAAGGCTACCTAGGGACAGGAATTGGAAACTAGCAATAGCTATTACATATATATGTGAAACATCAGTTACAGCTTGTTTGTAACAGGCTGAAGGTGTACTATGAAGAAACTATATAAATAAATAAATAAATCCCAGAGCTGACACATAAGACAGACAACCATTCATGCTCACATGAAGCCCAAAATTGAAGACAGATTGCACGCACTGACCAGCTGCCAATTGTTTATGTGTAAACACATCAGACACCTGAAGGAGCAAAAACAGAACCAAACGCCTTCTGCTGTACATGCTCACGTCTGTTGGAGTTTATCCAGCCCTAAAAAAGCTTAAAGTGAGCTTGCTCCAAGTGGGGTTTGTGGTCTGAATATATACTGTATGTAAATGAAATATTGGCAGGAAGTGATGGGTAATAGAGGGCTATGATGTACAACAAAGGTCCACTGCTGGAACCGAATTGAAGTGGGGACTTTCCAGGCATATGTTAGCACTCTCAACAATTCATCCACCAGAACACCCCAACACCAACATTTAATGGCATTTATTATTTGTTTTATTCTATTTGTTTCAATAACTTTTTGGAATTTAACTTGTTTTATACACAGAAACTGTACAGCCAGCATGTAGCACAAGTCATGCTACAGGGCAGACTCCTTCATGAAAGAGATGCTACAAGTCTGTGTGTCGGACGATAAGAAGGCCTCAATTCATCATCACAAAAGTGTTTATTCAGGGAAACTTGACAGAGCATTAAGCTCTTTTACAGCAACCATGACTTCACATCCGGTTGGCTAAAAGGATATATAACATATGATTGCAATAATACGATAAAGTCCATAAAAACAAATCAGTAACGCCAATGTCTGTCAAGAATTAGAGATGGAAATAAAAACTTTAAAAAGATGAAAAAAAGTTCAATAAATAATAAACAAATCTGCCACTGGTGAAAGAAATATAATTAATTTAATATTAGTTCAATTTTCACTTGATAATATCATGGGAATATTGAAGTCCTTATTCCCCATATTTTTATAGCAGTGCTTGCTATGAATCAATCAGTGAACATTTATAACAGTACAGACACAACAGTATTTAGTTTAGATGTTTTTGGTTTTGGGAAACCCTCTCAGTCTACTGACAATATTCTCATGCTTCTTATTTTGAAACTAGGGCTGCAACTCACTATTTTTAATATAGTCATTAAGGTTGTCTATAAATATGAAATCACAAGATGCAAGGGCTAAAAATAATGTCTTCAAAACTCCTTATTTAGTCTGAACGACAATCTTAGAATTCAAAAGGATTCAATTTACAGTGATTTGAAATGCATAGCTCAATTTAACAGCGTAATAACAGCAAAACTATGCTGTCTGTACAAATGGGAGCATTTGCATGGTTTAATTTCTATAGTAAAGAAACAAGTATGTATACTTGTTTCCTAAGTACCTGTAAATGCAATAAAAACTGTATTTTAACTCCATTCAACTGATACTGCATGTGCACATCTATAGCTGTATATCTGAGTTAATGAGTGGGATTAATTTGGAACTACTATATAACTGCAATGTAACAGACTTTCATTTGCATGTGTTTGTGCTGGATTGTTTAAAAGCCAATTCTGATTGGGTTCAATATATGGAAGTTTAAAATTATATTTCTGATCTTCTACTTTCTCAAACATTGACAAAAAAACATGAACAACAAGAGTGATGCTGGAGTTTTAACACCTAAACTAAAGCACAGTATATCTTCTGTGTATCTATTTGCCACATTCTATATATTACACCGCAATTTAGAATTAGAGCACAAATGCATGAGCTAATATTAGGCAAAAAAGAGGACTAACATGGTGAAAACAGTTTTTTTAAAAAAAAAAAAAAAAAAAGCCTTTCACTTCTGTTTCTTAAAGGAGCAGGACATCATATTCTTCTTTATTCCATCCTGCTGCGACAGTCAACAAAATAATACATGTAGTCAGTAATCCCTGGTCCATATAGCAAGCTGACCGTGAACATGACCTCTACGTCTCATCATATTACCCCTCTGTGACCTGTGTGTGTGTGCATGTGTGTAATTCACTAGAAAGTTGCGAGACATAGCCTCAGGGATACACATTGGCAGACAACTACATGATGCTGTTACAAACACACACACAGACACATACACCCAATTTACTCTACGAGCATATGGGAAGGTTTATACTGTATATTCGAGATAGAACACATCAGTATTCAATGACAATTATCAGGTCAGTGCAACAAAAAAAAAACACTGTTTGCATATATCATGCACACACATAGAGCTGACTCACAAGAAGTGACTGCTTTGCTTTGGGTGGAAGATCTGCTGAGGAGAGAAAGAGGAAGGGAGGACCCGAGAGGAGCAGGAGGAGGAAGAGGAAGGTGATGGGGAAAGAGGAAGAAAAAGTGCTTTCTAAACAGCATGGATTCAACCTGCTGACATTGGCAGACAGCAGCATTTTGCTTGGCTCCTGTCTTGAACATGAGCCTGCATGACACCAAAAAACACTAAGTATCAGGTCCACAAGTGAGGATGAAAGCATACAATAAACTTGGGGTGGCAGGATGGCATGTTGGTTATATAGGCTGTCTACAAACCGAAGGTAAAGGTACGACTGAATGCTGCAAGGATGTTTAGACTGACCCTGCATCCTATCTCCAGGACAGAAATGATCTTAATATTAGAGAATATTGATAATCCTTGCTGGGACTTCTACATTGCAGATGTATCTGTGTCACTTAAGGGAGCTGCGCAAAATCTGACAATTGGCCGCAGGTGATGTTACTTAAGTCAGAGCCAGTTGGGACTGAAGACTACATCTTTTAAAGCAGTCTGAAAATAATCTGGGGATATAGAGTTAGATAGAAGCCAGCTCACCAAACCTCTGTAGCTCCTCATCTGTGCTTTATTGGCTCAAGGCTACATTAGCCACTACAAGCATAACACACAGAAATCTCAAAGTTGTTGGCTGTCTAACTGCATTGTAGATAATGTAAGCACTAAGGGTTTACCGATACTGTTTTTCCAGTGCTGATACCAGTAGGGATTATTAGTAGTTAATGCAACCGATAACCGATATTTGGAACCGATATGCATTTGACCCAAAGGTGACATTTTTAATTGTTTATTTAGTCTAATCAAATCTTCAGTTAACTATCCTATATGACAAAAAACAACAAAATGTGATCCCAAACCTTCATCTAAATGGGAGACAGTTTAATAACAGTATGCATGATATTTAACAGTTTGATATTATAGATATTTGAACATTCACACGAGAAATCTGTCATCAGTATACAGCAACCGATCAATTCCACACACTGCACCCTCTCTGGCATTTATACAGAGAGTCTGAACAGGGATCTTGTGGGGAAAAAAGGGCAGAAAGTTTGCATGTCAATGCCTAAGTCCTGCATACACCTAATAATTAAAGCTGTCAAAACCAGCCTGTTTCCAAGAACCAACAAAGAAAAAAACTATTAATCCGTTTGTTCCTTCTGACGAATGGCTTCTTCTTTGTCAAGTTATAAACATCGATTAAAGCCACATTGTTTGCTGTTGAGTCAAAGGGAGTTTGAGGGCTGATGACTCAATGATTCTCATCCACTCTCTGACATTCATGCAGTGCATCCTTGGGGATTGGGGAATCGAGGTTGTAGTGACCCATATATATCAAGAGTGAGCTGGATAGCATAAACAAGACGACCATTAGACACCAAATGAATAATAGATGAAGACAGAGACAGTGTGAGAGAAGGGAAGGCAGGGAGACGCCTGTAAGGTGGAACTTCTTAACCACTGATTCCCCAGTTTTATTCATCATTGCTCTTGTTTGAAAATCAGCGCTTGAGAGAATAAAAGATCTACAGGATAGATGATTATAATGATATCATGTTTTCTGCCAATGATTTGTATTTAAATGAGTAGAACTATTTTAAGTTCAGCAAAGTCTCCATGCAAACCTTATCAATCTAAAACACTTCTACTGCTAAGAATAAACCTTTACCTGCGGTTACGGGGTGATTCAACAAGAGGCATTTGAGATGTAACTCATGTTTCAATAAAAAAATACACTGAAACAACTCTGACATCTCACAGCACCACAAAACCTCTCACTTTATTCCAGCCTGCACTCTGTAAAACAGCAGTACAGATGCTGTGTCATAGGTGCTGATGTTGCTATGCAACCAAACCACACGGTTTTCAGAGAGTAGAACATTTTTTCAAGTCTGTTATCATCTCAAAATCGTTGTATTTGGCAGAATAGTGATTTCCCATTAGTAGGAACCCTTAAAACTGCCTTGATTTATGATCTGCATGGTTGGCGCATCCCATTATACAGCTCTCTGAAGAAGCTACTCCAGAGTACAGATGAATGGCCTGCATAGCTGGAACTGCTAATGCTCTATCATAGGATAATAAATGCTAAATATTTTCATCACTGCCATGTCTAAAGTCCAGGCGCTTTAGTTAACAAGTGTTACGCCCATGATACTGAACATGCAGTTCATGTGGACTGAATTTAGTCAATTTGATGTTGTTTTAAATTGTTGGACTAGTCATAATTTCCCAGAGCCCACAGAATGTCAAAAAGCTTCTTGTTCTGTTCGACCAAGAGAAAAATAAAAAAAATTCAATTTACTATCACATAACGCAAAGAAAAACAGCAATAACAGTTTAGAATCTCGAACCAGGGAAGGTTAGGCATCTTCGCCTGAAAAAATACTTTGACAGTTAATTATTAAAGTATTTTCTACTCAGTGAAAATGATTCAGTTAATCAATGATTCATTTCAGTTCAATTTTTTTGACATTACAAAGACAACCCGAGTATTTGCATCACCTTCTCACTCTGAATTCCCCACATGGTGCCACTCTGTCAGTGACCTTCCGTGTCTATGATGTTTTAGGTATCCTTTGGCGTCAGCTGTTTACGCTGCCATTATGGTGATGTCAATAAATGCATGTGGTTGGATGAAGCAGTATGGTCCTTACGTTTACGCAACAGCGCGGATTGTAATGATGGTTAGGATTATTGGCAGCGTTATCACCTGATGCTGACCTTCAGTGCTTCATGCGCACATGACCGCTTTCGTCTAGCTGCGTGCATGTGGATGGGCCTGGTGCCTTCCGGCTGTCCACAACCATACAATAAAAACTCTACTGGTTCTGTCTGACTGCGTTTTCATCTGACATCCAGCACCTTTCGTTGAACACGAAAGGTTGCTTTTGATGTCACACTTGTACGCCAAAAGCGCCAGAGCGGCGCTATGTGATGAGTTCAAAGTGAGAACGGGTCGGTATTTGGTATTGGTATTACACTAAAGGATCTTAAATATAACAATTATCAAATGACAGAACTCGTAAATCCAGAAAAAATATAATAATAATTGGTTTTATAGCTAAAGGTCCACTTGCACCCAACATATAGTATAACAATCGGTCAGTTTTCAGAAGACTAACAGTCAGACTCAAAAATTTGTCAAACATTTTGCTCATAACACAAAATCATCTTATCTGACCTGTGCTCCCATGGATCTTTTTACAAAGTTGCTTAATACTGAGTGTTCTGATATGCTACATACACTATGACAGTTAATACTGCATCTGATTGGCTAACACTAGATTTACACAAGTCTTGAGGCCCAATTCCAATTTCTTGCATATATATACTGTATATATGTGTGTTTCTGGCACAATGTTTCACATGCCATATGCAAGCTGCTGTTCCTAACTGGACTGTACACTGAACTGGCTAAAAAATAAATAAATAAAGTAAAGCAAAAGCAAAATGCTGAATTACTTTAACTGGATTGAAATGAGTCAATATATTTACTTTTCTATAAATACCCTTTGATGGATGTGTCCGATTAATATTGATTTGATATTCAGGATCATACTTGCGTATCACCTCCTCCTTCATGTCTTACAGCAAGCCAATGATCTGTTCTTATGGCACAATAAGAGAAGTGCTGGCCATGACCTCTATCACTTGGGGTCATACAGCTCTAGTGATGAAATGCACAGAGTGTAGAGGAGAACAGATTTGTGTTTGATATTCAGAATGGCAGAGACAAAGACAGAGAGAAGACATGGGTTGACAGGCAGACAGAAAACTGCATGGGCGTCTGAACGGCAGACATATTGACAGAGACTGTATCATGAAGCATTTGATGGACACTTTTCAGCCACAGCATCTCGCAGCAGCAGAGGCAAGAGCGAATCGGTGCATTTAGCCTGGGTGGGTACTGGACCATTAAAGCCTGGCAGTAGCTGCTGTGAGTGCCATGCTGGAACCATCAAGCTGCAGAACCACTGACTGACAGACACACCGATTATACAGACAGACAGACAGAAAGGCAGGGAGACTGGGTGTCTGACGGCTGCGCGGCTTCTCACGCTTTCATGTTTTCCTGCCAGATCAGCCTGACACAAAATCAATGACGCTGCACTCTCATGGACACGCACTGAAAAAAAGGCGAGAAGGACGGGCCGAACATGCAGCAGTCATGCATGTAGCTTCCGGATTCTCAGACCCAGGCTTGACGACGGTGATGATGATGAAGCATCGCATGTAATTACCCACCTAGGTTTCACATGTAACGGAATGTGCCAACGTTGTTAGTGTGTGGGTCCATTACCGGACACAAATTCCATTTTAAAGGCCTCTCCAATGTGCCCCACAAACCCATCGAGGTGAATGGAGTTCATTTAGGCAACGGACACAGAGCTTTCCTGAGAGTCACGGCGCTCATACATGCAGCACACACAACACACAATAAATGCGTAACATGGCAAAATGTGCCCAACGCACAGGGAGGAAAAGCGAAATAACTGTTTTTAGTGTGTGTTAGGGGTGTTTGTAAAGAAACGTGGGTGAGGATCAGAAGAATGTCCGATGCCTTGGCGTTTACATGCGCAGCCAATATTCTGGGGACGGGGGGGTCGCACCAACAACCCATCGGGCCGCAGCATCACTCAGTAAAACGCTTACTCTTAATCTCAGTATTGAAAAGCTAAAATCAAAATATCAAGGTGTGTGTCCTGATATTATTTCAACATGATTTGGACTGCAGGGAGGAAAGCACATGTGTTTAAGCGCGATCACACATCCAGTGAAACGTAAAAGCCAGCTTTTATTTACCTTCATGTCGTTGACAATCGCCTGGAATAGACCCCCGAGGGCCCCGCATTCCTTCTCCACGGTCTCCATGTTTGCCAAATCCACCATTCACCGGAATTTACAGAAGCGCGCACCAACTGCGCGCTACCAACACTCAGCAGGAAAAAAAGAAGATGAAAAATATATTTCCACAAAATCACGACCGGGCTCTCCGGTTTCTCCTTCAAACCGGGAGACCGACACTAACGGAGGGATGCAGCAAGAACAGGAGGAGGGAGGGAAGTGGGGGAAAAAAGAAAAGATGCCGAAAGAAATAGCTTGCTGCGGTCTCTTCCAAGCGAAAGGGAGATGGGTTGTGAGAGAGGAAAGATGGTCTCTCTCTCTTTCTCTCTCTCTATCTGTCTCTCTCTCTCCCCGGCTCTGGGTCAGTCAGGCGGTGAGACGTTCAGATGCCACCGGGACGACCGCTCTTCTTGGCGCAGCCAGCGCTACGCGGAGTCGGTGGGGACGCATGTGAAGGCAGCGGAGAACCGGAGCGGTGGATCGCCGTGTGTGTGTGTATGTCAGGGTCTGTGTCTGTGCGTTCGTGCATGCATGTGCGCGTAGGTAAAGGCAGGCTGTGATTGGTGCAGAGGTGGTGGGCTCAGCGGTGCGGGGAGAGCAGCCAGTAATACGATCCATGCAACTGCAAAGGAGTCAAAAAAAGGAGGCTGGACCACTCTGGACGGCCTGTCACATGGCCGCACGCACGCACAGACACAGCATACACACACACCCCGTAGACCACCAGTTAAAATTCAGCAGGGGGTTAATGTCAAATAGATCTAGCTACCAGAAGAGTATGTGCATGTGTGTGGGAGTGCGTCCTGATGACCCTGATTCATTTTTTTAATAGTATAACTTTCATAACCTTTTAGTGACCTACAAGGACTCCCAGTTAGCAATTTTTGGTTCTGAGAATGGTACAGTGCAACTGCTGCACTGTTTAGTAAAGTTTTCAGCGGTATGTTTTAAGAAGTTCCCAGAATGTTCTTTTTAAAGTTTTGGTAACATTCTCTATAAGCATCAACAAATGTTAAAAAATATCTTTTTTCATTCTATGATCTGTAACCTCTCAACATCACCAAAACATCTTCAGAATGTTGCAGTTACTTCTTAGTCAGCATTTAACCTTATAGGGACATTATTTGAAATGATAAACATCCTTAAAACGTTCTCTGACCTTTAGAATAAAAACGTTTTCTTTAAAACATTATTTCAACTTTTAGCTAACATTACCCAGCATTGTGTGCTTGTTCCCTGCTAGCTGGGCTGTTATTTTAAAATAATATACATGAAACTTCCTTAAAACGTGGTGGGATTGATTTCCTATCATTTATTTGGCTTACTAATACAGAACATAAGCTACGTCAAATTATGACAGCAGGTTGGGATGCAACGCAGTAAACTCGCACAGCTAGTTTCACTCTGTTTTGACTGAAATCTGTTGAGCTGGGCTTTGTAGGGGGGGTCTGAAAAAGGGGAAAAAACAGCAGCAGAGTTTGAAAATATTTTATTTACCTATTTATTTAATTCTTGATTTTATTTCTAAAGGGACAATGCACATTAATAAACTTTGCTGTAAATGTGCCAGTGTTAGCCCTTGGCTAATTTTCAACTAGGTGTTGAGATAACCACTCAAACAGAAATACATGAAAGCCTGCAAACAATTAAAAGCATGAATTAAAACATAAATGAAATGAAATAAGCCAAGTGGTTCGCATGTTATTCGACATGACAGGATATAAACAATTAACCAATTAAACAGCAGGCAAGACCGTTTTGCACAAGATATAAGCATCAGCAAACAAGGTTTGTGGGTCTGTGACTTTGGTGCCTAATTCCAACCATCGCGACAGTCGGTACTATTGTGTGAACACAGGGACCGTGCTGCTTTATCCCACCACATGCGCACATGTTAACAAAATGGTAATGGGCTGCACTGCGTCACCCCAACTTGATGTCATCCCACCACATGCATTTGTTGACATCATCAGCATTCCAGAACGTAAACAGCTGATGCACAAGGATACCTAAAACATAATTGACGTGGAAGGTCCTGACAGAGCAGCACAATGTGACAAGCTTGGAGTGAGAATGTGTTGTAGTGAGAATCCATTCTAACCCCCTCCCTCGGGGCAAAAAAAAAAAAAATGTCCTCTTGCGGTGGAGACACACACCAACAGGCAAGACCCTGTAAAACTACCTTGAGTTTCTGCAGTGGAAATGGGTCTACTATGATCTAAGGGTCTAGCTCAGCAGTTCTTAACCATAGGTGCGGGGACCCTTAGGACACCTAAGAGAGAGCTCTTTGGGGTCCATAAAGAAATGACTTACATATAGTACTTTGTTTCTTCAAAACTATAGTAGTAGCACAAAAGTCTTGATTCCCCAGTTGAAATTGTTGTGGTAAGCTTTTTTTTTGTGAGACAGCCATTAGCTCATGTCAGCTATTTCCACTATTTCCTGTATCAGTATGAGAAGAAAGCTAAGTTCTCCTAAATCCCCTCAAATGCAAACAGAGTTTTGGCAGGAGCTGTGTTTGGAGGACTGCAGAATGTTACAGTTCCACTCACTGGACAAGATGTTTCTAATATAGAACAGTTATGTCACAAAACCTGCAATGTACTAAACCTAAGCCCACAAGTCCACAGCTGGCACTGGCTCTGAAGAGGGGACCCAGCTAGCAATTTTTGGTTCAAAAAATGTTCTGACAATGGTGCAATGCAACAATGCAATGTTTTAGTCATGTTTTCAGCGGTAAGTTTTCTTTAAGTTCCCAAAACGTTCTTCTTGAAGTTAGGTTGACATTTTCGATAAACAGTAAAAAAAAGTTTTATTTTTTGATTCTTGTTCTTCCTTTTTTCTTATGTAACATTGTGGGAATGTTTCATAAAAGTAACATTGTTCTGTCACCTCTCTGTCATCTCTCATAACATAGCATCTTAGTCAGCGTTTAACTTCATAGGGACATTATTTGAAATAATAAACATCCTTAAAACATTCTTTGAACATTAGATTAAAATGTTTTCTTTAAAACATTATTGCATCTTGAATGTTCACTTTAGTTGTACTACTTTTACTACTACTATTTCTACTACAACAACTGCTACTGCTGCTACTGCTACTACTTCTACTACTAGTGCTACTGTTACTACTACTAATCATAATAATAACAATAACAACAACAACAACAACAACAACAACAATAATGATAATATTAATAATAATAATACAAGTAGTATTTTCCAGTCCATTTTTGATCAACTATTACCTTTGCATACTTTCATACAGAAACCATTCAAATGTCAAAATGTGATGCTCTTCAAGGACATTTATGCCTCTCTTTTTTTTCTACATCTTATGCCTCACAGTATTGTTATTATTATTTTTTTTACTTTTTCAATTAACTTAATTTTCTTCCTCTGACACTTTTTCGTTTCTTTAAAGCAGTTCAGCTTTAATTTTGGCCATTTCTTTTTCATTTTGTCATATATTTCTCTATTTTCAGCCACAATTCTGAATTCATTTTAGCTTTAAGCATTCACATGCATATTCTGCAGAAAATGCGTTTTCTAGCTGTTAATAAAATAATAAAGTCACATACAGTAGCACATCTTTTATTTGCTGACATATTCATTCATTTGTTTATTTTAATGCGCATACAGTGATGCAGAAAAGGGTGTCATTTTGTTTCAATAATGAGAGTGAACATATATTAGTTTTCTGCATCAACTTACTTTGGAAATCTATTTATTTATTTACAGGAAAACACTAAGTTTAGGTAAATATGAGGCAAAACAATGCAGTAAGACTCTAAGGCATTCTGTATTATCTCTATTAAAATATTTATTATACTGTAGATCAACTTTTCTCATTTAATGTTATCGCTGCTAACACAAACATCTTGAATGGTGTGGTTCCACGCACACTTTGTGTAAGCAGCACCATTAGAAAATATTATAATTGCCTGGGTGGTGCAGAAAAAAATATATACTCTGGGAAAATGTACTTTTTTGAAAATTATAACAAGAACGTCCCGACCGCTTCGCTGGAGCAGGACTCATCCTGAAAACGTTTTTTTTTTTCCACTAAGTAAACCAGAAATCAGGGGCAAAACAGCTTGACATGTAGAAATCATTGAAGGTCGCTTACCGTTAGATCCTCATCGATCCTGCTATCGATGTAAATAGATCTAATTGATGAAGTAACAGGTGATGCGCCACGTGCGTAAAATGCGCACAGCGCTTCTGTCAATGTGCAGACGCACATATCGACCCAGCTGCTATGTGATGAATACAAATATTTAACAAACTCAAAAAGAGGAATAAAATAGATACACAACTTTGCAGTGAACCTACACATGCTCAGTGATGGTACACAGAATATGGCTAATTACATTAAAATTGAATTTTGATGTGCATTTAAAGTGTTCTGGAGCAAAGTAAAAGAGACAAAACTTAACATAGTTAGATGTAGGCAACTCAGAGATGGTCAAATATAAATAGTAAACATTCCACGTGCAGTTTGTAAAACAGTAAGCCCAGGTGAGGTTGCAGTGGGCCCATATGGCTCAAATATTTGCAGAAACCCCAAATTAGGCCTTGCTGTTCAGACACTGTGAGTGAGGAGGCAGTCAGGTGTGCAGGCTACATTTTCACATTAGATATATATATATATATATATATATATATTTTGTTTTGTTTGCTTTCATACTACCCCCACTCCCCTTGTCACTTAGTAAACAAAACATATGCTACTGAAGTAAAAATGAGTACTCGTCTTATATTAATAAAAAAATAATTAATTAAAAATGCATAAATTGC
The DNA here is from genome assembly GCF_026936395.1 of Plectropomus leopardus. Lineage (NCBI taxonomy): Eukaryota > Metazoa > Chordata > Actinopteri > Perciformes > Serranidae > Plectropomus > Plectropomus leopardus. The sequence goes on along the minus strand of NC_142176.1, from coordinate 38,540,828 downwards.
AAGAAGATAAATTTACCTAAATAAAAAAAAAGAAAGTAGCTAAATATAAGCAATCAAATGGCTGCCTTTCAAATTATACTCAGACAGTTTCAAACATAGACATAAATACATAGATGCTGCAATGATTGTATTGGCCATACGTTGCCCCATGTTGGATGTGGCAGGTCTGCCCTGTTAACAAATACAAGTAAACGTAACAACTGTGGGTTTTCTCAATAAAAAAAAGCCCTAATGTTTATATTTAACTGATTTTGATTAATCACATTTTAATATTCAATGCTTTATAAGTACTAATAATGACAATCATTTAGACCAAAAAAAAATAAATAAATTCTGCAATCAAAATAAGTCACTGCAACTGGCAGCGAGTCTGCTTTATTTTCTTTTAGCTGTGAAGTGATATACTCCATGACAGAAAATATAACAGTCTTACTTTATTGTATACAATAACATTTCATGGTAAAATAAATGTAAACTTGCGGCAGGCTACTATTATAGATATGCACAACATATTATGCAAGTCAGTTGTATTTACACAGTAAAAAATAACACCCACTAAAAAACTTTGAAATTGCTGCCACAGTTTGCATCAATTTTATTGATTTAAATTAACATGTTTTTATTTTAATTCAGTGAACAGAATTTAAGAAAAATAAAAACGTCCATATTTTTTTGTTTCAAATTGAGTCTATTTTGTCATTCGGTTTTGCATGTAGAAATTATGTATCAGGAAAGAATAAGTGCTTTGTGTGCAGATGACAAATAGGCAGGTAAAGGAAAAGAAAAAAGCAAAAGAGTGATTTTAATTTGAATTGAATGATTTTATTAATTCATGTGAAATTATTCAAAATGCATCAGATTTAATAAAGACTATTGGCTAGGGATTTGTAAATAAATGGTTACTCATATATGCTAAATATTTCTACTTGATAATTATGTCTTCAAACTGAAATACCATAGCATGGGTTTTTATAGTGTACTGTGCGTCATTCTGACATGAGTGTGTATTATAGTCGTTCTTCCTGCGAGACCACGACTACTGCAGAGTGCCTGCACGCAGGTCTGAGAGACCCAGGGGGCCTGCCACCCGCAGATTGTGTCTGTGCTGCAGCGGTGACCAGGTAAGATATCTGATTTTATATTTTGGATAGAAAAAATGTTTTTGTCCTACATTGTTCTCAGTGTTATCTGTGTAATGAATGAACTCACTGTAGTCTGACATCCTCTTGTCTGTTTTTGACCTTCCCCAGGTTCGGACTTCTGAGCTGAAGCACCAGCCCTTTGCTTCTGCTGCACCCCCTCCCCAGAGGAGGAAGTGGAGCTTTGTGGCTCGTCCTTCCGAGTCTTCTGAGACTCCTGAGGTGGTCAGTTTAGTTTCTACTCCCGAGCCCTCCACCTCAGCTGGTGACTTTGCCTCTCTTTTGAATTTGGTCCCTAGGCCCTCTGCCACCATCCCGCCTGAGGACCTGCTGGCATGCTCTGATGTGGCCCTGGGCCCCCAGCCCTCCACTGCTTCGCCGCCTGACGACGCCCCTCTGGTGATCCACAACCGGTCTGTTGAGGAGTACCAGAGGATCTACCACGAAGTTGTGGATGGCATGCTGAGGTATGCTGTCAACATCCTGACTTTTAAAATCAGATAATCTGCTTCAATTATGATTATATTAGCTTTTTAATCACACGCATCGTTATGCCTTAATTTGTGTTTCCTCTGCTCCTCTCAGGTACAAGAATGGCCGACCAAGCAGCGGCTGTGGGAGCGTCTGGAGCGTCCAATGTTCACTGAATCAGTCAGTAAGGACGGACTGGTTTGTGTGGACGTGTCATACGGGGCTGGGGACCACCCCCCCCCGTATGACGTGGACATTTCAGGTGAACCAAAGCCCCGGACACCGCCTCATAAACGAGCTAAGAAATAAACGTTTCTTACTTAAGCTCAAATATATAAATATGTAAATAATATTGTCACGTTAAGTTAAGCATTATAGTTTCAATTTAAGTATTATAGTGTTAAGTTAATGGAGTTAAGTATTGTAGTTTTAAGTTAAGTGTTATAGTTTAAGCTGAGTAGTAGCTGTGTCCTGCAAGACCTCTCCGCCTTCGTCACTCTGCTGCAGAGACAACCCTATCCAAGTCATCTACTGCCTCCACCCTCTGCCAGCAGCCACCCAATTGCTGCCTGAGCATTCACCTGCTGTCTCTGGTCTCCTGCCCCAACATCCACAGTAGCCACTAACGGCCACATTCAGGTTTAAACTTCGCCAGCTACAGCCTCTGCCAGCAGCCATCGCCTCCACCTGCAGATTCTGGCAGACAGCTGATACCAAACCTTCATTTACCACCTCTAAAGTGTCCTGCTCCACCTGAAACCAAGAGCCTCTCATGGCCACCTTAACTTTTTGAACAGTGCCATCTTCAAACCTCCACCTACTGTCTCTGCCACCTACTGTCTCTGCCAGCAACCTGCAGCCACCGCCTCCACCTGCAGGTTCTAGCAGACCACTGCTGCCAAAACTCCACTTACAGCCTCTGCCAGCAACCTGCAGCTGCCGCCTCCACTTGCAGATTCTGCAAGTGGAGGCCACCAAACCTTGATTTACCACTGCCTTGTAGTCACCCTATTTTTTATCGTACTATCTTCAAACCACCACCCACTGCCTCTGCTAGCACCCTGCAGCTGGCGCCTCCACCTGAGCCTTTATCAGCCACCGTAACTTTTTAAATGGTGCTATCTTCAAACTGCCACCTACAGCCTCTGCCAGCAGCCTGCAGTTGCCTCCTCCACCTTCAGGTTCTGACTGACATTTTGGCCATAACCCCACCTGCAGCCTGTGCCAGCCACCTGCAGATTCTGGCAGACAGCTGCCATTTTACCTCCACCTACAGCATCTGCCAGCAACCTGAAGCTGCCGCCTTCACCCGAAGGTTCTGGAAGAAATCTGTGGCCAAAACTCCGCCTACAGCCCCTGCCTGCAATCTGCAGCCGCCTCCACCTGCAGATTCTCGCAGATAGCCTCTGTCAGTAACATGCAGGTGCCGCCTCCACCTTCAGGTTCTGACAGACAGCTATGGCCAAACGGTCACCTGTAGCCTCCCTGCAACCTGCAGCTGCTCCCTCCACCTGCAGATTCTGGTAGACAGCTACCATTTTACCTCCACCTACAGCCCCTGCCTGCAATCTGCAGCCGCCTCCACCTGCAGATTCTCGCAGATAGCCTCTGTCAGCAACCTGCAGCCACCGCCTCCACCTGCAGATTCTGCGAGACCACTGCTGCCAACATAGAACATCTGAGGTTGAAACTTTTTGTTGTTTTCTCCAGGCCCTGTTGGACCTCAAAAACTTTAAGATCCACCAGAGGCTGATCAAGGACCCACCTCACCTGCCCAACCCCTGCACGCTTTCTTTTTCTCTCTCTTCCTCCCTATAATATAATATAATATAATATAATATAATATAATATAATATAATATAATATAATATAATATCTAATATAATATAATATAATATCTAATATAATAATGTATATATAAGTCTTAACAGCAGTTTGCAAAATGTAAAGCAGTATGTTAAATGATTATATATATGCACAATAATAACAATAATAATAATAATAATAATACACAGAGGTGTTAGCAATGATAATACAAATACCAGTAATACTAATATTACTACTCCTCCTACTACTTCCACAATATAATATAATATAATAAAATATAGTGTAATATAATAACCCCTCCGAGAACCGCCACCTTAACGTTGTGGAGGGGTTTGAGTGTCCCTGTGATTCTGGGAACTGTGTTGTCTAGGTGATTCTGGGAGCTCCCAAGGCAAAGTAGTGCCAGGGGAGGGGCCAGACTAAGAGCAGTACAAAGAAGACCTAGATGAATACTAACTCTTGTTAATATCACCATGCTTGTAGCATAGAAACTTCAATTCTGTAAAAGCCTCAATCAGCTAAAAACATTTTTTTTTTCTGAGGCAGTTCTTGCATGCGTTGAGATTGTGGAGTTGATGGTATCTCTCAAACCTGCATGGGAAAGTAATCAGTTATTTTTTTTCTTTATTTTCCCCCTATTTCTTCATTTTTTAAATACTTTTTCCATACATTTTTATATTTTTTTATGGTTTGTGATAGATAGTTGATGTCCGTTTTGATGTGCTGTATTCAGTATAGTATTTTTTGTTGTTTTTGGTTTCTTTTCATGGAGACAAGCGAGAGTATCAGAAAGTGCCAGTCAACTCTGCTCTGACTGGCCCAGTCTGATTGATTCAACCTGAGAGCGGATTGACTCACAATCAAGCAGATCACAATCACCTGAGATAAACGTGCTTGTGTCTTTATATTGCTTGCTCTGCTTTGTGATCTTTGCTTTGTGAAGATCTCTGTTAGATCGAAAAGTTGCACAATTAAAAAATTACTGGTAGCTTTTAATACAGTGTGCAGATCTTTTGTTTGATTTCATCTTGGGGCTTTTCTAATATGGATCTGTTCCAGTGTCTTTCCTTATGTTTGGCTTAGGTAAAACAAAGATAAAAAGATGAATCCGCCACATATTTTACATCCATAGACCAATGCAAAAAGTATTGTACTCAGAACAGGCCCCCAGGGAGTCAGTCAGACTAATTTTAAAAACACCAAAAGACTTTTTTTGCTATTAGACATACATTTAAAAAAGAGGTATCTGTAAATCCATTGTTTGAGTATCACAACCCCAGTAAAAAAGATTTTATCAGTTTGGTACAATAAAAGTCTAATAAGTCAAATAACTTCATCCCCATTCAAGTTAGTGGAAAGCTAAATTTGAAGTTGGCCACTTGGCTGCCATAAGTCTTTCCTGCACCTGTTCTGTGGGTATAAAAATGCGGAAGATGCAGGTAATTTTACACCCTGGAAGGCAAACATTTTTGGCTTCATAAGAAGGACCAGGCGCTCCAACCCTGTATCCAGTTCTCTTTATAGATCCATAACTTGGAGTATTTAAGTAATATGATACTGTAAGCAAGCAGAGTGATGCTTCAAAGGTCAAAGGTCACAGTGCCCTGGATATTTCTGTGACCACTCATGAATCATGTCAGGGAGAAGTGCTGGGAAATGAGACAGGAATAGATAGTGGTGGATAGGATCCTTTTCTTGTATCAGACTCAGGCAGTAAGATGTTATTGTCACATGAGAGCCTCATGATGATTTCAGAACGTGGTGTCTTAATGTTACATTTTCATTGGAAAGGCCTTTGTGGCAAGCTGAAGGAACCCCAGAAGTTATTAACTCGACTCAGAATAAATGGAAGAATTCCAAAAATCCAACTTGAATCTCAAATTTCACACAACACACAATGTTATTTACACAAACAAACATGCTCAAACCTCATGCCAAATTTTCAGCATCCTGAGAGAGACCTCATATGGTTACTGGAAAGGACACTCCCATGTGGGCATCTCTAGTTTGTGTGTGTGTGTGTGTGTGTGTGTGTATACCATATGTGCACTCTATATGTTTGCGAGCATTAACTTGGGTATGATGGTCCTCTGTTGTAACCTTGACAGAAGGAAGGATGTAATCCATATCACATAGCCAGTGCTTTTTTGTCTTTTCTTTGCTGTTCCTAAGCGTGAAAGTGTGTCCTCTACACAGTTGGCTCACACACTCTCTGGCCACCGTAAAACCCAGCAGATTTACCGGTTCCCTCAGACTTGGCAGAAAACTGAGGAGCACGTGTTCAGTGGCAACAATATCCTCCTTCGGGTCTCATTATCTCCCACAAGGCCTTTCCTGAAAGCACACTTCAAAGAGTCATGAAAACAGAGTGGCTGTATTAACAGCTGTGTATGGTAAAGTGACAGATTCCAGACAGGTTAAATCAATTTGACAAGGTTTTACTGCATTCCTTACTATGGACCTACTTTCTATTTGAAGGTATCTCACATGCAGCTACTGAAGGGGCAAACAGTCCTGTCTGTTTCCCTTCATACAAATGAAAATCCTGGTTCATTTTTTTTTTCACTTGTTAACCTCTTGCTATTTAGCTCTCTCTGACCAGTTTACACTTTGAACAATAGGACTTCCATTTTCTGTACAACAGGCATTTCTTCACACTAACTAAATACTAAACTGTAGCCACTTGGTCCTGACCCTCAGTTGCCTAAAACCAATGCCCCGAAGAGCACCCTTTTTGTGTTCAAGCAACTGAAAATGTGTAAAGAGCGATAAAGTCGATGTAGAGCAGAGGGGAGCGGTTTTGGAAGGGTCAAGCAAACATTGGACTTTGACCCTGGAGACCAATGTTTGTGTCTTGTGAGTAACCAAAAGCTAGCATTCAGTTAATTTAACTATGCAATGTCTCATCTCATGTGTTGGAACAAACAAAATTATTTTAACCAATTCCTGATTTTCTTCTAAACCATGAGCAAGTAGTTCTGTTGCCGAAACAAAGTAAATATATGCCACTTTGAGTTAATTGTATGTAACAAGAAGAAAATGTACATTTCTTTATGAAACTGAAGTTTATTTTGAAAAAGCATTATGCATTGAGTGGAAACTGACATCCCAAACTGACACAAGAGGGTTACCTAGAGCATCATAGTTTGATGCAAAGAACCATTGACACATGGGGGTCCAGTGATAAATTACAGCTAGTAGCAGTAATAACTGAATTCCAGACACCAATTTGGCTCTAGCAGTTAGAATAAAATGAACACTGAAAGGGTTGCAGACCGACAATGGACAGCATAGATTAAAATCACAGAATCCCCCCTCATACAACTAACATTTACACTAAGAAAGGATCATCAGTATATCTGGAATTTTTGCTGTTTGCCTGCTGTGGAGGGGCGCTGAAGTCTTAGTGGATACACATTGTACATGGTGGAAATGCTGAATAAAATAAACCAACTAAAGTGAGCCCAAAGTTCTCATTCACTCCTTTAGTAGGCTGTCATTTAATCCACTCTCATTCTCAATGCTGACATTTATTTTAAGTGATCAGTCAGCTTATTAGTGCTCTCTCAGTCCAAGGTATCAAGTGAACTCTTTGACTATTTCAGAGTCAAACTCTCTGTCTTACAATCATTTCCAGGGCATAAAATACAGGCTTTTTAAAAAAAACATTTTTGCATTAAATGGCTATCTGTTGCTTTCTTAACCTGTATTTGAGCAAAAAATCTGGACCATCTGAACCTGCTGATAGTTACAACACTAAAGCATGAGAAATAAATTAAGAAAAGGGAAACATTTTCCCCTGTGCCTTAAAATGTGTGTGGTAAAATTGTGCAGAAGATAAGGACAGTGGGTTTTCAAAGGGTATTTGTACATACCCTAAAAATAATTAGCATATAAGATGATTCAGTTGTCGCAGTGAATCACAGATGACAAAGCTGGACCTGTATGGAGTCGGCGTAGCATGAACATGTTTCTGTTTTAAGAGACAGATGTAAAATACAAAGAGGCTGAGTCACATCCAGCACAGAGGAAGCTTCAGCTTGTCATTTTGAACCACTGACTGCAGTCCCCTCACATAATTTGGATACATAAAAGTCTGTAAATGACTTCAAATGTTACTGTCACAAGCTTTAAGTTTTTGAAATCTATACCAATGTCAGTCATTACTGATAATGTCTTAAATATATAAATAAATGTATTTAATTAATTTTTTTCCATATTTACCACCACATTACTTACCTTAAAGGTTTATTGACAAACATAGATTATGATGTGCATCATAGATAGTTGTTTATTTTTTCCCTACTTTTTTTAAATATAAAATAACCATTAGAAACATCACACACTGTAAAATCTGACAAGTAGATTTTACTAAAAAAATAAATAAATAAATGGAGGAAATCTTGGCCTTAATAAAATAAAGTAAGTAAGTAAGTCTTAATTTATGTTTACTTTATATCTGATTGTTAAGTTTACTTAAAATTAAGCTATGTTTACAAAAATTTGTTGTTTCTATATATATGGATTCTGCTGGTTGCAGACTAGTCAATCATATTTGCATTTTCTTAAAACATGTTGACAAAACAGAACTTCATTTGCAAAATTCTTTGTGATGATTCAGTTAAGCCAGACTAACTTGATTTACTAAAGTTGCTTACACTAAAGAACAAGATAATTTCAACGTTCGTTTTTAAGTTGCAACAACTTCACAAAATTAGGTAAAACAGATGAATTTAAAGTAAACTTAACTTTAAGATATACAGTGAACAGAAATCAGGATAAAAAGTCATAATTTCTTATATTTTTCAAGGCAATTGTTTCCAAAATTATTTTAAGTAAAATCAACTTGTCAGATTTTACAGTTCAGATATAGTTCTTCTGTGGTGAGTATATATTTTTAGAATTCATGTTGTGACTCAATGAGTTTGGAGTGAAAGCAGCTTCCAGCTCTGTGTTGTGGTGGACCCTGGGCAAGGTCAAGGGTCAGATGTCAGCTGACCGTGAAATCTGCTGACTATACACTTCTTTTGAGAGGAAGCGGCAGCAGAACTTGAGCAACTGATGCTGCCGACTGAAAGCAGATGTGAGCAGTTCTCAACAAAGCAGTGCCTGGCAACATGTGAGCTCGTTTGGGCGTCATCGGGCAGGTTGCTGTTTTATCATCAACTGGAAGGTCTCTCAAAGAAAGAGAACTTTTGGTTTTGTTTTGGCAAAAGAGGAACTAAAACTGTCAGTGACCCTTGCTACAATTTAATGGCGAAGAGCTGATAGGATATGTTAATTAAAGCCATGTATGTGACTTTGGCTGGTTACTGAATAGTCACAACTTTGGTTTCACTGTTGATAGAGCAAAAAATAAAGAATGAATAAATAATACTAAATAATCTAACATGCTGATACAGGAGGCAGACACAACATGAACACACGAGACAAATAAAAAGGAGCAGCTGGTGATTCCATTCACATCCCAGTATGCTATTATAGGAATCACACCTTATGGTTTACATCCAGTGCCAACATTCAGTGCCAGTGCAGAGAGGAACGTGCCCTTCATGTAGGGAGGCTGAGAGTCAGGGGGGGTTGAGCAGGTAGATGGGTGTGTAGTTTGTCCACCCTTCTCTCAGGAGACCTTAGTTTGCATCCTGTGGCAGATCTGTAGTTAAGGTTTTCTTTTGTATTAACCATAACCACAATCTTTTACTAATGTTAACTCAGTGTTTTACTTGCCTAGCTTCACCAAAGGGTAAAAAAGTTTACAATGAACGGTTCCCAGGATGTTGGACCATCTTAATTACCAATTATTTGTCAAGTACTCACTTGGTTTGTGGTTTGTTGTCACTGTGTAAACTGGCAATGTGTGGATCCTATGAGAACGGTGAAGTCATGGCCGCACTTTGTGCGCATTATGTTTTACACAAATGGCTATACTTGAGAAGGAGGACAACAACAATAACAATGACAGACTACAAAGCCGTGTTTGTGCTGCGACTCTACTGACTTTATTGACCTGTTGGTTCTCGTGCCTGCCTTCATTATTGTTTTGATGTTTGTATAAACTCACCGCCCTGCAGAAGAATGCCTTTAGGCGCAGGCGCATGGTGTCCTTCATGGGTGTGTCATTACAAAGTTACACCTGCAACTACTGGCCTGGCATGCATACTTCAGTGTTTTTGGTTGTTTTTGTGGATCTGTTTACACAAGGATCGTTTTCACCGTGTTATCATATGATTTTTCTTTTTAAATTGCAAAGGAAAGACTTTTAAGTTGTTCCTTTGCAATTTAAAAAGAAATTGCCCTACTAATATATATATATATTTTTTTGTTATTAGAAGGGCCGTTCTTGTCTAAACGTGGCCTAAAACTTAAACTTAGACTGTTTGGGGCAGTAAGTGCTGTTAACGGCTGTTACACGATCAGACTGAAACTAAACTTCACGTTGAAAACACTCTCACTACATTGACACCTTATTCGGATATTGTTTTTAAATTGGCTAAAACATGTTTTGGTATCAACCTCTCTATACATCAGGGTAATGCTGAGCTGTGGGATGCACGCCCCATTTGTCTCTGCAAACCGGGAGGGCCCCGACCGCCAACTACTGTATACAATACACTGACTATACATAAGTATCTCATACAGCCGCACTTCAAAAATCCACAACTATCACTTTAAAGTTTGAGGTTTCGGCAGTTTTTTAGAGCTAGTGAGGTGAACTCGTCCTTCTGAGCTCCATTGACCATTTCAGTGGAATTGCACTGCTAGACAACAGCCTGGGTCTATGTTTACTTCCTGTCAACTGATGTCACAAATATTCACAAATACTACAAAACATTCCAACAGGAAATACAAGATGACTTGTTTAGATTATTATAGATTTAAACTATCCACACAAACTGAATTAACTATCTCAGAACTGAATTCCATTAACGTTCTGGATAGTTTTTTAGTTTTTTTTTCAGGAAAATTCCTGAGAAAATACTTCAGGCAATTAAAAAATAAATCTTTATGAAATCCCCTTCAGTGTCTCTCAACTATGAAATGAAGCACTACCATTCTATAATTAAACAAAAAAGGTCTAGGTGCTGACAGAGCCCTTTCTACACTGCCTGAAATAAAAATCTACTAAGTCTAAGAAGAAAAAAAACTTTAAAAAGCAAAATAAAAAGATCTGTGCAGAGAAAATAGCACAGTAAAGTAAAAACACACTCTGAGGTGTGGTTATCTCTCTGTACTGTTTCTCATATATTCATGAATCTTCATTTGTCCCTAATGTCCATAATCCTGGGATGCTGGAAAACAAATAAAAGAATATTAAGAGTGGTGCACTATTTTCTGACTTCACCCCTCCATCTATTTCATTCATCTGATTTCATCTTACATTCTCTCTCCCTTTTTTTCTTTGATCACGCTGTTTCTCCCTCATTTCCAGAGTCACTTCCTCTCTGTGTGCTGAGTAAGCCTCTGTGTCTGTCAAGTGTCAGAACAGACAGAATGCACAGATGCACAGAGGATAGAGGAGAGAGAAGGAAACAAAGATTGGGAAGCTCTTGACAGGAGAGACCCCAATTTTTATTACCCTACTGCACGCCTCCTCCTCCTCCTCCTCCTCCTCCTCCTCCTCCTCCTCTTCATGGCAGAGCAGAATGTAGGTCTGCGCTTGCCTACAGCCATCAGCAACAATCAGTTCTGCCCCAGTTACTGACGCATCTCACAGACTAAACACACACACATACACACACACATACGTCACAACACAGAGAATTGCACACAGAAACAGACACACTTACAATATGCTTGCAGAAACACACGCAAACAGAGCAGTCTCAGAAGAACACACACACGCTGGCTTACAAAGGCATGATCTGCAACATGCTCGCACAGACATACGCAAACATCTGAAGATGATCATGTCTTACGCTTTTACACAGAGAGGGGATTTGGATGAAGAGGTTTAATACTCCTAATTAAAATATTGTGATTATTGTGCAAATTAATCTGATGCAGACTCACACATGCACATCCATGTACACACACACACACACACACACACACACACACACACACAGACACACATGCACACACCAGTCTGGTCCAGCTTAGTCTGCTGACTGCGCCTGCTGAAGTTGCTGTAACTGCTGAAATGTGAAGAATGTGGACAATGTTTTATAGCAAATTCACAGAATGTAAATTTATTTAAAAAAAAAAGAAACAGATTCAGATAGAAATATTTTTTAATAACAGCCATTGCAGTCAACATACTGTAAGTGTGCATTTAAAGTTAAATTTTTACCACCTCAGAAATGTATGTTTTCAGTTGCCATAAAGGAAAATATATACTCTACAGAAGAACTATAGAAATAAATATTCTCTAACAGTCTGTCTCTAGTTATATCCATAGAATGTAACGTACCAGGACGTAGCTACCATGACATCATTCATTGGTATGTGGACTCCTGTTATGAAGCCTCAAGTTTGGCTTTTCAACTGTTGCCATTTTGTTTATTTGGAGCCAGAAGTGACCAAATTTGGGCAAGAGTCTGTGGCAGAGCGAGGGCTGGATCTGACAGAGAAGCGGAGGACTCCATCAGCAAACAGCCTGTCACTCAAAGCCCTTAAACATGTCATGCATGTTGAAATTAGCTGTGAAGACCAAAACTGTATTTGTGCCATATAATGGCCACTGCCCAGTCTCATTGTGTGCGCTGCCTTGGTATGTGAAATGAACTCAGCACTGCCTCCGGGTCAGTTCTTGAACAAAAGCAAATGCTACATGTGGTCCCCTTTAAACCTTTGACCTTTTATTTCATAATAACACACTACAAAGTGAACTGTAAATGCATTGGGTTTTGTACTGGTGCTAACAGGACTTGCTGAGGGCAGGAAAAACATGGTCCACTCCCACGACCTTGGTTATTCGAACCACTGTTAATCAGTACCAAAAACAAGAACAAAAGAGGTAAAATCAACCTTTTTGTGATAAACCAATCTTACAGCATTTGTTCTCTGAATTAAAAGAAAAAAGGATCATCTCTGCTTATATGACACACTTTTTCATAAACCACCTTGAGCTGTGATTAAAGGTCTTCTCTGTTGGAATTTCTCTAAATAAATCACTGTGAAGTGAATCATCACGATGCCCATCTGGGCTGCTTTCAAAAGGTCCCATGAGATGGTCTGTGTTTTTGTTTCGTTACATCCTGTCAACACGATCTCACACACATTACCTCCCCTTCCTATATATTCTAGGAACGCCCTTCTTTTAGAACAAGCAGAGCAAGATGTGACCTGTGTTGTATTTTGTGACATTACAAACATGAAGGCCATTGTTGTCAAATGAGCATGAAAATTAATTGTCTCAAGTATTCATTTATCCATCTATTATGTTAACATGGTCTCCAGTTTTTTGTGGATTAAGAGATTGATATCATAATGTTGTTGCTGCTGGTTCAGCTGATACATAACCTTGTATTAATGTTACTGTCAGTAAGGTGGTTCCATTGTTCAGAATGTTCTTTAACTACACTGAAGTCTTTTCTGGTAATAATAGAATTAATATACCCTACTGATTCGAACTTATGAAAATGACCAAATTACAAGTTCAGATGAAAAACAAAAAAAGAAAAAAACATACAAATAATTTTAGGAAATAATAGTTATGTTGCTTATTTGTATCATTATTTTATATCTTTTTTGATGTTTTTCTGTAACAGTCTATCCATTTATTCACTTTCTGTACCTTCTTCATCCATTAAGATTATGTTTAATATTGTCATATTAACGGCATAATTCAGCTCTCTCTTCAACAAATTACATTCACTAACTACTAATATGTTGTGGTAATTACACAGCCTTAAGTAGGCTTCAACTGATAGTACGCTAATGAATCTTGAACACACGCACGAGAACCGACAGCGTTAATAAACTCAGTACAGTCAGCAGCACAAACGCAGCTCGGTAACTTTTGTTGTTGTTGTCCTCCTACTTGTGAATGACTAATTGCCTGAAACACAATGCGCATGTGCTAAGTGTGACCATGACTTCACCATTCTCACAGGATCCGCGCATTGCCAGTTTACACAGCAATAGAAAGGGTTTTCAAAAAATTATACTCTGGAAACTGGTTTCAAAAGTTTGCTTTTTGGGCCCATATAACGCTTTTATCATGTGAACGAAAGGCCAAACCGTGACAAAAGTTTAATGATTCATGCTTGAGCTGTTGCTATGTAAATGGCCCCTGAAATTCGAAACATGGCAGCAGAATGGATCAGCAGAGCCTCAGTGTGAGCACCTATTGTGAGGAGGTGAGACACTTCATTGGCAGCCAGTTATATTTAAAATATGGGGAACATGGACACATGTAAAGCAAAATAATGGATTTTAATGTTAGATGACAATGCTGACAGTGAGGGTAAGGAGGAGAGGGGAGGGAGACATTTTACATCAGGACAACAGGAGAGAGGATCTGCTCTCATTTATTTTTCACTTTCATTTACAATAAATTATTTAAAAGCCATGTTGCACTGCAGCTTTGATACAGCATGGGCCAGCTTCATAAGACACTTAAACACCAACAAAGCCACACACACCAGCATGCACAATCCCAGCAGCACATGTACACACAATATTCATAAATTCAGAGTATTACGTACATGCACACACTGTTATGCATACAGACACACATGCACTGTCCCAGGGGAGCTGATTAGGGTAAGATTTGTCAGGCAACTCACCCTCCCACCCGCATATGTGCTCTGCATACACACACACCGCTGCCTGCTCTTTTTATACTTATCACACAAATACACACACACACACACACACACACACACACACACACACACACACACACACACACACACACACACACAGAGCACATACCCTCCTCCATATAAAATGAGAATAATAATAATAATAATAATAATAATAATAATAATAATAATAATAATAACAATAACAATAATAATGGCAATGTTTTTTTGTACTAATCTATTCAGTTTGTTAAAAACTATGTTGGAAAAAGAGACCAAAAAAACAGATGTACTGTATATGTATTTGTGGCAATTTCATGTTAAGGCATGGTTAAAGATAAAAAATAAAAATAAAAAAAACACAATTTGAAAGGAAAGTTCACACCCCAAACCCAAAATACATATTTTTCCTCTCATTTGTAGTGTGATTTATACAGTCTAGATTGTTTTGGTGTGAGTTGCAGAGTGTTGGAGATATCGGCCATAGAGTTGTCTGCCTTCTCTTCAATATGTTGGATCTAGATGGAACTCAACTTATGGCACTCAAAGACCCAACAAAATACATTGGAAAAACTCAACAGCAAGGTCTCTTTCCAGAGATAAAGACAACTCAAGATAATCCACAGGTCTTGTTGTGAGCTGTTTAATATAGAAACTACCTTTTTCTACTGTACTGCACCCACAAATCATATCACCACCCAGGAGGAAGTGTGCATTTTTATTCATGGGTGTAGTTTGATAGAAAGAAATAGTTCCTGCATGACACTGCTCACAACAAGGTCTGTAGATTATCCCAAGTAACCAGTTCATGATTTCTGAAGAGGGACATTGCTGTTGGATTTTCAATTGTATCTTTTTGGTGCTTTGAGCACCACAAGCCAAGTGCCATTTAGTCCCATTACATTCAAGAAAAGGCCAATATCTCTAACCAGCCCGTTCTAATTCTGAGGGTATCAATTACCAACCCGTTGTCACACCCCTCGCCATCAGATATCAATGCCAAGAGACTGCAGCTTTAAACCTTTCAAAACCTGAGCGAGAACGGTAATGAGCAATGAAAAAAGAATGACCCAAAAATTAGCAAGAAATTATGAAAAAGTACAGGGAAATTTCCTGCAAATATGCATTTTAAAAAGAAAAGAAAAAGAAAGTTTAAAAAACACAGACATGAGCTTGAAAAAGTACTTAAAAATCATAATAATTTCATAAATTATTTTAAAAAATATTGTTATGAAAAAAATAGTCCCTAGCCTTTTTAAAATACATTTCTTAATCTATCAACTTATTTCAATTAGTAAAAGATTTATACTAAGTTACTCATTGCTTTTTTCCCATGTTTAAAAAAGCGTTCAAAGGTTAAGATATCTGTTGCCAATGTTGCTTTAACAAAACATTTTGGTGCCCAACAGAATAGACAGAGATAGCACAGCTTACATCTCATTTACAATCAGGCCAAAAAGTAAGGAAGTTATCTTAACATCTACAGAAATTCCAAAATGTCAAACAGGTTACCAAAAGTGTTCAAGAAATGAGCTCCCTGAGAGTAAATTGGTACATTTTTTTGCATCAAACTTCAAATTCCACAAAGTAACAGAACGTACCAACAGCACAAAATCTCTTCTTTGTCTCAGACACATTGTAAAGCGCTGATGTCTGCTGCTTGGCCCAGATACATCACAGTGTCTGGATACGGCATAGCAACAAGGCATCTGATCAAAGACTATAGGAATGAAAAGAGAGAAACAGAATAAGGACTGTGGGAACGCAGACAGAGAAAACTGCTGGAAAAACAAAAACAAGGGGAATCGCTGAGGGAAATAGGAGGGAGATTAATAGATCTAGAAGAATAAAAGTAAAGGAAATTTCATCAAGATGATGCTGCAGGAGAAGTTCTTCTGCAGGGAACCAGCAGACCTGGAAAAGAACCAAATCAAGATCACGTTCTTTTGTCTTTTTTTTTTCCAGTTTAACCATTTTAAACCCAAGCAAATCGGTTGGATTTCTTTCAAAAACAATGAGCAACTTAAAAAAACATGGCCCAAAAATTAGCAAGAAATTAATCAAGTTACAAGAAAATCACCTGAAAATAAACAAAAACAAACGTGTGTGTCTGTGTGTGTGTAATATTGATTTTTCTTTCTGTAACATTATTTTAAATATATCATTATAATTATTTAAAAAAAAACATAAAACTGGACATTTACCCTAGTTTTTGATAATTTTCCTATAGTTCGCCCCCCTTTTTCAAAACTATTTTTCAAGTCACTTTCTTCATCACCTTTTACTTGCACTTTGTGGGACATTTCTTGTCAAGTTGGCCATTGCCTTTTTCCTCATGTTTCTGAAAGAAATCCAACCAGTTTGCTCAGGTTTCAAACTGTTAAATAGTTTGTGCGAAGCATCTAGACACAGCACAAGAAAACTGATGCTGAACCAGTTTTGAAAGGTTAAGAAACAAGCAATATCATGCTTACATTTCTGAAATAAAACCTTTTACTGTCCAGTGAGCATACGGCTGCATTTCTAACCAGCGAAGTCAGAGCCTTGAAGATTTTCAGCAGTATGTTTGGTGCTGATTATATAAAGAGGATATTATGATGGCGGAATGTCTAACGTAGCACAAAAATCCACAACAAAGGAGACAGGAATGTATCCCCTCTCCCAATATTAGAGCCAGCAGTGCAGAGAAAGAACCCCTAATCAACTGTTCACATTTCAACACATTCCAAAAGTGGAAATAAAAATAAACAGGATTCTCTCTTCCTCTCCATCATTTTTCTTTGCCTATATATACACATGACTAAGATATGATATAACACTCAAATGCGGTCAGTGACTCATTTAATTCTCTTTCTTTCTCTCTCTGCTTTTTTTCTGCTCTTTGTTTTTGGCAGGTTTAGTCCATAATCCAGCATTTGAGAATCCACTCTGAATACACTGACTTGGATGTTTAACAGTGGATACACTGCCTGAGAGAGGTTTGTAAAAAAAAAAAAAAGTCCGGAAAGATCACAAATATGGGCTCCAATGCAGCTCAGCCTCCATTCATGGCATCATGACGTTGATATTTGATATGGCAGGCTGGCTGGAGAAAATGCTCTGCTCTTCCAGGATTCCCATACATTTTTAAAGACAACATTGCAAAAGGTCTCCATAATATATTTTTTCATGACTATGCACAATATATAAAATGAAGAGAACTGTTTAATACATTTTACTCCAAATGTTTTTTATATTACTAAATATGGTCAGAAAAGGAGCAGTAGAGCTCCCATAGTGATCAAGTGACATTTCTTGGAATGTTGGCTTTCAAAGAGTTTTGTTATAAAAATTCAGATGGGATATTTAACTCCCTATATGGACTTTCAAAGCAGTATGAACAGAGCTCAGTATAGACTGTAATCATACATAGAAAGCAAGTTATGTGCAGTGTGGATCCATGATACAAATCTAAATTGGCTGAATTTTTTTTTTTTTTTTTTTTTTTTTTAGCTGGAAATAAATATAAAATTTAACTGTCACTTTTCCTTACATGGACAGGCGCTGCTGGTGGTGATATCAGTTTTCATGAGCGTTTCATGACTTTGGCCTGTACAGCCACTACATATTTTTCATGTTTCTGTTACAGCTGAGTGCTACCCTCTAGTGGTTAGTTAATGGACATGCACCTGAAAACAAACACACACACACACACACACACACACACACACACACACACACACACAGACAACATTTATCAGTGACAAATGAACAGTACTTTTGAAATGTTATAGCTTACAGAAAGAAAAAAAAACTTCTAATCAGTACTGTAACTATTTCAGGTAGCCTACCTAGTTGCTTGTAACATGTAACCTAATCACAATGCATAGGGAAGGGCAGAATGAAAAAATATTAGAGAACAAAAATAAATGGTAAAGAAACTGTCAAAGGACACACACTCATACATTTGGTTGATTGGTTAGTGCATTTCAAGGCTTTGCATTTTAACCCTTTCAAACATGAGCAAATTGGCAAAGAAAAATAGAAAAATAAAAAAAATAAAACAAAACAGCAAGAAACTGGTAAATTTACCTGAATTTATCAAAAAAAAAAAAAAAAGATAAAATAAATAATGAATTAAAAACAAACAAACAGGAGGTGACCTGCTAGAGGTGCCAAAATAAAACTAAACAAAACAAAAAACAATAATGGAGTCTCTCTCTCTCTCTCTCTCTCTCTCTCTCTCTATATATATATATATATATATATATATATATATATATATATATATATAAATCAAACTAATGTGCTCATGATTCAAAGGTTTAAATTATCGTGAATGGCATCTGTAGGCAGCACAAGAAAAATGATGTCGAAATTCAAAAGTCAAAATTCAATTAGTTGTCTATGAAATGCTTGAAGGAGAAACACCATTATCAGTTAACCAAGACAAGGTTGTCTTTTTTGTTTTTCTTTAATGATTGGTATCATCGTAATATAACAGCCTGTTACAAAATATAGGATGTCAAAGGCCAGTATTGGACCACACAACAAGACAATAATGACAGCTGTTTCATAATGTTGCCAGTTATTGACTCCGTTTAAACCATTCAACCACCACTCTGTCTGTCAGGTGGTAGTGGCTCCAGTTAGTATTACCCAATCAGGGGCCAGTTCACTCCCCAGGCCCGCCTTAGCACGGATGTCATTGGTTGAATATTAATAAGTAGTGGCGTTATGGGCGGAGCCTGTGTGGCTACGGTGAGTTTTGTCCAGCGGTTACATGATAACCAGCACCTGGCCAGGGAGGAAAGAAGAGACAAGCAGGCTGCCGCTCCTCTGACTGTCCGTAACCTACAGGTGAGTTGAGCCACGGTGTCATAGTGCATCTCTACAGGAATAACAATCCGGTAAAACGTTTTTTTAACGTTTTTTAATGTCCATATCCTCGGTATTTTTAGGTAGCACCGTTAAAAGATGTCGTTAGCCGCTCGTTATGAAAGGTTGCTTCGTCACAGAAATAGCACGTTCAAGTGCTAAAAGTCATTTTGTTCAACACAAAAAAACACGGAAATGTTTCGTTTTTTGACGTTATGCAACGGTGGGCTGCCCCCTCCCACTTCACATATTTGTTGTGAACATGCTGAGCATCGACATGTTGGACAAAACACAGGCTTTTTGTCTTTTCAACTAACACGCCATAGTTAGCTACTGTTGCAATGTTCGAGCTTTAGTGTGCACGTTATTTTTCCAGCCGTATTACCTTTGTTCCAGAGGTGTGTGTGTGTGTGTGTGTGTGTGTGTGTGAAAGAGAGAGAGAGAGAGAGAGAGAGAGAGAGAGAGATGCAGTTGCAGAGAGCCAAACTTAATTGCAGCTCGAGAAATATGGTATGATCAGTGTATTAGAACCTGCTATATAAGCTAGCTTTATCAAACTGACCTCCACTCAAGGCCATGTTTGTTATGTCACATCTCCATGGACATGAACCTTAACTCCCCAATTATCTAATTTTCTGTTCAGAAATGTGTGGCTTGTGAAGTACAGTACTGTCAAAGCACATTTTTACATTTGTTTTTAACATGGAACAGTAGAGAGAACAACTATTTTAACATTTTCTAATACAAGCCAAATATACCGATGGACCTCAGCACTGTGTGTGTGTGTGTGTGTGTGTGTGTGTGTGTGTGTGTGTCACTCACTGTTAATAATTTGTTTATGTGGGTGATGATGTCAAATTTTGGATGTTTGAGTTTGACTTTAGGGAAATATTTTGTGCAGTATTGGTTTGATTTCAGTTTTGTTCCTGTCAGCAAGTGCAGCTCTGTCTTGATTTTGTCTTCTTGCACTGCTGACAGAACTCTCTCTCTCTCTCTCTGTCTCTCTCTCTCTCTTCCCTTCTTCTTTTGCTTTCTCTCACATGAACTATTATTATGATCATTACTGTACTTATAACTCACTCAGTTATTGTCTTAAATCATAATCAAATACATTATTATTCATTGGTCTTAAAAGGACTGTAATAGTGTTCAGCATAGTACATAGTACAGCATGCTGCTGATTAACTGCTCTTATTAACCTGACGATCTGAACCTTCAGCAGAAATGAACGGTGCAGGTGCCATGGAGGCCACCAGGAAACGAAGCCAGCACAGTGCCAACGGGAAAACATCTGAGCAGGAGGAGCAGCAGCCAGCGCAGTGGGGGAGAGCATGGTGAGTTGATGTTATGTCACAGGTTGCTTAATGCTATTCTGCCAGCTACTATACTTCACCACAGGTTTATCACAAATTAAGATTAGACCCCAGACTCACTTAATCAAAAACACTTTAATTGAAGGGAATAATTTTAAATAACTGCAAACAACTAAAGCTCTATGTTTTGGAGCCACCTGCTAAGTGGTTTACTCAAAAGACTTAACCCAATATCATCCAGTCTTTTGGGATTATGGCATGTACATCCCTCGTGAATGATATCTCAAGAGCAATATCCTTTGAGTCCAAGTTTGTGTTTTGTGTTTTTGACACCAACTTGGATTCAAGGATGAACGATAAGATTTTGTTGGTGAAAGTTCAAGGTTTCTTTGATATAATTAAAAAAACAAACATGTTTTTGGCCATAACTCCAGAGTTCATTTACTAATTATGACAACATTTCACACAAATGTCTTAACAGGACAAAATGATGAAGTGATGACATTGTGAATATAAAAGGTCAAAGGTCAACTTCACTGTGGCATCCCAATGTAATGTAAAAAAACATTCTGTTTGTTACTCAGTGCCATAAGTCAAGAACATTTTGTCAGATACTTAATTGGGGACATTAATGTCGGGTGTTTGACTGTGCTGACCGTAAAGATCCAATGTGCTGCCGGGTTTAAGACGCGTGTGAAGCATCCATGTTTTCGAATCTATAGTTACAACCAAGTTGTCACGATTGTAGTTTATTTTGGTTTAGGTCAGAGAGAGGTTAGAGGAGGGTGAAGAGATGTGAACTTGACAAACAGGTGCAACTCATAACCTGAAGTTGGTATAAAGCATGATGACTCACAGGGACAGTTTTAATGTTACTAGTTACACTAATACTGTTACTGTGCATTTCCTGTCAGTTGAGTTGAGATGTTCACTGTAACTGTGTAGGTGTATCATGAGCAAGCACGTTTCCATAGCAGCTTCAGTGCTCCATGTGTCTACACAGATGTGTTCAGACTAGGGGTCAACAGATTATTGGCCTGACCGATTATCAGGGCCTATATTTGGCATTCTGATGATTATCTGTGTCCGCATTTTATTTGAATGATCCCTGTGAAATTGAGTAATTAAAAAGTGCAACGAATGTGTCAGCATGGAAAAAAACTTTTAGTTTGTAAAACCTCAGAGAGCAATTTTTACCTATTCATTTTTTGTAAATTAAAATTTTCACTTGACTTTATTAACAAAAAAGTTGATAGGAACCTGCTCTATATGATGCTGAACGTTTCAATTTTGATTTCACATTTGCTTAAGGCATTTAAACAAAGTTTTGCATTGGAGTTTGTTTCATTCTAAATTCTAAATATTGACAGAAAGATTTTCATTGTTATTGTAAATGCATATTGGTTCCAAATATTGGTTGTCGGTCTCATTAACTATCAATAATTGGTAATGGTATCAGCCCTGAATAACCATTAGTAGTACTGAATGTAGGTTACTCATATTTGAGTTAAGAGCCTGATACATAATCACCATATGCCTGTAAAACATTTATTTGCAAAATAAAAATACAAAGCCTAAACTGTCATGATTGAGATAAAGGTTTTGAGCTGTCAACACCAAACCATTCCTGGGTTTAGAAAACATTTCATCTTCTATCTCTTAATTTCTCTTTTTTAGTAATATTTGAAACATCAGGACCTCACAGTATATATTCAGAGAAAATCATGTTCATGAGACTAATTTCTCTGCAATATATGTTTAAAAAATACACAACCACAGTTTGAATCTGCTCAATGATGTCCAACTTCCCTCACTCTGTATCTGTATGTGTGTCTGGTTGACCCTCAGGGAGGTGGACTGGTTTTCCCTGAGCAGCGTGATTGGTCTCCTCTGCTTTGCCCCTTTCATTGTCTTCTACTTTGTGATGGCCTGTGATCAGTACCAGTGCTCCATCAGCCAGCCTCTGGTTGAGCTGTACCAAGGAGAGACCACGCTGCTCTCCATCTGGGCCCGGGCACCCTCCTTTACTTGGTCAGCTGCCAAGATATACGCCATATGGGTGTCCTTCCAGGTAAGGAAAAATTATTCCGGGGGTTGCAACCTGCAGAAACTGTTCTTTGCCTTCAGAATCATAAATACTTCATTCATCCCCGCGGGTAAAATGTGGTTCGTTACAGTCGCTCTGATGCCAGCATTGGGAATTATAGCAAGTAGAAAAAAATACCAAAACAAGTTTATAAAAATACATAATATAACATAGAAATACAGTACTAGTAAAAAAAGGCACTGGGATGTAAATATTTAAAAATAAAAGTATGTACAATATGAGTATGTAAAGTGCGTAAAAATATAAATGTAAATAAATTCACTAATAGACAATTAGCACTAGTTTATGAATATTTGAATGATAATATAGATAATGTGCCGAGTCTGTAAAGCATGTAAAATGTAAAACTGTGCCTTATGCTACAATGCATTTTCTAAAACAATATAGACACTTAAGCTTTTGCCCTACATTGAAACCCTTTATGTTAACCTTTAGGTGTTCCTGTATATGTGTGTTCCTGATGTCACTCATAAGTTTGTCCCTGGATATGTTGGTGGAGTGCAGGACGGAGCGCGGACTCCTGCTGGTAATTGATACACACACACACACTCTCATCAGTCCGTAACATTTGTTTGATTAAGAGGTCCAGTTCGAAATCAGTGTGACTCAGTGCTCTTGTGAAGAGTGATAGAAAACAAAGCACTTAATCCCTCTTTAAACGTTTTCATCATCAAACCAGATAGTATTTTGTATTGAATTTCAACCTCTTGTGTTGTCTCCCCATTTACTACTTAAGGCCTGATTAACAAGTATGAGATTAATGGGCTGCAGTGTTGGCTGATCACTCACGCTCTGTGGGTTGCCAATGCCCAGTATTTCCACTGGTTTTCTCCCACAATTGTCTTCGACAACTGGATCCCCCTGATGTGGTGCGCCAACATACTGGGCTATGCTGTGTCCTGCTTTGCTTTCATTAAGGCCTACTTCTTCCCCACAAACTCTGAGGACTGGTGAGCACTGATACACACAAGCAGATTTCTACAGTAGATGAATGTTCTGTGTGTACTTGCAATATCTTAAAGGTGAACCAGTTCTGTACTAGGTATTAGTACACAACTGTAGTAACTTGTTTCCACTCTATTTTTGTGTGATTCTGCAGCAAGTTCACAGGAAACGTCTTCTACAACTACATGATGGGCATCGAGTTCAACCCTCGTATTGGCAAATGGTTTGACTTCAAGCTCTTCTTCAATGGCCGACCCGGCATCGTAGCCTGGACTCTTATCAATCTGTCCTACATGGCAAAGCAGCAAGAACTGTACGGCCATGTCACCAACTCCATGATCCTGGTCAACGTACTGCAGGTGAGGGTGGATGAATTTTAGAATTATATCTGAGCAAATATGTGTATAGAAATTTACACTAGGCAGGTTTCCATTAATCCTCAAATTGCGCAAGTTGAAATTGGGAATACAAAATAAGCCTAATGGACACACATTAATTTTGAAGAGAAAAAAAATGTATCGTAAAAAGTTTTTACACTTGCATGAGGTGGTATCTCAGGAGATTTGGGGAAAAAATATATATATATATATATATATATATATATATATATATATATATATATATATATATATATATATATATACGTACTTAACGTGTTTATTATTTTTTCGCTTATGTTGAAACACTGCTTGTCGAGTGACAAAAATAGATGGACAATTGGGTCTTCTTTGTTTTTCTGTAGGCCATTTATGTGTTGGATTTCTTCTGGAATGAGGCATGGTACCTCAAAACCATTGATATCTGCCATGACCACTTTGGATGGTACCTGGGCTGGGGAGACTGTGTCTGGCTGCCGTACCTCTACACACTGCAGGTAACAAATAGGGGCACAAAGTCTGTCACAATACAATATCGATTAGACTCTGTTTAGGGGCGTGCAAGCGATATCAGACAATTGTCAGTAACAGAAGAAGCTGCCACCCCTTTCTTTTGCTTTTGTCCAGAAAAAAGATAAAAAGAACATATTAGTAATTGTAAATAATAAAAAAATGGTTCATTCTGTCAGAAAACTATTTCTGGGTAAAAAACTTTTCATTTAAACTCAGACCAGGATCTTTTTCCAAAAACTTTAGGGATATCTGACTTAAAGCCCTGACAGAAAACTTCTCCCAGCAGCCATTAAAGCCATTAAAAGTTAGTCATAATGATGAAATCATGTCTTTTATGGTCCATAGCAGCATCGTGTGTAAATACCTCTTATTTTGTTTGTTTTGTGGCTGTGTGGCTTTTTTAAGATATAATATCACACTCATCTACATAGAAGCTGTTGATGCTTTTGCCATCTAATTCAGCTTTCAAATTGAAGCATCTAAATCAAACTAAAATGAAAAAGAATATAATGATAGTGTATTTGCACACTCTAGTACTGATATTTAAATAATATATCACTTGAAGTGTAAGTAAATGTGCTCTGGTTCTGCAGGGTCTGTACCTGGTGTACCACCCAGTCCAGCTCTCTAACGCCCACGCCCTGGCTGTCCTGTCGCTCGGCCTGGTCGGTTATTACATCTTCCGCTCCACCAACCACCAGAAGGACCTATTCCGGCGCACCGAGGGCACCTGCTCCATCTGGGGGAGAAAGCCATCGTATATCCAGTGCTCGTACCGCTCCAGTGACGGCGGTATCCACCACAGCAAGCTCCTTACCTCGGGTTTCTGGGGAGTGGCCCGGCACTTCAACTACACGGGTGACCTGATGGGTTCGCTGGCCTACTGCGCTGCCTGTGGCTTCGGACACATCCTCCCGTACTTTTACATCGTTTACATGACCATCCTGCTGGTGCACCGCTGTGTGCGCGACGAGCACCGCTGCAGCAGCAAGTACGGCAAGGACTGGAAACGCTACACAGACGCCGTGCCGTCACGACTCATCCCTGGGGTGTTTTAGAGAGGGGAAGAGAGGAAAAGGAGTGGGAGGAGGGAGACCGAAAAGTAGGGTGGGGGCTCAGATTAAGAGGAATGGTGTAACAAGATAAACATGAGGGTTGTGTGTTTTATACGCATCAAGAATTCACTACAATGATAAGTTTTGGCAAGATACATTGGAAAATATGTATTTCCTACATGTATACATAGCTGTACGTGTTTATGCAGGTACAAACTCTTGTCTCTGCCTTAGTAAAGGCAGTTTTATACACCACGCTGCTGCTTTCCTTTAACACATTTTAACAACAGGACAATATATCTTTGGAGCTAGTTAGACCAAGCACAACCTAAACCAGCTGAAGCCAAAATCAGCTCAGTTCTGTAGTGGACTGGAGTCCATGACTGTTCTACACAAAGCTGTGACATTCCCATAATGCAGTTTGATAGTCACTTACCAAGCAAAACATGGCTGCTTCCATTTTCTCAAATATGAGAATTTAATGTTTTATGTCATTGTATATGTAACACCTTTTTTTTGTTTTTTTTATCTGAAAAAAAAATAATTATGATCTCAATTAGCACTCAGGTAGCCTGTGATGGGGGCGTTTCATTATTCTTTGCATTCTCTGCATTTTTAGACTAGATGATTAGTTATGGCTGAAAAACATATATTCATTATTCAATACCGACGATAATGTTTTGCTGTTGCCCTTGTTGGCTCCACTGGCCAGAGCTGCTCCATAAATAGTCATGTAATCTTTGTTTAAAGGCTGTCTGAATGAATTGTCTGAACTTGGATTTATTAACTCATGTTCATTTTTATATCTGACTGCAGGGGAATATTTGTTACGAGGGAGTTAGGTGAAGTAATTGCTTATATTTTTGGTAAGATTTTCTCTCGTGGTTGAGAGCAGCATGTTCACATATATCAGCCTTGTTGTACACATAGTTATAATAATAACAAAAATAATAACAAAAAACTTTATTTATATAGCACTTTTTTAGACATTGTTACAGAGTGCTTTACAAAATCTGAAACCAGACAAGAAAATCAAGACAGTTAAACGGCCAACATCAAATAAATAGGAATAAAAACAAAAATTGAAAAGAAACTAGAAACTAATGCATCTGAGGTTAGTAGGCATAGTTCTATATTGCAGAGTTTTAAAGAATCATTTGACAATGAAAAAACGCTTAAATTTAACATATAAAAGCAACAAAAAGCACTTTCTGTCCTCTGACATTCGTTACACCTGTGAAGCATTCTGAAAACTAACTACAAGTTAGTTAGACCATGACATTTGCTTTGTGTTAAGGAAACATGTTGATTTTAAGTAGAGCCATGTGTAAGCTCCATGCTAAGAGATTTTTTTTTTTTCATGTCCCGTCATCACGTTTGTTCCATGTTTGTTTTGATGTCCTCATGCCAGCACTGCCTTTCTTATGGTGATAAAGTGGCAAAACAAACTAATCTTCTTCGCTGACTGTTTTTTTCTCTCTACCCACAATGTGTCTTTTGTTAATGACATTTTCATCCAGTCTAGAATTATTTATAATTATGCTTGCTATTGCTAATGATTTTATTGATTAATCGTGATATTCTCCAATTTGATGACTAGTCAGTGGTCTAAAGGTGGGGTCATTTTTATGTTTACCACTGGGGGGCAGCAGATGACAGCTAGCAGATGAAGCTAGAGTTGCATTTGTATATGCGTCTCCATAGCTGGCTTAGGTTTACCAATCAGTCACCTTTCAATATCTTTTCTTTTTCTTTTTTTTTTAACAAAAGGTTATTGTCATTCACCCTAACCACTACATAATTCTCTAAATGTACTTACTCTTTGTTATGCAGAAACACTAACTGTACTCTCACCATCATTTAGAGCAATTTATTCTCATCTACAAAATTGTCTCAGTAATTACAAAAAAATGAATAAAAAATAAAGACTAGGAACTTCATCTTTAATTTGGAATATTATGACCAGGTCTTCACTCGGCAAAATAAATAAATAAATCAAAAAATAAATAATAAAATAAAATAAACTCTCAGTCAACTGCACATCCCTCGGACAAGACAATGGTAGCTAAAGGAATGTTTTTACACCATGAAAGGTAAAGAACCCCTTAAACACACTAACATTCTGTATATGAAAATATTAATATTAATATCAGCTGATGCAGATCGTGTGATCAAAGCTTTTAAACAGCTTCTAAATTGGCCTTTTCAGTTGGATTGTTCTCTCTACTTTCCAAGCTCAGGAGTGAATTTTGAATGTGAGCTTTTAAGATTTTTAATTTATATGTTGATCCTGGATTTTTGGTAGTATTATCTTGTCTTTTGCACTCAAACTAGATTGACTAGGGGACGAAGTGAAGGTGGAGAAAAACACTGGAGAAGCTCAGGTGAGGGGAATGAGATGATGAGGCAGAAAAACAGGCAGGGAGCTGATTGGCTGGGAGAAACTGAGGAGCAGAGAGGGACTAATGAGGCCGATGCATGGCAGCTGTGTAGATGAGTTAAAGAGAGAAAGGCAGCACAGGAACACAGGAGGAGTAAACTGCAACCCAAAACCAAGACAACACAGTCGTCTTAAAAATAAACCGACCAAGTAAAAACAAAGTCAGACTTACAGATAAAGGCAACCTAAATGAGTCTTTGCACTAAAGCCAGTCTTCTTAATAGTTGGAAGAAATCAGGACACAGCAGACTGTGACACTTAAGGGGGAGATTTTGTAAGATTTAAAGCTTCTGTGGCTTGAAAGAGTAGAAAAACACATATTATATCAAAGCTAAGTGTCTCATTAGATATCTACAAAAATCTGAGTGAAAATAAATGTTCCTGTTAGAAAACTGAGTGGACGTGGCAGATTATGTCTTGATTGACACCTCCTTGGATCCCACCTTTGTCAATTGTCTCTCGTCTCCACGACGACAGCCACAGAGCAAAGCAGAGTTGCCGTGGTACAGCTCTATCTGTTCCAGCCCTCTGACTCTGGCTGCGCTCCTAAATCCAATCTGATGCTCTACAATAAAAGGAGAGAGCTGTTGTTCAAAGCCAGGCAGCGTTCTATTTCTCCATGAATAAACAAATGGTTAAGTTCATCACAGTTCACATGTTCACTCCATTTGTTGCTTTGCTGTCCAGAGTGCGCTCTGACACTCCCAGAGTGCAATGCTCTGGATAACCAAAGGGTATATTCCAACAGCTGTCTGAATTAACCAATGATGCAGTTTGTGCTGCAGTTCCTGTTCTTGTAATGTGCTGTGTTTACAAAAAAAAATGAAGAAAACTCTCAGCTGAAAACATTACTGAAACACTGCATTGTACCATTCTCAGAACATTTTTAGGACCAAAAATTGCTAGCTGGGTTTCCTCCCTAAACCCTATAACCTGGATTTTTTGAAAACATGTTTATCTGAAACTATACCAGATTCCTTGATATCACACCCAAAATTCACTTTTTTGCTGGATCATAGTAGGTGAAGAAAATGCATCTCATGTTCTGACAGCTTGTTTTCAAGTGTGTCAGCAATCCATTGCACCTGGCAGCCTAATATGCCACGTAAGCACCCGCCTGCTCCCTGAACCCCACCATCAGTAGGTCTCCTGTCACTGTAATGATACAAGTTATGGATGTAAATCATTTATGATAATGGGAAACTCATTGATCCCCCTTGCCTTTGTTCAAAGCCAATGCAATATACACACCAGATTCATTGCATTGCATTACATGGAAACGAATTACAGATCATTCTCTTTTCAGGTTAATTGATTCTCAAATTATCCCTGAAGGCGAGGAAGTGTTGCGTGAGATTGAAGGGGTTCGGCCGCTGCACGGCCGAGTTCACTCTAACTAAGTTGACAAATAGCTCTCTGTGAAAGAAGTGGAAATCTGAAGAAAGGGATGATCTTTCTGTGACGACACTAAAAGCTAGACTATTGAATTTGCAAGTGGGGATCATGCACCCATCCATATAAATGTCCAGTGTACACAATAGCCATATTGTGGAAGGGCCTTTTTTGCAGCTGCGCATTCATCAGCAACGAGGGGGCAGGTGGGGGTCAGGGAGAAAGAAATAGACGCAGCAAAGTGGGGAGTTGGAGCGAATGGCAAAGAGAATGAGAGGCAGACAGAGAGTGAAGGACATGGGGTTTAGTGGAATGCGATATACAGAAAGCACAATGGGATACTTGGAGTTGGTGCCACTCAGCCTAAGTTGGCTTGATTTCCCGAGAGGCCAAATTAGTTTTTATTGGAAGTTTGGGGGGTAAGAAACTTGTGGGTGAGAGCCATAAGCCGGGAGAAAAGGGGCACCTTGGAGGGAGTCGAGCACATGATTTGTCAGCAAATTGCGGGCACCAGCGATTCACATGTACCATAAAGTACAGCAGACCTCTAAAAAGCATTCCAGGCCTTTAGTGAGACCTAATAATCACATCGCAGTGGATGAGGTTAGAGAGACCGGCTGGTTGTGGTTGGTGGCAAAGGAGCAATTTTAGCTGTCATAATGTTGATCTCTTGTGCTTGGGTTTGATGGTTACATTTATTGCCAGTGTCTTTATTTCATTCCTGTACTTCAAAAGCCTTGCAACAAAACAAGCAACTAAAGTTTTAGCTCTTCAGAACCTTGATTGTCATCAGTTTTGTTGTGCTGCTTTCAGATGCCTTTCACAAGCATTTAAACCTGTGGAACCTGGGAAAATTGGTTTTATTTCTTTTGAAGACATGGAAAAAAGGCAATGAGCAACTTGACAAAAAATCCTCAACAAATTGCGAAAAAAAATAAAAATAAAAAATAAGATGACAAGAAAATTTGTTGAAAATTAGCTACAGGGAGATGATTAGATTTTACAAAAAAAGTCCAGAAAACTATGTTTAGAATTCTTATGTTACAGAGGAAACATATCTACATATTATTTATTTTATTTCATTTTATTTTTTATTTTAATTTTATTTTATAAAGGTCATATTCTTATTTCTTTTCTTTTCTTTTCTTTTCTTTTTTATTGCTTATTTTCAAGTCATAGTCTAACTAACAACTGTGTAACTTATTACTCATTTCTTTCTAATGTCTATCCTTATTTAGTTGCTCATTGCCGATTTCCCATGTTTTTAAAAGAAATCAGGTCAATTTGCTCAGGTTTCAAAGGGTTAAGCTGCACTAGTGGTGTGGCTCTCAAGATGGCAATGTCTGCTGGTTAGTGGTCCACAACTTTGGTCAAGACTAAAACAATTATTTAATGGATTGCTATGAAATTCTGTATTAACATTCATTCTTCCCAGACAAAGTTTCACCAGCATGAGGTGTGATTTGCCTTGTAATTTGGACACATTCATGTGAGCATTGTAACTGTCCATACTGTTCCATCATTGGATGATTCCTATAAAAGCCATAAAAATGTTTCCATTGATGTTTTGCAAAATATAGCTTTTTCAAATCACCTGAAATACCAACTCATGTGAGCATATTTTTTTTTTTTTTTTGCGCTAAATGGGAGTTCATTCAAAATTGAAATTGGATTTATATTCGCAATTTTCAATTTTTGCAATTTGAAGGTTTTTGGAAACCCGCCTACTGGTTTTAATTGGATAAAGATAAGCCCAAAAATGTTGTGATATTGTGGCTTTGGAAGTCAGAGCTTCAGTCAGTCACAGTATCTGTCCATCTTCAATTTAGCAGCAACCTGTACTTTATGCCTCCAGAGCAAAGTCCTTAGCCTGAGGCCAGACAACACGTCCCCCCTAAACCCTAAACTAAAATTCCTCCTCTATTGTGCTCCTCCAGTCATATTGAAACAGCTCTTAAATTGAGAAAAGGGGTCCGCCAAAATAAGCTGACAGAATCCTACACCTACATTTTAAGGCTTGACTTCTTGTAAATCACAGAGAGGGTTGAATTAAAAAAGGATTAGGAGCTGAGAAAGAATTAGAGGGATTAAAAAGGATTCCCAGGCTGCACCACAAATCCATAGCTGATGTGGTAAAAATGATTGGTTGTAGATGCTACATACTCATATTAACAAGGCTTGTGAGGCGTGGAGGCACCCTCTTCACACATCAGCGGCCACACCAGCAGGAGCTCAGGCAACAAATTGCTCATATTTTACATGTTTGGGGAGCAGGATTCAAGGGCCTGAATTTCTTCAGCATCTCTCGTGTTGATAGTCAGACTCCACTTGAGAACAGCTTGAATCCTACATTGCGAACGTTGAGCCAAATTGAGCTTGACAGAGCTGCAGGGGAGCCATTGCGGCTGTAGTTACACTTACACTGTTTACTGGATTATAAATGATACTGAGAGATCAACAACATTGAAGTTTACTCCTAAAATTACAACTGGAGGACAGAATGACTTATTTACTTCCACTGAACTCACAAACACACACGTGAACAGAGCAAGGATTTGTTTAACATGTTGCCTTGTGTGTGTGAGGGTGTGTGGGGGGTGACAACCAGTTGTCCAGAGGGTGGGGAGTAGGGTAAAAGATATAAACTGGCATTGAACTCCAGAAATGAGGCTGCCAAACTGGGCAGAGCTCCAACACCAAGGACCCCTCTGACAAAATTTACCCAACCACACCAGGCCTTGCCCAATGCAAGAATTTGGGATATAAGCTGGCATGGCATTCAGTGACAAGGACAGCCACTGACAGTAATTTGGGAGTTGCACTGATGTAAGTCCCAATGCAAAACTATCAAGTCTACACACTATTTTAAGCAGAATCAAAAACGTCTTTTTTTCATAGACAGTTTCTGAAATACAAAATGAAATACACGTGCTTTGCTTCTCAGTCTTGCATGGTACATATGCAGTTTTAAAATGATAAAGTGGGCATTTTACCACTTGAAAATCTTTTTTTTAAACAACTGGCACTTGATTTCATACAGAGGCAGACAAAAGCAACCTCTCATTTCTAGTTAATGGTTGCTGTCAGATTTTTTCCTGCGTTATGCAAATGAGCTAACGTGAGGTTATAAGCTGTGAACATGATATACATATATTGTGCTGAAAGACTGAAGCTGATGTTTCATACTGTAGAGAAGACATGGAAAGAAAGACACAACATTGTTCTTGTATAGCAGCGTAAAGCTGGCTCGACTTAATATAGGAAGAAAAATCAACAATTACAGTTGTATGCCTCTGTGCACTAGTCAAGTTGCATGTTAAGATTACATCCATGTCTGTGAAAATATGGATGCTTCACACATAGATCTCATCAAATCAAATTTGAAAATTCCCTCAAGGTGTTCTTGAGATATGGCATTCACAAGAGTAAGACAGACAAGGTCACAGAGACCTTGACCCTTTGACCTATGACCGCCAACATTTAATCACTTCAGCCTTGAGTCCAAGAAATCTCTCAAGGAGTTCTTGAGATATTGGGTTCACAAGAATGCGACGGATGGACAGACGGAGAAGCTATAAAACGTAAAATCACAATGTCATGTCATCCTACCATAACTGTGCTTAACGCATAGGCTGTATAAATAATGGACATACTCTCCATGACAGTACCGATTCGTTTCTGAAGAGTCTTTTCTAAGCTCAGTGGGAGCTTACCGGCAGTTGCCTGACACCAATCAAAAAAATTGGCATCCATATTTTAATCAGAATCAGTATCAGAAATACTTTATTGATCCCCGAGGGGAAATTGCCTTTAGTTACAGATGCTCCCATTCTAAAGTCTTAAAAGAAGTAGGAAAGTGTGGAATATATCAATAAGTGGTCATATCTAAAGTTTGATTTCTAACTCAGAGCTGATAACCTACGTGACAGGTACAGTGGTCAATTTACATGATGTTATTTAAGTGCATATTCAACAGATTCAGCGTGAACAAGAAAGCACTTGTTTGCTGTTGGGAGGGACATGATGTTGGGCCTAGGTATTCAGAACGACTTCAGAACGTGGATGTGCTGATCAAACCCCGGAACCCAGCTTCAGGAACCCTGCTCATCATTACATACTTAATAACAGAACGATTTTCACATGTTTTCACTGTAAATGGTACGAAAAAGTGCTTTGACAACTAACTTAACCATATATGGCCAGAGTTGCTTGTAAGCTTTTCCAAATACAAGATAAAACTGGAGGCGGCTAACACTAAAGACCAGCCTAAACACCCTGCTTTCTGTTTGCATATCTTTGCAGAATCATAATTCCTGAGAAACTCAACAAGGCTTCACATCAGTGAGGGAGAAACTGACATTTCAATTGTTTTTGTGCAACTTTTTTAACAGTCATCACACTTCAGCCTCTTAAACTGCTTATCAAGTGGCACTCAACCAAAACTAACAAACCATTTCTGTAGAAGAATGGTCAAAATAGCATTAATAGTTGTTTAGGCAACACACTTCCTTCTCTTGTGAGATTCAGCAAGACACTTAATCCCTAATAGCTCCAGGACTGCTGCTCTACAACTGTCCCTGACCTCTGACCTCAACTCTTTTCCAATGTTAGCAAATAAGTAAAACCAAACTGCCGTGGCATCCTCACAGCCTCCGGCTTCTCTCAGCAGATCTACTGAATGTGAAGCTGTAAAGAGATGCTGAATGAGCCCTGCACTTTTCCCTTATCAATTAGCTGACTGGTCTGAACTGGATCTAATGATAATTGAAGCATCCACAGCGCCTCACACAGCCACTAATAGCTTTCTCTTTAATAAATCAAAAGGGCCGATCGCTCTTCCATTACCTTCAATCACGCTTGCCACAATCACACACTATTAAAATGCTGCACTGTATAGATTATACACGATGACAGCAATCCAATCCGCCGTCTTTTTCTGTTATCTGAACCAGAGGTTGAATTTAACACAACGCTTGGTGTGAAGTCAGCATTTTAGTCACATGTGCGTCTCATTCCTGTTGCCTTTTGTTTGCAGACAAATGGGGTTTCTTGCTTTGCCGCCCCTAATACCAGTCCATTCTACTAGCCATCTTATTGCTGAGCCCAGCTCTTCCTCGCCACATTATTAGCTCTGACCTTTCCCAGTCGGCTCCAGCGCTGATATGGAGCCAGAGAAACTCTGCCAGAACCTGAGCCAGAAATAAAAAACACATGTTGCATTTTATGAACAGTCCCACCATGGAACTATGTAGTGATGAATACAACTCTGTGGGGACTATGAAACCATGCGAGGCTTTACACACACAGCGAGCCCATTCCCATCCACACCCTGAAGCTCTATCTCATCAGGAACTCCGGCTGTCTATATGTCACCCCATCCCTTCACAGCTCACTTATTCCCATTCCCTTCTTCACCTTCATCCAACGTGACACTTCTCAACACATGCTCTCGTCCACACCCTTAAGTTGACCTTGATCTCCCACTCTGTCATCACCATACTGCATCGCTTATTTCTCACACTGCATGAGTCCTCCTGTGTCACTGCTATCATGATTCCTCCTCACTGTAAAAATATATTTGTTTAACCCATGAAATTTGGAACAAATAGGCTTAATTTCTTTAAAAAAAAACAAGAGAAGAAGGCAAAGAGCAACTTAAGAAGATATGACCCCAAAATTAGCAAGGAATTAGAAAAAGAAAATACAAGAAAATGACCTGATTATTAGCAAAAGAAAAAAGTTAAAAAAAAAAAACAATTAACCTGAAAATCACCTGAAAAGTAATTCTTTTAAGAATATATATATGTCACTACAGCATAAATAATTCTAGTTATACGAATTTTTCTTTTCCCCTAGACATTTTTCTCTAGCTCATTAAAAAAGATAAATAAAATAATATATAAATATATATATATATATATATATATATATATATATATATATATATATATATATATATATATATATGTCTTCTATATATATATCTTGCATTTATTTTACCAGAACCTTTTTTTTTTTTACCAAGTTGCTACTTACCTTTTTTCCCATATTTTTTAAAATAAATAAATAAATCAAACCACTTTGCCCTGTGTTCAGGCTGCTTTATATTTTTTAAGTTGACTGAATTATAGTTGAAAAGTTGTGATAGTTCAGTCAAAAAACGAAGTAGCTGTGACACGTTTTAAGTTTAATTTAAGTTAAAGCAAATTAATTTTTTTCTGTGCTCTGATTCCTCTACTCATTCATGATCAGGTCACCTTTACTCCCCCTCCTCCTCAATGTCATCTTGTGGTTTTAGGAGTTGTATCCGTTGTTGCTACTCAGCTCTTTTCTGTCCACTCAGCAGCTTGTGATTAACTGGTGACCAGTGGATGTTAACTCTGTGTATCAGTAAATATGTCTGTTGCTTTATTGTCAGACACAAACATTCTAAAATGCACAAAAATTGTAGACTATCCCTCCACTGGACTGTGCTCCTACCATTGATATCTTGGCTTTATATACACCTTGAAATGAAAATGCCTCTTTTATCCAAAATGTGTCCATGTGATTTATCTAGATATTTAAAAAAATAATGCATTTCTTTCTGAAAAAAAAAAGAATAAATACATAATAATAACAATAATAAATCAATAAAACAACAAAAAACAAAAACATTTTTCAACCCAAAAAACTGAATATCCACCCAGGCAAAGCCAGATGATGCAATTATGATGAAATTGTGATGTTGGTATTTCTGCTGGCAGGAAATCACTACCAACAGGAAGTCCAAACTGCCTCCTTCACCGCAGGGAGCAGTGGTCGAGAGAAGTCAAGTCAAAATCAACTTTATTTATGTAGCACTTTACACACAGCACAGTTGATCCAAAATGCTTTACAGCGTGCACAGAGGAAAACAAAAGAAGGAAACAAACACACAATAAGAGAAGAAAACTTGGAGTTAAGAAAGTTGATAATGAACAATAGCACAGTAGTAAAAGCACATGGTCACACAGAGGCCATGCTACCTGTTTTCTGAAAGGATAGACCCTCAGTGATGGAGGAGCTGTTTGTTTTTCATATAAACGAAATCATTTTTTTCTGAACTTGTTTCCATTTGTTGGCAGTCATGAGTCGATCATTTTTTTCATGAAAACTAAACTTACGTTTAATTGTCAAATACTTAATCATTAGTCAAACACTTGGGAACTCCCCATATCGCATACCAAAGGTAGGGGACTAGAGTCACATAGTTTGACTCAAGTTGCAAATTTGAGGATTTTCTTGACTAACGCTGCAAAGATTCAACATGCAATTTACTTAGTATTCATGACTTGAGACTTGACACAGGTGACTTGACTTCTTTTATTTGTATTTGCATTTTTATAGATATTAAGAGGCTACATTGGTTTTGAAATGAATGTTACAGTGGAGGGGCTGCTCATTCTAAAAGAGCTCTGTCTTTCTCCACACAGCTCTCCACAGAAAAATCACAGTGAAAAACATGTCCTATGTACAACAGCATCATGGTCCTGTGTCCTGGGACCCTAAATATTAACTGCTAACTGAAGGGAAATCTTGCCACTAGAGTCAGAAATGGAAGAAAATTCGGCCCTGGCATTTTTCCTCTGAATCGGCCCATTGCATTTATATTCCAAGTACTCCACCCTTTTTGTTTTGATTTCATTTGTTTCCTGCTTAACCTCTAAAATCACATGATGGATCAATCCACTTGAAGAGGTGGTGGGAGGTGAATGTACCACCGCGCGTGCCTCACAGTATCAGTAGACTATTTACAAGAAGCAGCTCAAGACTCATTCCTATGCTTTTGCTTTTAATTAATTCCACCCTGTATTTATCTCTATTGCATACTATGGTTGTTATTTCTTATAAACTCATCATATGCTTTTTATGCCCTTTTATTTTTTTGAATTTTGTTGTTTAATATTTCTTTTATTCCTTATCCACCTTATGGTCTGACTGTAACCTATCTCCAGAGTTATGGTTTCCATGTGCTGTATAATGATTTGATTTGATTTGATTTGATTTATTTACTTTTATATTTATAAAAGATATTTCTATATATTGTCAGGTTTTGATTTGTAGCGCTTTCACATGTATGACACTTTGAGCTTCATTTTCTGCAAATTATGTAGCTGAAGTGCCAAAGATGGGAACAGTTTGTTTTGTGGAGATTATGAAAGTGCAGTAAATTTCATGTTAAGTTTCACACTAGATCTCGACATCTGATGTGCCAGTGGACTATGTTTGGGATGAAAAGCATGTGAATGTAAGCAATGTGTGAGTGCACATCTTCTGTACATTAATTTGTAACGTGAACGTCTTATTTCAACTGTTAACCTCATTATCATCAAACTGAAGGATACGATGATCCTTCATCATAAATCCTGTTGCATTGTATTACCTCTCTGCAGTGTTTGAGTCTATTTATTGAGTCTATTGAGTTTATTTGAAAGGCAAAAATAAAAAGAAAGAAAGAGAAAAAAAACAAAAGAGGAGAAATTAATGATCTGGCTGTAGTTGACCAGATACTGTACCTTGATCTGCACCATCAAAGTCTCCATCCACAGTAATCCTTTTTACATTGATCACTGCCTAAGCTGTCTGATGCCTGATAGACTGTTTCCATTTCTGCAGTCAGAAGGTTTACAGACTTTTTGTCTATAATGTGGCCAAATGTATTACTGACGGCTTCCAGAGGTGGTGTTGGTGATCAAATATTCCAGTCATCCTGGGTGAATATAATATGTTTTTTAACCTCTGTCTAATTGCAGTGTGAAGTTGCTGTCTGCATGTTAATACCTGATGGAGAGAGACACGCTTTGTGTGTAAATCACTCCCTCAGACTGGACTTGTATTGGCTGAATAAAGCTTGTTTTTGCACTACATTTATAGTCTGTGTAGTTTAATCCTTTGAGCACTATCAGTAGTCTTAACAAGTTATAACATTAGAGCATAAATCTTTCAGACAAGCCGTGGCTGTAGATGAACGGGTTTCCACCGGTCTGACCTCACTGTGCTGTGCAGAGCAGGAGGATGTTGAAGGTATTGTCATCCGCCACTCCACACTTCCTTTCTCCACTTCCTACTTCCTGTCTGGCCAGTGGCACTGCAGAGCTATGGTATTTCTGTGTCAAATGCAGAGAATAAACGCTGTGTGTGTGTGTGTGTGTGTGTGTGTGTTCACTGAGTTTTGATCTCCACGAAAAGTCCCCACTTCTTTTATTGTTTCAAGAAGTGTTGTCTGACCCACTTTGTGCACAGCTGCATGTGTGTGCAGGATGTGTGTGTGTTAATGAGATAATATTATACCTGTATGTTTGTACAGGTAGAGGGTTAGAACAGATAGAGGCAATAGGAAATGAGGCCATATTTACATTTCTATGAACTTCTGCTTAGCAAGCTCTGATTGCACATGTTTTTCTGTGGATGTGGTATTATACAACGCCTATAAAAAATTAGCCCCCCGTGTAGGTTTCATGTTTTATTGTAATACAACATTGAACTAAAGAGGATTTAAGAAGATCTGGCTGTTTTGACACTGATCAGAGTCCCAAACCAATCAGTGAGTCCTAACACCCAGAAATGAGTTAGCATTTTACCACTACCGAATCCCAAATCCTGAATCCAGATTGAAGTCAATGTTCTGTTTTTTTAATGGGTTTTTGGACGAAGCTTTAAATAAGGTTTAAACAAGTTTAAGAGACTTTCACATTTTGTTGTATGACATAAAATGTGTCAATAAATATCCCACATGTGAATTTTGAAGCTTTCATATGTCTTAAAAAAAGCAGTGACTAACAAGTGGGAAAATGAGACTACAGAGCATCATTACACGTGTTGATGGGGATGATGACGTTATACATCCAAAGTCCATTTATAGCCTAATGTTTGCTTTTTACCTCTGTAGATTGCATTCAAGCTCCTATAATTATAATTAGATTATATTGCTGAAGAAAACATGTTGGGGGATGGGCATGGATACTCTGCATATTACAGAAAAAAAACTTTTTTTTAAATTTTGTTTTTAATTAATTAATTTTTTTAGCACTTTTTTCAGGTCATTTTGTTTTTTCTTCCTTTTTTGGCTTATGTTCAGGTAATCTTTTTAGGACAATTACTTAAGTTGCCAGCCCATAGTTAGGCTGACATAGGTTTAACCTGCCGGGGGACTTCCCCTGATACGCTGAGCTCCTTTCCTTCTCTCAATGCCGCCATCGGAAATCATGCATGTCTGTTTACTGCATTGCCATTTGCAAGCTTAGCTTAGCTCTGTGATAGCCATGTGGTACTCTCACTACCTGGGGCTCGTGATTACAGAGCCTGGGTCTGTTGAATTGCACTACGCTAATCCCGTTGCCTCTCGGGAGTGTTCCTGCTCCCTTGTTTCCTAGTTTTCCTGGATCCTGGCCGTAACCTTGACTGTGCCTGACCGTGGTGATAGCTGTGCTGATGCTGCGACCCTGCCTTTGGTTGTGCTCGTGCTGTGGCTGTACTGATACTGTGCCCCTCGCTCACCCTGATTGTGGTCTGGTCCTGGTTGCGCCAATGCTGTGATCTTGCCTTTGGACAACTCCCTTTCACATATGCATGAGACTGTTATCATCACCCTCAACATCATCATAGAGTGCAATTACTAATTTCACACCTACCATTATTGTAATATGACATGAATCTGTTTCTATTATTGCTGTGCCTCTCTTCCCCTCTCTCCCCCTCTCTCCCCCTCTCTCTTTCTTTGTATTTCATTTGCTATTTACGACATCTATTGCTCGTCTGTCCGTCCTGGAAGAGGGATCCCTCATTATCCTTTACCGCTCTTCCTGAGGTTTCTTCCTTTTTTTTTCCCCCGTTACAGGGGTTCTTTTTCGGGAGTTTTTCCTTGGGTGATGTGAGGGTCTAAGGGCAGAGGGATGTCGTACACTGTAAAGCCCTCTGAGGCAAACCATGTTTTGTGATAATGGGCTCTATAAATAAAACTGACTTGACTTGACTTGACTTGCTCATTGACTTCTTCCTGTGTTTTTAGAGGAAATCAAGCCAAGTTGCTCAGGTGTCAAAGATGTTCTTTTGAAGTCATTCTGTGTAGCTTTGTCTTGATGCTTGGGCTGGAAGTCTTGCTGGAAAACGAATCATTTCCTAAAAGCTCAACTTTGCTCTTGTCAGACCGTGGAGCCTTCTGCAATCTGACATCTGACAAACTATAGCTGAGATATTGTGAATTTTTATAAGAGTGGCTTTCTCTTTGCCATTCTCCCATAAAGCTGCGTTAGCAGCTGAGTTATTTGAAGTATTCCGTGGTCTACAGAAGTTTTGCCACAATATACTGACACACCCAAAGTTAAACCTTACAGATACAGGCGTGTTTCAGCTACAATAAACTGAACCCTCCTGAAAACATTTGCATATTCATTTACATCACTGTTGAGATCTCTTTTCTCTATAGGATATTATCCTGTTGATTGATACCAAAAAAGCCACCTTAAATTCACTTTGATTCAGTATAGTAAAACAAAATGTGGTCATCAAAGTGTAAATTTTATATGCATGTATGCATGTATGTTTATGCATGAACGCACTTCAGTCTCCCGAGCCGTCCTGCCAGGCTACGCGGGCCTCGCTGCTGATTCCCATCAGCGACTGCCACAGTGATCTAGTGTCTGGGCTTTGTGGGCGAGCTGTTTTTAGACGGACACAATGTCACTGAATTTATGGGGCTAATGCCAAAACAGCTGCTGCCATGAATAGCTGAATGAGGCCTCGTAGTTAGTATCCAAATGCAGGCAGTGCCATTCAGAAAATGTTGCAGGTGAAGGTTAAGACAATAGAAAGTGAACACATGTTATAGTGTGGACAGTGTGCTGACCGTGCTGCACTCTTGAACGTCCCTCTCAGTTTTATGTCCCACCCACACACATACGCACTGTACATTGTAAGGTGTACAAAAAAAAGAAAACATTCAGACGGTAAGCAAAGAGCATCACAATCTTACGCCAAAAGCACCGTCAAAGCAGCAGTATTTCACAAGTTCGGAATGAGAACGGGCTGCACCATCACACCATCCTGGAGGGACTGTTTAGGAACTTTAGTT
This sequence comes from Plectropomus leopardus, assembly GCF_026936395.1. Lineage (NCBI taxonomy): Eukaryota > Metazoa > Chordata > Actinopteri > Perciformes > Serranidae > Plectropomus > Plectropomus leopardus. The sequence continues at coordinate 38,499,553 of NC_142176.1, read as the reverse complement.
TATACTCTGCATAGAAGACTGTGATCATTCATCTCATCGGGGTCACAAAGTCGAGGAAATGTGATGACATCCCATCTGTCAGTAGAGGCGGGGAAGCATGTGCTGAACAAAATAGAGCTGTATTTTTCAAAAAATGAGGAACTCTAATGAGAAAGTGATTCTGACTGGCGGTGAAATTGAAGTTTTGCGACTGAAAGGAAGTGGAAGAAGAAAAAAGGGAGAATGAAAACGAAAAAAAAGAAGAGAGAAGAGCAAGAACTGTACGGCTCAAGGACATGTCCTCTTTGTACTTTTTGTCACTTGTCCAAATTTTCGCACTTGAGAGTCTAAGTGGAAATAAATCAGCTCAGAGGCCTGTATGTGAATTAGAATCAGTAGTGTTTGTGTGTATGAGATAGCTGCAAAAAAGTACACACTCATTTATTTCCGTTGTGCCAGACAGATTGCGAGTGAAAAACCATCTGTCATCTCAGCCCCCCCTCAACCTGACTCCACCTCCTTGGTCGCCATTTAGGTAGCCTCAACAAGTACCATAAACCTGCGCAGCCATAATTGGTGAACTGTCTGCACTGGGCGACCGTCACATCAGTCGTCTGTCCGCCTCGCTTTGTGTTTTGTTCCCTCTAATTTGGGGGCCTTTTTGTTTTTCTTTGAGCATCCATCTTGAAGTATCATTTCATTTTTTCTCCCCGCCGGTCCATCTATCATACTCATTGGTTTGTCCTCCTCTCTCAACCTCCAATGTCCCCTTGTTCTGCGTATTCATTTAACTCTGTGGCCTGGTGTATTGTGGTGAATGCTAATAGGTTCCCACGCTCACAAGGTACAATATAGTAAAGAGTAAATGACTGTAAGTGTGTGTGTGTGTGTGTGTGTGTGTGTGTGTGGAGACTGGGCAGTCAGTCCACAGTTCCATTAGCCTGATGGAGTTTCTATTAAATTAGAAACTCTCTCTCTCTGTCTTTCTCTCTCTCTCTCTCCCCCTCTCTCTCCCTCTCTCTCTCTCTCCCTCTCCCTCTCTCTCTCCCACTCACATTAGTGCTCTTATCTCATTTGTGTGAGCTCTGCAGGCAGCGAGGGGTGGGGGTGAGCGGAGGGGTGGAGTTATGATCTGGAAGTGGACAGGAAAAAGGACAAGCCCTCGTAAATAGAGAAAAGGGGGGGGATTGATGTGTATCTACAGTGTGTATGTGCATACATGGGATGGTAGTGTGTGCACGTGAGTGTGCACATGTTTGGTATGTATATGGGATCATGTGTGTGATGAGTGTAATTTTTCAGTTGTCAGGGATGTTTAATATGAAATTGGTCCATCAACGACTCAGAAAGACATGGCGGCCTTTAATGCAGTCTGATGGCTAAATGCAGCGCAGAGGGGGGTGAGACGATGAGTGTGTGACTGTAATTCTGAAGAGCAGACGTCTGTAAAGCACACAATGTGAACCAAATGTTTGTTCTTACTTCTGATGTGAAATAAACTCGGATTTATGTTTGGCGTTTAGATGAAAATTGGATTTGAAGTGAGGGGAAAAAAATAATAAGTAGACATTTGTGAAATTACTTGTTTTCTTACCCAGAGTTCCACAATAAAATTAGTACCTTTGTCACGCCTGCTTAGTAATTATTAAGTTGAGAGTCAGGAGGCATGAAGACTGAAACACAGTGCACAGACATCTCATTTGTTTAATCTGTATACAGAAAGGTAAAAACAACAGATTGTGTTTTTAGAGAGAGTTGCTGTAAATATGTCAATTTATCTGTCCTGCGCAGTGTCTGCTGGTAGCCTGGCAACCTGAGGGTGAAAGCAAGATCCAGGAAGGTCACTGCGCCTGGCTGTTGTTCAACAAGAAGTAGTTACAGCGCATGACTGGCAGTAAAGCAAGAAATTAGTTTGGTCCATGTATAATGAAAAACATGATGTAACAACATGTTTTCATCCCAAATCGTCGCATAATGACACTCTGCAGTGGGATTCGGCATCTAAATATTACGCTCTAGGTGTCCTTCTGCATCTGCTATTGAGGTTCTGGGATGCTGCTACCGTGATGTCAACGCAAGCAAATGGTGGAATCACCTTGCATGTGGTTATGTTTAAGTAACAAAAGCACATGGCAATCAACACCAGCATGTCAACAAAAGCTCATGCTGCCATGGTCAGTTAGGATTAGGGGAAGGAGGCCTATGGTAAGGTATAAGAAAAAAATCACATTCAGCCTGGAAGTAAACACCGGACTGCTGCATGAAAGTCCAGGGTTTGTTGGACCCATCCACCACCCAACTTGACAACTTCAGAATGAGAAAGGGGCTGGACATTACTATAGACTGAATAAATAATGAACATAGCTGTTGTGATGCCACCCATTGATTTGTGAACTATGGTTCTGAAGCCGTTTATCTGGAGTCAGAAGTGACCATATTTGTGCGAAAGGCTGGAGCTGTGGGTCTGACTGGAAGCCAAGAACACTATAGGCAGACAGCCTGTCACTCAAGCAGCCCCACCCTTAAATATGTATAATTATATAAAATATATAAATAATATAAATATATAATTATAATTAATAATTATATATATAAATATATAATTTTAGGCCTTTATAAAATGTAAACATATGAATAATAGAAAATTCCATCCCCCATACATTTGTCATGAATATTGAAATTAGCTATAAAGACCAAAACAAGGCTTTAAACGTTTTTTTCAGCTGCAAAGTTGGACATTTTAACATGGGGGTCTACGGGGACTGACTGTTTCAGAGCCAAGTGGCCGTTTGATAAATTGCTTGAATATAACAGTTTATTCATGAGCTTTTGAGGTGCTGAAAGGTCGATTTGTTTTTACAAGCAGGCTAACTGCTGTCATGACTCTGGGGTTTTGTTGAACTTCTGTTGTCTTTTGGACTTTGTTTAGGGTTTTCTGTTTGTGTTTTTCTTTGTTTCATGCATTCTTTCATGTTTTATCTGTTTCCTGATTTATTTTGAAGGTTATCTCCTCATGTGCCGTGTCATGTGTTACTCTCTGCCTTTGTCTGTTCCTGTTTTCTGTCACCTGTCTTACGTCAGCATCTCTGCTCCTGAGTTTCTCCCTGCCTGCTCTTCTGCCTCATCACCTTACTCCCCTCACCTGAGCTTCTCCACCCTTTTTTCTCCACCTGCACTTCTTCCCCTCATCAGTCTAGTTTGTATTTAAGTTCTACTTTTCAATTCAGTCTTTGTTGGATCCTAGATGTGTTTTTGTGATGTTCAGTTACTGTGTCATCAATATAAAGAGTGATCTTTTTGAGTTCATGTTGTCTGATATCTCCTGCATTTAGGTATACTTGCTCATGACTTTCCAAGCAAAACAGCAAATATAAGCATGGTCCAAAATGGTGACCTATTAATTTAAAGTAGAATGTTTTTTTTTTTTTAAAGTGAAACAACTGGGGATGCTTAACATGTGAATGATAGTCTGTAGCGAAACGTCATTGTGCAGGATAAGGATACATGACTACTGTTAGTCCTTTAAGGCTGCGTTCATAAATCTAATCTGATGCTCTACATACAAGGAGCGAGCTGTTCAAAGAAACAGAAAGTTCTATTTCTACATGAATTTCAGAGTTGTGTAGTTAATCACACATTAACTCTGTTTAGGGCTTTGCTGCTCCGTCTCCACAGACGGAGTGCCCAGAGAGCAGTGCTCTGGATAACCAAATGGTACACTCCAACAGCGCTCTGAATTCACCAACATTACAGATTGTGCAAGTGTGCACTCAGAGTTTCCAAACGCACCCCACTTTTACCTTTTATGCAATCTGAGCAGTGCATCACATTAGAAGCAGTCAGTTAGTGACTGATGCATTATGGGATTATTTGAGTCCACTGTGTATAGAAAAAAGACTTTCACCAAACATTTTTACATTTTTAACATTTTTAGGGTGAACTAACTTTTTTATAGTGGACTATGTACAGAACAGCACATATGCTTAGATGGACAATTCAGCCCAAAATCAAAAACACATATTTTCCCACTTACATGTAGTGCTATTAATCAGTCTAGATTGTTTTAATGTGAGTTGTGAGGCGGCAGACAAGATATCTGTCTTCTCTCTAATGAATGAATCAATGACTATTTCAAACCAAAAATTAAAAAATATTATAAACAAACAAACAAAAGTACAGTGTTGGAAAATAGGTAGAAGAAAAATTGATATATCAGCTTTTCTCACTTCTTTCTTTTAACACATACTGTATATAATATGTCAGCAAATTTCCAAATTTATTTACAACTATTATACACACAACCATCCCTAGTTTACCTACCAAAATAAATGAATAACTATTCCAGGATTATTTAAATCCAAACATCCCCCAGTGTCACCCCAAACACAACCTTTCCTCAGCATCACCGGCCAAAAATATTGTTTTTATATAGTATTTTTAATTGATTTATGTCCGTTCCCATTCCACAAATCCACCCCATATACTGAAATACACAGACTCTTTTTAATTGTACAAACAGAATGTAATGGAACTGGAAGTTAATCGGCTTGTGGTGCTCAAAGCACCAAAAAACGCATTTGTCTCTTTTCAGGTTTCATGACTTGGTTACTCAAAATAATCCACAGACCTTGTTGTAAGCATTTCCATACAGGAACAATCTTCTTTCTATTGAACCACATATCAATACTTCATACCATATCAGCACACAGGAGGAAGCTTGCATCTGTTCATAGACAACAAGCTCATGCTCGAGACAGCGTAAGATGTAAACATAAATGGCGTCCTCCTCGGCTGAGCTATGACATTAGCCATCTCAGTGGTGCTAGGTGAGTTAGCAGTACATGTATGTTTCCTTCTGTGCTGATTTATCACAAAACATCAGAGTAAACAATTAAATATCTCCCGTAAGTTTGATGTAAGGATAACCACCAGGCTCCCAGAGATGGTCGTGTGGACCGGACTGGCATGGAGACTCACCATCCTGAGACAATGTGTCCCTGGAATGTATAATTATCAGTGCGTGAGTGTGTGTGTATGTGGGTGTGTGCAGGCGACAGTGAGCCATTAGCCAGGTTTAAATGAAGGTCTGCATCAACAGCAACTATTCTAATAATGACCGCCTTGGTCACAGACAAACTAATGTACCAGTGGCGTCTGCTGCGCCCTATTGTGTTTATGTGTGTGTGTGTGCATATGGCTGAGTAAGGACACATACCTCTTAAATTGTCCAAGGTGACACTTGGTCTCTACTCACAAACATGCCTTATAATGCAGTTCTGGCAGCTATAGGGTTTCCCTGTTCTGCTTACCACTGTTTCACACACATACACACACGCGCGCACACACACGCCTAAGTCAAACAGCACTGGTCACAATTTATGTGACTTAATACATGTTCATTTATAAGCTTTTCCACTGTAATTTTCTTGTATGTAATTGCATGTTGCACTGTTAGACTTTCAAAGAAGAATTTTTATATATATATTTTTTTGATGTATAGTTCCTCATTAAAGTAGGTGCCCTCTTACAAACATGTGACCTCATATGTAAGCACACACACACACACTCGCTGGCAATAGCAGAAATGCACACATGGTTTCAGTCCCTTACCTCTAAATCACTCAGCCACAGAGATTAAATACAAAGCCAGGTGGTTACCTCACTGCTTACCTTGTTTGTTAAACCTCTGTTATGGGTTAATGGTTAATGAGTGCTGTTTTGCGAAATCTGTTTCAATAATTAACCTAGTCTCTTTGTTCTTCCCTCTCCTAAAGTCTTGTCTTTGTTGTTCAAATCCCTTCATATTTATCACCCTTTCTTCTTTCCAACAGTTCTTCATTGTTTTCCCTTTTTACAAGTATATTGAAAATGTCTTTTCGTGCATGGCAGATAATCTCTCAAACCCTGACCATTTGATGCATTTGGAAAGATAATATACTTCAGATGCCCATTTAATTCAACATGCCACATAGTAGTAGCAGTTTAGGCTTGAAGACCCCACCACAGCAGAACTGAAAACAATGAAAACACGTGCCAAAATCAAATTTGTTCTCATACTGCCATCAGTGGATTCACTCTGGGAGCAATAGATCAGCATTAAATCTTCAAGTTGAGTTTCATGTGACTAATAGCCTGTATTTACAGCTGATTAGCTGTGTTGTACCATCTATTTTTATTTTTTTATCAGAGTATAAACTGCTCCACAAAAGATAAAGTTGGGAGAGTCCATGGTACAAATACAGTACGTTCTCTGAATGAACGGTATTAACTTGATTTCTGTTGGGGACCAGAGCTACATTACAGAGATAATGGACAGAAGCTCAGTGAGCTACTGGCTCTCGCATGTTCCCAACTTGCTAGTGTGTTTATTCACCAACTACCGAAGTCCATCAGCTATTTTTGCAAATAGTCACTGTTGAGCTGAGTCTCAGTACATGGGACTACACTTCCCAGAGTGCAACAGTGAGAGGCAAGAGGGTGCTTGATTGCACTCTGATTTAGAGCACCTGGGAAGGACTGGGGAAGCTCAACAGTCACACACACACACAGAGGAGAAAGGAGCAAGAGGAGACAAAGGAGAGGAGACCCAAGTCCACCTTTGGATTCAGGCCAAAGACGCCAATGGTCTGTAGAATGTTTATTTGCTTCGCACTTTGATTTTCTGTCCAATAAGCTATGAAGATATTTAATTTTGAGTTAAATAAAGTAAAAATATAGCATATATATTCTGTTAAATGTTAAAACACTACTCTTTTTCTTGGTTATTCTTTATTCAATTTAAGGCTTAAATAATTAATTAATTGAAAATGGGTAATGTGCCAACTTTTTGGTTCTGTGCTGGATGGTGATTTTGTTTTCTGTCTTTAAAGGTTTACAACCTAACAAACAAGCCGACCAACCAACTAAAAATAAAATAAAAGTTTGAGTTGGAACCTTGAATCGAGTTGTCCTCGCGTCAATTTGGTGGAAAAAAGAGGTGGACTTGACAGTCACTATGTGACCAAACTTCTAGCATGATGTATTTTGCAAACGTAGAAGGAATTTAGCTTTGCCACTTTCTGATCTAACTGGGCCTGTAGAATCTTTTATCCTGCATTCTGTCATAAGGCTGTAATCATACACTGTTTGTACATTTTCCTACAAAAAATAATGCACCTTAATTTGTACATATGGCGTGTAATAAGTCAGTCAGTCATTTGTGCATGTTCCACATGTTTTGGAGGGCTGTGATCACATGATCAGTGTGCTGACAACAGTAGCTCAGTAGCAAGTGGTCCCAAGTGGTCCAATTAGGAGGCAGGCTCTGGTGTTACAAAACACAGGACTTTCCCACCGGGACTTTCCTCCATGAGACTGGTGTTCAAAACTGTGTGAACTTCAAGTCATGTTAAGCTATGTCCTCACCATGTTTCTTTTCCTACAACAAATTGCAGTATTTTTACTTGCCTAAATCTAACTGCCATAACTTTACATTAATGACATAACTTAACATAATGTCACTGATGGGGTGCTAATTTGGAGAATATCATACAAACCGGAATTTACTTTGCTAGATTCAATATAGTTTTGAAATTATTTTGAAATCACTTGTAGAACTAAGAGCAGGAACAAGAGTTCCTATGGTTACGTGAAGTGATGTGGTTATAACAGTTAGTCAGTAACACACTTAGTGGGTCTGAAAAGATACATAGTTGACAAAATTATGTTGGAACAATACTTCACTTATTGAATATAAGTATTTTTATCACAAAGTATTTCATATGCAGCATCAGTCTGTTTTACATCACTATGCATTAACCCTTTAAAACCTGGAGCAACATCATTTCTCTTGTACTGCCTTCAGATTCCTTTTACAAATATTTAAACCTTTGTACCCTGAGGAAATGGGTGCGATTTCTTTGAAAAACATGAAAAAAAAGGCAATGAGCAACTTAATAATAAATGTTTTATTTAAACTTTTTTTGGTAATTTTTTTTTTGGTGATTTCTTTTGTTGCTTTTTGCCTTCTTCCCATGCTTTTCAAAGACATCGAGCCAATTTGCTCAGGTTTCAAAGAGTTAATAATACAGCGTAATGAGATATTTTTGGTATAACTATTTGATATGCTGAATACCATGCACAAGTAAAGTAGAAGAGGCTTAACTTTATCAGGTGAGTCCTTCCTTTGCAATGTTCATTGCAACAGGTTGTACTCTCATGCATTAATTCCTGCTGAATATCTTGTCATATTTCTACGGCACTGATCTCACTTTCAGAGGATTATTAACGGCTAATCTGATCTCGCATGCTATTTTTCTTACAAGATACACTTTTTCCCCTGAGCAGTTTCTGATATTGATGTTGGGGATAAAAACAGTACCAATCTGGGAGTCTGCAGCTTTAGAATGTCTGGTTAACATGCAGTAACAGAGTAAAAGTCTTGATTAGAGTAAGATAGAACTATATCCATCACAAGATCTTAACACTCTGTTTTCATTTGCACAGGGACATTTTCTTAATCAAATTTTCAAACCGAAACTCACTCACAGATCTGTTTTTAATAAAGATATTGGCTTTAAAAAATGTTTTTCTTCAATTATGCTGATGGCCAGAGGGAGAACAAGCTGTTTGTCGAATGATACAAATAATCCATTGTACAGTTCCAGGGAAAAGACTTTATTATCATTACAACTGCACTGATCGATTGGCCTTCTCTGTCCTGGCCTCCAGTCATCCATCCATCCAGACTGTGGTGTGTGTGTGTGTGTGTGTGTGTGTGTGTGTGTGTGTGTGTGTGTGTGTGTGTGTGTGTGTGTGTGTGTGTGTGTGTGTGTGTGTGTGTGTGTGTGTGTGTGTGTGTGTGTGTGTGTTGTTGTTGTTTCTCAGGATCTCCTATCTCTAGGTCCTGGGAATCAAACACAGTAGCAGACAGTAAACACAGCTGGGGTCATGTGGGACGAGGGACATATAGGTTTACTGTGGTCGTGGTCAGTTCAGTAGAGACTGACTTCACAGTAGGACAGAAAAAAAAATTCCATGGGGTTTATCACTCAAATAGAGTATCGATGTGGACTGTTAAAAAGATGAGCATTTCTTGCATGAAAGAGGCAAACACAAAAAACAGCAGGAAGCTTCATCAGTGTTAAGACTATAGGCCCAGATATATGAAAGGCCCTATAGGGTGAAACACTTAAATGCCTACATACTCACAACAAAAGTCTGCACAAACACACTAAAAATGGACACATACACACTGAAAATGTCCACATATTCATCCAGATTGTGCATTTACACACCAGAAATGTGTACAAACACACTGGAATGTCCACATACATGCAGAAAACGTACACATACACTGTAAACTTGCACAAACACACCAAAAACCTGCATATACACACATGCAGACATTAAATACATGCAAATACGCACCGACAATATGGTAAACACATTAAAACATATGCACGCACAAACTTATTATTTACACACCCCACTACCTTTGCATAGTGTGATATAGGTTGAGTGAATAATTTAAGCACGCCCAGAAGTTGATGTAGTGAGTGTAACGGGGAGGCAGGCACAGAGCCCCTGTGCATGTTACCTGACTGTGGACATATAAAATGTTTTTCAGTGAACCCGCACGCATTTTGGACCTACAGTAGAACCCTTTCTCCTGGATTTGACATTCTAATTTGCAACGTTAAATACATTTACAGAGAAACATAAAATAACCTTTTTTTTAACGGGGTGCACATGTAGTTTCTGCCAGAGATGATTGCTGCAAGTACAATAACCTCAATACCATCAATTAGTGTGATAATATAGCGACATATTACACTGAAGTACGCTGGTTTTAATGAGATAGTATCTATAACTGGTGACTAAAGCAGGATTAACAATTTTAGTAGTTTTGTTGTGGCACTCACTGCAGTGAACTGATGCATGAGATGCATATGAAATTTGCCTTATTAACATTTTGAAAAATAGTTTGTTAAATGTGATGATCAATAACTCTAATTTCTTTTCATGATGGACAAAGCTGCTCATATGAAACTGCCTTTTTTAATAGGTTTGGTATGGGATTTTTTAAAAAAAAAATAAACAGATAACAGAAGCTTTAGAGATGCTGTAGGTGCACTTCGTCCTGCTTCTGATCTTTGTGTTCAGCTGGCTATGGCAAACACAAAGAGGCAATTTACTGGCTCCTGATTTTAGAATGGATTTTTACATGCAATGGCAACACACACACACACACACACACACACACACACACACACACACACACACACACACACTAATAGAAACAGGCACCAGTATAACAATGTCATGTCCATGTCTTAAGCTAATGGAGTTTGAGCTGTGTGCAGTCTGTCTGACTCTTCAAAGTCTCCCTCTGAGAGACTGGATTATAAACATATGAGACATGGGTCTGGTTTTTGTACATGTGTCTCTGTCATGCATGCTGCCTTGACCTAAAGCCGTGCTGGGCAACTCATGTATCTATAGATCTTTTCAGAAGCTCAGATAAACAGCCTCATTAAGAACTTGTGCAACAGACATTTATGCATTTCAGAATGCTTAACGCCACACAAGTATACTGCGTGTGACACTGATTCTTGAATAAATGGAGTTATGTAGTTCTTACATGACAAAGATAACTGTCTGCGACACTGGTTGCATGCGCCTGCCAGTGTTACTATCAGCTGTCTTTGGGGTTAAAGGTGAAGAACCAGCAAGTGAATATGACGAGTTTATCTTTGCTTGGTCTCTGAAGCTGATCTGTCTGACTGACCAAACTGTCTGATGGAGGTCTCTTCATTACACTCTCTGGCATGAGTCATGGATATCTGCTCCACAAACAGGCAGCCGCTTGCTCTCTGCCTTTCCTCATGTCCCAAAACGCACATCAAAAACAAAAAATCTATACCACATAGATATCCAGATAAGAATTATAATCTAGTAAACGTGAAATCAAAGAGGAGAAAACTTATCAAAATGCAGTTTTACCATGTTACTCTGCATCTGATTAATAAAATAACATGTCAGGGAACAGTCACCTGTTTCACTAAAGATAGGCAAAATAAAAAACACCCATGTAACAGATCTCTAAACTTGACATGCTGACACTTTATTTCTGTCGGTGTGAGCTCCCAGTGCAATCAAACACTTAAATCAGAAGTTGTTACCTGCAGTATGCAGTTTGAGAATATTCACACATTGCTGTTAGCATATGTGCCAAGGTTAGAGCAGAATTTTTTTTTTCTGAAAGTTTTGTTCATGTATTTTTGTGTTAGCATTAATTGAGTGCATTGCCAGGATCTGATTTGATAGTATGATATCCATCGGAGGGGTGTAACAGGGAGCAAGTTCAACAGAGTGAGGGTTTTGTTGCCTCGACAAACCCTAAAACTCCAGTCAGAAATAACGGGTACCTCAAAGCACACTATCAACTTGCTCTGCTGAGCCAAGCTTTCCTTCTTAGGCTGTGTGCGAATTCCCATAAAATGAGTCAAATGGCTTGTTCAGCAGGTGATTTGACTCTTAGAAATGATTGATCACTTTTGTCTGTTTTCACCCTCAAAAAAAAAAAAAAAAAAGTAATTTGCAACAGTGTTGCTTTTTACTGTAGTGAATAAGTTTATTTTTTAATACATCCTTTACCTGTAACTGACATTTGCTAAATGGCACTTTTCTGAAAGGACATTTTCAAACAGTTTTATTTGAATAAACACAAACTGGACACACACAGAGGCCAGACTCTTCACACGGAATATTACATGATTCAGTGTTTTTTTTTAAGTATGTCTGCTGTTTCCCATCAGAAATTGACCAAGAAAAAAAAAAGGGGAAAAAAAGGTCCTTAGCCAGTTGGTAACTTTCCTGGTAAACTTACTGGACATTGTGATTATGTTCTATTGTTTTCCAGTATTTGACATCATTAAGGTGTGAGAAAGGACAGGCAGGGTGGTGACTAACATTGTTACATATCAACATCATCCTGTCTCACTGCACACACACACACACACACACACACACACACACACACACACACACACACACACACACCTTAATGTAATTGTGTGTTTGTAAATATATTTTTCAGAAGGCTATTTCATATCGTGAGAATAAATCATATCTTAGGTACTACTTGAAGGCTATCGCTTCCACCCACATATGGACACACACACACACACACACACCTACACTTACACACACACACAAACAGATGCAACACCAGCACCATTTCCCCCAGTGGCAGCACGTAGTCACACGCTTAGTTGTTAGAGGAAGGAGGTGATGTCACCTGAATCTCTTCCTCCTCTCCTATGCTCCACCCCTCCACACTTCCACCACTTCATCTTCCCACCAAACTGTCTGTAGATACGTAAAGGAAAATAACTAAAAATTGTCCCCCACCCAAAACTTCACTTTACAGCAGTAAGCCAGATAAGTCAACAACTTCTCTTTGGAATAATTACATTTTGACAAAGAAAAAGGAAGGAAGGAGTTAAAGTTGAATGAGCACACAAATAAGAAAAGAAGCAAAAAGTATCTGTGATAACATGAAAACCATGTTCAGTTATTATAAAAGCTGTGCTAGCGTTTACCTCAGTGTGAACACAAGGGGCACACATTATTATGAGTAAGCTTTTGCTATTCAGTTTCCTCACTGAACAAGCACACCTGACATTAAAGAGCTGCCACTCCGTGTGTGTGTGTGTGTTTTGCATGTGTGTGTGTGTGTGTGTGTTACTCCATCATTTACTCCACTCCACCTGGCTATGATGAATTGGAATGACCTGTGACCCCTGCATCAGAATAGCTGGCGGTGAGTTATGCCTGGGGGTATCTCTGCCAGCTAAATCATTTAGCTAGAGTGACTGCTAGTAAAACATCATAAAAATGGCTTTTTATTACACAGTGCTGTAAAAAAAATTAAATAGTTTTTTTTTAGGATTTGACAGTTCTGTGCTTTGAAGAGTCACTGCCACTACAAGTAGGACAGGGATATATCAGTACAGAAACATGTACACCATTGTCTGGTAGAATGTGACTGAAGCACATAATAATGTACACATTTTGTAGCCATATGTACATATTCATTAGTATCATGGGAGCAATTTGGTCAGTCACAACTCATGATTACTAATGTAGTTGGCTTAACAAAATATGCAATGATTTATGCTTGATGCTCAGGATATAGTCATTTAATGCACGCCATGTAAAACAGGCTGTAAAACATAGAGTATAATCAACTGTTAGGGCTGTATGGGTTCTTTACTATTGTCTCTCTTCCCTCTGTAGACCTGCTCAGGTGTACCTCATCACCTAACAATGTGCATTGCACCTGGCTGTGGAAGGAGATGCTTAAGAGCTAAGAGCTTAAGAGAGGAGCAGTAGCTCTACTCCGAGCTCCTCCCGGATGACTAAGCTTCTTACCCTATCTCTAAGGAAGAGCCCAGCCACCCTACGGAGGAAGATCATTTTGGCCACTTGTACCCGTGATCTTGTTCTTTTGGTCACTACCCAAAGCGCTTGACCATAGGTGAGGGTAGGAACAAAGATCGACAGTTAAATTGAGAGCCTTTTGGCTCAGCTCCCTCTTTACCACGACAGATCGGTGCAGAGTCCACATTACTGCAGACACTACACCTATCTGCCTGTCAATCTCCCGCACTATCCTTCCCTCACTCGTGAAAAAGATCCCGAGGTACTTAAACTCCTCCACTTGGGGCAGGGTCTCTTCCCCGATCTCGAGAGGGCACTCCACCCTTTTCCAGCTGAGAACCATGGCCTCGGATTTGGAGGTGCTGATTCTCATCCCGGCCGCTTCACAATTGGCTGAGAACCGATCCAGTGAGAGCTGAAGGTCTTGGCCTGATGAAGCCAACAGAACCACATCATCTGCAGAAAGCAGCAACCCAATCCTGAGATTAAATATGAGGCCACCTGATGACAGAATTTAAGCACTTTCACAGGCTGTATAGTGCTGCTTTTGAAGAGTAAACTGATATTCAAAGGGGTGAAGTGCCACTTTAATACAGCAAAACACAAAAACCCAGCTCACTTACAGTGACTGGAAATGACAGTGACTGTCTCATACTATTTAGAAATACCAACAAGTCTGTTCCAGTCAGAGTGTGCACTCTGAAAGTGTTTCACACCGTCATTATGTTTTCATGCAGTGCAGTTAAATTCATCTCATCTATTTCTGAACCTGCACCGACCTCAAATATTTTCATATCATGGACTTATTTAGCAACATATCAGAGTCCAGACCCAGATCTGATGTGGAGGGCTGTGTACAGAAATACAACTGCTGTTATTTGCACTGAAATACGGGGAAGGTGACGAAAACGGAGGCCAACCAGCACCAAGGAAGGGGTCAAAGGTCATCCTCAGAGCACACTGCCTAATAGGGATCATTATAGTGAATTGAAACCATTACTCATTTTGCTTAAGGACCTCCACTTTGAGAGCTGCTGGTGTGGAACCGTGGTGGTCAGATAATAAGCTGCTGTTTCCTCTTCCGTCTCCCCTCTTTCCTCTCCTCCCTTTAACCTCCTTTTCTCTTCAGGGCTATTCTCCTTTTTTCACCCTGCAATCTATCATGGTTTTGCTCTTTGCCCTTGTGGCTGTCAAACAGGAAAATGTTAACGGTGTTAACGGTGAGTGAAATATACTTCTATAGTCCTTACAAAAATCCTCATAAAAAAACCTATCCGAATATGCCAATTACAATACCCATTAGCAATGACAGCAATAAACACACAAAAAGAAAACCAGTCAAGCGAGGCTGGTTATTATCCACTGAGGCTTCAAAGTAAAAACAATCAATAAGTAAATCAATGAGACTAGTGATTTATACATCCTGGGATCCCCGGAGGTCAATGCATATTGCACATACATTAGGATATTTGTTGTGATGAATCCAAAGCATCCTGTCATTGATAGCGCTAACTGTTCTTCCACAGGAGAAGACAAACACAACTCGCCTGAGCGAGAGGTTGATACTGTCAAAGAAGAGTAAAATCAGTTAAACTGCATATTGCTCATTTTATGTTTTTTTGTGGATTTTTGTCTCTGTTTGGAACGCCCACACAGACCCGAATAACAGTGAAATCACTGTGTTACACAACAAATTAAAGGGCAGACTGCACCCCAAATCAATATTTGTGTTTCAGTTACTTACACTGTGATACGCTGAGTTATGTTTTTCTCGCATGTCACTAGGAAAGGAAGAATCCCAAAAGGGGGGAAATTCTTGATGAATTGAACTCATAGGGGTCCACAATTAACAACAGCAAAACTCAAAACATGTGATTACGCGTGTTATGCGAGCAATGATGGAAAGGCAAGCCTCTTATACGTGGGAGCTGCCACAACAGAGGGATTTGCGAGAGGTGATAGTCCACGAATAGGCCATGAATTGTGGATTCAAAACTTCCGGATGATCTGCTCCACTTTTGAAGAGTTATGTGATGCAGTAATACCTCTTGTAACGTCTGCTGCATCATAAGGGAGCCAGTTCCTGCCAAGAAGCGCACAGCAATAGCATCATATGACCTATAAAAGCAAAAAAAAAAAAAACATTGCAGTTTTGTGAAATATGGATTTTTTTTAATCACCTGAAATACCACCTTATGCAAGCATAAAAAAATATTTGGTATAAATGTTTTTTTTTTTTCAAAATTAATGTGTTTCCATTAGGCAGATTTTATATTCACAAATTCAATTTGTGCAATTAGAGCGTTAATGGACACCCACATAGAGAAGGGAACATTGCATTTTGGTTGAACTGCTCAAAGCTCATAAATGTTGAATCATGACATGACAAGGAGCCATAGCTGGGTATTACTTGGTTATAAAGGCTTACAAGCCTAAAATGTTAAATTAAACTGGTGTTCTTTATTGTTTCAGTGCATATTAGTGTTGCGTATTTGTATAAAAATGTTACATTAGTGTAAAAGATGAACATGGAATGTAAAAAAGCTTTTGGCAAAATGCCACAGTGTCAGTACTGACTGGAGGTCCTGCTGTAGTTTGCCACCCTTTGATTTACTACTACATGAATAGCTGCAGCTAGCAGGAGAAAACTGGATTTCTTCATGTTTCCAGCAGGTCTTCCTCATGTGAACCTCATGGTCCTAACCCCCTGCCCCTCCTATTCACCTCTAGTCCAGTTGCTGAGTGATAAATAGCCACTGAATCATGGCATTGATCCCTCCAGAGGAAACAGCCACTGAATTAAATCATAAGGCTACTAACAATGATGGCGACTTTCACTCTTCACTAGACTCCTGGGAACTGATCAATGCCCTTAAAAGTGGCTCAGTATGACTTAATATGGAGCTCCGCATTTCATGACCACACAAACAGAGTATAGCAACAGACACACCCAGAAGCAGAGCAGGCAGCAGGACTGTATGAAATCAGATACGCCTGTTTATTTGTTGACCTTTCGGTGAACTGCGGTCGGTCTACCACCCATGGCGCAGTGTCCCTATGTGTAGGCTGAATAGCTAGACGTAATTACCGGAGTCATATGGAAATATCCTCGGAAACACAAGAGAATCGGCACAGTCAAGCAGGGTAGGCAGACTCAATCTGATGAAGTCTGTAATTTACATAAACGGGGATCAGAGACATAAAAAAATCAAATGAAATGTAAAAAGCCTTGTGTTTATTGTCTGAGTTGGGTGTATTTGCTTGTGTGTGTGTGTGTGTGTGTGTGAGTGTGAGAGATGGAGTAGGAGGCGGTAATTACAGGAAGTCCAACCTACACCAGAGATAGAGATTGAGATGGATAGATGAATAAGTTATCGAAGACGGACAGCGGGGTGGATGAGCTAAGAGAAGCACAAATAGGATGAACAGTTACGTTTCACTTACGTTTTTCGAAACACTGAGAAATTTAACATACTCAGACAGCTATTTCAGCCATTAACATTGACATCCCATGCTTTACAGTACGTATTTCTTGGCATATTCTATTGATCATATTGCTATATTGTCTTGTTTAAGGTAACAGTGTGTAGAAATTAGGGGGATTAACTGGAATCTAGAAGTGAGGATTGCAGATTGCAACCAGCAGATCTTCTCCTGCGTAGAATTCCTTTCGTGTTCATCATTCGGGAGGTTTTTACAAGGAGCTAAATTATGCGCGGAGGTCTCGTCCTCTCCAAAACAAACAGATAATTAAAATATATGAAAACACTGAGTAAAAAAGTTTAAATGCATACAACATATCACCTGTTGTGTGCTCAGCTGTTTTCACTCTAATTACTTAAAATCCAAATGTTCATGAGGTTTTTACAGGGAGCTGATTTATCCATAGGTCTTTTTGTCTGCAAAACAAATGAACCAAGTGACTGAAACATAAAAACACAGAATAAAACAGTTTCACATTTTGAAAAAAATAAAAAAAAAAATTTGCTTAGCTCTCATCATGGAGGGTTAACTATCAATACGTTTTATCGCGCTGTGTCAGTGACCTTCTGCGTCTATGTTTAAGGTATCTTTCTGCATCCGTTACCATGACATCAACAAATAATGGCGGGATGATGCAGTACGGTCCTTATGTTTACACAACAGCTCATGGCAACCGATGCTACTGTTACGATGGTTGTGATAAGGCAACAAAGTCACAGATGGTTAGGTTTAAGCAAAAGAAGCACATTTTAAGGTGTAGAACAAAAAGCACATATCCACATAGGAAGCGAACTCAGGGCTCCCACAAGAAAGTCAGGTTTTTTGTAGGACCCATCCACAAACCCACCGGTGCACTCACACTCCTTTATGGTAAGTGATTACTGGCAGCATATCTATCTGACCTTAAGCATTTCATGCGCACACGACTGGTTCCATCCAGCTGTGTTGTGGACACGTTCTGTCTGAACGAATTCTCATCTGACGAAGGCTGTAACTACGGTGGTCAGCAGAAATCAGAACTGGCTCTTTCTAGAGCCAGTGTTTGGTTTGTCTGTTCTAGGCTACTGTAGAAACATGATGGTAAGAATGCTGATTTCCCCCTATAAACAGATGAGACAACCGCAGCGAGAACACAACTATCCTTATCTTAAGGTGATTATATACTAAAGAAATCATGCTTAATGCATTTGATTCCATTTCTGCAAATATATCACACACATTTTATTGAAATAATTGTTTTTTGTCTTTTGTTTGTCACCTGTTATGTTGTTTGTATTGTTGCTGCTTTGCTTGTGATGCATGCATTCTTGTTAACAAGTTGTTTTTTTTTCACATTAGATTTTTTCTTTTTCTTTTTTTAGATGTCCAGCATAAAGCGATTTGCCTGCCATTTATTTAAATTAAATCAAACAATAATTAAGATAA
Source organism: Plectropomus leopardus (assembly GCF_026936395.1). Taxonomy (NCBI): domain Eukaryota; kingdom Metazoa; phylum Chordata; class Actinopteri; order Perciformes; family Serranidae; genus Plectropomus; species Plectropomus leopardus. The sequence goes on along the minus strand of NC_142176.1, from coordinate 38,481,241 downwards.
ACAATATATGATACATTTGTGATTTAACTAATAGGTGCAAAGTAAGAGAAAATGATGCCTGTGAATGTTTTTTAAGACTTCAGTCCCTTATGATGATCGATACTCACTAAACTTGATGCTTGTTAATCTGTGTGCCTGTGTATGCGCGTGCGTCAGAGCAGTCCTCTGTGCCCTTCCCTTCAGTGACCCTGACTGCTGGCTCCCATAGTAACACTGACTCATTTCCTGGTTACTGTGATTGGATGATGTGAGTCCACCAATGTTCCCTTTGGGATACTCATAATGAACTCTGTCTGGCACTCTGTCTAGATTGGATGAGGACACAGTGGGACTATAATACTCAATAAGGAAAAGGCTGATGTTGAATTAATAAATAAACAAGAAACACATTATGATATAAATTATTCATGCATGCATTAGTAATGTAGTAGATATGCACATTAAACATGACCCAATAAATTATAAAATAAACCATTAACTTAATACAATTAAATTATTATATGAAATGTTATTTTCTTCAGGCTAGATTTTACAGTTTTATTGCATTTAACAATTTTGTGGTGTCATTTTCATTTCATAATGCCACTTTTCTCAACAGAGTTGTTGGGACCAATTTCCACCTCCTCACCTTCTACCCATCAAATGCTGCATGCTGACATTTCAAATTATACGGTCACCTTTAATAAAAAATATCAAACACGTACACACGCACACACACTTCACAACCATACTTGCCAACCTTGAGACCTCAAAAAAAGAAATATTCTCAACATGTTGAATAACTATATCAAAAACAAAGACTATAAATATATATATATATATATATATATATATATATATATATATAACTATAACTATAACTATATATATGTGTGTATATATATATATATATATATATATATATATATATATATATATATATGTGTGTGTATATATATATATATATATATATATATATATATATATATTTATATAATGATACACACACACACACACACACACACACACCACTCACCCAAAAAAACGTCTACATCACCTGCAGAGCTCTATATTAGTTACATTGAGGGTGGAGAGAACAGTATAACTTCCTCTGCAGCCCACCAACATTCCTTGTTAATGTGCATGAAATCGAAGCAAGACAGTTAGGCTAGGGCAGCAGGCCCCTAAATCAATAAATCCTCCCCTGATAACAAAGAAAGCAGCAGAGAGCAGCTGGATGAGAGATGAAGCGATGAGTCGTTAATTTATAAAGAATTCCATCTCCAGTCTGACTAAAACTGGGACTAACACAAAGTCTTCTGTAGAAGTCTGACAGAACCACTTCTTACCGCTGAACATTTGACTGTTAAGATGCTGTGGAGCTCAGAGGAAAAACTGCTGTTTGTCTCCCTCTCTCACTGATGTGGTATTTGTTTTTATTAGGCTTAATTTTTTGTCAGTTGCTGAAATTCATCTCTTGGGCCCAGTTACCTGGGTTCGGACAGAAATGTACTCGCACTCTAGTTACCAAATGTGCAGACATCTGGCACACAGTCTGTTTACAGGCAAGTTTTGTAAAAACAAAACAATAACAATTTATGTTTATTTTAGGTATTAATTCTCTAACCAGCTGCTGGATGGTCAGTAAAACACAGGACACAGTGGTAAGGACTGTGCACCACAGACAGTGTGCATTTGTGGATTTTATCTGACAACATAATGATAACCTGGTCCGTTCACAGTGACACGGTTCAGCACTATCACCTGACTGTTTTTTTCTCAGATGTCTTCTTTGTTTTGTTTCTTTTGTGGTACATAATGCCACTACGTATGGTCGACAGAATGCTTCCTCCACCCAACCGAGCGTTGTAATTGAACACACGAGCTTGAACCCGTATGATGGATGCAGAGGTGGGAAGTAACAAAGTTCAAATACTTTGTTACTTTACTAAAGTAGATTTTTCTGGTATCTGTACTTTAATTGAATACTAATTTTTCGACTTTTTACTTTTACTCCCTACATTTGAACACAAATATCTGTACTTTCTACTCCTAAAAACAGAGGGAAGAAGGCGAGAGAAAGCGTCGAGTGAGTGTTGCTACAGTTTATGAAAGAGAGAAAACTTGCAGCAGCGACATGGATGAAGAAAGCGACCCAGAGAATATTGCAGATGACGACGCTTCAGTTTCAGAGAAGCTAAACATTCCCCATCCATGGCCTTCTTTAAGAGGACTGTTTGATGTTGTTGGCTCCAGGAATGATTCGTGGCAAATGAGTCGTCTTGTGCCAACCTAAAAACCACAAACTTCTAGCGTTCAAGAATTCTCTATCTAATCTGAAAAAACACATACAGGTAAGGTGTATTCAGTTGTAATCTTTAGCTTATTTACCATTTTTGGAAATCAGTTTACAACATTAGCAATGCTATAGGAACACATTGTTTTGATAGTATAGTAGCTAGCTATACACTAGCTAGCGCTCAGTTAAAAAAAACAACAACAATAACAACCTGATAATATTCAATTCATTGCTGTTGTGCCACTGTTTTGAGGTGATACTCTTCATGGCTATCTGCCAGAAATCCCCTTTTGGGTAAGTTTAGGGGTTGAGTGGTGGCTTTGGTTAAAATAAACACATTTTCTAGTAGAAAAGGCTTTTATGCTGAAGGTTTGCTGAAGGCTAACGTCCCGTGTGCCAGTAGTAGTTAGTCATCTATGTCAGCTCCCCATGAAGACAATGTTAAACATTAATATAACAATTGTAATTCTGTCAGATGAACCACTTTTCTCTTTTTTGTGTATGTCTGTGTCTTATTGCTACTCACAGAGAAAGCATGTGAATCACCTGGAGAGATACAAAAACTTCGCTGCGCCTACTTTGAAGAGGAAGTCCACCTCAGATGAAGGCCCATCCAAGCAGCTTAAACTGTGGGAAACCAAGAGATTGTCACAGAAAAGTGTGGATGAAGTCATCATGAACTTTGTCAGTCAAGTTTTGCACCCTCTCAGTATTGTCCAACAGCAGGGTTTTAAAACTCTTGTGCATCACCTGCAACCGGATGTGGTCGTAATGTCCCGAGGCACCATGAAAAACAACGTTGAGAAAGCAACACTGGAAATGAAGAATAATCTGAAAGCTGCCATGAGTGAGGTTGAGTTCCATGCTACCACTGCCTATTGCTGGACGGCACACAGGAGTTTCCTTGGAGTCACAGCACACTGGAAAGAGCCTGAAACAATGAACAGATGCTCTGCTGCATTAGCATGCAAACAGCTCAAAGGATCACACACTCTCTTTACCTGCTGGTGCCCTAACTGACATTCACACAGAGTACAACATCCGTAACAAGATTGGGTGTACAAGCACTGATAATGGCTTCGATTTTATCAAAGCTTTTCGGGTCTACCGACAGCTGGATGAAAATGATAACCAGATTCCACTTGAGGAGGCAAGGCCAAGTGAATCAGCAGAAATAGAGAACAGCGAAGAGGAAAAGGAGGAAAATGTTGACCTTCTCGAGTTTGTTGTAGCAGAAACCTTGTTGGAAGAAGATGATGGCCTAGTATATCAACTGCCAAAGAATCAACGCTGTGCCTGCCACCTTCTGAACCTGGTGTCAACAGTTGATGTTTAAAAAGCAAATTCCAACAGCGAATCTCTCGTTCAGCATTTTCAAAGTGCTGGAGTCTATGGAACAAAAGCCAAAGATCCACTACAGCTGCTGAAATAATTGAAGAAAAATGCAAACTCCCGCTCTTGAGGCCAAATGAGACAAGACTGAATTCTGTTTTCCTGGCTGTGGATTGTGAGGATCATGAGAGAACAAGAAGAGGAAGCCATTACAGTTGTGTGCAGTGCGCTAAAAATTCCCATGTTAGTAGCTTACATTTTCACACTTTAGTGACTGTTATTAATTAGTTAATATTAATTCCATTACGTGTGTGCAACATACATAAGTCATATGTTACATGTTTGACTTAGCCACTGATATGTTGTGTTTTAAATGTTTTCTGGCAGGTTCACTCCTGCTGAGATTGCTTTTCTTACAGAATTTTTCAAGACAATGAGCCCATTTGCAAAGGCAGTTGATGTTCTTCAGGGAGAGCCCAGTGTGCAGATAGGGTGGCTGGTACCCATAATAACACTTCTCAAGACTAAGATACAGAACGTTCGACTTTCCTCCAAGTTCTGTGTGCCATAAGTAGATGCTCTTCAAACAGAATTTAAAAGGCAACTGGGGCAGATGCTTGCTGATCCAGAGCTGATTGCTGCTGCCATTCTCATCCCCAAGTTCAGGACATGCTGGACAAGTGACAACAACATCCTGAAACTTGGTATGTGCTAAAGCATTTGCTTAATGCTTAAATTTACTGAAGATAAAGGAGGAAATTTTGGAATCTGAATTATCCATATCATACTGGGTAACTATCATACAGTAACAAATGAAAGTCATGTTGAAAATTAAAAAAAATCATTCTGTGTTTTTGTATTCCATAGACCTTGACTTTATCGAAAGCCATCTGAGTAACCTATAGTGCATCCAAGTGACACTTCCCATTCTTCTTCAGAGGAGGACTTCTTTTCCCCCATTTAGCAGGGAATTGTTCAAGAAAACTTCAAGCAGCTAGAGTCCTATCTGGCCTGCCCAGATGACACCATGGAAGTCCTGAAATCTTTCCCAGCTGTCTGCAACTTGTCACTCAAGCTCAACACACCTCTACCTGCCTCAACTGCTTGCAAGAGATTTTCAGACCCAAAAAGACACCTTCATTCAAAGAACTTTGAGAACCAGCTTCTACTGAGGCTTAATAAAAGACTTTGGTAGATCTCTCAGAAGAAAAAAAAGGCTTGATTAGACCTGAAGTTTCCATGTTGATCATAATGTTACAAATGTAAACGTTAACAAGTTCTGTTGCTGACATGGAAAACTGATTTGCACATTTGTTTGTTTGTTTCTACTTAAGTATAGAATGTGAATACTTTTTCCGCCTCTGGATGGATTTTTGGGAGGCACAAATTTCCCTCTTTCTTATATTGGGGTGGACATGACCCCCGGTCCCCCATGGAGATTATGTGCTTGGTGGAGGGCCTTGAAATTGAGAGAAATATGGAAGAAACTTGATGGGCACCAGGGACATCAGGAAAGGGGAGTGAAAAACACAAGTCTCTCGGTAGAACTGGGAGGGTTGACATGTATGTCAACAATACAAAATCCTCATCAGATGCACACATTCATTCTGTGCTCTCTGAACTTGAGATAATACAGTATATATTTCCCTCCCTTTAATAAAATATTTGATGTTTGGCTTTAATGTTAACTTCTTTTTGTTATTCCATGTGTACAGTAGAGATGGCATGTGCAAATTCATATCCACTCTACCTTTCTATTCCCCAAGGATCGGCCCAGCTGACTTCAAACAACTGCATTTGCTCCGGGCGATGTGGTTTGACTAATTGGTTTCTAAATAATTAAAGAGTTTCTTTCTAAAATGACACATCTACCATTTGTACAAAAGTGACACCTACTTTTACAACAAGATTGATAGCACCATTTAAAACATATTGTGGCACTTTGAAAGTCCTTGCCTGACAACATCACAATACTTTCACAGACTAGATTTACATATATGAGGGTAAAAGGGATGAGTGTATTGTTTGGGGAGAGTCTGTGGTAGCAGATGTTTGGACAAGAAAAGAGAGCGCTCTGGTGAGAAATAGGTCAAGATCAAGCTGCCAGTTTCCTGACCAATCATGTCCTACACTTTTTTGTTTGTTTTTACTGGAAAGGGTGCAGGAAGGATCAAGGCACAAATATCTATCCTTTTTACCATGAAAGACAAAATCCTGGCTCACCTCCCACAATGCACTGTGCCAGGGGAGAGGGCTGGTAGATGGGCTGACCTCACCACTTGGCTAACTCTCTCTTTCTTTTTCACCCATGCAGTAACGTGCACTGCAAACTTAACCAGTAGCAGTGGTGCAACTGTAAATCACATGGCAGTGGAGCTAATTAGCCTTCTAATGGGGAGGTCACTGTTAAAGGCAGGTGAGCATGCATTAGTGACATGGTCGCAGTATTCTGCATAGAACATGCTTGTTACATGCTACAGTGTGTTTCACAACAAACTCGTTCATTGAATTCATCACAGGAAACACAGGCTTTGCCACCACAATTTTAGTTTAGACAACAAAAGTAATTGCTATTGCTGCATGGGCCTGTTTAGAAAATAAAAGATTATGGGTTGAAATAACTGCATTTGTTATAGTAACTCTTTACAAACGTTTTGATTCATGCGGCCTGACATGTGGCTAAAAAAAACAAATTTCTTTCACACAGATTGAAGGAGAAGAGGGAAGCTGAGTGACAGCACCTCAGAGTGAGGAAAGAATTGGGAAATGGGAATGAGATAGATAAGTGTGTATGTGTGAGTGTGTGTTTTTGTGCATGTGTGAGCTTGTGTGGTTCATGCATATGTGTGTGTGTGTGTGTGTGTGTGTGTGTGTGTGTGTGTGTGTGTGTGATAAAGAGGTGGTTTTCACAGAGGCTGTGTAATGGAGTTACGATGTTTTTTTAAAGTTGGCCATATGGGTCTGGACCACAGAGCGAAGTGTCCAGCAGCTGGTTGTCTGTAACCACAGACGGTGTTCAGATCAAATGCTCCTCACTGCTTGCAACCTGCAGAGTATCTGGTTCAAGGAGCATGGCCGACTTACCCATTACAATCTGTCTAATTCAGACAGCTTCGTGGAATATTCAGTTGCACACAAGAAAATATTGCTACTGGCAGGAGCTCTTCCATAAGACTAGCTAACTGAAAACAGAGCATTCTTAC